>NC_053518.1:91362664-91962664 GCF_016920715.1 Anopheles arabiensis
CAGCTTTAGTGCACCCGGAGAATCAATTGAACAATTTCCTCAACTTTTCCGGCGTCGATGCGTGGCGAGTAATTGAGATTCAGTCCGGTCACGGTGGCAATGGTAAGTTTCCGCTGTTTAAACTGTTTAAAGCCTGTTGAATGTTAATCAAACATATTGCCACGTTTTGTTTTCTTCCACCCAGTGCATGGCGAATACTTGCTCGTGTTTCAAACGCTCGCGATCTACGTTGATCTGCAGGGACGCAAATCGCGTGACCGTGAAATCATGTATCCTGCTGTCCCCAAGCATATCAGTGAGTTTTGACATTGGCGTTTTGCCTAGATTATGTATATTAAACAATTATTTTTCCCCCGCTGCAGCATACTGTGACGGCCATCTACTAGTCTACTCGGAAACCCATCTGGACATCTTCAACACGCAAACCGCCGAATGGGTGCAGTCAATTGGTTTAAAACGTTCCCGTCCGCTAATGAACAATGGCAGCCTTACGCTAACCTACATCAACGACGGCGTAAACGTCGTGTATCTGGCCAACATGCACACGAGTATGTTTTGTCTCCATCGGCTCGAATATTTGAATAATGTTAATTTCAACGCTCATTTTTTTTTTTTAAATTGCAGGAGAATTGCTCAATCTGTCCCCATGTGATCGCGATGGTCGGTTGAAATCGAAACGCTTTTCATTGCGCGAACCCAACCGAACTATTCGCACGTAAGTGGTTTATAGCTCATTTCACGTAAATCTCATTTTTCCGATAATTCCTTCCATCTTTTTATTCCTGTGTAGGAGCACCGATCGTCGCTCGAAGCTTATCTCCGCGCCCACTAACTTCAACCATATCTCGCACATGGGCCCTGGCGATGGCATCCAGAAACAACGGCTGCTCGATCTACCAACCACGATCGAAACGGCCGACCAGAGTACGCAACAGCAACGGGTAATTATTTGCTCCGGGTGGTCCGTATTTTATCAATAAAACTAATGTTTGCTTTTGTTGTTGTAAAGATTTCAACGATGCGGCATGCTCCGCCACCACCCCGTGCGCCTCCGCGTCCCTCGATGATCCACCAACTGAACGGTTAGTATCGCGCATGGTGTCGCGCTGTGTGACCTCACCGTGAATTATTCCATTAACACATTTTGCATCCCTCAAAAGGATCGAACAACTCTCTACCAGGTGCAAAGCGTACGGCACCAGCCAGACCGCGCGATCAGCCACCGTCGTTACCACGCTCACCTAGTCCGTTGGGAAGCATGTCCTCTCTGCACGATGTTCTAAAGGTAATGGCTCACAGCAGTGTCTCCATCTTTCTTAACCCGCCTGCTCATCTCATCCATCCCTATCCCTTTTGCAGGTTTCGGTCGCCGATATGCAGTCGGAATCCAGGCAAAGTGTGGCGAGCAACAATTCCAGCTCCGTATCGACGCCACCCTCCCCGACGAATGATCGGTTAAGTTCAAGCTACGATTCATAATGGTTAGATCAAAAGCAAAATCAAGCCTCTGCGCAAAGCGTTACAGTGTCGTGAGGAGTAAAGGTGCGTTCTGCTTTCCGTTACAGTTTCCTGAAATACTTCACCAAATTGCTAACCATCCGCTCGGCGCTGGAACACAGCGGACGGACGTTCTGCCTGAAGGGGGGACCGTCAGCGTCGTCTCGTCGGTCCGGTCACGTCACAGGCCCGAACGATGACGACGACAACCCAGCGGACGCTTAGCAGCTAAGAGTGTTTTTCCCATTCTTTTTGTTTTGTTTTGTGTTGTTAATGTTTCATTGTAAGAAATGCGCCATATATCGTTACATTATTTTGCTCCCCGCCCGCGAAAGCACCACTGACTCCCGTAGCCCGGTGTTTGCAGTCACGCCGTTTCTTTTCCACGTCAAGTGCTTCGCTATACTTATGCGCGTGATTGTGTGGTTTCCTCCCCGTTAGAAAGACGGTGCTGAGTAATGATCGATGATCTCTTTCTCTCTTCCCCTATCTTATCTCGCTACGCGTGGAAGACGTGCCTGCATGACTGTGTGGCATGACTGTAGCGTACTATAAATTCGTTTTTAAGGTAGTACATGTTTCATCCATCTTCTCGCACCGCGCTGGGGACTACGTAGCACCCGTCTTGTGACAAGTGAACACATTCAGGCAACTGTATCAATTATGGCAAGCAAACGAACGAAACGGTCGATCGTACGATCAAGGTTGTAGTGGGGGGGTAAAGCAACAAACTTACAAAACCAATCAGTTGGTGTGATTTATATCTAAAAGTAGAAGAGAGGATATGTGCGGCTTTAGTGGGGTGTCGTTCGACCGTGTCCCGTTGCGTCTTTCGGGTGCGTGTTCGTGTGTGTGCGTGTGCGTGTGCAATAGAAAGTATGCAAGCGAGTCGATGCTGTTACATGCAAATGGGAATGGATCTGTCGCTGGAATCATCATCATCGCCCGTTACCATTATAATGTCATTTAAGAAAGCTAATGTAGCGAAGGAAGGAGACACGTTTACCACGTAGTTGTACTATTGCCATTAAATCTACTCTCTATAACGAAAAACAAAAACAAAAACAAACAAAAACTATCACATATATTCCTGCCCGAGTCATCGGTATTTGCTATTCATTCCTATAGCCTACACACAACATTAACATTATGTAAAAAGTATCGCAACCGGTAATAATGCTAGGCACACGCGCAAGGGTTTCCCGGCACTGATCTTACCGACTTTGCCAGAGAGTGAGAGAGAGTGTGTGTGTGAAAACAGCAAGGCAAAGGCACTCTCTCATACTGTAACTGTAATAGTTCTTGTTCCATCGCGTTACTCTCCTCTATCCTATCGACTCGGTTCACTAGTGTTTTTTGCTAAAACTTAAAATCATCGAAATATCCTAAACAACGACCACATCTCTCGTGGAGGCGGAGGAAGGAGCAGCTGCATCGATTGTTCCATAGTCTATGCTACTTACAGTCACGATACTGAAACTCGTTAAACGCCGCTTCTAACGGCGCACACTACCATAAGAAATGTACGAATGGGCGTAGTAAGTGATCGATCCCGTTCTGGTGGATCGTACCGCGTGTGTGTGTGTACCGCACATGTGCGCACGCATCGTTCGCGGAAGGGAGTGCGGGAGTGTAGTGGTGAAACACGTGGTGTAAGAGCTGTAGATAATATACACACACTCAGATGGTGCTTCCAAAAAGAAAGAAAAAAACGTAGCAGTTGCAAAATTAGCCTGTAAGGATAACCACATTTGCTCGACGATTCGCACCCATGCATACACACACACACGCACTACCACAAGCGAACAGGCGAAGGAAGGCGAGGCACAGGCCCGCAAACGTGTCAATATACAAACGTGAATTTAGAAGTGAATCCGTGAGCAAATTACAACTTGAAATCAAATTATACATACCTTCAGAACGTTTACATACACAAATCTAGCAGCATTACAAGGGAAAAGCGAAAAGCGCCCATAACGATAATTGGGGTGAATGACGCCGCAATACTCCTCGCGTTTACGCAAGCGCGGCTGAACAAAGACAGAGTACTAACCGAGACGGCCGGGAGAAAGGGAGAGCGAAAAAAGAAAAACCACGAGGACAATATTTAGTATTTTCAGTGCAGATTAATACTGCATTTGTTGCGTAATGTGTAACAATAAAGGGAAAAAGGCCTGGAATGAGGCAACGGGGAGGCGGATGGTGGGTACTAGAATGGCGCAACGCGAGGCTTGGCTTGCCGAATGGGCTACTACACCCTGGTAGAGCGTGTATTTTGAATGGCGATCGTGTAGTTATGTACGTTTAAAATATCGATCATCAACCATAACGAGTTCACACACACACACACGCGCATGCATGCATACATTAGCTAACGTTTACATTGTACGGTTTACCCACTTACTGCTGCAGCCTGCGGGGAATGCAACACCTCTCTAACTACTATATAGTAGGCTGGATGGAGGCTGGTAGTGCAGAAATTACTGTGCTGTCTCTTTTGCGGAACGGTTTTTAATGTGTAACTTAACTAGTAGCCTTTGGTTTTAACTTCCTTTCCTTGGTTGAGTTTTAGCACGTGCGTGCGCGTTTCGGGTAGATGATCGAAACGCGACACATTACAATTTCGAATTCGCGCCATTCTATCGTTCTTTTTTTACGAACACTCCCTCCTATGTTTTCTTTTGTTTTAGTGCAAATTCTTTCGTTTAATTTATTTCATTGTGTATCGAAAAGCTTCTAAAATAATCTTTATTTATGTGTAGTAGTCAAAATATGTGCCGCGCATGACGAGAGGAAGAGAGAGAGAGAGAAAGGGATTATACTAATTGTGTATCAAAAGGGGCACGATTTAACTGCAACTGTAAGTACACAAATCTGCATTTCGGACACACTGATGGGTTTCTTTTCAACTTCAGTGAGTAAAAGAGGGCTCAGTGATTAGAATGCAAGGAGAGCAGACAGGAAGGAGTGAATTAACGGTCTGAGTGGTAAACACGGCAGATAGGATGGACGGTAGGGAGGTCCTCCTCGTCCTGCGTATATACTAATGCACAGTTTGTGCGATGTAACAGCAAAGCAAAATGTTTCACAATCGAAAACGAAAAGCCCCACACACTCCCAAAGGATGTAAATGCGCAAATTGAGGCGGCAATAAACAACAAAAACAACCAGGCAACGAATGGACGACTAATAATAAGGACGACAGAGCCTGCTAGATGTTTTGCTTGTATAGAAGAGCATTGCAAAGATGATGTTGTGGATACAGTTACAACAAAGTAAAATACAACTCAAAACAACCAAACAGAGATTGTGGAAGTTTTTTTTATGTACTTTTTTCCCGATTTGAGAAATTGTATTTGTATGCGCCATTGAGTTGAGTTGGGGATATATTTCTTTTTAACGGTTTTGCAGCAGTTTTATGTCTTAGTTTGACATACTTACCTGCACCTTTCCCGCTGTTCACCGCTAATATTCTTCAACGTGCCACAAACGTGTTGACTAAAGAAGCGAGAAAATGGATACGGGTAGTTTTTTTTTCGGTTGAAAATAAACATTTTATTTGTTTCTGCACTCTACCTACATCAACGACGATAATAAACTTTTCTTTTTATTCGCTCTGTCAATCCGCACTGGATTGAGTGCGGATTATCGAATGACGTTTTGACGTGTTAATATCAATTTTTTAATCTTAGTTTACTACTTTTCACCGAACACCTAATGAATAATGAAAAACCTAAAAATTGATTGGCCGTGCTCGATTTCCTCAGCGTATATTATTTCCATAAGATCATCGTAACTATCTGATCTGATTTCCACTGTTGGTGCGTTCAGATACAATGGAGCGTACTTTTTTGCCTCGAAATCTCTAACCGTGGCGTGCAGTTTGGCCAAGTCAATCATCTCGTTGCGCGAAGCATTACGCTCCTCGACACGAGCGAGCAACAACCTTACCGGCTGGTTATTCGACTTTACCTCCTTCAATCGCGTGACAACGTTTGTCCCTTCCAGCACATTCATTGTGCGTACCGTGTCCCCGATCAACTGGCGTTCATGAATAAAAAAGCAAAGGTACCAGGTGCTTTGCTGCTGTTTCATACGCCAAGTGTCCAATAAATGAAATTTCCTAGCCATGAAATTGCCTCGATGCCAAACATGTGTAAAGGCGTTAACACCCAACCAACCGTCGAATGAGGAGGTCTTGGTAAATTCATCGTACAGCTGTTTGAAAACATACTGCTCCAGCTTGGCTGCACCATCCTGGCATATCAGCGTAGGGCAATGGCTGAGCACGTTCCATTTGCAGGTGTTCGGAACGCTTGCGTACTCGTCGAATGCGGTGGGACGAAAGACTGAACCGGTCCGCATAAGCCGACCAGTGGCTTCTGCACAACCATGTCGCATCGCAACATCGATCGGTGTCGCTTTGAATACAACGGTACTGAATAGGGTACCGACCGCTGGTGCATGCTGCATGATCTCTACCCAATCAAGCAAATGGTAGGCCTCTACGCCCGTATTATACAACGTGCTAAGCGTGTCTGCCAGAAACAACGCGTCTGGACTATGGCCTAACTCATCCACTACATTGGACTGGATATGGTGTGGAAACTGTCTATACGCACGCCGCACGCCGTGCGGCGCTCCCGTGTTTGATTCAAAGTATGTACATTTGCATATGACTATACTGTCCAAAAGCGTTCTCACCCTTCCCATCGATGGGTGCACATGCGTTCGGTAAAAGGACGCTACCTTGGGCGATAGAAGATTTTCCGATAGCCAAGATGCCGCATACAGTTCCACAAACAGTTGATGATTGAATATTGGCACACCATTAACGACACCTTTAAACACGCCGCGCGATTTAAAAATGCTTGTGCGCAATCGCTCCATCAAACTGGTGAACTCAGTTTCATGTGGAGACAGCAGTGCCTTTACTGTTTGCTCGCCGAAGAGCGTGCACATTGCGAGCATGCCTAGATCGCACGTATGCCTTACTATTTCAAAGGCGGAGTTTTGGAAGATGCATGCGGCCCTACGTATAGACGAAAGATTTCCGGTGTAATATCGAAAGCTATTAAAATGTTGAAGTAGTTGATATATAGTTAAATATCTAGGCTCAGCTAGGAAGTCTATTAACTTCCGCGAAATGGTAAAATTTTCCAACTGCAACATATTGGGCATCACGGCAACCCATAGTCGGCAGAACATTTCCAAGAACAGTGGCTCTGCTAAGATCGATTTGTAGCAGCTCGGTACAAGCCGATTAGTTAGTAAATAGAATGTGAGGGACAGTTCTTTTCGCTGCTCCACTGATAGCAGTCCACAGAATTCAATGTTATCCAACTGCTTGTTAATGTGTGCGATCTGATCCGCGACTGAGTACGGCTTGAGGTACAGCGTCTCGCGTCGAAACAAATAATCAGGCTCCTCCGTACGAGATGTGACGTACAGTCCTCGCATCGTCTTTTTAGTGGCAACATCTTGTAGGACAGTGAACATGTTCCATACTAAAGCCTTATCACCTTGCGGCAATTCGTTGAATCCATCGAACAGCAGCCACAGTTCATTTGCGTTAAATTTCTCCACAAACAGGCGTAGCATTACTGTTTGCTCGAATGATAACGGACACGTACATTTCAGATATAATTTTGAGCCCGCAAACTTTAAAAAGCTGGAACATTTCTCTGCTGATTGTTCGGCGTCACTGAGCGCTTGCCGTCCACCATGAAAATAATAGCGAACTAAATTTCCTATTTGGAAATTGGTAATTACCAGCGAATGAAAGTGGACGCAAAAATAAATACGAAATAACGTTTGTATCGCTTGCTGCTGTGGTGCCATCCAGTTGTTACCAGTTTCAGACTGCATTCCCTTCAAAATGGCGCTTAGATAACACGAATGTTCGGTTACACTGAATCGTACCACCCACCAGGCGGGATTGTACTGCTCGATATATTGCGCCAACCAGCGTAGGTAGGTGCTCTTGCCACTGCCGGCCGGACCCACGATAAGCAACATTGGGATGTGGTCATCATCCAACAGCTCATGTAAATTTTCTTCGCTATATTCATAATCAACCTGCGGCTGTAGCGGTATACTCCTTAGCCATTCCTCCTTAGCATCGGAGAAAGTGTCGTTAAACTCATGCACAGGTACGTAGTCTTTCGATTTTTTGTCATAATAGCTCAAGAATCTGGCGTCCCATTCCGTAGAGTAACCTTTTTTAAAATTATCGAACAAATCCTCGACATTGGGCGACGACATACTCTGTAACAAATCTTTAACTGGAGTTAGTTTCCGCTGTACAAATATGTGCTCATCCAATATAAAATCTAGTTCATTTTCAGTCGGATTTGCGTTGAATTTGTTTAAAATCCAAAGTGCATGACTCAAACTGACCTCTGTATCCCCTACATTACAATTACAATAGCTTGTTTCATAATCATTCTCTAAATAGACTGCAAACAATTTACTGAACGGTACTTGCGTTCCAAACAGCTGCACATTTTGTTCGAACGCCGTGCTGTAGTCCTTTTTCAAATCTCCCAGACTGAAATGCTCAGCTCGATGCTTTTTTCCAATCTGTTTCAAAGTATCGTAACCGGTCATTTGATCTCTTTTGTGTTGATCTCCACTGCCTACTGAAACTGCTTCCTGCTTCCGACTCGGACTAGGCTTATCTTGCAGTGAGCTCGCTTTTAGCTGTTCGTTGCATTCGTCGGTTGCTTTTGCCAGACTCTCCATTTTACATTCGTCGGTTGCTTTTGCCAAACTCTCCATTTTGTTCAATTGTAAGAAAGCAGATCTGTTAAGGAGTGGAAATGGTGGTAAAGAATTACACTTGTTTTGCCACACTATTTTCGACTGGCTAATTGTTGCCTTATTTACACACTGATCTATAATCTCAGAATCTCTTTTTCTTCTTGTTCTTTGGGGAGAAAGGATGTATTCTCTGTTAAACGCAGTCAATGTTGTACTTTCGCTGAGCAAAATAATAGAGCACAAACCAATTTGATCTGCTGCGCAAATCCACGTATTATTCCTTTCTTTTCGATCCACACACGGAAGCTGTCAGTGCGGCTTGATGACACCCTCTGTCCAAAGCGACAGAAGAAATCATTCCTTTTCGCGCATTTTCTTATTCCTTCCTTTTCCTTCCTACGGCAAATTTATCAAGCAGCTCCCCCCTGTGCAAAGCGACGGAAGAAATCATTCTCTTTCGCGCATTTTCTCAGGCCTTCTTTTTCCCTCCTACGGCAAATTTGTCGAGCAGCGTTTCGAGCTACCCATCCCTGGCTCCGCTTCCTACTCCTCGCCTGAGCGCGCTGTTACAGGTTTAGGCGGCGCTCTAGCAGCAATCGAACACGACATCCGACACGAACAAACCCATATAATCATATGGAGGTGCACTGTCAGACACAAACAAACAAACAAGACAATCATGTCAAATCCCATACATTTTTCATGTTCGATGTCGTGTTCGATTGGTGCTAGAGCGCCGGGTTAGATGTGTATGTGCGCCAGACGGCCAATCGCTGTTAGCCGTCGTCCGTGCTCATTCCCTCCATAGCGCTAGCTCTTTCTCTCGTGTGATCAATGCTCGCGAGCTGTTGTGGCGCTTAAAAAAGCCGTTAACAAACATTGCGGCGATTAAGTTGAATTTTCACAAATCAAACCAAAACAGCGCAATGAGTTCAAACGATGCAATGTAAAAATGACTTCTGAAATGAAAATGAAAATTTCAAAGGTTCAATCGGTTGTAAGATTTTACAACAGATGGGGCCATCAACCTATTCCCTTGTTTTAAAATGAGAATGTGTAAAATTGTGTAGAATAATGTAGAAAACATGGACAAACCTGCACCTCCATAGAGCTGTCAAAATTAAACATGGACGGGCTAATATTAGCATTGGACCAGTCCATGCACGTGCTAGGAGAGAAAGTAAATCTCGGGAGCGACATAACATGCAGCACACATTGCAGAATGACTGTTGCAAAACGCTGTAATTGTTATTTCCTTTGGAATGAAATGACTATAAAACAAATCCCAACCGTTAGCGCATTTCTTCAAACTCGCGGACCGCTTGGTACGGTTGCATCAGCACGAAACTGCTCGAACTCTTGCACGAGGCGTGGACTGTCAACTGTCAAACCTGCCCATGCGACCCAGCCTGATCGTCCGGCGCAGAAAGACTACAAAATAAATCAAGTCGGCAGGGCGAACGTGTTTCTGCTTCCTGCTGTGTGAACAGTAAAACGGTGAACAAAAAAAGCAAACTCAACCAACCGCTGCACCTTCTGAACTCTTTTACACTCGAAAAAGAAACACCGCAGACGATAGTGCAGCGCGTATTCATGGTGGCTAACAGTGGCGTGCGAGTGAACATCTTCCATTACAATCCGGAGTGAAAACGCATTTCATAACAACTGCAGCGGCAGCTTCAGTTTGTAGTGCATTGACCGAGCAGCAGGCAACGGGAAGAAGCAGTTGTTGTACCGGGCACACATACACCGCATATCTGTGATTTGGCACCGGCGTGTGACCAGTATGACGAAATTTATGCTTGCCAGGCGCTGCCTGGAGGTAGCGACCGATACGCTCGGCACGGCCGCAAACACCCTTGCACCCCGGCTATCGGCCGCTGGACCGTTCGGCTGGATGAAACAGTACCACACCCTGCCAGGGGGCGTACGCTCACCGGGCCGCCCCTATTCCACGCAAACCGACAGCCGCAAGTCCGCCACCCAGGGCTTTGACGATGGCGACCGTCCACCGGTCGATCCGGAGGCGGTGCATGCGGATCTGCTGCGCCGACTGACGAAGCTGTACGAGCAGGAGGTAGCCCGGGAGCTGATCGTGCCGCCGTTCAAGCGAGCCCTGCTGTACGGCGAGAAGGCAGCCGTCCGCGACCAGGTCGGCGATTTTACCTTCATCCAGCTGTACGAAGCGGTCAAACGATTGGCGGCTCAAATATCCAAATGTTGCGGTAAGTTTGGGTGAACCATTTTTTTTTTCTTTTTCGCATGATGCAACTTTTCCCTCAGTGTCGGTAAGGGTGTGTGCAGTGTTCCCGGCATGTGCATACAGTGCGTGAACCGGTTTTGCTGTACCTACGCTTTTGGAAAGACGTTCAAGGCCGTCGTCGATGGATATGCCGCTGGCGACAACGACCCGTCCGTAGAGGAGGGGTGCTGCTAATGCATTGTGGCGCCTGTCCCCGGGGGGCGGAAAAGCAGCACCAAAAATAGTACAACTGTTTTGCAAAAACAAGACATTTGCGCATCTTTCCTTTCCCCTCGCGTAGATCTAATCCCGCAAAAGGTAGGGTAAGAAGAAGGCGAACGAACAAACAACTCTTGACACAGTTGGAAGTCCAAGCCAGGCGGTGCAAACTGCGTCGAACTGAGAGCGTGCGGAGGGAGTCGCTCGAGCGTTTTGTGCGACATTCTCGAAATTTGAAACCTTGAACCTTTTCGGTGCCGGAGTGATCGCGAGCCAGCAACGTTGTTTACTAACTTCGCGCTCGATCTCACGGGTGAAGGTCGTTCAAATGACTTCATGTTGGATTTTTGCGTTGAGCGATAGCTGGATGATCGGTTGAATGTAGAGATGTAAGAATTGTATTTATCAGCAAGAAAACTTCAGTTCACTTTATGCATGGATGGGAAGATATTTGGGAAGGAAATGGAGCAGCTGAAAGTGAAAGGTAGTTTACACCTAATCCTTCCCTAGAGCGATCGTATTACGGCGCCACACAATCGTTGGTTCGAATTACCAAACGCGCGCTCTGTGCAATGTAATCATGTGGTAAATGATCGCGACATTTGCAACATACAAATTAACAAAAATAAGGACCACAGGTGTATGTGTGGCAATTAGGACAAAAAGGCTACTTTTACTACCTCGCTCGCTCGGTGGCCCTACGTGTGAATCAGCGCAAAATGTAAACAACAAGCAATAGGAAGAGAGGGTACTGAGAAAGGGTCTGTCACATTGCTTTCCCCCGCCATTCCTTCTCGCACCCCCCCCCCCCCTTCTACTGGGTTTTGATTTCTTGTGAGATAAGATTTACGCGATACGCAAACGGGCGCCGACCGGCTGTCGTCGGCCTGTATGTGTGTGTGTGTGTAGCGCCCCGTGACTGCTGTCGCACGACCAACGATCGGCGTCATAGTTCGCGCACCGCACGGCCACGGCCATCACCGATCACCGGTCGTGGGTGTTGATGGCGCGAATCCGGCTATTTTTAATGCACTTGAGCGTACAGCGTAAAAACGTTTAACGACCACCACTACTCAGGCCTCATTGACGACTCCTGTTTTGGTTGCAAAAACGGCAACAACAACCAACGGGAAAAGCTGGTAAAATGTCGGGTCAAATGGTTTTGCTGCCTCTCTATCGTCTATCGTCACCGCAATCGATGGTGTTGGAGCAGACGAACGAAGGAATGCGATAACCCGCCGCGCACAACACCCTCTTGCACGCATCGGTGCTGCGCGCCTCCTTCCCCTGTTTTCCACCCCTGTTGTGCATCTAAAGCTTTGTTGTTTGGCCTGTCTCAAACGGAATACACATTATTCATGCGAGATTAGCGATGGAGCCGTTTCGTTGTGCCGTTGTGCCGAGCTCGTCTCGTCTTGAAACGACGGCGCATTCGATTTGTGTGCGAATTTGAAATCGCCATTTTACGCTCGGGTGCTAATGAAACGATTAAATAGTTCCCCCGTTTTGCTGATAGTAACGGTCTATTTGAGCGCAAAATGAAGTTGGAAAAGAACTTTTTTTTATTAGAAATCATTCAAATAATAATTTTAAAATAACATGCTCTTTTTTCCTTCATATTTCATTTCGTCATCCAAACAGGTAGTGCTTCCCAATCTCGTGTGGCATTTCTCTGTCCCAACAATATCACATACGTGATCAGCCAATGGGCTTGCTGGTTTTCCGGGCAAGTTGGTAAGACCAGCCTACTGTTGTTTACACTACTTTCTTATTTACTATGAAATAATCTTTTCCATCGCTTACCTTTTTTTAGCTGTGCCCTTGAATGCAAAGTATCCGGCCGATCTGCTCGAGTACTATATCAAAGATTCCGATGCTTCGCTGCTGCTAACGACGCCGGAATTTCTGCCCCTGGCGGAACCACTGGCCGCAAAGCTACAGAAACCCCTGCTGGTGGTTAATCATGACCTGATCCACACGAACGGTGGTGTGGCGGGTGGTACGACGAACGGAGGGGACGCCGCCGCACCGATGGCCGACGTGGTGTCCTACCTCGATCCGACGAGAGAAAACTTGCTCCAGCTGAACGATACGCTCGTGGTGGAAAGCGCACTGAATGGGGAGTTTTATCGCGACGCGAACGCACTGATCCTGTACACCTCCGGCACGACCGGTAAGCCGAAGGGAGTGGTCCTTAGCTACGCCAATCTGGACGCTCAGCTGCGTGCCCTGGCGCACGCGTGGCAAGTAAGTGCGACCGATTCGGTGCTACACACGCTGCCGCTCAACCACGTGCACGGGACGATCAATGCACTCAACTTGCCGCTGGCCGTCGGGGCGAAGTGCGTCATGCTGCCCAAGTTCGACAGCAGCAGCGTGTGGAGCTACCTGCTGAACGTGAACATGACCACGAAGGAGCGCGTGAACGTGTTCATGGGCGTGCCGACGATGTACGGGCTGCTGATCCGCGAGTACGACAGCGTGTTCGGCAAGAACGCGCGCATGTGCGATTACGTCAAGACGCACTGCAAGAACAAGATACGGCTGATGATTTCCGGCTCGGCCCCGCTGCCGGGCAATATCTTCGCTCGGTGGAATGAAATCACGGGCCACCGGTTGCTGGAGCGGTACGGCATGACCGAAATCGGTATGGCCATCTCGAACCCGTACGTGCAGGATAGCGAGCAGCGCAGCCGCAAGCAGGGCTGCGTGGGAATGCCTCTGCCCGGGGTGAGTGTGCGTATCGTGGAGCAGGAAAGTGGCCGCACACTAACGCTCGAGGGGCGCGAAAATGAAGGATTTTGGAAGAGTGGAGCAGCGGACAGCAGCTCGAAGCAGCAGGAGGAAACCATTGCCGGCCAGCTGTACGTGAAGGGACGCTCGGTGTTCCGCGAGTACTGGCAGAAGCCGCAGGAAACGGCGTCCGAGTTCGAAGCGGACGGTTGGTTCCGGACGGGCGACACGGCACGGTACGAAAACGGCACGATACGCATCCTGGGCCGCACCTCGGTGGACATCATCAAATCCGGCGGCTTCAAGCTGTCCGCGCTCGAGATCGAAACGGCACTGCACGAACATCAGGACACGAGCGACGTGGCGGTGCTCGGCCTGCCGGACGAAACCTGGGGCCAGCGGGTAGTGGCGGTGATAAGTTTGCGCGACCACGTTGCCGCCGAATCGTTCAGCATTCCAAAGCTGCTGGTGTGGCTGGAACAGAAGCTGCCCAAGCAGGCCATCCCGAAGGAGGTCCGGCTGGTGGGCGAGATTCCGCGCAATGCGATGGGCAAAATTAACAAACGCGAACTGATCGACAGGTTGTACGGAAACAGCACCGCGACAGCAACGCCGACGCCGCCAGCAAGCAGTACGGCGGGAGACGGTAAACCCTAAGCTAACGGTAAACTGTTTGGAGGTCGGTTAATGCAAAGTCCGCGACCGCAACGCGCACAGCAGAAGGAAACGTATTTATATGCACACCATGCATCCGGCGCGGCGACAATGTGAAGCGGATGAGATGAGCTAGATAGGAAGGAAAGAGGGCAAAATAAGCCACGGTGGTCTCGTCACTAGTCACACACACACACACAAAAGCCCATCTTCCGCTTCACTCGGTCGCCGGCTTACCCGTGGCGGGAGGGAGGAAATGTTGCAAACTCCCATTGTGTCTCAGCATGCATTATTGACTTATATTTCGTTTGTAATTATGTTCTTCGTATTGTATCGTATCCTCCGCTCGCGGGCGGGCCCATCTTTCGGAAATTGTTGGGCGAAACCGGAGCAACGTGGAGATCGTGATTGGCGCGATGAGGGTGGGTGAGTGAGAGTGCGTGAGATTGGGTGATGGTCAGCATATATCATCATCACCCATAATCGGGTATGTGGGAATGTGAAACAAACAAAGCTTCTGACAACAAGGTTCCAAATTTGTTGACGAATTATATTGCAACACGCCTGTGTTTTGGTAGTTTTGTGTATTGGGTGTTAACATATCCGAATCAAATTATCGAGAAATTGTAGTCATTCTGGAGGACAACAATGTTTGCCGCTAGTACAGTACTTTGATTAACTGAATCTGAGTATTCTTTTTGAAGCAAGAAATGACTAATGAAATCTGGATAGCCTGTTTTAAGGCAGACTGCGCATCGGAACATACCGATACTATTAAAATTGAGCAAGCAATCCTCCATCATTCCACGAAGTAGGAGGTTGGTAGTCGTCACGACCATATTTATCGGTGTATTTTATAGAGTTGGGTTTTATGAATCTTTCGTTGAGATTCATTCACATGAATCTTCAGTGTTGAGTGATTCGAATCTCGGCGAAGATTCATGAAACTCTAAAGATTTATGAATCTTCAAATATTCAATAATCTATAACTTTCTTAAATCCATTAATATTCATATATATTTCCAGGGATTCATGAATCTGTCACAATTATTGAATTTGCACTATCCCGCTTAATAACATGCCCGTCGTGAGTTCAAGCCTCGCATAGATCGTCTCCCCGTAGCTAAACGAACTGTCCGGCTTCATGGTACTTGCCAAGAAGTGTCGAAAGCCTTTATATATCGGGTAATACCTATAGTTAGGTGTAATGCACTGGTCTGGACGTACAGATATCAACTTGTGCGACTTAACAACATATCCGTAATAGGTTCAAGCCCCGAGTGGACCGTGCCCCCATATGTAGGACTGACTATCCTGCTACGTTTAATCAGCAAGTCACTGAAAGTCAAGTCCAGTAGTGATACAGGTTGATTAAAAAGTGAAAATTTAAAAAAAAGTACTATGGAAAATGCCCCTGGATTTCATTTTTTTATTTATTCTATTTCTTAAAATCTGTGATAAAGGACAGTAAAATTGAGTAGAATTTTAAATTACAAGCAGGATCGTGAAGTTCGAAGAAAATTTGAAAAAAAATGATAATTTTTTATTTACAAACTAAAACAACTAATCAGCTGGCAACCAGGGCAAGGGTGTCACATTTGACGTTTGCTTGCCCGTCCTGTTTTTACAGCTCAACAATTTTCAGCAACTGCTTTTCAAGCAATAAAATGCACTTTTCCCCTTAAGCATTATTGTCCTGTTGACCGAAATTTGTGCAAAACAAGTTTTACCAATTTTACCCTCAAATGAACGCACGGGAAAAGCTCCCCACCCTTACTTTGCCATCACTTTTTCCACAGATCTCGTGACAGGCCCGGCTGCCGTGAGCTAACCTGCCGCCTTCGATACACGACCACCCCCGGATAAGCGAGCTTTCACTGCAATCGCAAAATTCAGCAGAGAGTTTTGCCTACTGCGAGGGTGTGTATTACTTTTCGCGCACGGTGAATTCACAATCCCTCCGGCCATTTCGTACCGTGTGTGTGCGTGTGTGTGTGTGCACGATTTCGTGCCTGGAGCGAAATTCTGGTTGCTGGAGCACCCTCGTCCGCCCGCCTGCCTCCCCCCACCAACTCCGTTCAACGCCCGTCAGCGCCGCACACACGCACGAACGGTTCCTGTGAGTGTGTCTGTTCCTGTCCTGTGGTACGAAAGGTACACCATCAGCAGAACGGCAAAAAAAAGGGATTCTCCACTGTGTGGAAGAAACATTGGTCACAACACCACCTCCCTCCTTTCTCTCCCCTTCAATTTTGGCAACCCACCCACACGGGGTGGTGCAGAGCAAAAAAGGAGAAGAAACCCCGTCGCAAAAGTGGTTATCGAAAAGCGCCCATAGGGCCCCTTGTATTACCGTGTGCGTACGTGTGTGTGTGTGTGTGTGTGTTTTTGTGTGCCCGTGAGAAAGAGAGAGGTGCGTGCGTGCGTTCGTGCAAGCTATTGCACGACATTACAGGTGTGTCTGTCTCTGCTCTAGCTGCTGCAGCACCTTTGCCGTGTGTGTGTGTATGTGTTTGTTTCGTGTGCGTAATTTATCACCCGTGTTACGATGTGGGGTGGGCTGTTAAAGGGTGGAATACAACTGGAATCGCAGGAAAAGAACAACTTCAACCCCCTTGCCTGGGTCGGGATGGGGGTGAAAAAGAAGGATGGTGAGGGTGGGGTAGTGATTTGCCCTCCGTGCAGCAGTAAAACCTCCAGCGCACCCGCAGCTCTAGCAAGCCCGTGAAAATTCGTGCAAAGTGGAAGTAGGCGAGCAGGAAAAAACACACACACAGACCCACACACACGACCTTTTGGAACAAAATAAAATCAGCAGCAGTACAAAGAGAGAGAGAGAGAGAGAGAGAGAGAGAGAGAGCCAACACGCTAACGCGCTACAGAGTGAAAGAGAGAAAGAGCGTGTGTATATGAGAGGGCCCGCGCGCGCACTTGACCGTGAGAGGGAGAGAGCGCTGTCGCACGGACGTACAGAGAGAGAGAGAAAGAGCGAGAGAGCGAGCGCGCACAGTTTTGCTGTGCACGTACTAAAATGCTGCTTGCGAGTGAGCATGTGTGTGTGTGTGTAAGCAAAGGAGCGAGAGTAGTAGCAGCAGGCGCACACACGATTAGTACTGGTAGTAGTAGTGCGCCAGTGCGCTTGGTGTAACTGTTGGTAGTGGTAACAGTGCTTACACCACACAGGGCAGAGAAAGAGAGCGAATGTGTTGGTACTAATTTCGAGGCAAAAAAGAAACAAAAAAATCAACACTGAAAAGAAAAATGTTATTACGGCGGCGGTGGGTGTTGAGATCGAACACACAGTAGTTGCAGTAGTTTAGCCAGGAGGGTGATTGGTAAGGGAAAAAATACCCCCCCCCTGCACCTCCTGGAACACAGAAGGAGAATTTTAAGCTCCAGCTCCGGCACAGGCGTCTCCAAAGCAGGGTGTCACTGAGAGCGCATTCAGTGTATTCCGTGCGTGTGTTTGACTGTGTGTGTGTGTGATGCACGACTTTTTCCAATTCTTACACGCTTTGACCGTGAAAGTTTCGTTCGTGAACGTTTGCTGTACAGTAACGTGAAAACGGCCCCAAAGCACGACCGCGGCGGGGTTGAAGCTGGGCTGGAAAAGTACCCCCTCCCCCTCCCCCCGGTTACCGAGGAGTGTCCGCGGCTCGCGAAATCAATTTTGATAGCTCTTGATGTTCTTGTGCCTCTTCGCCCTCGGGTGGGGGAGGGAGGTTCGAACTCGCTCTCGCCCCGTGCCTGTTTTCGATGCTCACGCGCTCTCTCTCTCTCTCTCTATGTGTCGGGCGCTCTCCCATGAATCGCTCTCGCCCTGTTGGGTTGGGGTCCTTCGATCGAACGGGTAAAGGTCGTCATGGATTTCACACAGCAAAGAAGGTACCCATAGGGAAATCGTTCAGCGCCTACTACTAAACTCCCCCCCCCCCTCCTGCCCCGTTGTTGCCATCGTAATCGAAAGGCCTCGTCCGCCCTATTCGACGAAGGGGTGAAATGGGCAACCACTTCCGTTCCTTTTGAAAGACGGGAGCCAACAGTAGTAGTAGTAGTAGTAGTAGTAGATTCTATGCGCCTTCTGGAAATAGCTGTTTGCATGTCCCCGCGTGTGTGTGTGTGTGTTTGTGCCCCATTCTTTCTCGTGTGTGTCCCATCGCTGTGCGCGCGCGTATGTGTGTGTGGGAGTGTGAGAAATGGTTTGCTCAAATCCCCCTCCCCCCCCCACCCATCGAGCAAAAAAAAAAACACAATACCAGCAGGCCCCGTCTCAGTGGTTGCGAGATGCAGTCGATGGGAAGCTGTGCACGAAGCAAAGACACCACCTGTGTGCACCCCTCGTGAGGAACGGTTTGGCGCTTTGGGTAAAGAAAGGGAGGCTGAGGCGCCTCTTAGCACCCAGTGTGTGTGTGTGTGTGTGTGTGTGTGTGTGTGTGTGGCCTTTTTGCTTTGCACTCTTGTGAATATCGGAACGTCCCAAAGTGAGAAAAGTAATGGCAAAGCGAGTGAGAACAAAAGTCTTTTGCATCGTTCGATAAGAATCTAAAATTGTCCTCCAAATGTTGCATGCTTGGATGTGTTTGCCTGGGTGTCTCTGTGTGTCTGTTTGTGTATGTTTGTGTGTGTGTGTGTATTTGTGCAAGGTGTTCCCGTGAGCAAAGTGGATAACAAAGTGTGTATTTTGTCCCCCTAGAAAAAGGAGGGTTGTTTTGTGCTAACGATGTAAAGAGCAAGCGAGTGAGACAAAGTTTGGTGCTTGTGCTGCGAAGAGGGTGGGGAAGTGAGACGGGCACCCAGCAGTTTACCGTTTGTACCGTAGAGTAACAGCGGCGTGCATGTGAACGTTGTGAATGTTTGCGCGTGTGAAAATCACGAGCAAAGTGTGTGCACGAAACGCTCACACACACTCACACACACACACACATACAAACTTGGAGAGGGGGGGATGGCTGGTTCTGCTGACTGGTGTGCGACCGTGAGCTTTGCGAAGCTGTAACGAGTGAGCTGCTGGTGAGCTGCTGGTGAGAAGGCCTCCAGCCAACCAACGAGCGTAGTGAGCGGCGCGCGCGTGACTCACCGTGGCGTGAAAACGGGTTTTCGCGTATTCCGCTTTTCGGCAGTGCTTTTGTTAGGGAATTTTCCTCTGGAGCAAGTGCACGCTGCTTCACACGGGGAAAATGGGGGAGGAAAAACTTTAGTGTGTAAGGTCACGCTGAGTTGTCGCGAGATAGTCAGCTAAGGAATGAGGAGCTTTTTTGGTTCAAGCAAAGAAAAACATACCCGTGAAAACTCACGAAAAGTCGAACCACCAGCCGCGGCAGCAGCTGTCTGTGCGTGTCCGTGTGTGTGTGTTTGTGTGAATGTGTGCAACCAGTGCCCTCCTCACCTCACCAAGGGTGATTTCCACGGAAAATGGAAAAAAAATCTAATTGCTAGCAAGATTGTATTCCGGTGACAAACTTGTGTGAATATAGTGTGTGCGGTCTTTCGCTCATACATTGTTTACGTGATTTTTTTTGCTGTTGTGAATTTTGCCACCTTTTCTTTTCGGTTAACAATTTCCTTTTCCCCTCCTCCCTTTTTTATTGCAGCTTGCAGTGTGCAGTGCGTGCGTGCGTGTGTGTTTGTCTGTCCGACGTTCTGATTCCTGCCTAGCCTCCTAGCGAGGAGAGTGTGTGTGTGTGTGTGTGCGTGCGATCAAACAGTAGGCGAGGAGCGTGTGTGCAACACTACCAGATAGGGAAAAAAAGGAGAAGAAGAAACACACCCCAGCTCTACTCTTGCAGAAGGTGGGCGGCCCCCGGGGGAAGAGAGAGAGAGCGAATCAATAGCAACCGGTAGCTAGCTGCTGCTGTCAAACGCGAAACAGCGAAAGAAACGCGAAGAAAAGCGGCCCTAAACGTGGTCATCCTTGATTTTTGCCTTTTATTTTCGATTGTGAGACAGTGTGTGAGTGTGTGTGTAGTGTCCTGTGTCCTGTGGCTTCTACCCTGGTAAACGGGGAGCAGGGCCACAAATGTAACACTTCACTGCTTTGCAGCTTCTTCCTCTTGACGACGGGACACGGTACCGGGGCAACGAGCGCACCAAGCGCCCGAAGGATTTCCTCCTGAAGACATCTACTTTGGGAAGAAAACGGCCTCGCGCACCATCGTCCCTGATCGATCCCCCAGTGTGTGTTTGTGTTGTGTTGCCTACTGTGTGAGGTTTGCTTTTTTACTATTGTGTACCGATTTAGTGCGTGTGTGTGTGGGTGGAAAGTGTAATGTTGTAATTTAATAATAAGAAAGAAAAAAAAAAGATGATGTGCTGTTAACAGTGCAGTGTAAAAGTAAGCTTAAAGTGTGTGAAAAATTAGCAAAAGAAGAAGAAGAAGAAGAAGAAACACGTCCGTTTCCGTGTGTGCTGTCCCTACGAGCCTCTGCCGCGATCGTCAGCCTGCAATCCGGTTGAGAGATATACCTCACAAACAACGCGACAGCAATTGGCCACCATTGTGCAGTAATTAATTAGGCAGGAATAATCCTCGAGTAACACAGTAACAGCAAAGCGCGGTCAAGCAACGCGTATCCTGAGACGAGTAAAAGAAGGTAATTTTAAAAGTGACCGTTTGTTATTCGCCTCTAAGTAGCAATAGGTTCAAGTCCTTGAAACACATTCCTTGGAATTGGATTAACTACCTATTAAGGGGTTAACTACCTTAAGCGAAAGTATATATAGCATTTTACGTGTCTAAGGCCCCGTTTCCTGATTATACGGCGTCGATTTTGAGGCGTAAGACATAATGCAAGAGCAATTTTGGTTTCGATTTGCTGCAAATCAACAGAATAAATAATGCAATATCTTTCCACCTGGAAATTTAATAGAGTTGACGGAAACTTATGGTAGAATCATCGGTACTATTATTTCGCTTTTCTTTTAAACTTGTTTTCAACTGTACTGTACTAAACTGTACTAGTGATGGGTAAAATTGGCCAAAATTCGGAGTCGACTTCGATTCGACTCCAATAATTTTGGAACCATCTTATAACCGGAGTTGTTCGGAATCGTCTGATGCCGTCCGGAATTGCCCAAAGTCGTTCGGAATCGTCTGGAGTTGTCCAGAAATCGCCTGGAGTAGCCCAGAGTCAGAGTAGTCCGGAGTCGCTTGGAGTCGAACGGAGTCGGAGTCATCGGGAGTCTCCTGGATACGAAGTACAGGCAGACTGTAAGACAAAAACACAACGGAATGAACTGCCTGATCACAAGCACACTGCATCGGACGGCACCAGTTTACTTCGATCGACTCTGGACGACTCCACCTGAATCCGGACAACTACAGACGATCCCAGACGACTCCACCCGACTCCACCCGACGCCGGACAACTCCGGACAACTCCGGATGACTCTGACATCGGGCGGAACTAGTGGTTCCCATTTTTTTTTTCAAATTCCGAATCATACTTACAATAGTTGGACTGGGATCGACTTCGAGGGTGCGCTCCAGAAAGCACATCACTAGTCTTTGTTAGTCATGCTCGCCAGCTAATCGGCGAAAAAGACATCCCAAAACGCTTCTCCCAAAACCGACGCGCTGCAATCACCACCACCGCCAGGAATTTCCTTTTGCGAGACCAACGCGAGATCAATATTTATTGCCGTGTTTTTGTTGCCGCCGTTGCCGCCGCCTGTGTGAAGTTGTCCAAGCTTTTACGATTCTTTTTATAGAAAATTATTATCGACTATTAGGAGGGGCTATAAAAAAGGGTCTCTCTGCTGTGCTCCCAGGTTGCGCACCCGGTGGCTGTTTTTTTCTTCTTCTGTTTTCCTTTTTTTTGTTTAAACCATCCATAAGTCACCCTTGGACGTGCGAAGAGGATAGGGAAAAGGGGGAAAGAGGGGGAGAGAACGGCTCAATACGATTAGAACATTTTGAAGCAACAGAGCAATTGGAGGAAAGGGAGAGAGCGAGATTGATGGTGAGGAGGGAGAGGGAAGGAACAAGGGAGAGAAAGAGAGAGAGAGAGAATTGGGAGAAAGTGAAGAGAAACAAGCAAAGAGTAGAAGTTGGGATGGCAAGAGTGTCGCCCCGTACGTTGACCTTCTGAAAATCGACTTTCTGGACTGCTTGGGGGGAGCGCTGTTGTACATTTCCTTGGGCTGTTTAGTATCCTTTGGTTTTTTTTACATACTGTTCCTATTTTTAGGACATTTAAGGACATTTTAAGACATTGCCCCGTAAAGTTAGTTCATAGAATTTGGCCGAGAATGTAAATGCAAACAGTAGAGCTGAACTTCGGTGAACATGTTTTAGTCCTTGAAGTCTTACGGCTTCCTGTGAGCAATAGGTGACCAATGCCCACCAGCAACAATGTGCTTTTAACTGTGCCTCTGTATGCCTGGTTGTGTGTGGTTGAATACCAGAGAGAGAGAGGGAATGCCTGTTTGTATGCATAAGCTTAGCGTGCACTACACCAGGCATGGAAGATCATCGAAGGAACCACTGTGATTCGTTCACACTTCACTCTCAACATCCAATGAGTGTCTGGTCTCTCGGGGCACACCGAATGCGGCCTCCCCCCACCCAATAAAAGGACCTCATTTTATTGTGGCCCATGCTTTTCCATCCCTGGAATATGGCAGGAACGGCAAGAGATTTGGCTCTAATGTCTCTTCTTCAGTCTTGCTCTGGCTTGCTGCTCTCCCCAAACATCCATCCAATGCTGAAAGAGCAGTTTTTCCTCTCTGTGTATGTGTGTATACCTCTCCAGTGTGCTCGAGTGTGCTGGAATGTTTCCTGCTGGACATACTCTTGCAGACGACTGAAGCCTTCCAATGCACAGAATAGGGCATTTTTGGTGGCAAACATATATCTTAGTTGGGCTTCAAGCATCTAAAAAAGACAGAAAAGATATCGCCTTGCCTCCTTCCTGTGTGCAAGATATTCCATTCCAACTTTTCCCGTGGCAGGAGAGAGGCCTATCCTGTCAAAAAGGACACATTGGTTCCGTTCTCAGAGAAGCTTGCTCTCCCCAGCGTGTAGGAAATTCCATACTATCCCGAAGAGTCACAAGAGCACCAATGCCTCCGGTGGCACCTCGCCAGTTTCCATAGTGAGTGAGGGTGAGTTTTCCTTCCAGCCGTTGGTTGCTCTGTTTTTCCAACGACCAGAGAGCAGCAGCAGTGAGATGTAACCGTAGTGAGAGACATGTTGCAATGAGATGAAGAATCTGAGTAGGTGAGATGTTTTCCATATGTCTCCTTCAGGCTATTGTTTGGTGAGAACGGAGTGGGGAGCATAATTCCTCTAGCTGTGTTTAAAATCGTACAAATTGTTAAAATATGTATCAAATAACTACCAGTCTTTCGTATCACACTGCCCCATACTCACAATGGCCATGCGAAGGCTGTAAAACCGATGTACTAGAGCGCTTCTCTTTCTCAGTAACGCGCCCCAGCCATTATCGCTCTCAAGGTAACTTCCGCGGAAACGCAGAGAGCTTGATCACGCACGTGCCTGTGTGTGTGTGTGTGTGCTCGCGCTCCCGTCTATCTTTTTCGCGGTTATCTCACCCCTCCCGCGCTACGATCCTACAGGAAGGTGGAAGGTGATTTGTGGGAGATTGAATCGTGTGGCTCTTCTTCCAGCCCTGCTGGTCAGTTGCTCGCACATGTTCAGCCCCATGTGTGCCAGCCTGTGTGTGAGTATAGCTTCCAGATTCAACACACACACACACACACACACACACAACGCAACGCAAGGGGGAGAGTTGTACGTAAAAGACGGACGAGCACACTAATTGCATCTGCTCAAGCACCAGCGACCATTCTTTAGGGTGCTCTGTTGCTTGTTTAGCCTTAAAGTGCTTCGTCGTTGCGTGTGTGTATGTGTGCTGTTGTATACCCTGCGTCTCCTGTATTGAGGATTTATAAAATTTGACTTCACAGTGAGGGAGAATGAGAGCGGGAGAGAGAGAGCTAAAGACTAGAAGATTGAATTAGCAGGAACTGCTCACGACCCTGGTACACTGAGTAGATCATAAACTCAGAGGCAGAGCGTTACAACACACGGGTGAGTTGATCTCCAGCATGTGCTAATGTGCTTCCCGAAACGCTTCCCAAACTTCTGGATACACTCCTCCTCCATGGGCCAATCAACTGACTGCTGAACTCAGCGATGATATTGATAGCTTTTTTTCTTTTCTTCGATCTGTGTTGTTCAGAGTGGTCCAATCCACATTGATTGCTACGCGGTGTAAATACAACACCTTGTTGGAAACAACTTCGTGTTTGACGCTAGGACTTCATGTGTTTTCGTTTTTTTTTTGAGAACTTTATGGAGACGCCTAGTGGTTGGTAGATTTAATATTTTGTTTTATGGTTTCAATTAACACTAGAATGTACAGAGTGGAATGTAAAAACTGGCATAAGTATTGCTAGATACGGAAGTATTATTTATCTATTATCATATCAAACATTAATTATGTGTCACTTTTGATTTATTGATGTATAAGCTTTTTAAGCGACGAATTTTTCAAATATGCGGTGCCTAATGCATCATTTAAATGCTTTTTATGGCTTTCTTATCAATTCATACAACCGGAGGAACTTAAACTGGTGTGTGAATCATGCATTGGTTTTATATTCCCAATGGGGCGGTTAAAACACTCCCAAAACGACTTGCAAACAACATCCATAAACATGAGTCACACCTCGCAAATCATAACACCTTCAACCCGATCTAGTGTCCTCTCCTGTTATCAATGATGAACAATTTCCGAAAGAAAAAACAAAAATGCCGTTTGATTGGTTTCGTTGTCACATGCGTTTTTCATACGCTTTGTGTCTGGTTGTTGTTTCAAAACAAGGAAAGGGAGGGGGGATGGTTTAAATATTGGACAACAATTAATTCTCACCCTTGGTCTTTGGATTTGTTGTGCGTGGAGGGGATGAATCATAGATTCCGGTAACATCTGGATTATAATACGCGATGCTAATGGCTTTGTAAATAGCTGTGAGTCGCGGTAATGAATGCTTTCTTCAAAGCTGGCTGCTGGACAGGAAGAGGAACTGCATCGCAGCCCATCTGCTAATTGTCGCCCTCGAAATGCATAATTAACAGAAATCCAATTCCCAAGCATCGTCGCGGTGACTCAGAGCCCTACGAGCTGGATCGCAGTTCGAAAGGGTCCGTCCAACTTTCCACCGTGATCATTGTTGTTATTGTTTGCATGTTGGCGACGACTGTCACCTCCCCGATGCCATTGCCCAGACGCCTGCTGCCATCCAATCAAGACGTCGAGGTCGAAACAATGATAACGAACAGGTTTTACACGAAATGTGCTGCAACGGTCCCCGATAGTCAGATTTACGGTCTAATAGGGACGGAGCTTCACTTTGGCACATTGGCACCGATGACTAACAAGCGCGCGCACACACACACACACACACGAGTTTTTGTGTTTGTGTGTGGGCGGGTGCTATCACAGATGATAAGCTTGCAATGACGTGTTGAAACTGGCTAGACTTTGGTGGTCGCTTTCTTTGGCTGCAATTTAGAAATGGTTTGATGGTCTCTAATGTGTGAACTTTTACGTTACAAAGTCGTTTGCTTTGCTCACAATAGTGCCTCAAATATTCATGCAGTATATAGAGACGAAGGTCGAATCAATGATGCATTTTGTTGTGGTTCGTTTGTGTGGTAAGAATTTCATAACATTGAAGCATGAGACCCATGATTTTGGGTATTTCTCATTCACACCATTTCATCCATCCACCACCAAGCAACAACAAAAAGGCAGCTTTTCTCCCTTACTCTCGACTCTCAGCTCGGGTGCCTTAGGGCGAAAGGCGCACAAAAAAAGGCTCCGTCGTCGTTGAAAAGGAAGGAAGGAAGCAATCGTGATTGGAGAAAAGACGAGAAATCCGAGAATCCATTCCGAACCTTCAACCCAATGCACACGATATCCTTCTTTTTGGGGGTCCAAATGACCCCATGGAGGGTGGGGTTAATGATTCCCTAAAAAATCACAAAAATAGGAAGAAGTCTAACCAGAGTGTGCATTACACATTGAAGCAAAATCACACACACACACACAAGCAAGGCTTACGGAGGGTTCCAATTTTCACTCAACTGTTACAACTGTATATCCTAGTCACGGCACCATCTGCTGTTGCACGGCAGTACTGAGAAACAATGTTTATTTAATAATTGGGCGTATAATAAAATGCTTCTACCTAATATGATCCACGCGCCGCCAAAAAACAACCCCAACCACCCCCGGATTAACCTATCAACTCCCCCGCAACTCCCCCTCCCCCATTCAACAACAACAAAAAAAAAAGAGCAACCCACTCACCGACCATGTAGCCACGGGGTTGTTTTTCCCACGCTTTTCTTTCGTCTCATTTGCTGCTGCTGCTGCCGCCGCCGCTGCTATGTACTACGAGGTACGGAATGGGGAATTCGACCCGTGCTTCTGCTGCTGCTGCTACTATATTCGTCCCAATGTGCCCCCGCCTGCCCATTGATCCCTTTTCCTCGGTTGATAACCGGAGGCTCAATGGTGGGTTGGCCGCTTAAGGCCGATTAAGGTGTGCGGCGGGTTTTGACGGATTCGCGCAGGGGCCAGGTAAGCCCAGAAACAACATCTGTTAAGCTCTTTCCCTTCCCTGTTTTACCAGCAATTTAATTTCTCTCGCTGTGTCCTCTCTGTCTCTTCTACTGTTTCTACTGTCTGTCCTGCAGTACTAACACATATCGATTGGATATGTTTTTGCTGCCATTCTGCCATCTCTTCGGCTGGACAGCGAGCAATAAAAACAAAAAGATATCCACCACACTACACCTGTGCCATACTTTATAGCTCCTTCCTTCCTGGACGGCTCAGCAAAACGTCAGTCTCAGAACAGTGTGAGGTATCTCCAGCCCACGTCTTTTGGCCCCTAGTTTGGCGTGCATGTACGCAATCAGACCGAATTGAGCCCGGGCACGAATGGGAAGAATAGTGCACTTCCCCCAACCAACCAACCAGCCAACCAACCAGCTAGAGACACACGCTGGGGCACGATGACGATAAAAATTATCTTTTATCTCTTAGCGATTCTTGTAAGGCCCATGTCGTCATTTGCGGTTAGGCCGGGTGGGTGAGTGGTGGTGGTCGTGTTTGGTGACGTAACGTACGTACATCAATCGTACGGACGCAAATTTTGAATGAGCGGGGTTGGGGTGAGTGGGAGCATAGGGGGAGGGGGGGGTCTATTTATTTTTGGAGCTTTTTCCCTCATACTCTCTCCTCGTTTATCCCTCTCTCCACTGTGGTGTTCGGTTCGAGTGTTAGCAAGAAAGAGCAACCCGACCGCCGCTGCTGCGTCGCCAAGCTCATCAATGAACGCAGGTGAAAATACACCGCCCAGCCAACCAACCAGTAAGTGGACTGGAGCGAAAAATGGCAACGGTTAGCTCGTGGGTCGTGGGTGTTGTTTCTCGATTGTCCCATTATGTTTTTGTTGAACAACTGAAAATGGTATTGTTTTGCGTTATTTCTTTACGCTTCTTGGCTTGGGTTACGAACGACACAGCGGATGATATTTTGGGATGAATCGAAAAGCGCTGTAATCGTAACGATTAGTTTAAGACAGCCCGAGATCTACCGGTCAACATTACTCGAGACACTCCCCCCCCGTCTGTCCACCCGCGGACCTATACAATTTTCTAGCGCATTGCGCCTCTGGATGCCTTTGCGCTATTGATTCGCGTGAAAGCTCATGCGATCGGTTTCTCTCGAGCACCGGGAATATGGCTACGGGGAATCTGATTTTTCGATTAATGGTACCGCGCGTTCTCGACTGCGTGAAAGGGGCGAGGGGGGGGGGCAATGTTGAATAATTAATCGAACGTTTGGTTTGCGTTCGTTTGCCACTTTTAGAACGGTGCACACTCTCTTTGGTGGTGGCGGCGGCCGGTGGTGTGTTACTGAAACGAGATTACAGTATCAGTGTGTGTGTGTGTGTTACTTGCTTGCCCGCTACTGATTGAATTCAGTTCTTTAATTATTGATTTTCAATTCTATATCCTGTTCTGTTTCAACGAAAGCAAAGGATTCACTCAAATAAAGAAACAACTGTGGTGGGGGATTCACTGTGCTTTGTAGAGCTTTTCATGAGTTTAGTTATTATTTTATTAAATATTAATTTTTTTTTGTTAATATTAATCCGTTTTTTTCATCCCATCTCAAGCACAGTGAAGCAATCTAGTTCATTTAGTACAAACCACTGACCTTTTCTATAAATAACATACGGCCCAACACATATTCTCTTATTTCTTTCATCCATCCGGAAGCATTCCATAACACGTAATGCAATTGATTAGCGTAAACCACAATAACTTCCACTTTCTGGGTAAAACATGTATACGACATCATCCTGGCTGTGTATGCCGTGCAGCATTGAACCTTTTAATTTCACCTTCCCAGCATCGTCATGAACGCGCGCCCGCGTGCTTTATTGGTATATGAATAAACCCCTTTTCCTTTTGTGGTTAATTGTGATATGTTAAGGGGAATTTGTTACCATTTGGTGTGCACAGCGGGCAATGACCTCCATGCTTGAGTCAAGTCACGGTTTGAGCCACGTTTAAAAATGGACGGAATCCTTCAAAATTGTACTTACAAAGGTCAGCGCTAATAATAATTGAAATTGTTGTGAGGTTACATACGGCGAAAGCTCGTAATTGAAGCAGAAGAAGTGATCAAAACTAGCAGAGCAAATGAGATGGCAAGGAAAATCGTACCACAATCTTTAAACTTCCAATGGAGCAGCCTGGTGGTTTGTAATATTTTATTAAGAAAAAATATGTATTAGTCAACATATTACATGATTTCGGGATGAAATTTGGTAATATTTTACATACTGTTAGGGGTAATCTGTCCTGTGCTAAAATTGGCTTTCAAACTACCCAGGAGAACAAATAGCATTGCGTTTCGTTCCACATACCGTATAACTTACATACAGAGTTTCGCAATTTTATTTCGGCGCGTTTTGTAAATATGAATGCTTCGTTAGTTGATTCGGGCAGTAAGTTTGTCCATCGCCTTGTGTGCAGGTGTCCATTCTATCGCTAAAGCTCAGTTTATTTCCGCCCGGTTTCCCTTTTACAGCACGTTGGACACCGTTTAATCGGGGCTCGTGTTAATGTTGTTAACATTATATTTGCCACCTTACCTGCTTTGCCCACCTCTGCCTCACTGGACTTGAGTTAAACTGCCGTCCAACCGCGAGAAATACATCGCGGCCACCAGCACACCACACGATGATCGTGTCATTCAGTTTGGATGAATGTATTACACCCAGTCGCATGGAAAGGTGATGAGTGATGGATCGTTTGCGGTCGGTTGAGGGGATCGGTCTTTTGTCTTGGCGAAAACAGCAAACTGTTGCTGATGGCTTTGCCTGCCCACTCGATATATACAGGGGAAGGGTAGCACGGTTGGCATCCGCTCGATCACGATTGGAAGATTGTGGATTGTGGAATGGTTCGTTGGAATCGTAGATGCGTACTGGCGACGGTTTTGCATTGGCGATGATCGTCCACGGTCGACTTGTACAGTCCGGTCACATAATCGTCTCCCTCTCGCTGGTCTCTTCCCCTTCTGTCGTTGAGTGTGCGATCGTGACCGAGACCGAGTCGGGCCGCAGGAAAAGGAGAAAGGCGTATGGACGAGACTGTTAAACTGTGTGTCTCCATTCCAGGTTTGTTGGCGCGCGAGTTTGCTGCCCTGCGACCGTCGTCGTCGTCGTATGTGTGTGGCGCATGATCGTTTTTGTGCCCCCGCCCCCCTCCCCCTGCTTCTCGCGTCCCTTTTGGGCGGGGTTGGGTATTGTCTCGGACGGCGCACACAGATCGGCCGAGATGTGGAGTGAATAATTGAGTTGAGCCAGGAGAAAGGATGCATTCCTGACCATGATAGATCATCCGGTTTCATTGATGTGTGCAAAACAGCGGCCCTCTAGTTGGCTGCATAAAATTCCCATTTCGTTGTGACAAAATGCAATATTCATGTGCATTTATTTTGGTAATATTCATAAAACACGACAATCATTCCTTCTCTCTTTACTAGCTGGTAGCAATTTTGTTACATTTCTCTAAATGGGTAATGTTCTTTGCCTACGACAACACTGCACAATTATTGGACGAAACCATTTTAATGCAAATATACAAGCGCTCAGCCCCCCAAAATTGCTTCTCGTTATGTGGCTGTGGAATCCTAACCATCAGCAGGCACACGTAACAGTGCTTCTTCCTCATGGAGAGGCACACCGGGTGGGTGAGAAAGAAATTGAAAGAATCATGTAACATTTCACCCAGCTCGCCTTGCCCGACGACCTATCGATTAATGCTAATCAAGAACCGAAGTGCATTTCTGTATCACCGTCGATCATCAGTGTGTGGTGGAGTAGCGGTAGTAGCAGGGGTAAGGTGACTACTTGGGAGGAATGATCCGAGCGAACACGGTGATAGCCCCCCTCCCTCCTCCTCCCTATTGCTGTCAAATAGAAGGGAGAAGGTGTAATTGAGAATCGAGCCCGGTGCTGGCGCTGCTGCTGCTGCTGGACTGGAATGTGCAAAGCGATGGTGCTGATGGACGACGCCAGAAACGATGGAGAAAGGTCCGTCCGGCGAATGTGTCCAGAGGTGGGGGCGATGGGGCAAATGGGGCCGTCGGATAGAATTCTATGGCGTGCCTTGCTGGCTTAGACTGCCGCCAGCAATTATCTATTTGTTTGCGTACTGCTTGAGCGAGCCCGACAGCAATGGAAGCTAGAGACAAATTATCGATAGTTGTGATGATGATTGCGCGATAGTGTTTGGCGAGCTCCAGTGTCCCCCACAACCCGATCCAGCGGGGTTACAATTTGCAAAATTCCGCCGTGCGCGACCAACGATCGGTAAGCCAATGCCAGGTAGTCTAATGGAATGTTTGGGGCAAACACAGTAACGTAATTGTTGCGGCCTTTCGCAACATTCTATTCATTTGCAGCTTGAAATAAATGTAATGAAATGTACGGAAAATTACCCAAAGTTGTTTGCAACTGCAACAGGAGGTGGGTTAAAATTTGTTGTCCAGTTGGCGTGACTCGACTCGTTTGCAATCGGGGACCACCTTCGCTCGATCTGTGAGTGTCAACACGATAACTCAATCGAAAGTAAAAGAGGTCAAATCAATGATCAGCAGTCCGTCGGTACGATGATGGTCTAGGGTAATAGTAGCAATTGCAATCAGCAAAACCGGTCAATTAGACTCGGTTGGTGTGTATTATAATGTTTAAATATCGAAGAAAAGCGAGAAAATATAGTTACGTTCTGTAATGAAAACATAAATTAAGATTTAAAATTAATGCTAAGAATTTAAAAATGATCATTAACTTCCGTTTTGTAGTAAATCGTGTAGATGTGAAGCTCTAAATATTCGCTTTCCATTCGCTGTTGTCCATTCGACAACAACGTCCGTTGAAAAAGCAAACGATTTTGCAACGCCCACTCTGTTGTGTTGAACGTATGGTCCTGTGCAAGCCTGCTAGTTCTGCCACACCACAGGATGTGAGTTCAAGTCCTACTCTTTCGACCACAAACAAACAGTACCTTACCACTATTCAACAAAGGTTTTTAATGGTACGTTTTTGTTCGACTCGCCCACTTACTACCCGGTTGATGCGGCTTTTGTTTGTGTTGTTTGTGCCCCTGTTTGTGAATCACACATTTTTGAAAGGCGAGAATAATTGTGCGTAAATGCACTCGCCGCCACTCACCTCATCGCACCACCTCCAAAGCAGTCATTATCATCATCGTCGTTGTCCGCGCACATTCGTTTCTCAGTTCAAGGGACGAGGTGTGCGGGGTGTAGTCTCGAGTGTGAGACGATGCTGACAACGTTTGTGTGTAAGTGTACGCCCCAACTGGCTGTCGCTGCCCCGCACACACAAACCAAGATGATGTTTTCAAAACCGGATGAAAATAGTCCGGATAGCGCGCGGGAGGCGGCGGTGGCGCGTTTTTGCTTTGCGTATTTTTTTTTTGTTTTGTCGCTTCTTCCTACTCCATCCCCTCACACGCGGCATTTGCGGTTTGGGGTAGGAGGTGAGATTCTAAACCACAAAGCCTCCCGCCTCGCTCCATCCACCCAGCACCACGCCACAATGCTTCAAAGTGGCCTGTATAGCAGGGAGAGTGGGGAGTAAGGAGGGCGAGACGCGAGACTGGAGCGGGATGAAAGACAGGTGCTAGATAATCATAGATGCGGCGATGGCGGACACACTCACACAGACACACACCGAGCGACAATCGGTTCGGATATAAGACGATTGATAATACACTGAGCAAATTTTCTCACATTGCATAATTATCAACAGCAGCAGCAGCAGCAGCAGCTAAATGCCGCTCGCGCACCACAACCGTTGCAAAGCAAATCATAGCTGAAATGTGTGCTGAAGGTTGTGAGAGTAAGAGAGAAAGAGAGAGGGTGTGAACAGCGAGATAGCGCAAACGAGAGATAGAGAGAGAGAGAGAGAGCTCTGGTGAGAAGGAAACCAAAGGTGGTGAAACGAGATGATAACATGGTTGAAGTGTACTATTAAAAAAAAGAGGGTAGCTCAATTCCTGGAACACAGGCCACACATAGCTGGATAAGTGGTTGATGGAATGGAGGGGTTGGGTGGAAACGCAGAATCGTGTGCGTTTAAATACTCGTGCGACTCACTGCACCGAAGTGCATTTTGAAGTGCAGCTAATAAACTAACAAGCATATGAAAACAAACCTGTGCTGTGCGAGCGGGCTTGTTGGAGGAGATGGCACTTGAAACATGGTTTATATACCGAGTTGGCTCGGTAGTACTAATAAATCGTTGATCGCCACGTTTGATCGTTTAGCGACAAAGTAGTGAACGAATCGAATCTGACAAGATGAGCTATTTTTTGAGAAAACTTCTTGCTCGAGATTTGCAAGCATTTGCAAAGGTCATTAAACATTTGTAATTAAAGATTAATTATGTATTTGCCTTGTTCTTCTCTGCGTGAGACAATTTTTAGTACAATTTAGTACAAATGTAATAAGAGATGTTAACAATGATTGATTTTACTGGAGATAACTTTATGCCATTAATATTTACGCGTTTCTTCGATATCAGTAATCAATGTTATTAGTTTTATGAAACTCTCAATTGATTTGTAACAAATCTACAAAGTCTTATGTAGTGAAGGGTTAATAGTTCGATATAGAGCCTTTGATAACTTCGCACCTGGAATGACCACCTCGAACCTGCAACGAGAGGAACGGTACAATTGGAGACGATTATATTGTTATTTATAGTATCCATATCATATGCTCGAAAGGCTTTGCAGTACTCCGCACCGCCTGCAGGCATGTGCCCCCGGGGGCGGATACATTATTCGCCTCGTATCGCATCGCTTCTCCGTCGTCAGGCCGTTCATTAAGAAGGCATCGGGGTCCGGTCTACGCGCATTTCCGATCGCGTGTGAAGTACCTTGTGCTGGTGTTGCCGCCTTCCCGATTTCGTTTCGCCTCTCCCCACCTGCAACCGACACGCATTTCTTTCCCAGCAAAGGCAAAAGATAGCCCTTTCGCGTAATCGATGACGGGTGTAAACTCCGGGTTCCTTCCCTTCCACTCCCAACGTTTGCCCAGAACCAGTAGCAAAGTGGATGTAGTAGAAACGTGGACGGAGGGTGACATAGAACCGGCAATCAGCCGTAGAGGGAGAGAGCGAGAGAGAGAGAGAGAGAGACTTGCGCGCCCGGCACGAGGTTGTGCACACATTTCATTAACAAGTGCATCAGGTTCTCCTAACGTCAGCAGCGTCGGTTAGAATTCGAACTGAGCGTGCGTGATCTAGACACACAGTGTGTAGCCTTCCTACCTTGCATTACAATTTCATACACACACATACACACATCCACATATGTACAACCAATCTCCGACAATTTCCGACGATTGTGTGACTCTAATGTTTCGATTCTTCTTATCGTTTCAGAGTATCAGGCGAGGAGACACCGGAGTCTGTGGCTGTCCGTAGTTGCTGCTCGGGACCCAAACCTCTGGCAGTGTCCCGGAGGGTTACACCGATCTTCACGAACAAGACACACGAAACATGAGCGTGTAAAGCCGGAAAGTGCGATTGGTAGTATGCGGCACATCGGATAGATAGCAAAACGCTAAAGGTGTGTTAGTAACAGAAACTTGGAGTAGGAAACGGATTGAAGCTATCGCCGAAACATCAACCAGAAAACATACGCAATCCACACCCAACGAAGCGGTTGTAGCTGTCCAAAAGGGGGCTTTGCAAGACAGATCCATCAAACGGACAACAACACCAGAACCACCACCACCACACACGCATCAGCAGCAGCAGCGACGAAGACGGAGGGTTCTCGGGAAACATCGCACCCCATCTAGACGCTGGCTCGCAACGGTGAAGCGCGGGGGGCCGAGTCTCCCGATACGTCACCGGAAGGCGGTGCCACCTGCTGGTGGGCGCCCTGGTCAGCGATGGGTTGCTTCGGCTCAGCCGGATCGAAACAGTCGGACTCGAACAGCTCCGAGGATACCAAGAGCCAGAAACGGCGCAGCGATGCGATTACGCGGCAACTCCAGAAGGACAAACAGGTGAGGGAGAAGTCTATGCATGGTGATGCATCGATGGAAAACGCCCTTAACTCGATTGCTGTTCCCAATTCCAGGTGTACAGAGCGACGCACAGACTGTTACTACTCGGGGCCGGTGAGTCCGGCAAGTCCACCATCGTGAAACAGATGAGAATATTGCACGTGAACGGGTTTTCCGACAGTGAGCGGAAGCAGAAGATAGAGGACATTAAGAAGAACATTCGTGATGCTATCCTGGTGAGTAGGGAGAGGAAACAGATCGGTTTCCCCATGCTTGTTTGTGCCCTGCCTTCGATCGGGAGTAATGATTCATTTGCTTTTTCCCGTCCACCTGCAGACAATTACCGGTGCAATGAGCACACTGACGCCGCCTATTCAGTTAGAGAAACCGGAAAATCAGGCACGGGTAGACTACATTCAGGATTATGCGTCAGGTAAGAAGCCGTAGCTAGCAACATGGTTCGTTTCGCGTACTAAATCCCTTCTTTTCGTTCACTCTTAGGGCCTGATTTCAATTATCCACCGGAATTCTACGAGCACACCGAGGAGCTGTGGAAAGATCGCGGTGTCCAGCAGACGTACGAGCGATCGAACGAGTATCAATTAATTGATTGTGCTAAATAGTAAGTTGACAGGGGAATCCGGAAGCGCCACCGTCTCAAAACGATTCCACGCCACTGTCGCTCTTCATTAACCTCAGTGCGGCTGAATTACGGAATGTTGTACTAACGTGTTCGTGTTTTGCTTCCCTTTCGCCGCCAGCTTTCTGGATCGTGTTAGTGAAATCAAGCAGCCTAACTATACTCCAACCGAGCAGGATATCCTGAGATGTCGTGTGCTAACCTCTGGCATTTTCGAAACTAGGTTTCAGGTTGATAAAGTGAATTTCCAGTAAGTAGTGCCCGCGGCAGCCGGCAGCAATCCGTGTCCCTGCGCTTACATTCCCACATTCACGTGCCCTTTCTCCTCACCCAAAACAGCATGTTCGACGTCGGAGGGCAGCGTGACGAGCGGCGTAAGTGGATCCAATGCTTCAACGATGTCACAGCAATCATCTTCGTGACGGCGTGCTCTAGTTATAATATGGTCCTGCGCGAAGATCCCACACAAAACCGGCTACGGGAGTCGCTGGATCTGTTTAAAAGTATTTGGAATAATCGGTAAGCAATGCGTCCGCGGTGGGAGTACTGCTGCGCAGTGGACAGTTGCATCAATAACGTGGGGCTTTCTTGTGTTTTTGCTCTTTCTTCCTTACAGATGGTTACGGACTATATCCGTTATATTGTTTTTAAACAAGCAAGACTTACTGGCCGAAAAGATAAAGGCAGGCAAGAGCAAGCTGTCCGATTACTTTGGCGAGTTCAACCGTTACCAGACGCCAGGTAGGATGCTGGTTTTGCTGTGTCGCATAGCACATACTAATATCGTGTTCATTCCACCTACTTTCAGCCGACGCCGTGTGCGAAATGGGCGAGGATCCAGAAGTGATTAGAGCAAAATATTTTATAAGGGACGAGTTTTTGGTAAGTTGGGACGGTGTTGGGAGATGCATGCTACACTGCGACGATATGTTAAATAAATTCAACTCCTCTTCCCTTCCCCTTCCCCTTTTTGCAGCGTATATCGACAGCGAGTGGCGATGGCAAACACTACTGCTATCCACACTTTACCTGCGCTGTAGATACGGAAAACATCAAGAGAGTTTTCAACGATTGTCGGGACATCATTCAGCGGATGCATCTGCGGCAATATGAGTTGTTATAGGTATGGAAGGATCTTCTTTCTGGCCCTTTTAAACGGTTTGTGTTACTATATTCGTATTTTTTGTTGTGTCTTTTCAGATATACTTAATGATTTCGATACAACAGCAACTTGGTCGTCTCATTTTAGTTGTGTCTATCGTGAAACAAATATCAAACCTAGCCAAACTATACTAATTTTATAATAAAACAAATATTTGATTAGGAATTAATCAAAACAAAAAAATGGAACATGCATAAGCACACAACAAACAAGTACACACACACATCCACACGAATACACATGCCTCTAACCATCCCACACAGTACACACATACACACCCTCCTCTAACCCTCAATAGAGAGATGCATAAGATCACCGAGATCGCGCAACTACACCAATGTTGCTCTGAACACGTGCGCGCAGTCACGCAAACGAACAACGTTTGGACGAACAAACGACGACACAGTGAGCCCCCCGCTGCTCGGAAAACATACACCAACTGGTGACATTTACTGGTCAACCGGGTCGTGTTGACCGGGGGGGAGGCAAAAAGGATCCCAAAAACACATCCCCATCGGAAAATAAGATTCGGCCATGATGGCATCGTGTGCGGAGCCTGTGGACGAACACGCGTGTGCGTGGTGGTGCAATCAATAGTAGGCGCTGTTCGGGCACGCTAATGCTCGTATAAAGGCAAACATTTAAAATCCACCTCCAATCACACATACACAGAGAAAGAGAGAGAGAGAGAGAGAGACATTAGAAGCAACAAAGTAACAACTGCCGTCGAATTGCGCAAATTAGTCAAAAAAGAAGGAGCAAGAGCAGAACAAAACAAAGATGTCACGTGTATCTCGTTGCAAGGGTTGCAAGCAAGGCAGGATAAGCAGCGCAAGTGGGGAAACATTATCCTCCCGCACCCTCTACCCACGAACTAAACCAAATCTAAAAGCAGAAGTAAAACGAAAAAGAGAAGAAGAAAGAATATAAGGGGGCTTGCACTCCTTGTAAACTAATGGCTTGATCGGGTGGGAGGGCGGAAACGGATAAAACAGACGCGCGCATAACCACAGCACAGTTTCTCATGTTCTCGCTGATCTGCTAAGTGTCTACCGAACACGGCCAGAGATAAATAGACAGAGAGAGAAAGATAGGAAGGCCGAACAAAAAGAAGAGAGCTGCTAGGTAAGCCTTTTGTGCAATAAAATCGGTGGGTGTAGAATTAGGTTTTAGTGGGATAAAAGTAACTATGAAACAAACAAATCCCACCCCACACAAGTACACGTACACACACTCACTATAAAGAGGCCATCGCCGCCCGATCATCGTAACGTGGCGCGCTGTACAGAGAGGGTTAGCTGTTACCCTGGAGCGCTCCGGGTGCGTGTGCAAATGTAAATGTGCTGGCAAAAGGGTGGAGACGATGCACTACTTTCCTTCCACCAAAGGGCGCCATTCGTTACAGCAGCAGCAAATGCTTTAGTAGAAGAAATCGTACCACAAACACACACACACATCCAGCATACAACAGTAAAAGCTCACTCGAAACAAGCAAAACAGTGTAGGCTAAAAGGAGATTCGTGACGCTGCTCCCTTCACAGCTTCCAGTTGGCTGCTTCCGAAAGAGGAGAGAGACAGAGAGAGATAATTGTAGTTGCAGAGAATGAAAGCTTCATTGTGCAGGCAAATCAAGATACATAGATACACACACACACACGCAGACACTCATACACATAAAGTGCAACACTGTTCTGTGAACTGGGTAGCAAGATAGGACGAAAGAAGGGAGAGAGAGAAAAGGGATGTAGATTTAGTAATACTATCGCAACGTAGCTGTTGGAATTTCAGTATTTCGCTCTTATGTTTTATAGTTGTTCGTTTTGTTTGTTTGTTTGTTTGTTTTATTTTTTTGTTTGCTAATAAGCCCAGGCGCGCCCATCACACGCATCTGTTGTGTGTATCGTTGTGGTAAAATGTTGTTATGTTTTAAATCTGGCCTGGTCCAACGCCGCTGAGCAATGTTTAGTATGAAAGGAAAAGAAAACAGATTCGGTCCTACTCTCCCCTCACCCCCCCCCTCCCCTCTCCCCCCACAACACTTACACACACACACATACATATACACAGTAAAACCAATTATGTATTAACTCTAGATCACCGCATGCGCCGCCATAAGACTCTACCTTCTATTGTTTATGTTTAAAAAGAGAGAAAGAGAGAGGGAGAGCAAAAAGCAGTAGGTCTCTCACAACCCCGTGAAAGCGTAATGCGCGTAATATGCGAGCGAAACGAGCGCGAAGAAGGAAAGGACTCTGTTGTAGAAGGAATTTGTTATTTGTTTTCATAGGTTTTGTTTTAGGTAAAGAGAAAGTTTTAGCTGCAATGTTTTACTTCCCCTTCCTTTCCGTAGAGTAGCGCCGTAGTGTGTCTCTTTTGATATACACGTATATAAGTTACAGGGGTTGCTGTAGTTTTTTTTTTAATCTGTTGACAGTCAAACTGCAGGGTTCGTCGAGAGAGGAAGGGTTGTAAAAAGGAAGAGTTAGTTGCTTGTTATGTTATGATTATTTTATTTTGTTTCGTTATTAGAAAATACATTTCTGTTTTGCTACTCTGTACAAAAAAAAACAAAAGATTATAACCAGAAAGAGAAGAGAAAAAAAACGCAAACATGTAGAATTACACACAAACAACAAACACATGCATACGATCGCGATCGCGAGGGGTGGGTGCGTTTTTTCGTCGTTTTTGTTTTAGTTGTCCACTACTACTACTACGTACGCTCGCTGTAAATGTAGATTTTTAAAACGTGTCTCACCATATAGATGTGTGTGTTGTGTTGTGTGATTACAACAGTAGCTGGATCGGTGTGGCAGCAGCAGTAGTAGCAGAAGCAGCAGCAGCAGCATTGCAGGCATTGGGTGTACGTTGTGCAGAAGGGAATCTAACTAGTGAAGAGGATCGACGAGAGAGAGAGAGCGAGGGAGGGATGTAGTGTGAGTGGCGTGGCTTTAGCAAAATACGTAGATAAATGTAATGATGAGATAATGTTTGTGTGTGTGGGTGGGTGTGTGGGTGTTGTGAGAGAATCGTGAATGGAGGGAAAAAAAAGGAAGGATGCGCACAGTGTAGCAAGAGGTGCGGACTAGTGAAAATGTTATTTTGAAACAGAATAAAATTCTCTTAGGTTATTGCTGAAAGGTTTATTTACCGTTCTGTAAAAAGTTGAAAGATGATGAAGATGAGATGAGACAGAATCAAAGGATAAGACTTTAGATAATCCAATTCACAGTACGAATCATGAAACCAAGTCAGCTGGAGCCCAAGGATCCCCTTCCTATACACAGACACTTGTTTCCGTTTTTTAATCACAAAATGAGGTTTCCATATTCTCGTTTCTTATTTCTTTTTTTCTACACACAGTTCTACACACGCACACAGATCATTGTGTTCTATTTTTTGCTGTTTTTATTTGTTGTTGTTTCAAAATATATATATATATATATATATATATATATATATATATATATATATATATATATATATATATATATATATGTTAGAATCTCGTAAGGGCAGCACGGAAAGTAGTAGGGTAGAGAGAGAGAGAGAGGCAAGCAAATAAATGGACCGCAACGGGAAATAACGGCGAGGTAAATATTTAACAAAACAATCCCTCCGAACTCCCGGACGGAAAGCGCCACGGGGGTCAGTGTCCTTGAAGGCAAACAGGAAACGGCAAAAGCAAACACGGCGCTCGGTGTGGATCAGGGGTGTGGTGGGAGCATCTTTGTGTACGTATGTAAAGCGGGTATCATCAAATGGTTCTGTGTAGGATGTGTAAAACAAAAAAACTGGCAGCAACAGCAACAAAACCACTAGAAAGCGCATCACAACTCAGTGTAACATAACAAGAAGAAAAACGTCTTAAAAACACACACACACATACACACAAACAAATACACAAAACTTAACCAATCAGAATCAGATGGCAATTTTGTATAGCTTTATCGATGGAATAGACGAAAACACACAAACACACACAAAGAAACAAACAAACAAACAAAAAGAATATTCGAACGGAAATGATAGTAACAATGAATGGTGTTTATTAATAGATGTTAAAGTAGTCAACATAAACAAAGAACAAGAAAGAGAGAGAGAGAGAGAGAGAGAGAGAGAGAGAGAGAGAGAGAGAGAGAGAGAAAAAACGTAACACGTAATGGAAGAAACGCAAATAAACGGCGCAAAAAAACAAAATCGCAACCAAAAACAAAAAAAGGTGAAATGTGAACGAAAGAAGAAGCGGTCGAGAAGCGGTGGCAATAATAACAACACATGATGGAAATTACATTCGCTAATCCTTTTTCGTTGGCGCGACTTGGTCTTGGGTTTTATTTTGCGAGCGAGATTGGCCCTACTACTACCATCTTCAGGTGTAGGAGCAATTTTGTTTCTTTTAAAAACATGTTTTAATTTTGTTTAGTTTTTCTTGCCTTTTTTGGTTTTAGCTGGCTCTAGTAGTGCGACTTGCGATTGCTGTCGTACTCGATTCCAGTTTGTACATATAGGGTTATTCCTTTCTTAAAACCATTAAGGCATTAAGCTGTGTTTCCACCCACCCCACCCAAGGATACACGGAATGCACATACACACACATACACAAACACATAACAAATACTTTAAAACAGCGTTTGCATATGCGAGTTAAGAGACGGGACGTAATGAACCGGAAATGGGGGGAGAGCTTATGTTTTTTGTTATTATGTTACATTTAATATTAAGTTTTGAACAAACCAACAAACAAAACCCCGTAACGGCCATCGCAAACTAGATAATAACCAAATTAATTATTTTAAAAAGAGCACTCACTTACACACTTACACATCAATCTAGTTACCAGTTTCTTTCGTTGTAGAAGGGTCCCCCCTCCCCAACGCCATGTCTTTGCGACTGCATTTCCGCGTGTCTCCTGTGCCGTGTCTGTAAGGGTAGTGCAACATGAATGTAGGTGTGAACTGTGGGTGTGAAACAAACAGTATATGGCGAACTGTGCACAACACAACAGTGATTGTTATTTATTTTATTTTTATTTTACCTACGCTCCCTCCTGGATAGGAGGGGGGAGGGGAGGAAACCACTAAAACCTACGAAAAAGAAGCATAGGCAATCTAATGAGTATACACACACACACGTTCACTCACAGAAAGACACACATACACAAGCCAACGATCGCTCAGATTTCCCAACATACAAAAGAAAAACGGCGCCAGTGAAGGTAGTGAAGGAAGTTAAAGGGGAAAATCGCTTGAGACCGGTCGGTCCTGTGAAGGTTGCGAACAGGAAATGGGGGCAGGCTAGATAAAAATGCAACGGGAAAATCCATTTTCATTGAAAATAATAATAATAAAAAAAGAAGAAAGGTGTAGTAAATCTGCAAACAAAAAGCAAAAAATGAAAATGTATATCGTTTACACATACATATACATACATATACATATATACAACTTATATATATATACCTATATATACATTTAGTGAGAGAGAAGAAGAAAAAAACAAAAAAGGTAAAGAGAAAGAGAGAGAAGAGAGATAGAGAGAGAGAAAAAAGATGAAATCACAGATGCAACCAACAGATGTACTATTTTTGGTTTCGTTTATACTAATACGCTCTCCTGTTCCCTCTCCATCCCTCCCTCCCTTGTAAAGATGTCTTCTTCTGCCTTCTCCTTTAGCAGCTACTTTCCTAGCACACACACCCCCAGCCACCACCACCTTTCTCGTACCTTTCTTCTCTGCTGTGTTAGTCAATTGTCGCCGACCGTCGTTGACACGTGAGCTTTCGGACTGTTAGGAAAACTATGTAACGGAAAAGAGGAAAGAACACACACACACACACCCACACACAAACATATATTCGGTGTGCATGTTGTGTAGCATACCTTCGGAAGTGATGATTGAAGCAAAAAACACTGCTGCGCTGTACCTACTTTACTACTGTGTATGTATATGCTGGCCGCACGCTGTACTGTGGCATCATTCTGATTGGCAAAACAAAATCGTAGTAGTCGCTGCGCGGACGACCTCCTAATAGCAACATCAAGGAACAATCCACACACTCTCCACCCCACAGCTAACTTAGATCGTAAAGCAACATCCTTTAGCAACACGTGTGTGTTGCGCATACCACACACACACACGCACACTCAAGAACCCATCCACACACACACGCACACGCATAGACAGAACACGTACGATGAAACTTCACCTAGCAACAGGTAGGATTACTTAGGTTCTCGTGCATGGGCCAGGGAAATGAAGCTCCGTTCTACCACTTAAGACGAGCGGCCTCTGTTGGCTTAACCGACCACGTGTCCCCTTTTCGAGCAATTTGCTTAGCTCTACTGTTTGCGGTTTGTGTTTGGAAGTTTGGATTGGTTCAAACAATGTCATTGGATTGATTGGAAAATGGAAAGCAGCGAAGTGAAGTGTAATAAGCAGCACTAACCTAAACACTCGTAGGCTAAGTGAACGATCATTTGCAATATGGTAAGAGGTAGAGGAGCTAGTAGCCACCCCAGATAGAAGGTAACAGAATCATCGGATCATAGGTTTTTTTTTTATTATTCTTTACGTTCTCCTTATCCTTTCACTCAAGTTAGAAGAAACACCGGTCATGGATGACACAAAATTCATACTAAAACGTAGACTAAAAAGAGCGAACGGCGGGGCGCTGTTTGTTGTGTGAACATGGAAGCTAAGCAAGCGAGAAATAAGAGTGTTCATGGTGGCAAAACGGTGGAGACGGAAATGTAGTGGTGGCATAATAAGTATCTGCAAACCACGCAAACAATTTAAAAAAAAAAAACAAAAAAAAGTCATTATTAAACATTCAAGGCAAGCAAATCAAGCAACAGAGACAGAAACAGCAAACTCGGTTTTGTATGCGCAGCAACGCAGTAAAATCAGTGAAGCAGCAGTAGTAAAACTAAACAAATCACTCGATGCAGATGCGCAGGTGCAAGTACTCTTTTATATAGCTGTATAGAAAGAACACAACTGAAATGGGAGGAACACTGGGAGGGCACAGAAAAACCAAAACCAAAACCAAAAAAAAAGAACAGATTCAATTGAATGTGCGTGTGTGCATGAAAAGAGTAACAAAATGGAATAGATGAAAGAAGATAAAAATGATGAAACAAACGTGGGCGCGCGCTAGGGTTCTGCTAGAAAGAAGAAAAAAAAAACATAAAATAATAATATAAAACTAAGAGGTGCCACCCACACACACCCACACACACACACACCTACACTGAGTGGTGGTAATCCCGAGGAGATAGAAAGGAAGAGAAAACATTAAATGCGTACGGAAAACACGCCACCACCCCCTGCTGGAAGAGCAAGCAACAAATAGTCATAGATTGTAGATGAAGAACAACCAGAGAGAAAGAGATAGGGAGAAAATTAAGAGAAAAGGGCGCACAAAACAAAAAGAATATTACAATGAAACAAACAAACATAACAAAAAAAGAAACCCAGAGAAAGAAGAAAATGTTGTTGCAAAGCAAAATCAGAGCAAAACACACAAAATGTAAGAAATGCAAATTAAATATAACACAAAATAACAAAATGCATGCAAAGCAACCCACTAACACAGACAACAAAAGAAAAAAAAAAGGTAGAAAGAGTGAAACGAGAGAAACAAAACAAAGTAATGAGAGAATATAAAAAAAAAAAAAAACAAATGATGATGATACCAACCAAACCTACCAAGAGCAGAGATCTTGATATAAGTAGACAGCTGCTGAAAGCGATAAAATATGGGCTATGGGTGGGAGAAAAACAACAGCAGTTTGTTTAATAAAACAAACAAAAAACAACAGCAAACAGTAAAAACCACGCGGTCAGAACACGTATAATGGAGTATGAGGAATGGAATGTAAACGAGAAACTTTGAGGAAATTAAAACCAAGAAAACCCTATCGGAATATGTGAAAAATAAAGCAGATAAAAAGTTTGCCTCGTTTTGTGTACCTTACTCTGGGGGGAAAAAGCGCTGATTTTCGATGGGATTTGCATCACGTGGCAAGCCTTTCTCAACTGTCCGATTTGAAATTTCAAACGAAAGAAGTCAACTACACTACATAAACTTGCTGACAACTGTCATCGTCGACGGGGATTGTTTGTTTACATTTTTTGCTGCGCCAGTACGAAGTACACTGTGTGCGGATCAGGAGCGACTGTTGTGCAATATTGCATTTCACAAATGTTAATTTTCAGTTTTCGACAGTTAGCATCGCGCGTGGGGCGGCCATTTCCAGTGCATGCGTGCCGCCCTAGCCAACCCAAGCACTGCGATGTATGGCACCGGCAGTATGGCAGCCAGGCAAAGATCAACAAAGACACGATCGACCTGTACCGGCAGCAGTACGTGCGTGATTCGTGGACGAACCTAACGCCGAAGGTGCTGTCCCATCTCGACCGCAACCTGCATCTACAGCGCAACCATCCGCTGTCGATTGTGCGGGAAAAGATTGTAAAGTACTTCTACGGCGCTTACCTGAGTCCGCGGGGCAACCCGCTGTTCAGCGTGTACGACAACCTGAGTCCGGTGGTGACGGTGGAGCAAAACTTTGACCAGCTGCTGATACCGGCGGATCATCCGAGCCGGGCCAAGAGCGACTGTTACTACGTGAACAAGGACTATCTGCTGCGTGCACACACGACCGCCCACCAGGTGGAGCTGATACAGGCCGGGCTGGACAACTTCCTGGTCGTGGGCGATGTGTACCGGCGGGACGAGATCGACGCCACGCACTACCCGGTGTTCCACCAGCTGGACGCGGTCCGAATCGTGCACCAGGACAAGCTGTTCGAGCGCAACCCGGAGCTGAAGATACACGAAACGCACTACAAAACGCACCTGTCGAACGGTAGCCCGACGACGGGCACGAGCAGCCCGCTGGCGGACTGTATCGATCAGCACAAGCAGCCCTGCCACACGCTGGAAGCGGTGAAGCTGTGCGAGCACGAGATGAAAAAGATACTGGTCGGCATGGTGCAGAAGCTGTTCGGACAGGACATCCAGTACCGCTGGGTGGACGGCTACTTTCCCTTCACGCAACCGTCGTGGGAGCTGGAGATTTACTTCAACGGCAGCTGGCTCGAGATACTGGGCTGTGGCATTACGCGCAACGAGATTCTCGAGCGGGCCGGTGTGCAGAATTCGATCGCGTACGCGTTCGGCGTTGGGCTGGAGCGGTTGGCAATGATCCTGTTCGACATACCGGACATTCGGCTGTTCTGGAGCACGGACAGCGGGTTTCTGAACCAGTTCCGGGACGATCGGATCGTGAAGTACAAACCGATCTCGTCGTATCCGCAGTGCAGCAACGATTTGTCGTTCTGGTTGCCGGAAGGCATGCCGGCGGACCAGTTTGCGCTGAACGATTTCTACGACATTGTGCGTAGCGTCGGTGGAGACATTATTGAACAGGTCGGTGGGTGGGGGGATTTGTGTTCCGCCGTAGGGACAATGTTTTGATAATGTTTCTTGTTTTCCCGTAGGTGACTCTGATCGATCGATTTACGCATCCCAAAACGGGCAAGAGCAGTCTCTGCTTCCGCATCGTCTATCGGCACATGGAGCGTACGCTGACGCAGGCAGAGGTGAACGTGGTGCATGCCAAGATCGGTTCCGAGCTGGTAGCATCGTACAATGTTAGCATACGATAAGCAAATGAAACATTAAAGCGTTCACATCCCCCTTGGGGTTGGATGTAACTTGAAGTTGAAGTCAAAGCTGAATATGAGTGGAGTTTTGATTGATGAATAATGAAATAGCCATACCGTTCATACACAAATGCTCACTGTTGCTGCTATTTGGCGCAAGAATATAGACTTGCTAAAGCTCCAAATCGATCTGGCTCCGATAAAATAGAACAGTTGAATGAAAACAACGAAATAACAATGCTCCGCATGAATTAAAAAATTCGCATCCAAACGCATGGCGCACACTGGGCACGAATAAACATCAAACGGTCAAATTTCGATGTTCGAAAATAAATTCAAATTTTGACAACCGTCAACCATCGGAACAACAACAACAAACCCTTGAGGTGCCGCCGGATGAAATCATCTTCGCGTTGAAAATCCCCTCAATTTCTCACAGCTTCGACACCATCCCCCGGCACCGTAGAAACCGGTAAATTAATATCATCCGTCAGGCGGTTAAGTCATTCGTTATCACCGTTCTATCCGCAGGCAATATCGCGAGTTTAGTCCAGCACCTGCATCGAATACACGCTCACGCACACACACACTGTGACGCTTGCCACAGGCGCCTTTCACCGTGCTCACCGTGGTCCAGATTTGGGACAGTGCATTCGTACGCAGGCCGTAGGCGCGGACCCTGACCTTCGCGCTGTACCGATCAGCACACACACGAACAGTTACCGATCAGTCGGTGTCCGCACAACATCGGATCCCAATTACACTCGATCTCACCCCGGTGCCCGAAGTCATCGCGTTAGGAGCGTTCCCCTGCAAAAGTGTGTTTCCGAAATGTCCGACAAAAAGCGACCTGTTTACGTGCAGTACGTCCTTGGAGGACTATCTGGGTGAGTGGCGTCTCGGTGGAGAATTGTTCCCGTTCGTAATCAAAAGCTTGCCGTAGCCAAAGGCAAACCCTCGGTGGAGTTCAATTGATGGAAGTGATTAGTTAGCGAAAAAGGAAAACGAAGCCTCCCTTCGAAGAACACAAAGTACGGCGAAGAAGAAGGTGACCTCGTTTCGCGGTGCGAAGAGAGGAATTGTTTTGCCGCTGTTGCGTCAATGAATGCGGCAACGTACGCAGATGATGGTCTCCCGGTTATGTTTGTCCCTGCCACCGTATCTCTATATCTCCCCTCCCCCCCGTTAAACACCCTCCCAACCTGCGTTTAAGTACGGTTAAATATAGACCTTGGCGTAAGAAGATAGCTGCCGTGCCCAAACCGTGGCGGTGGAAGAACATGGGGGCCACGCGAACAAAACCACCACCCCCGTTGGCGTTGCGTTTTCACGTACGCAAACCCATTCCCAACGATCGTCCGACGTACCTACCGATCATCAACGTCAAACGGTGCCATAAGGGGGAGGTGGGGGGAAAAAGAAAAATCTGTAGAAAGTTTTAGGGACGGCTGCCGGCAAGGTCACAACCGTCCCACGATCAGCTGACGCGTTTCTACGTCCGTTTTGTCAATCCCAAAATAGGATGGGCCCTTCCTGCTTTTTTTTAAAGTGATTTTCACATCATTCCAGCTCGCCCGATGTACGCACTGGCAGCTAGCGGAGAGATAAACGGAAGGGCAAAGGTTGGCAGAAAATCTTATCAGCCGTCGCGTGGCTTTGCTTGCTTTGCAACGGCACACGGTATGATTAAAGTGCATTGTGCTAAAAGTACGCCACCTGATTAATCATAGCAAGCCTTGGAATAGTCTGAGATCATTTGAAGCACACACGCACACACGCACCGTTTTGCTGTATGCGCTTTTTAGACGTCCGTCCTTGTGTGCTTAGTGAGTTGTATATTGTTCGAGCATGGAGGGGAGCAGATCGGGCAGACACATCGTCCGTCATGTAAGATAGGCTTGCGTAATCGCATTCTTCTCAATACCTCGTGGTGGCGTCGGCGGCGGCGCCTGGTAACCCGCCGTGTATTGGAACTATTTCCAGTGCGGAACGGTTTGGTAAACAGCTTCGTTAGCAGCTGCCCCGAAGAGCGCGGGACGACAGTCAACAGCGACATTTTCGTTAGCAATTATCGATCGCGCTTGAATGGCAATCGAGGGGGGGGGGGCGACCACGCGGGAGTAGAGGCTGGTGGTTAATTTGAAGTAGTGTTACATTATCGATTCGGTTCGATTTCATGTTTCCCGAGCTGCTCCACTTGCAAGATTGATGCATTTGATTCTATTGTGTTAAATAATTCATGCAGGCGCGTGACCAGAAAAAATGGAAGTTCCTCCTTTTAGTGGCTTGTTCTCTATTTTTAGTAGAACATAACCAACATTATGTCACGATCTAAGTGCATTTAATTTAAATGCAGGTTTTCCAGGGGTTCTCATAGTTGTGGGACACTTCCTTGACTCAATCTTATTGGAAAAGAACTTCATATATTGGAAATTTGACTCTATGGCACCTTTATTGGAAAGGCTCCTTGGAAATTCTTATTGCATTCATTCAACAAGAGTGCTATAGAGTCCAATTCCCATTGCATTAAGTTCATTTCGTGTAAGAAGTCTCTCTCCCTGTAATGGAGTTGTATGAAGCTAGGTCTAGAAGACATGATAACCCCCAAGACAAGCAAATTATTCTCTCCTAGTCCGTGTATCGTTTTCTCTCGGTTTTTTTTTTTTTCATATTATTCAAATTGATTTCCAAAACTATCTGCTGCTACAGCAATTGACAGTGATTTTCCTTCATTCTCCACAGTATCGGAGCGACATGTGTCGTGCAGCCGCTGGATCTGGTGAAAACGCGCATGCAAATCTCCGGCATGGGCGGTGCGGCGAAGGAGTACAACAACACGTTCGACGCGATCGGCAAGATCATGCGGCGTGAGGGCGTGCTGGCGATGTACAAGGGGCTGAGCGCCGCCATCATGCGACAGGCCACCTACACGACGACCCGCCTCGGTGTGTACACGTCGCTCAATGATGCCTACAAACAGTGAGAGCCCCAGTTCCAGTATTGCCACCGTTGGTCCTACCGTCCAACAAGACGCAAGACAAAAGGCTCCTGTATGTGTACTAATATTTGTTCCACCCTATTTGTTCGCCATTTTCGCCAGGAAAACCAACAAAACACCGAACCTGCTCGCCTCGATGGCCATGGGCATGACGGCTGGTGCTATCGGTTCCTTTGTCGGCAATCCGAGCGAGCTGATCCTGATTCGGATGACGGCCGACGGCCGCTTGCCAGTGGCCGAGCGGCGCAACTACACCGGCTTCTTCAACGCACTGTTCCGGATTGCCCGGGAGGAAGGTAAGAGGCACGAATGTGCGTCTCTCCTGGGCGTATGAATGGCCACGCTAATGGTTCCCCTGTTTCACATCCAAAGGTGTCCTGTCGCTATGGCGCGGTTGCGTACCGACGATGGGCCGCGCGATGGTGGTAAATGCCGCCCAGCTCGCTTCCTACTCGCAAGCCAAGGCGTACCTGGTCAGCTCGCAGCTGCTCCAGGAAGGTATTGGACTGCACTTTACCGCCAGTATGTTCTCGGGACTGATCACGACGGCGGCCTCCCTACCAGTCGACATTGCCAAGACAAGGTAATTAAGCTAATGATTAACGTGAAAAGAGCGCGCACGCGGAATGTACTGACCCTGTTTCCGCTCTGTTTTTTTGTTTCTTTCGATTGCCAGAATTCAAAACATGAAGGTTGCGCCGGGTGAAGTGCCGCCATACAAGAGCACGGTCGACGTCATCGTGAAGGTAATCCGGCACGAGGGTCTGTTTGCGCTCTGGAAGGGCTTCACCGCCTACTACGGCCGGCTCGGCCCGCACACCGTGCTAACGTTCATCATTCTGGAGCAGCTGAACGGGCTGTACAACAAGCACATGGGCGTGGAGGGCAGCAAATCGGGCCTGTAAGCGGTCCAATCATCTTCCTTCCATCCATCCCTCCCTACCTCTTCCGTTAGCCACGTGTCCAATCCCTCTCGTGGTGAGAGAGAGACAGGGCAGCAGCGAACACGACAACGCCGGAAACGCACGCCGCTGCTGCTGTGCACGCATTTCTTTCGATGGCAATTTGTAAATGTTACTTTCCGTTTTTTATTTCCTGCTCCGTAACTTTTTGTTGCTGTATCATCACCCTCAAACAACCCCAGAAATTGATAAAAAGCTGAGCTTAATAGATAGAGAGATAAAGAAGATGCCGTATTACTTCGGAATTGCCGGTAAAAAAGCACACAGATTTAAAGGAAAACAACCAGCCACAAATAACTGTTTCGAAACACACCTGTTTGGTTGCATGGCGACCTTCAAATGTTCAGCATCGCACATCCCCCCTACAACGCAACGGGGTTCGGTTTCGTTTGCAAAAAAAAAACCGTTGGCAACCGTCCAAGCAAGCGCGGGATGGCGCCACGCTAGAGTAATGCCGCGACGCGTCTTTCAACTTTCCCTGCTTCGCCGGGCTGTGCTGCTGGCCGACTGCCAGCCAGTCAGTCAGTCAGTCAGTCAGTCAGTTGTGAATTTGAGCCGGCAAATGATAGGATAGCAATTCGCAATGCAATATTAAATCGTAGGGTAGCAGCAGTAGCACAACGCTTTAAGCCGAGAAACACACACACACACTAGGAAGGAAACGAATTGTGACAATATAGTGCGGGAATAGTGTTTTTTTATAGTAGCAAGTGGAGCAATTGCCGCAACGTCCTGTATTCAGGAAACGTTCGCACCGTGAAGCAGCTGCAGCATCAGCAGGAGAATAACCGAATGTTCGTGTACGTGTATATGTATAATATATATTTTTTCGCCGTTTGTTTTTCGCCCATTTAGGAACTCTAGAGCCAAGGGTAATTATACACACACAATACAGAAGAAACACACCGGAAATAAAACCACAACAACGCATAGCGAACGAGAACGAATGTTGTGTAGCGACTCCTGTCAAGCGACTCCCTGCCGGGGGGTGTTTTGTATCTCGCAGTCCTGCAGCAGTCCCTCGAACAGCTTCACCAGACTGTCGATGCCCTCGAGATAGTTCCGATCGACGGACGGTTGCTCGGTCGGCGCTACCGGGAACGTGTGGGCAAAGTCGATCATGCGCGCCTTCGCCCAGATCTTTTCCTCGTACGAGCCGACCAGGTTGTCCAGCATGAAGGTGTAGTTTTCCTTCATGATTTTTATGTCCTAGAGAGGGCCGGAGCAGAACGAAAGAAACGAAAGAAACCATTAGCAACGGTTAGAACGTGTCGATCGATGAAGAAGGAATCCAAGTAAGCGATTTAAACCCTTGAGTGGGATTCTACAGCACACAACATTACCTGTTCGTAGTTGTGGTTGGTGGAGTGACTACGCTGAATCTGGAAGTAGTGCTGCAGCGGTTCCACATCGCCCAGCTCGTTGATCGCATTTGTGCAGAACACGGGCGACCCTGGATTGCTACTGCCAGCTCCCGCTCCTTTTACCCCCGCTGACGTCGTTGGTGTCGTCGGTGGATTCGGTGTACGGGGTGACTTCCTACCACCGTGCAGCAGCACCGGCTTTAACCGGCGCGCATCGTACACCAGCAGCACCGAGCTCGCGTACAGCCGGTACGACGTTTGCGTCCGCGCCCACTTCTGAATGTTCCACAGGTCCGTCAGAAACTGTATCAGCTGCTGCCGGCACAGGCCGCCGGCATCGGCGTTGAGAAACCGCCGCACCGCATCCTTCACCGTCACCTCGGTCAGCTTCTTGCCGTACTCCTTCCCGTACCGCTGCACCCGGCCCGCCTGAAGCGAGTAGAACTGAAAGCCCGGTATGCAGAACCCGTACGCTTCGCGGCTCTCCACGTACTTGGACGCTTCGTAGCGTCGCTTTTCCTCCGTCGCCGTCGGGTCCCACGATCGGCGCCCGATCTTGACGTCCATTATGCACGGTTCCAGCATGCCCTGGGTGAGGTCCTCCAGCTGCAGGAAGTCGATCAGCTCACCATCGATCGGCAGCTGCCGGTGGCCCCGGTACTGCGGTGTCAGTTCGCGCAACAGTGCCAGCTCGGTGCGCTGCTGCTCGGTCGCGGCTTGCTGTATCTGTTGGTAGAATTTCAGTTCCCGCTGGCCGGCTAGCAGCTTGGCTATCGGCTTCAGTACCGAACCATCGTCGACACTTTTCAGCAAACCTGTGTGGGGGGGAATTAAGATGATTAGAATGTGTTTTTGAGAAGGGCTTTTTCCCACTCCACTTACCCAACGAATCAGTTCCCTTGTGGAAGGCATGTCCCGCAACCTGGCAGGGCAGTGGTAGGAAGCCCTCCGGCAGCGACGGACACTCATCGGGTGACTGCATGCCATACCCGAGGGGGGACTTTTTCCCTTGAACAGCCACCGTACCGCTGACATTCAGCGTCGTCGGACGGTTGGTCGAAGAGGTTTTGCGCTTCTGGTACGGTGGAAGCTTAAGTTGACTCATCCTGGAACCTTTTTTCCCCGCAGCCCGTGTTCGCGGAAGGACACAGGCAAACTAAAATGGGTTTCAGCCGCGTAACGGGAGAGGATTCCAAGACGGTTGGTTTTTATCATTCGAAGGTAAGCGGGACGCGGATGTCTATTATCATTCGGTGAGGAATTATCGTACCGAGCGGGGCGGGGGGTGTTTATCGGGCGTGTGTCTGTCCTTTTCTTCAGCTCTATGCTCACGCTCCAACCCCATGTGGCGAGAGGGAAATGGGAACACCCGCGAAAAGATATCCCCGACCGGAACACCTTCCTAATCCCACACACCCACCACGTGGGATAACTGCGCGAACCGATAATGCAATTGATAACGGCACATTATCCACTGTCCACACTCTGTGATTCTTTTGGGATGGGTCTTTGTTTTTGTTGGAACGTCCGCTTTAACGCGTCTTTATTGGCGTCTTTTGTGAGTGTGTGTGTCGTTTTTGGTTATTTAAATAAGTAGCGAGAGCTTTTTTCTTAACCCTAACTCCGACGTCGCGCGCGGAAACCGTGCTGTTTGCGTATTGCGCGCAATCGAACGCGAACGATTATACCCTGCGCACTAAATGCGCATCTGTTTTGTGCTTTGCAGTTGTATTTAAGTAGTAGGCGCGCGGGTGGGACATCCTCCCAAAAACCATCAATTTTGGTATCATAGTAAGCGTTGAATGGCGCTTGTACTTTTTTTTAAATCCATTTTTTTACAGTAGGTATACAAATCTTAATAAACACAACAACATTACTTGCAGTATGGCGTAACGTATGGCAATTGCAAATTTTTGGCCAATAGTGGGTGAAAAACAAAACGCATTTCACTGCTGTTGGTGTCTTTGTTTTTTTTTTGTTTTTAATGTTTTGAGCAAAACAAATTAAAGCGAGTTCTCTGTCACAGGGTCTGTCTGGAAATGGCCGTACTTACAGTACACACATTTCAACACACCCTATCAAAATTATTCAAAAATATTCTCCCTTTTTCCCATCTCTTTCTCTCTCACTACCAGTCTTTTTTCCGTCTTTTTTTAGTCAACGTTTCCCTCGGCGGCAAGAAACTGTTCGAACAGGCCCACCAAACTCTCCACTCCCTGTAAGTAATTGTCGTCGACGGTGCCGGCCTCCGAAGCGTCCGCTGGAAAGGCGTGCGCAAAGTCTATCATGCGTGCCTTAACGGCCAGTGGCGCCGCCGCCGCCGTTTGGCCGTTCGAAGCGTTCAGACTTGTGTTTCTCTGCAGTGCACTGTCGCCACACTGCCCGAGCTGGGCCGCATCGTACACGAGCAGCACGGAGCTGGAGTACAGCCGGAACGTGGTTTGCTTGCGCGCCCAATCCCGTATGATGCGCAAATCGGCCAGAAATCGTTCCAGCAGCGTGCGCGACAGTCGTCCATCTTCCGTTGCGTTTAAATACAGCAGAAATGCTGTAAAAACAAAGGGAAACCCTCGATTAGTATCACCTCAATGGTGGTCTCCTCAACATTCTCCACCATTCTCACCGTCGCGGATGTTGTCCTCGGTGAGCCGCTTGCCGTAATCCTTCCCGTGCCGCACCAGCGCGCCTCCCTTGCGCACGGCGTAAAACTGAAAGCCGGGAATGCACAGCCCGTACCGCTGCCGGCAGGCTTTGTACTTGCCTTCCTCCGCCCGGCGCTTCTCGGGCGTCGCCAGCGGGTCCCACGTGCGGCGCCCAATCTTCACATCCATGATGCATGGCCACTCCAGCCCGGCGGTCAAATCTTCCAGCTGAATGAACTCAACCTCCCGCCCGTCCACGGTCAGCTTCGGGTGGCCGTAATACTGTGGCACTACTCGGAACAGTGCCGTCCAGAGGGCTTCCTCCTCGGTGTCTTCGCCGGCTTCTCGGTGGCGACGTCGCACTTCCTCTAGTCGCTCGTAGAAAGCGATCTCGCGTATACCGCACTGTACCTTGCCGGTTGGCTTCAGGACCGTGCCAGCGTCGTCGCCGGTGGGTTTTAGCAGCCCCAGACAGCCCTGGGCGGCGGTGTGGCCGGCGACCTGATTCTCCAGCAGCGACACACCGGCCGGCAGATTGGATGGTGCGGGGCCGTCCCCCTGCGACATACTGTGGCCGTGTGGGGGTGGGTTTGATGAGCAGAACGAAACGAACGAACTCGAACAGGCGTGTGTGTGTGTGTGTGTGTGTGTGTGTGTGTCGTCGGTCTTATCTTAAATCCGGCGACTCATTGCAATTCAATTCGGGGTTGGAGATAAGCGGTCTACAACAAGAAGGGGTGAGTAAAACCAAAGTGAGAATAAGGGTTAAAATTCAAATTCATTTAAAATATTGAGATTTAAAAGAATATTTAAAAAACAATGTTTTAAAGTATATTTCTTCGAATGATCAAACACAGGTCAAACGTAAACCCACCACCACCCATCCACCCATCTTACTTTTATTTGTAGCTGTAAAACCCTTCGCCCGACTTCACCCCCAGCTTCTTCTCGCGCACCACCATCCGCTCGAGCAGTTCGCTCGGCCGCGTTCCCTCGTCCGCCGGGTTGCGCGCGTGCCGTTCGTGCAGTATCGAGCGCACCGTGTCCAGCCCGACAATGTCCATCAGCTCGAACGGGCCCATCGGGTGGCCGAGCCCCAGCTTCATCGCCACGTCCACGTCCCGGTGGGTCGCATCGCCCCGCTCCACCATCCCGAGCGCCTCGTGTATCACCGGAAACAGCAACCGATTGACGACGAAGCCCGGCACATCCCGGCAGGTGATGCACGTTTTGCGCAAACTTTTCCCAAACGCCAGCAACGCTTCGTGCGTCGCGTCTGATGTGTCCTTGGTGCGCACCACCTCGATCAGCCGCATCATCGGCACGGGGTTGAAGAAGTGTAGCCCACCGATGCGATCTTTGCGGGCGGCCGTCGAACCAATCTCGCCGATCGACAGCGAGGAGGTGTTGCTGGTGAGAATGGTGTGAGGGGGTGCTTTCTGGAAGGATGGAAAGGCATTAGCAAACGATGAAGAGGGAGAGAGTCTACACACACACGCATACCTGATCGAGCAGTTTGAAGAGCGTTTGCTTTTGCTGAAGATTTTCCACGATCGCTTCAATGACAAGATCGGTGCCGGCAACGACCTCCTCTAGCTGCACGCTGTACGCCAAGCGGGCGGCGGTGTCGGTGAAGAACTTACCCTCCGCCTGCTCGTTGCCCTTGCTGACGTGTTGGGCCATCCGGCGCAGATCTTTCTCCACCTGGCGCCTCGCACGTCCGGCCGCATCCTCGCTCACCTCGACCACGGTCACCCGGTACCCGTTGGCGGCTGTTATCTGTCCCTCCCCAAAAAGGGAAATTTCATTCCAATTTTTTGTGGCCTTTTTAACGAGCCCACTTACCATCGCAATGCCGGAACCCATCACACCGCCACCAATGACGGTGACGTGCTTAATATTCACCGTTGCCGCTGCCATTGCACACAAGAATTTAGCACTTCTGCAAACACCAAATTGGACCGAAAAAGGCTGCCCGTACACGGACACGGAGATCAGCGAATGCGGTCGCAGCCGGTTCTTCGCGCACAACAACTCCAAATGACCCGCTGTACAAAGACAGAATCGCGCGTATCAAGGGGGGCTTATCTGATAAAAGCAAAACAAAAAACAAGCGAACACAAATACGGAACGTCAATATAGGACACACAACCACACACACACAGACACTCGCACACCCATCAGGGACCTTTGCCGCCGCACAGTGCGCATTTCGGAGCATACAAATCGGTCAACAATCAGTGCTGCCCCAAACACTAAATGCTTTTATTAAATATAACCATCCTCAACGACCTTCTCCCTCACTTTTTGTAGGAATAGAACCCTTCGCCACTCTTCACCCCCAGCTTGCCCTCGCTGACGAGCTTCTGGAGCGATTGGATCGGCACAAACAGCGGATCGTTCGGGAACTTCTCGTGCCACCCCTGCAGGATGTTGTTGGTCGTGTCCAGCCCGACGTAGTCGACCAGCTCGATCGGTCCCATCGGGTAGCCGGCGCCGAGCTTCATCGCCGTGTCGATGTCGCGCGGCGACGCATCGCCCCGCTCGAGCAGCCGGATCGCTTCCGCCATGTACGGCACGAGCAGCCGGTTCACCACGAACCCGGGCGTATCCTTGCACGTGATGCAGGCCTTGCCCAGCCGCTGTCCGAACGCCTGCAGCGCCTGGAACGTTTCGTCCGACGTCCGGTCGGTGCGGATGATCTCGAGCAGCTTCATGACCGGCACGGGGTTGAAGAAGTGCAGCCCGCCGAACCGATCCTGCCGCTTCGTCACCGACCCAATCTCGGCAATCGACAGCGAGGACGTGTTGCTGGCAAAGATGGTGTGGGCGGGGGCCGCCTCGTCCAGCTTGCCGAAGAGCGCGTGCTTCACGTCCATCCGCTCGACGATCGCTTCCACGACCAGGTCCGCACCCTCCACGGCCACCTCCGGCTTGGTGGCGCCACCGATCTTTGCCAACGTGCCGTCGACAAACTGTTGGCCCTTGGCGGCATCGTCCTTGTACTGCTTTTTGGCCACCCGCTCCAGACTTTTGCGGATGCCACCGATCGCCTTCTCCACGAGCGCATCGTTCATCTCGACCAGCGTCACATTGTGGCCCGTGGCCGCGGCAACCTATCGAATGGTGGTGGGGGAGAGGGGGGGGGGGTTATAGAAGGGAAAATGAATTTAAACCGGCACACCGCAGCATCCGGGCCCACTGTGCACGGGGGGTCGGTTCGTGATCGCTTGCGCGTGAACGAGACGACCTTTGGACTTTGGAACCGTCCTGTCGTGGCTTCACTTTCACCTACCTGTGCGATGCCGGAACCCATCAGCCCACCGCCCACGACGACCACATTGTTAATCTTGGCAGCGGTGGCCATATTGCGGGTAAAGGTACGCAGCACCGACATGGCCATTTTGTTCGCAACAGTTACGAGTTTGCGAGACACACACGGTACGGTAACGACAAGAAACACGGAATGACTCTCGTGATTAGGACCGGCTAGTGGCAGACCGGCTTCACAGGTGATAAGCGTATCAAGATCTCCCCCACGAGAAGACAGATCGACTGTGCAAGAGAGCGTGATGACGGACGATGACGATGATGATGGGTTGTGTGTTGCTGCTGCTGCTGATCCGAGTGGTCGTGTGCCGCCCGGCTATCTCACATCTGCGGCCGGTGGGTTTACGTTGCCCATTTCACAAACACACACATACACTAATGCACACACACACACACTCGTGGCACTGGTAGCACTAGCGCACGGAACCATTTGACAGCCGGAATGACCGATCGACTATGTAAATAAACACTTGCACCGGACGGAACGAGGGTTTTGCACGATTTTGGAAGGCAACAATATGACCCCTTGTACAATAGAGCGAAGGGTTGATATTCGACATTCTTCGACTATTTTGATCGTTTGACTATTTTTAAAAACAACTAACCCGATCTGTCTCAGCAATCGGAGGCCTTGGTCGGGGGCAAGAAGTACCGAAGAAGAAACAAAACAAACCTGCGTCTTGTTTACGGGCCCCCGCCAACTGCACCGGACCGGATGGATAAACACAACCAAGCGATGGAATCAGCACAAGCACGGCAGCATACGCATTTATGCTAGCAAAACGAATACACTATTATGTTGTCGCTATGTTTTGCGGGGTGAGAAAGTAAGGGGCACAGAACAAACCCGTGCTCCAGCAGAAGATTTGTATACGGCGCAGTCAGTGAATAGCGTTGAAGCACGCGCACGCACACCAACACACTGGAACTGTCAAACGGAATGGAACGAGCCCGATCGAATGTTGGAATCCAGTTCAAGCTGGATTGATATGATCGATGTTGCGGAATGTTGGGGAGATCGTGAAATTACTGGCTGGAAATGTAAGAAAGAATCGGAAACTGCATAAACGATGTTTTACTGTGCATTATTCCGCAACTAAAAATGGACGAACCTTCGAATCATTTCAAATAACGGTCATATTGAACTTAATCGATCAAACAAATGTCGATCTACAAAACCGGAAGTGGAGCTTGAAGTTTTCAAAAATTCACAAAAAATGGTAAAATAATGAAAAATCAACAAAATGATAGTGTATTAACTGGTGTATGCCCCTTTTGTTCCAATAAATCCAGAATAAATAATAAGTCTGATTTTTGAAAAAAAAATTCAATGTACCGGTTTGAACCAATGTAAAATTATAACAAAACATACATAAAATCCATCATAAAATTGCAGCTTGAACTATAAATAAACACACAACAAAATAAGAACAAAGTTTCTGTAGAAAAAATATTTTTTCAACAGAATCGATTAATCCTCATAAATTCTTTATTCCTACCCCCTAGAATAATCGACGATCAAATCTGTCAGTGACAGCAGAAACGTCAAAATGCCAGGCTTCGTGCAAGCGAGAAGCAGACCTTGCCGTTCTCTACTTCCGTGGTACTGTTACTGATCTGTCACCAAAATGGTAAGTGCGGAAAATTTGTTAAAAAACCGGCCGTAAATCCCCGTGGAACTGTACGAAACTGGATTTATTCACTGCGGGAAACGTATCGGAAGTGAAATTGATTGTGGTTTTCCCCGAAATTGGCCCGGCGGGCGGTGAAAATTGCGCTTCCGTGCGTCCGGTGTCAGCCTTTGCCCGGCGGTGTGGTATCGACATAGACAGACACACGCACATACACAAAGTTACACACAGCGCGATGTGCATGCGTTTCAACATGGCGTGGCTGTCGGGGAAGAATACACACAGCCATGAAAACCGACTCAAACTGATGTGGTTGTGTGGTGGTTTGTGGCTTTTGACTAATCTGGTGGTTCTCTTGTTTACTTGCATTGTTGCCGTGGGACCCCCCTGATGATGCGACGGCGCGCAGACTAAGAAGAGGCGTAATGGAGGACGCTGCAAGCACAACCGCGGCCATGTGAAAGCCGTCCGCTGCACCAACTGCGCTCGTTGCGTGCCGAAGGATAAGGCGATCAAGAAGTTCGTCATCCGCAACATCGTGGAAGCGGCTGCCGTTCGGGACATCTCCGACGCTTCGGTGTACAGCTGTGAGTATCACGTTTATCTGAACTTGTGCATTCCCCAAACCAGCGGAATGAACACAGCTCCATCTATAAACGTTTCTACGTGAGGAAAACATACCACTTTGGATCTTTCGAAAAGAGATGAATTCGAATATTTGCTATCTGATCGATTAGAACATCCATTCATACAACCCCCCTTCCCTTTCGAACCGTTCATTAATGTGGTTTGCAAATGCTCTCCCCTTTTCCAGCATACGTACTGCCGAAACTGTATGCCAAGCTGCACTACTGCGTGTCGTGCGCCATCCACTCGAAGGTTGTCCGTAACCGTTCGAAGGAGACCCGTCGCATCCGTACGCCTCCGCAGCGATCCTTCCCGAAGGACATGAACCGACAGCAGAACGCCCAGCGTAAGTAAGCGCCTGCCGCCGGGTCGACTGTTCTTCCCTCCTTCGGGCGTGTTCCCGACCATCCCACACACACACCATCTAGCAACAACAACCGCTCTCGGGAACACAGGAACGGAGTGTGAAGGAAGGAGAGAGGAGGAAATTGCTGGTTCGATTAGGATGGGAATTGTGTTTTGGCAATCCCGAACCTCGGGTGGTGGTTCAGATTGTTGCATTCGAGTTTCGTGTTTCTATACATTGTAAGAAGGGGGAACAGAGAATGTGCAAAGAGGCGAGTGAAATATAAGCGAGCACCTCCGGTGCTGAAAGGAATTCCATCTAATCGGAACATACTCTCTTGCGTTCGATGTCCGTGTGGGTGCGCATTGTGGTGGAAAGAAACGGATGAGTGTGGTTGGAACGGGATTGAAATGGTTTCGTTGGCTACAGAGCCACTCTCCGAGGGGAGTAATTAGATGTAAATGGATAACCCCATTAAAGCCCTGTTCAAAGGTTGTTAAAGCATACATTCTGGTTCTATGATGTCCTTCAAGCCATCATGTAACCAAACGGACTTCGATATCCCATCAAAACAAGGATCCGGATTCCTGCCGTGATTCCTATGCATACTTCTTCTTCTTCTTTGGCTCAACAACCGATGTCGGTCAAGGCCTGCCTGTACCCACTTGTGGGCTTGGCTTTCAGTGACTAATAGATTTCCCCCCATAGCAGGATAGTCAGTCCTACGTATGGCGGCGCGGTCTATTTGGGGATTGAACCCATGACGGGTTCCTATGCATACAGTGTACGACAATTTTGGTCGCCACGATGACAACGATCGGCAAACGTCTCGGTGATGCATATAAACACCTTGCGTTCCCAGTCGACATTTAGAGCTTAGTGCAAGTCTCCACGTACCATTAGATGGCGCGATATTGAGAGAATCTAATTTAAATTTAAAAAATCTTTAAAACAAATTATTACAAGGATTATCGCGCATTGGTTTCGTTGGTGTATTTATGTGTTGAATTTTGCAAACAACATACTGATATTAGTTTATTAGCTTGTGACGGGGTGGGGTACTGTATCTGTTCCTGGACTGGAACATATCGGCGTAAAACTTATCAATTGAAATAATTTGTTATTTGTATTTTATTTATTAAACTTGAACGGACCTCGAGTGACCCCCTTGAAGCTGATTCGCTTACATTCATTTAATTAAAGTCACGTTTCAGTCATCGATTTGTCACGTTTAGTCTTGAGGTAAAATAATTAACACGTAGAAGGTTGTACGGCATCAATACAATTTAACAAAGCAGCGCGTGTTAATGACGGATCAGAGGAGCCAAAGTGAATGCGGCGTTCCTCCACGTCGAGTAGCGATCTAGCTCGGAGTGATCGCGGTGGAACATACATGCTGAGCCTAGAAAGAAGCGCCGGAAAGTCGATTCTATTGTCAAAAAGTCCCACAAAAAATAGCCTCTGAGCGTTGGAGTTCCGTTGCTTCAAAGCCTCCAGGCCCCCAGACAGCGCCCCTCATAGTCCAGTTGGACACTCCAGGATCGCAAAGCGACCCGCGTGAACTTGCACTGAATCGACTCTAAACGGGCCAGGGGGCGAGCAGCTGAGGGCCACCATACTATCGAAGCGTATTCCAGCATTGGCCGCTTCAAAGCGCAGTATAGCATCTTGATGCAGGATCAATTCCGGGAAGGTTATGGATTTACAACCAGTTACAGGATCTGTATAAGTTCTAAAAACAGTATTGGTTCAGGATCAGTGCCAGGAACGGTGAGGTAGCGGTAATCGCTCCTGCGGGCGTGCGTGCGGAAAAATCAAAATTGTTTGAATCTGACGCATGCGTTTCCATACGGTCACCCGTACCGGGTGTCAAATTCCATACATTTTCAGAAAACTCACTCATGCCCGCATGAGCGATTACCGTTACCAATGGGTTCTGCAGAATAAACAGGACTTTTATGGGGTTTCAAAATCATTTAGATCGCTTTCGCCCGCCTTCGAACAGTTTAAACAAACATCTTCTCTCCGCACCTTGTAAACGCGACTGCAGCGCCGCATTTGCGAATGTCAAAAAAGGATTGCCGGAGAAGAGTTGTTTTGTTTAGCGCCTTCGTTTTGTGCAAGAAGAAGAGTCTCTTTTTGCAAAGTCCTTAAATAATAATAATACAGGCCCACCCATCGCTGGTGTGTGCGTATGTAGCATGTGTGTGTAAGCGTAAAGCGTGTGATGTAAAACGTGCGACGGACGGACGACTGCTGGTTATCTCTTTGGCAAGGGTTTGGAGGATTGATTGTACACAGAGGAATCAAGGCACGAGAGGGGAAAACCAAAACAAACACACCCACACAGCAAACATGAGTCGTTGGGATCGGAGAAGTGACGAAGGTACGAGGAGCTCTTGGGTAATGGCATCCGGGAAAAGGTCACTAACATCCGCTCCCCCCTCCTCTCCCCAGGACAATACGATCAACGGCAGCGGAATGAGACACGGCACGGTTCGAATCATCGGCCCCGGCTGAGTCGCAGCAAATCCCGCTCGGACTCGTCCGAGTCCCGGTCACGGTCAAGGTCCCGGTCCCGCTCACCAGCCTCGCATAACGCCCGCCACCACGGGTCATCCGCTTCCGCATCGTACCGGGACGACCGGTACGAGGAAAGAAACCAGCAGCAGCAGCAGCAGCACCGGCAGGACGAGGAGGAACGACGCCGAAGGCAGGAAGCGCTCGATAGCCGCGGCCGTGCCGGCCAGAACGGCACCGGAACCGGTCCGGGTGGTGAGATCTTTTCCCTCCGCCTTTCCAAACACCGCTATCCCGTTCCCTCCCCGTCCTGAACTACCATCCCACTCCCACACTCCGTGGAAATATCGCATGCGCTTACCTTCTTCCCTCAACACACGCACATTTAAACGCGCGCTGGCTAATTGTTCCGAGGGACGCCCACCTCATTTTCGTTTTTAAGGCACGGTGGGAAAGCGAACTGGAGGCAGCGGAAGTGGCGGCGGTGGTGCGACCAGTCGAACGTCTACCGGGGGGGCGCCGGGTGCGAAACCGACAAAGCCACCGGTGGCCGGCATACAGATGAAGCTGGCAGCGCCGGCAAGCAAGGAACCGCCCCGGCTGATGAAACCGGTCGCGAACGCGTTCCGGCTGGCGGACGACAGCGACGACAGCGAGCCGGAAGAGATGCCGGCCGAGTGCCGGATGCGGATGCGCAACATTGGGCGCGATACGCCCACCTCGTCCGGCCCGAACTCGTTCGGCAAGACGAAGCACGGCTTCTGTGATTCGAAGAAGATGTTCGAGAAGAAGATCGGCAGCAGCCTCAGCAACCGCTGAGGCCTCGGTGAAGTCAGGTGTTCTAGCTCTAGCAAACGACGCGTACAGTGAAGCGAGGACAAAAGGGTAGAAAGACAGGAGAAAGAGGGCAGGGTTGAGAAGGATTAGCTTTAAGTGTCGCTCTATTTATCCCAACACCGGCAGTGCGGAAGGAGCCAGGAAGCGCCCGCCCGGTGAAACGTTGCATTAGCGTAGTGAAATGGTTTTTTGCTATTTGTTTGCTCCCGAAAGTGCTGCAGAGGGAAGGGCTGCACAGGGATGTGAAAGGGGGGGTGGGCAATCAGCACAGTACTACTACTCACCCTTCGCTTCCCTTGCCGCCGCTTGCCGTGCGCGCATTGCCAACCGAGTTTTAGAATAAAACGAAACCTCTTTCAAGTTACTAATTACCTTCGCTCACTGCACAGCCCGTTCTCACACGATAGCAATCAAGCAAAGATGAATAAAAACTTTCCTTTTCTAGCCAGTTTCGTCCAACTAATGATGCTGTGTTGATGCACCCTTCTTCTGCCATCTGGAACGATCCGAAAGCAACGGCATACTGCGATTGATTTTCTCATACTGCGCGACTACGCACACACACGCCTAGCTACTCACAAAACGGGACACGGACACAGGCGGTTTTTTTTGAAAAAATTAAATTTATTCAGAAAAATTAAAAAAAATCATCCATCATCATTCGGCATGTATTTATATAGTTTAGTGTGTGTGTTTGTTTGTTTGCATGTTGTTTCTTGTTCCACTTTTTTCCACTTTTTTGCTTTACTTGTTTTTCCTTATTCTCTCTGTCTCTTTCTCTATCTTTTCTATTGTGTTTCTAATTGCGCAATCTGCTTTTGTTTGTTGTTGCGTTTTTTTCACTTATTTTTCCTTCCTGTTCACTTTCTGTTAGCAAAGTTGTCTTTTTGCCTTTTCCACATCCCTGTTTAGATGACAACTTTTTCCTTTTCCGTATGATTGGATGTTTTTTTTCTTTCTCTCTCTCGCTCTCCTTTCTGTAGGTGTTGTTCTTTTCTCCATTTTGCTGTACCATTGTGCTTTTTTTCTCTCTCTTGTTTCTGTACTGATCTTAATGAAAGTGTTTTAGAATCTTTCTTCCACGCGGTTGGTTTTTGCGTGCAGCTTTCTCAATTTGGTAAGCATGTTCTTTTGGAGTTTATTATGTTTTCCTTTCCTTTACTTCTATCGCTCTCTCTCTCTCTCTCTCTATCTCTTTAATTCTTTACACCGGATGGGTGAACAAATTGTTGTTTGTGTTTTTACTTATTTGATTCATGTTTTACTCTTTTTTTTGTTGTGTTTGTTAAATTATTTTCTTTTCTTATACTCATTCTTCGTTTACTTTTACTTTTACTTTAAATAGAGGTAGTGAGGTAGATTTTTTTTTCATTTCCACTCTTCTCGCCCTTCAATATGCGTGCACGCTTCTCCTTCTTCTTTTTCGCCTTCCTTCCCCCTGCAACTGATTGCGCGCCATTCGGTTCACTTTTCTCGCTTCACGGTTTCGCTCTCTCTCTCTCTCTTTCTCACTTCGACGGCGGTTCCTCTCCGGCGCTAAAATCTTGTTCAAACTTCAATGCCTTAAGCTGATTATACAAGTGTTTATTTTCACCGAACTCGGATATCTGGTTTTGGGGTGGGAGAGAGGGTAGTTTTTTTTTTCAAATCTTCTGTGAGACCGCACACAAACATTCTCCTGCACTGTTTATCTATTTTCTCTGTATTCGCATTGGTTTGTATTGAGTTATAAGTATGTTTTCAAATCTTTATTTACTTCTGACGTGTTTGATGGGAGTTTGCTCTGTACTGTATTACTATTTTGATTGTTATTGATTTTAGTTGTTTTTTCCCATTTTAAACTTTTGCTTTAACTGTTTTGTGTTTTAGATTGGCTACTGTAAAGATTATGTAAAGCTTTAGCGTGTTCTATGCCTTTCTGTTTTTTGTTGCTGTTGTTACAGTTTATGATATAGTTGTAAAACGAGTGCCGTTAAATTGTTTTGTCAAATAGCAAGCCGTACTGTTCTAATGCGTATGTTTTTTGTTTGTTTCTATTTTCATCCAAATAAGTTTGGTTTGGAAGTTGTCTCGCGAATGTGTTTTTTTTCTCCTTTTTTTACGCGTGGTGAGTGATGAAATAAAAGTACTATAACTGAAAACGCAATTTTCATTTCTACCCTATGTTTTTTTACTGCATTTAGTGTATGTTTTTTATAATAGAAATCAAATTTACTTCTCACAAAACATCTGTGTGTTTTCCGTGATTTGTATGATTTGTTAAATTTACGTTCAAACATGTTTTTTCTTATTCTTTTTTTATTATTTCATGCACTAAGACCAGCCATACAACTGAGACCAGCCTATGTAGGATAAACATAAATGTAGCTTTTTACCATTTTTATTTATTACTCTTTTTTATCCATTTTTTTGTATGTGTATTTGTGTATTGTTAAGCTCCGTACCACCACTATGAGAAATGCGAAAATTATAATGTTCTATCGATAGATATAAATGTGTGTTTATGTGATTTAGATGTGTATAATATTTAATTATTGCCTCCATGTTTTTTTATGTTTGTTTTCCTTTTCTCAAGCCTTTTGCATGGGTTTTTTTTGTTGCACGGTGTGAGCTTTGTATGTGTCTGTCCGGTGAAAACAACGAAAAAATAGGAAACTATGATTATAAGTATAGTAATTATAGTCATGATGATTACGATTAAAAAAATAATAATAAACATAGTAATAATAGGCTACAACTAATGATAATGTAGTTTCGCTTTAGCAATTAGAATAATTTTAAAGAATCGTACGAGAGAAATAAGCATTCTTGTTTCAGTGTTTCACCAATCCTACAACCTAGGTGTATATATAAATCTTTATCCTTTATATATATATATATGGGAGTCTCTATATATATATATATTGGTTTCATGTTGCCCTAACCCTCACCACGCCATTTCTCTCTTACTTTTCTCTCTCTTTCTCTCTCTCTCTCTCTCTCTCTCTCTCTTTCTCTCTCTCTTTCCCATTATCTCTTCTTCGCGCTTATAGTTGGTTCCATTTGTTGCCCTACCTTTTTTTTACAGTAATAATAATTAAAAAAAAAACAAAAAAAAGTATTTTTATCCTCTCCCTATTCCAGTTGTCTCCCTTCGCGATCCTATTCCCAAACATCTTTATGCTCGCTTCCGGTTCCATTTCTTTGATCTTCGTTCCTTTCCCACACATGCTTTCCTTGCTCCTTTTCCCCCAACCAAAAAACAAACCAACTCCAAACAAACTAACCGCATCCTTTTCCTTTCCTTTCTCGCTCTCTCTCTCTCTCGCTCTTTGCCCCAATTCCTACTGCCCTTCTTTGCTGGTGGGAGGGGTGGGGGAGGGGGAGGGAAGAATATAAATACAGATAATGACAGGAATATAAACTATTATCACACAGGCATGTCAATTATTTGCATTATATCCTAAAACACATCCACTCATTATCCTTTTTCGCCCCAGGGGAGGGTTCGGGAACGACGGCGACGACGACGACGACGACCACGCGCGACGAACGGCGACGGTTATGCAAAAGATGAGATTTGACAAAAAACAACAAAAAAAAAAAGAAGTACAAAAGAAAAATAATCTTACGGGGACCAAAAACAAGTTCGAACGTTTTGCAGTGTCCATTCGGTTTCATCTACTTTACACACATTGGGGGGGTATTCTTCTGTTTGTTTCCCATTTTCCCATTTGTTACTGTGTTTGTTTTGCGATTGTTTTACGATCTTGAGGTATGTTGGAAACTGTTATTAATTTTCTTTTGTCTATTTTAACTGTTTTTCATTGACTTCTGTGTTTCAAAAATAAAAAAATAAAAAATAAAAACTTTCGCTTTTTGTGTTGTGCAACTCTGTCAAGGTATTTAAAGCAACATTAGGTAAATTGGAGAAAAATCAAACTTAACACACAGACACAAAACAAGAGCATGAGAACCAGGGGGGGGGGCAATGTGCAAAACGTGATAAACCGTCCTTAAGTAGCAGGAAAAGGATGATGATACGCGGAAGATAACGAACTGTTTCTCCTCATGTTTCTCCCTCGCGAGCAAAGCCCTCGCTCTTCTCCACTGCCTCTCAAAAACCTAGCAACTTGCGGTGTTTGCGTGGTGACATTAGTACAATAAGTAGTAGTAGTAGTAGTAGTAGTAGAAGTAATCGTAGTAGTAACAAGAATAATTGGGAATAATCATCGGTCGAACGGGTTAACCTGCCTATTTCTCTCTCTATCTTTCTCTCGCTACATCTTTCCACTATTTTTATGCATTTCAAATGATATTCAGCGCACACAACAAGTAACCACACACACAAATACACGTACACGTACGCATACTAGCACCACTACCACCATCAATTTCGATTTAGGTGTAGTTCAGTCTCCATTTTTGCATGTAAAAACAAAGCCGATGGTGGCTGTGCTAGCTTGTTTGTGTTTGTCTGTGTTTGTGTGTTGTACTGTAAAGAGATGTTTTGTGGTTTTTCCCCCCTCTACTTGCGCATACTATTTTCTATTGTTTTTTTCATTCTCTTTTAAATCGCTAAAATAGCTTACACACTAACTGAAAAGGGGTTTTACACTTACAGGAGGAGCTGGGAACGCAACTAGCTAGCTAGCTTATTTTAAATTATTCCGTCTTTAACAACACAAAAATGCATTTCCTTGCCCGTTTTCGGCTGAATGGTGGTGGTAATGGATTGTTGTTGTTTTGTTTCGCGATTACGTCTATTTCTTCCCATTCTCCTGTAGCTGCGTAGCACTAGAGGTTGGTTGGTACAGGTTGTCTTACCCCTTTCATCTGTATGTGCCTGTTCTCTATGCTCTCCCTTTTTAACACTTTTGTCCTTCGAAAAAGAAAAGCTGACACTGAAACGATCTACAGGGCCCTAAAAAAACGATAACGCAAGCAAACCATAGTGTGTTAACATAATAATTTCGAAACATTAAACCAAAAACAATGTATGTTTTCTCCGTGCTGCAGCACACAAACTCGCTTAGAAAACGGTACAAAAGGAGAAGAGGCGTTAGTTGTGTGCTTTTTTTTTTTGAAATACACAAATGTAGTTGTTTCGTCTCGTTTTCTTCTTTAGCAGCCTGATGTGGCGTTCTATTTCATCCTTTGCGTATAATGGTTGCGAAAATCAAGACCCTTTTTTTTGTTGCTTATTCTGATAGCAATTATTAGCTCTAATTTTTCGTGTTTTTTACTCTCTTCTGTATTGTTTTGTTTTGTTTTGCTCTTCCTTTTGCTCAAAACAACCTTTCTGGCTCTCGATTCGGCGGATGTACGAAAAATTAAAGTAATGTTGAATACAAAACACATGCAGTATTCCATAGTAGTAGTACAAGTAGTTCGATCTTCATAGTAAGCAATTAATTAAGCGAAAAGTAGCATTTTGTTTTTTTTTTTTTATCCCTGGTAGTACAATAAAGCATAATTTTTCTTCAAACTTTTTTTTTTGTAAGCGCGCTTTATGTTGTGCTTGTTTTCTTTTTTTTGTTTTGTGTTTGCTGTCTTGTTTCACACATTCTTAGCTTTTGTTTTTATTACTCTAAAATTATAATGAGAAATTAATTTTAAACGCTTGTGTTGAATTGTTTTTATCTTCTTCTTCTTGTTTGCTTATGTTTTTTTTGTTTGTTTTGTTTCCCAAGGTATGAAGTAACCAAATATATGTTTTTTTCTTTTCTTTACACGCTACACTCATCCAATTTGGTGCCTCCGGTTTAAGACAGTGTAGCGGGATATAATTGTATGTTTTTATGCTTTTTGAAAGTTTACTTTCCTCATGTGTTGTGTGCACTTTAGGCAGCGGAGACACTAACATAAGCGTTGCCTGTTTGCCCGTTGGGTAAAAACACAACAATTGCAATAGTTCTACAAGATTCTACAGCGAAAACAAACACAACGACCCATTGGAATATAGTGAACCATTGTTGTTGATAAACCCACCCGTGTGCGAAACACCAAACTAAGAAAACTCTCTCCGCGTCTTCTACTTTTAAATGGATATTTGTTTCGGTTTTGGTTTCAGAAGGGTTGAGGTTTCATTTAGTGTTTTTGAAAATTTGCATACTGATCTTAGCAGTAATATTGGGATTTGTTAGACATATTTTTTTTTCTTCATTTTTCATTTAAGTTGTGTGGGCAGCTTTTCAAACATCAAATTCCAAGTTGTATGTTGCGGATGTGTTTTTTGTTTCCCTTTTGTGTTTAAATGTGAAGTATGCTTATTATTACTATATATTTTGGAGGAATTAGTGTTTGCCTTTCTGCCATTGGTTAGTACACACGCGGGTGTAGGTAGATAGTTGGCCATCGTTTACACGCTTTGATTGGTTACTGATGCACCATTCTGTTGTGTCGTGTTTGTGTGTCTTGCCCTTTGCAGTGTGCTTCTTGCGTACACATATATTGTTTTTGTATCTTTGTATTCCTCCCTTTGCTTTATCATCTCTCTGTTTATGTGTCGCTTAGATAGTGTACGATTTGCTTGGCTATTATATTCTATCTTCAAACCATGAGGTATAAACAGTGTTTTCCGAAATATTTCATTTCATTCATTTCAAACCTGAATTTGCTTTTTTGCTTCACTATTTCCAAGATGCTTTTCATGTTTTTTTTGTTTACTTTTTCTCGTGTTGAATTTTTGCGTCATATTGATCAGCGATTGCTGCCCGTTTGCTGGGACAAGGTGATCTTTATCTTCCTCTGCTTCTTCTTCTTCTACGGTCTATGAGTGAATGGGTATGACATTTATTAAAAAGTTCGTTCAAAGTATGTGCTCCGTTTGCTACCATATACTCTACGCCAATTAGGGAGGGTGTTTGTGAGAGAAAGGTTTGGGTGGATGTGGTGTTTTGTTAGCTTAAAAGTGTTAAGATCTATTTGTATTGCATTAATTTTAATACCCACCAAAGGGTGACGACACGGTAATGATAGATTAAATGATAAAAAAAGCATTAAAAACTACCAATCGTCTGTGCAGCAAATGTGCAGGACTGCGCCCTTGGGATTATGCATTGATTGTTTGTTTCTTTTGTTTGTCTTCTATTCATTTTGCGTGCTTGTTTTATGCTTTCACTATATGATTTCACGTCAATTCAAATGTATTCAGCAGCAGTATTACAATAGAACGATTCGAAAAGGGGGTTTCGAAATTAAATCATTAGTTTGTGTTTAATTTTTAACTTTTTCTTTTTTTGTTTGCTTTTTGATCGCTTTTCTGTTAATTTTATGTACTGTAACACACATACACTCACACAAATTTAGCCAAAATTTCCGTTTCACTTTCTGTTTCCATAATACATCAACTAACACCGTGTTATGGGTAATGGTACCGCGTATGTTTTCTTGCCAGTTTTTCGGGGTGAGACTAATCATCATCATCATTGGTTGTGTGTGTACGCGAGTGTACCTCAACTAATAGCTTACGTTAATTGCCAATAAAGATTTAGTTTCATGCTTTGTTTTCATCATCTTTTTTTGTCCGATCACCTTGTCTCAGGCTGGTGTGTGGTTATCCATATTTAGTTATTTAGTGTTTCTCTTTTGCTCGTCTATGTTTTCGTCTACTCCAAATCTTCTATATTATTTTGTTTTGTTTTGTGAATTCGCTTATGATAGTAGTTTCGTTTTGCATTACATTTTTCATCTTGTTTTGTGTTGTTTTGTCTTCTCTTTTATATCTGGCAGTGATACAAGCTTGTTTCGAGGGCTTTAGATTTATCCAATTTCTCTTTCGGCCATGTTTGTTCAGGGTGTCACTTTCCTCTATTAGCATTCTCTAAAAGCATTTGTATAGTTTTTTCTGCTTCCAATTTTTGTTTTGTTTCCTTCTCGGTTTGCGTGCGTTCATGTTCGCGGTTCTTGCTCTGGCTTATAGGCGCACAATTCGCTCTATTACCTTTGTGTGTTTGTGTGTGTGTGTGTTGGGAGAGTTTTGCCATTATTCTTGCACATTGTTCAGGAGTGACCATAATCTTGCTTCTATGTTGCTTTTCCATCAAGCGGAGTGTAGTGTGGACGCTATTCATTCGGACTTGTATTCTTCCAGTGTTTAGTTTTGCTTTGCCTTCCATTGTTGCAGTATTGTTCAGCTGGGTCGAAGTTGAGTTCGATTCTTTTGACGCGGAGCGTTAAAGGAAAGTGAAAAATAACAACACTTTACAGCGGTTTCCTCAAGTGTTTGTACATTTCGCATGCGTGTTTCTGCTGTCTGCTGTGCGTGGTGAACTTTTCCGGGCAGCGGGTTTGCGCAGTGGATCCTTCTTCATCCTCTCTGCAAGTGATTGTTGCAATGTAAAAAAAAAGGGTAATCCAACCGGATTCCATCATCTTGTCGTCTTGCCAGTAACGGCGAGTGGCGTGGAATTATTAAATTCGCACGAAAAAAAAACAAACATCATTTTTGTACTGTTGCGGGTTGTTTTTGTACCAAATTCCAGGGAGCATTGAATCTGTGGCACACCAGAACTGTGTGTTTTTGAAAAATATATGTTCTCTATAGGCGTGTGTACGAGACAGGCGTTGGTGAAATTGTCTGTTTTGATCGATTGTGTTGGCATTTGTGTGTGTGTGTGTGATTTGGGCATGGTTAAAAAAGTGTTCATGGTTGTGACTTCCAGATAAATTAATCGGTTTACATCCGAACCATTGAAAACAAAAAGAATTGAGGACTGTTTTTAACAGCGTCCTTGGTAAAGATTGAAAAGTTAATTAACAGTGTGTGTGAGTGTGCTAAAAAAGTTACGTTGTTTTTTACACTGGCCAAGAAGAATGTTTTTTTATCTTACTTCCCCCGTATTGGGAAGACTTTTCATCGTGTACCGCAAAACTAAAACAAACATCACCAAAAACAAGACTGAATTCCGAACAACATTAAATTTAACCCAACAAAAAAACAAAACACACCTTCGAAAGCTAAATGCCTCGTCATATCACAACACTTGAAAATACTAAAACAACACACTTTGCGCACTTTTCGTTACAACCCAAGTACACTCTAAACTTACACGTGTACATTTGCTCTTCACTGCAGAGCGGAGCATTTTGCAGAGAGTTTGATTATTTAGTGTGTTCTCTTTCGCTCTCTTCGCTCTCTCTCTATCTCTCTATCTCTCTCATGCTCTCCAGTACGTTGTTCGGCGATTTGTACCGCTTTGAGTCGCTTTGAGTCGCATTGAGTGGTGATGCATTAATATAACGCAGCGCCATCTCGCGGGCGAAATTCGTTCACTACCAACTACTAAGTGGCACTCGGTGTTCGATAAGTTTAAAGATAAAATAATTTTTACATCACCAACACACGCGTTCATCAACTGGTTCCGCAGAGCTGTTCCGTTGGACAACAAACAAACAAATGGGAGCGATGTTTTCTCTTTGTTGTTTGCTGTCTCCAGCTGAAGATTCCAGCTTTTACACTATTTCCAAACAACTCGCCTGAGCGGTGAGTGGTTGAGCGAGCAACATTCTGTCAACGCTTCTTCTCCACACAGCGAGCACACTTGCACTTGCAACGAAACACTTTCCTTCCTAACGCAGTTCTCTGTTCAAGTTCACGCCATCTTCTTCAAGTCCGCCATACCCTTTGTGTTGCCTTGGGTTCCGTTCCGCTCTTCTTTACCAATATTCAACGATATTATAGCCTCTAGTATTTTCAATAAATATTAAAGTTGTTAGCTAAATATCATCTGCTTGTTTTGCTTCACTCTTTCTACTCTCGTTTCTTCTCCGCGCAACACGCACAAGTTCAAAACACCACGCCCTTGCTGATGGGCGAAAAGGGAACAACACACACTGTACGATTTTGTTTGTTTTGTTTTCTTCTCGATTGTACCTTCGTCTCCGAAATGAATCAATACTTAGTAAAGCGAACCGATGTCATCTGTCTCTCTCTCACTCTCACTCTTTCACACGAATGTCGCACTTTGTCCTGCTCCACTTCTTAATATACTTAATGCTTTGTCCAAGCTAAACGATGGCCTCCATCTTACTTTTTTTTTGTTTACTCCATAAGATCCGTATCTTCATTTCATCTTTTTTTTCTCCTGCGTTTTGTTTTGTCTTGTTTTCTCCTTCCTCAAATATGTGTATATATAATATATTTTCAATATAATATATATAATAAAAAAATCTAACAATTGATTTTAGTCACTTTGTCTCTCTTGTTTACTGTTTGTCCTCTTGCGTACCTTCTTCTTATCTCTTGCCAACTTCTTTCGCTGCTTCTACGAATATTTATACTTGCTACGATCTCGGGTCCTCCCGTGTACAACGATGTGCTGGCGCTTCGCAACATACAATTCTGATTTCACCACCCATGGCGCAACATGGCGCCGCCTACTTCGTTCCGTTGTCCAACAAAATGTCCACCTATTCACCTATGCACCAAAGAACTCGAGCGCCCGTTGTACACGCGCACCATTATAAATAGTAGACAAAAAAACGCACAAACGTCACACGTTTCAGATTTTTTTTAGTTGTTTGTTTCACTCTTTTGGTTTTCTTGTTCTCACACGGCGCGTGTCCTGCTCTCTCTCAGTCCAACGGTAGTAGTACTTGTATCAATTTATGTGTGTTTTTTTTTCTCTCTTCTTTTTGTGTTTAGTACTTAGTTCTTGCGTGTTTTCGTGTTGTTTCTTCTCCGTAGGAAATGCGTTCTTTTATGGGCTTCCTTGCGCTTTCTGCTACCTTTGTTGTTGCGAAAGCCCTATTGCAAGCACACGAGTTTTAGATTAGATAAGTAAGGAGGATATTTTGCTGCTGGTTTTCATCCCATTTTGCCTGAATTGAATCGCGTATTTGTGTTTGTAGTGCAAGATTTTCAGTTGATTTGGAATATGGTTTTTGCCGCTCCGATGTATGAATGCTGGGTGCCAAGTGTTGAGTGGTAGCGAACACCTTGTGTGTAGCACTGTCCTTTTCTATATCTATTTCTTCACATTTATCGGAACTATATTAGGACAGCTTTTGCTGATACGCAAGCGATGTTCATGTGTACAAGATTACTTCCTACATTAGCGACACTTTTCTAACTCTGCCCCTCTGAAATTGTGAGCTTCATTCGAGGTTTGATTTTACAGTTTGGGTTTGCCTTTAGAATTTTTCCACCTGCGCCAACCGCGCCATGAGTATGTGTGTATATATGTTTCAATTTTGTCTCTTCCGTGGGCCGTTTAAATACCGCCACGATAGATTCCGAAATTCAAATGTTGTGTTCCACCAAAACGAGTAGCCAAAACTTGTGTGGTACACGCATGAAGCGTGCGTGATAATTTACCTCCAATGTCGAGCATATGTGCCAAGTGCCCACGTCTAACCCGATTTCATTTCATCTATCACTAAAAGATACTACAAAAAAGAAATGAATGCTCTAAAACGATATTTTCCCGAATTACAAGATATGTTACAAATTATAAGCATAATGCGTTATTCTTTAAACTTCCCGGCGATGCACCATGTATTAGTTGAATTGAAAACTTTGTATGGTTTTGTTACAAAAAAAATAAGAAGTTATAAACCTAGTTAGCCCGTGATTTATCGATTTTCTCCTGTTTGCGTTTCGCCCGTTAGCGACGGTTTAAACTATTGTTGGAAGATTCGGTAGTAGTAGTGCTTGGGAGGGTTCAGTAAGGTGATGAATATGTACGTATGGGTGTGTAAATATAATTAGAAAGACTATGCATATTATGTTAAAAAAACAAACAAACAAAACATCTTCAGAGCTACAAAAAAAGTTCTTCAAGGAAACAAAACTATTTTGATTATATATCTTCTGCTTACCTTTCCACATCCATCCAGCTCCCGCCCACTCTTACGTGCCGCTGTGATTTGAGGTACTTCGCTTACACGGGGAGTTAACAAATGCCCCGTAGACACCTACTCAAACAAACAAACATTCACAGCAGCGACGGCAGCACGAGCGAATGGAGGATGAGGTACGGGCAAGGAAATAAACAGCCATTAATTCAAAGATTGTGAGAAGTAAAAAACGGAGTAGTCAACAGGCATAAAATAAGGCTACTAAGGGATGTTCAGTAAGGGGCACAACAATGTCAACAAGTTTACGCCTATAATGCGCACACTATTACAACTCCGCGTTCAACAATAAGTTAAGCAAAACGACGAGGATGACGGGCGGCACCCTCTCTCTCCTGGCTACTAGCGCTTACAATAGTAGTGTACAATAGTCAAACAGAACCAACACGTGCGTGGCTGCTTGCGGGAGGCATCATAACCTCTTCCCGCAAAACACGTGTTACGAAAAAATAGAAAGAACATTCTTTAACTTTTAGCACATTACGATAACATTCTACATTTAATAAGGGGGCGGGTGGTGGGGAGAATTTAAAAAAAAATCGGGTACAAGTTGCAAATTGAATTTCGCCCACAATCCCCGGGGCGAACCCCGGGGTGCAGGTTCCGGTAGCAAATTTAAACTACACCACACACGATCGCCAGTAACAGGCGGGCGTCGGGCGCGCTCGGCAATAAATGCTCGGTGGCCTATATTTTGTAACGCGGCGAAGGCGGCGCCTTCTTCTCGCGTGAGGTAAGAGAGGTCAAATTCGTTGCTTTTCCTTGTATCGCGCGCAAGGGATATCAGCACGTGCGCAAACGGTTTCTCCCCCAAGGGTGGGGAAGAATGTTCCACCCCAAGTGTAATGCACTTTCTGCCTGAGGTATTGGGTTTGTAGTTTTTTCTCCTTTTTCTTCTTCTTTCTCTCTCTCTCTCTCTCTGTTCCCGGGTTTCTCGCTTCCTGCTCATGGTTCTGATATGAAAGGAGTTTGGAAACCAAGAGAAGTTTGCGGCAGTGGTCGGCACGCAACGTGACGCGCCAAGAGAATGGATGGATTTGGCTGGTTTCAATGTGGCCGCGCGCAGCTTCGTATCGTCGCGTTTTTCCTCCCCTGTTTTCCGACGTTCCTCTATACACACACACACATATACACTTACATCCCAAGCACACATTTGCTCACTCACGCACACATACAAGCACTTATCCTCATCGCTTAACGTGTTTTCGTAATAAATAGTTAATAAGGCATGCCCGGTTTACAATCCGTTGCTTCTCTCTACAGGGGCAGATTCGTTCTCGGGCAAGGGCGTGTGTCTGTCGGGACGCTCCAGAGGCGCCACACACGCGCCACACGCCTCGCAGAACCTTGGTTCATCTTATGCGCTTCTAAAATCAAAAAGGGAGGCCTCATCGCAACATCATCCTAGCTATCTTCTACGATTTATCTTGCGGTTTGTCTCCTCCAGGGCGCACCTCTTTATCTCTCTCTTTCTCTTTAATAGCTCGTCTTTTCCACTCTGATGGCAACTTTAAAAGAGCCAGCATCTGTCTTGGTTGCTTGCAGTGTCTACTTGATCGCTGCAAGCTTGCCTGCTTCACCATAGATAGTTAGAAATTGAGGGTTAGGGTATTGGGGGTAGACATCGCTGTGACAACTTGCTTCCGGGAGGGAGTTACACTCCTGGCTGGTTGAAGTTGTTCCGACAGGGCAGCGTTGTTCGTCCGGTCTGCCATCCCCAAAAACGGAACCACCCGTTGCCCATCTGTCTCATTGGTATTCAGCAAAACAACACTCACATCATCATCGTTTTTTATCCGATAGTCTTTGGTCAACCCGTCCCGGCTCGAAAAGGGGAAGGGCAGCGGCGCTTAGCATATTCGATGCAGCTGCGGCAACGGTGTCCGTCCGTCCCGCACGGTTTGTCCTTCCCTCCGCTGAAGCAGTGGGCGAAGCGAATGCAGTAATCAAGTAAACACTGCGATGCCAAAAATGCAACCAACGCAGTTGAGTCGAGCAGATCATCCATCCAGATCCCCCTCCTTACCGGAGGATTGGCATGGCGGCAGTGGCATGGCTAATCGCGGCTGTTTTTCTATGCGTAAAAACAAGTCCGCCCACAGCAGGAACTTTGTAAAAACAACAACCACGGGGTGGATCATCATGTATCCCCCAGTACGAACGAAAAATTCTGCCTTTGCGCGCACAAATCTTTCTCGCCTCCCAGGTTAATACTCTGTTTTGTCGCCTTTTGTACCTCGCTCGCTACTACATCCTCTAGCTAGTTTGCATCCCTATACACACACACACACACACGCGTAAGCGCACTGCAACTAGTTGTCTAAAGCAGTCACTCCTCGCATACGGCCGGTCTAACATCTCAGGTGTCAGGCCGCCAATCCTCTTTCACACAAACTCTTACATTCATCGCACACATACACACACATATATCCTTTCGCGCAAGTTTCGTTTGCCTTAAAAACGAACTCTTCTAAGATTGAACAAAAAAAAAAACCATTTACATACTAAAGTTTTAAATCTCTCATTGCGCGATCGTTTAAGACAAAAGACCAAAAACATATCCCCCTGCGTCCGACACTTATCAACTTATACAAATCCACAACACTCGCGCACTCTATGCGCAAACCCCTTTTCTCTTGCGCGTTTTTACAGGATAGCGTGTGGCGCACACTCACACACTAGATATAACGCAAGTTCCTATCATCAACTGAATAAATTAGCAAAAAAACGCACGTTTTTCAACAAGCTTAATCGAAGTACCTTACACGGCATTGGCTTTACGTTTTGTGTTGCTTCCGGCTCTAGCCCGTTACGTACTGGCGTACTATTTTGCGTGGATTTATGTTTGGAAAAACGGCAGCTAACAGTTTCTGCTCCTTTAGCTGCCGTCCCTGGACGTACGGCTTCAGGAACTCCATTCAATCAACGCGCTCAACCGATCTAGTACCTTGACGCAATCTCTCTCTCTTTGTTTTGGCCAGTAGTTTTTGCATTCGTTGAAAAATTCGTAGGAATGTTTTAAACGTTGCGTTTTGCATGCTTTGCTTTTGGGGGGCAACACACCACTTTGCTCTTTTCAAAACACGCTGCTGGATTATGTACGCGCAAAACAACAAACACGCCAGCTTGGTAGGTTGGTAGAGGATGACACCATTTGCCGTTTGTTTGCTATTTCTAGAGTATGGGTTGTATCATTAAATCGAATTTAGTACGGCAAGCCGAGCAAATAGAGCACTTTCTTCTTGCCCGGTTTGCCCGTACGTTTTTTTAGGATGAAACGCTCCTTCCGCTTCCGCATGTTTCTGCATTGCTGCGTCTGTACGCGCGCAAGACGATTTTCGTACTGGCTATGCTTCTTACAATCTATTTCTTCATATGAATTAGTACATACCATTGAAAGTGCTTTGCTTGAATGTTGAACTCGTTTCCTATTTGTTTTTTCATCTTCTTCTCTTCTCCAGCGTACGATCGGGAACGACCCACCGATCGTCCGCGGTCTCTCCCATATGATGATGTATATGGTCACGAATTTTATCATGACGGGATGTTTTGCGGGATTTTACTATCGTCTCACTCCCCAACCACAAACGATTTTGTAATGTGTAACGTACTTCTATTTTCTTCTTTCTCCTTATCTCTCTCTCTCCCTCGCTTCCGGTACCTGTTGAGGAAATGGTTGGATTGATATTCTGACGCGTTGTTGCTACTGGGCGGAATCTAAGACTTAGATTGGTTGGCTATTTTGATTATGGTTTGCTGTAGTAGTAGTAGTAGTAGTTGATCGATCGGAGGGGGTAAAGAGAACTCCTCCTCCAGCTTAAAGAGGCTAACGGTAAGATCCTCCCTTGGGAAGGATCGCATAAACCTCGCTTTAACTATTGCATAAGGGGGATGCTGCGTATGCGAACAAAGGAACTGGGGCAAAATAGTAATAGAGGTAAATATAACAACATTTACAAGCTAATATATGGAAAAAAACAAGGGTGTGACGTGCAGCAAAGCGCTGGTCGTAGGAAAAATCTATACAGCCAGGAAGCTTTTGTACTTCCGAGACCAATCTTAGACTGCCTAAGCGCGCTTCCTGCCTCGCCACATGAACTATGGGGTTTCCCGTCTGCTCTGTCTGCTGGTGGGATATTTGGGGCTATTGCAAGTTCTACTATTGGTGATGTATTTGGCTTAACGGTGTGTGGTTGCTCATCCCTTCCTCTTTGGGGTCCGCGCGACCCATCCTCTCATCGGTACTTTCCCTTTCTCTCTTCTTCTCTTGGCGTAGGGGACACTAAACACCGGCTGTGTCACTCCGCGCATCAAATTATATCTTCTTTTCCCGTTCTACACACCTTCCGACCGTAGAGGATAATCGTACAAAATATGAGGCTGATGATAAGGATGATGATAATGATGATGGTAGTAGTTGTGGTGGTGTTACTATTGCTACTCTTGCCGTCGGTACCGTTACCACGCTTCTCTGCTCACTCTCGACCTTCATCTTCTGGCGGCTCAGGACGACCACATTTTGATTACGCATTTGTACTGGACGACTGTTGCTGGGGAGGTGTCGTCGTGACGGCGGCTGTAGTGGTAGTGGCTGCAGTTGCACCGGCAGCGGGCGTCGTTGCTCCTCCCGTCGTCTGGTCCTTCGCCTTCTGCGACGTCTGTCGCTTGGTGACCGGCGGTGGGTTCGTGGCCAGCATCATCGTACGAATACGCCGCTGTGCCGACTGCGTTCGTGTTGGCGAGAGTAAGGATTAGTACAGGATTAACTTCCATTTTTTTTCACAACAGTTTTGGTGAGGTCTGATTGAGAATCGCAATTCAGAACGAATTTGAGTTTTGAATGGGAACATGGGATTTTCCACTATTCAGGATTTTAATAGTTAATATTCTTGAAAGGTGTTGAAAGGAAGATCTCAGTTTGAATCGGAATATCCGAAGAGTCATAAACATACTTCAAATTCTTGAATCTTCAGATTATATTTTAAGACAATACCAAAGATTCATTGGTCTACACATTCAGATTTATGATTCAAGATTCAAATTAAATGTACAAGATTCAGATTTCAGATTCAAGATTCAAGATTCAATGTTGAAGATTCAATTTCCAAGAATCAAATTCAAATTTCAAGATTAAAAAACAAGAATCAAGAATCAAGGATCAAGAATCAAGAATCAAGAATCAAGAATCAAGAATCAAGAATCCAAAATCAAGAATCAAGAATCAAGAATCCAAAATCAAGAATCAAGTATCAAGAATCAAGAATCAAGAATCAAGAATCAAGAATCAAGAATCAAGAATCAAGAATCAAGAATCAAGAATCAAGAATCAAGAATCAAGAATCAAGAATCAAGAATCAAGAATCAAGAATCAAGAATCAAGAATCAAGAATCAAGAATCAAGAATCAAGAATCAAGAATCTAGAATCATGAAACATGAATTAAGAATCAAGAATCAAGAATCAAGAATAAAGAATCAAGAATCAAGAATCAAGAATCAAGAATCAAGAATCAAGAATCAAGAATCAAGAATCAAGAATCTAGTATCAAGTATCAAGAATCAAGAATCAAGAATCAAGTATCAAGTATCAAGTATTAAATATCAAGAATCAAGAATCAAAATTCAAGAATCAGATTTCAAGATTCATGACACATGAATCATGATGCAAAATTTAATAATTTAAGATTCAAGATTTGGATGCATGATTCAGATAAACTATTCAAATTTAAGATTCAAGATTCGATGATTGTGAACAACTCATAGTTTCGAATGACTCCATAGTTTCTTGTTTCGCGTGAATGAATCTTCTCAATCGATTAATTATCCCAAAATAGTTGGCGAGAGGTTCTTGGTAGGTTCTATTGATCGAACTGCTAACTTACCTGTACACTGAAGAAGGGACCAATGATGTGGACCGTTGTTTCCTCGTCCACAGGCGCACTGGCCGTGTGTTCGGGCAGCTTAATTATGCTACCAGTGACGCGCTGCAGTTCCCGCACGTTCTGGCCACCTTTGCCAATGATTCTTCCCACCTGCAGCAATGAAAAACGAATATTTAGAACCTTCCAATGGGCCTGCTGCTCCCATCTTCTCTTACCTGTGCACTCGGAACGAAGATCTCGACCGTCAGTCTGACATCGTCCGTACCGGACACGAAGCCCTCCTCGCGCATCTTCTCGAAGATCAGGTATTGCGCCTTCCACTGGGCCTCCGGGGTGCCGATAATGGTAACTTTACGCTCGGTCTGCTGCTCCTGTGGCTTGTCCGCCTCGAGCGGCGCAATCTTCACGGACGCGCCCGAAAACCGGATAATGTTCCGGATGTGCAGCCCCTTGGTGCCGATGATCGCACCGACCGCATTGTTCGGGATGTAAAGGTAAGTCGTCTCCTGTACTTCGCTTGAGCCGGGAGGTACCCCAGCTGGGCCACCGGCCGGCGGCTGGTACATCGGGAAGTTCGAGCCCGGATACATGCCGGTGGCACCACTGCCACTGGCACTGGCCGTCGCACCAGCGGTACGGCCGGTGAAGCCCATACCGTTGCCGGCAGTCGACATCATCGCCATCGGGTGCAGGCCCGGGAACATGATGGTCTGCGGTGCGAGCGCCTGCAGATCGTTCTCGTAACTCTGGCGCAGCTTGGCACTGATCTGGCTCTCACCCTTGGACATGTTCTCGATCGATCCCTTCACCGTGATGATGCGCTCCAGGTTGAAGCTGCTAATGTCGTTGATCGAGCTGACCGTGATCTTCGTGTCCGTGTCCTGCATTATCCGCTTGATCGTGTTCCCGCTCTTGCCGATGATGCGCCCGATGAGGTTGTTGTGCGCCAGGATCTTCAGACATATCTCGCCCTTGTTCGTGCTGTTCGCTTCCTGCTGCATCACCTCCAGGATCTTCTTGCACGCCATTGTGCAGTTCTCCGGGTTGCCGTAGATCGTGATCGCCTTCTCGACCGACCCGACATTATCCTTCCGGTGCACGTCAACGCGCGCCCGGCTCTGCTGAGTAATGTGCCGGATCGTGCTACCCTGCCGGCCGATGATCGCACCGACCATCTCGCTCTGCACCAGCACGCGCAGCGGGAAGTCGGTCTGACGACCGGGGCCACCACCGCCCGGCATCCCTGCGCCGTACTGCGATCGGTTGCGCTGCGCCCGACGCGCCTGTTTGTTCGAATCGGACAGCTCCACCAGCAGCTTCGAACCGTCAAAGTCCACACCGTTCAGTCCAGCTACCGCCCTGCAAACAAAATGCCCGAAAAAAGCGTTAGACAAACTCAAACTAACAGACTAAGTGTGCCGGGGACTAACCTTTGTGCCTGGTCGTGGTTCTCGAAGGTAATATGGACGGTCTGCGTGTTGGGATCTTTGCTGGTGCCTGCCTCGCAGTGCTCTACCTTACCGTACGGCTTCAGCAACGGTTCGATATCGTCGAACTTGGCGTGCTGCGGTATACCACTGATGACGATTTTGGCCGTTGTACTGCAAGAGGAAATAGACACGGAAATAACACGTCAAAATAACGCAACACGATCAATAGGACGCACAGTCACCAACACCAACGGAAAGGCACTGCGCTCGGCAGACTGCTCATCCGACTCCCAGCTCCGACACTGGGGCCTCTACTCCCGGTATGGAGATCTTTACCGCGGCAAACTTTGGAGAAAAAAAATCGTCGAGCTTCCGGCCATCAAAACCGGAAGCAAACTCTCAATACACACGACGACCACACAAACAACGCACGGTCACTAACGAACGATGAATGTGCAACACGATTGTAGTATTAAGTGGCCCACACTCACAGCAAGAATGGCCGATCGCGATCCAGAGCCGGATGGCGTAGGGCGAGCTTCAGCGTTCCCTCTCTCCATCTCTCATTCTCTCTCTCTCTGCCTCGCTATACGAGAGCGTTTGCCGTGCGAAAGGAAACGTTAGGGGAGGTCGCGAGCAACATTACACCGCCCAAGGGAATGAGTCTCAATGTGTGTGCAAAACGTTATAGCTCGTACTTTTTGCGCTACTCTTTCACCATCAGTAGAGAGAAAGATCGTTCGCGCATTCCCTCCTGCCAAGGAGGCTGGGCACATCCGTTTCGAGTGGTAGTTGAAGATCGGCGACCATCCATGTCGATTGTGGGGTCTGTTCCAGCCACATTCAACCCACCGACAGATAGGAGATGCCGGGAGAAAGGCACACGCAACAAGGCATATGCGAACTAGTGATGGGTGGGTCAACTCGAACCTACCAGACCCGGAGTCGTTCGGGTCGAAGGCCCAACAGGGACAAGTAGGTTCAGTAGCTGCAATGATCTCGGTAGGTGCATGAAAGCATAAGCAATTCCGACCCGTTGGTACAGTGGGTCAAAGTAGGTTCAATATCTGGAAAATTGGACCCACGGGTTGGATTTGATTCCGACTCCGACCTAGCTCACCCGCTGCACCGACGGGTTAGAATCGATTCCGACAAACTTGCACCTGACTCCGGCATTTCCTGACCTGAAATAAATCGTAAGACCCACCACTAATGCGGACGGATGGAGTGCGCTCTGTGGCAAACGTATGTGGGGGACTGGCGCGGGATGGTAGACATATTTGTGCAAATAATAAAAAAAACTGAGAGAAAGAGAGATGAGAAAATGACACATTCGCACAATGGTAAAGAAGCGAAGGGGAAATAAAGTGGGGGGGCCCAGAGAGTGTGCTAGAGTTGGCGGTGCTTTATGAATTGACGCTTGAAATCCCCTGCGGCCCCGAGCTCCGATTAACATGTGTGGTACCATCCCGTCCTCGTCATCTCGAGATGTTGCTGACGCGCAAAGATTTCGCAACGGCGCAACAGCGAGGAGTCGTGCGCGTCCATTCATGATAGGGACCTAACTGTTTTCGTTTCATTCATCTCCCAGGGCGCAGCATAGGCGCAAGTGGGCAGTTTAGGGCCCTCTCTCTCCCGATAAGGTTTCACGCGCGGTCAGAGGAAGCCAGCGGCAGCAAAGAAGTGGTAGTATACGATGGAAATATCTCGCTGCTCGGACAAAAAAGTGGACAAGAAGATCGAGAGCACGACGAAGTTGCTCGTTTGTTGCTTCGTTTGTCGGGGGGTCTAGACTTGTGAGGTCTTGGAGCATCGATCTTCGCGATGGGTCTGGGTAGCTGAGTCAACAGCGCCACCTCGTCCCTCGCCACCAGCGAGCCGGTTCGGAAAGGTTCATCTCAGCATTCCATTGGGCTGAACGCATAACGGGTTATGAATAGCGTGCGGTTCGATTTTATCGGCTAATGAAACGGGTTTTTTCCCCAGCGTATAGTGTGCTTCCCACCGTTGCCAGATCTATGCTGGAGTTGGATAGGTAAGAATATCTGTATCGAGAGGCACCGACAGGAGCACGTTTTATCTCGCAGATGAGGGTCTTTGATTGAAAGACCCTACTCCGGTGGGTAATCATCATCGGACGGACTCCAAAAACACCTCCAATAAATTCCAACTGTTCAGGCATTTCTTGGGCCCTCTTGGGACCTATTTCTTGGTGTGTTGATCCACCTAGGATGGTCATAGATTGCAATTGGCAGCAGTATTTGACGTCCGATAGGATTAATGGAACGATAATCGTCTTGCCCGCTGTTCTTTATGTAGGCATTGCCTACCAACGGGATAGCTCCAACATCTTCCCAATCTTTGAAACTTATGTGCGATCAAAAAACGGCAACGAAAATTGCACATCAAACCGCTACTTCAACTTCCACAACAACAACAAAAAAATCACAACATAAAACACGCATGAAAAATATCGAGACAGGCAACTGATCGAGCGGCAGAAGCCGCTAGTTGGGGAAAATCTGCGCTAGAGGGCGCAAGACCGAACCGCCTTCCCGCCGCTTGCACACGATTCTTGCCGCGTGGAAAAAGGTTGTTACAAAAATAAACAAACGAAGACAGAAAAGAAACCCGAAAGTGAATGAACTGTGGGCCCCTGGGTGGCGTTTCCCATCGCCCCAGCGACAAACGTTAGCGCAAAGACCGACCGAACCATCGCATAGTTCTACATCGTCGTTTATGCTTTCCACACATATACATTCTCTCACTCTCTTTCTCTCGCTTTCCTTTTTCTCCCCCCTATTCGGCCTACTTTCTCCGTCATTCTCTCCCTTTTCCCTCACCATTCTTGCACCCTTTCTTAGCCCATCTCAACGCCTCACCCCTTCAGCCCGTCTGCTGTGGTTTTTTTCTTTCATCTCGCTCCCTTCATTGCCAAGACTACTAAGACTGCGATGCGGCGTGGGGTGGAAGCGAGCCTGCATTGCTTCTTGTTTGTGCGGCGGCTGTTGATGTCATTTCACCCCACTTTCCCTACCGACTCTTCGCGTCGGTTCATCTTCTGACGGCTATTGCCGAGACACAACCGACGCTTCCAACGGTCACACCACCATTGCCTTTGGGCCCTGTGTCGTAAGATTTCGATCTTGCATAATGACTTCTTTGGATCTCTCTGCGACGAGAGGACGCCGCATTTCGGTCGAAACGTTACCACACCGGGAGTCTTCTCGCACGATCAGCTCCCGCGGTCAGGTCTGATCTCAGGGCGAGTGGGAGACGATATCCTCTCACTCGTTAGCACTCGTTGGTCTCTGGAGCTGGTTCCTTTCTGGCCTGGGAGAAGGAAAATTCCGCAAACGTGACTTGAAGGAGACGCAACATGTCCTCCAACGTTTCTTCGGGCCCGTCCACGGATCTACCGAATTCCAAGAGCCAGACTCCGATCGTCACTGTAGCGCCCAGCGCGTGTGTGAGGATCGTGCAGATCACGACTAAAAGCGTATGTTGCGCGAGGTTGTGTATCTTGGAGTGTTGTACATTTTCTACCCAGAACACACACCCTTAGCCTTGTTACCGTCAAGCGTTTACTTTTCACTTATTTACCGTTCACATTCGCATTCTCTCGCATCTTCCTATTGACGACAGCAGCTAATGAACTTTCTTTGCTCCCTAATTGGAGGTGCCGTGCACACGGTTGAGTACTCACAGCAAAGTTAAAGTGCTCGTTCGATTCTTGCGCTAAGTACTTCCTCCAGGCAGCTCTATGCACACAGCACAAGACCTGCGAGCATTCCAACGCTCCAACCGGAAGCGTAACGTCAGCAATATTTGCATAAATAAGCAAACACCAGCGCAAGAACATTGCTCCATTGCTGCATTCCTGCACGAATTCCAACAACCAATGCGTTGCCAATATTAGTCACCGTTTTCCATTCCTCACACATGCGATGGCATATCCGATGCGTTAGAACGATCGGCATCGGGTAGGTATTCGGCGTTCTAGAGAAGAACTTGGAATTCAACATCAGTCACCAGATGTTTTCATCGCGACCATTAATCCCAATCCTGCAGGAAATGTGTGGAGCTATGATTAATACCTTGCATCTTCACAGCCGCAGTCGGACCGAACACCAAACACACCCCATTATATTAACCCTAACAAACGTGAGCAAAGCGATTTTAGCCGTTACACATCCATGCACACCTTATCGGTTTCGTCACCGAGATCGATGGACGGGGACGGACTTCCGCCTTCTCTAAATTGGCGCAACACATTCGTGCTTTGCCGGGTCCACGCCGGTCACGTGTCAGCGATTAGTACGCCACATAGTGTTCACTCGAAAGTTCTACATCCAACGCCTATTCCACACACTGTACACTTGGTACACACATACACAAATATCGCATGCATCACATTACCATTCATACACGCCTCTACTTGGACAGTATGGAGGATCAGCCAACAATCAGCGCACTTCACTTCGAACCCATCTACGGCGAAGCAAAGTTTGCAATTCCACCAAAACACCGATCTCCGAATGGATGAAAGTATGCGGGAAACCGTTACATCGCAAAGCCCGGCGGCAACGAACAAACGAATGCCAATGTGAACCTTCCCGGCAGCGCGTAGTATGTTCTCCTTCCTCGCGTTGCGCAAAAACCTGATCCAGACAGGCCCCGGAGCATGCCGCTGAGAAGGAAGGCGATAAATCGCCTGATAAAGTTCCCTGTTTCTACCGAAGAAAGCAAGACCAGTTCGGGAAAGAAAGTTTTGCTTTATTTTGGCCCCGACAGGGATACTGAGCTGTGGGAACTCTGTCCCCATCACGCCCTGTCGCGTCGGAGCCTGGGTCTCGGGAAGACAGACATAATCCACACACACACACATTAGCTCTCGCTGACTTGACACTTGGGAAATTACCTCAGGAGACGTGGTATCGTCGATGAGCAGGGGAGATTGGAGTAGCGACACACGTAAAAAGACGCATGTTTTGAGGCCCCAACGGTCTAAAATAAGGACCGTGCGTTTGATACGTCCGTCATGTACGTGTTTGCACTGGAATTGCACCCGAGGGTGCACTTAAGACAGTGGCGCATTATCGCAAGATGCGTGACGGCTCGCTGAACCACCATTCTTCTGCTACTGCTAAACTGCTCCGCTCGATCTTGCAGACGATCTTGCGGATGGAAGGATTTTGTACATGCGCAGTGCGCACAGCACACAAGCGTCGTTCCCCAACGAAGGATGGCTTGAAAGGGGAGAAGGCCAAACCTATACCACGCGGCACAGTTGCCTGGAATGCCGCGGGTAGGTCGTCAGACGTTCTCCTCCGCCCTTCTCCGCTCGCCCCGCAGGCTCCCATTCTCCACAAAGTTGACATACGCTGGAGTGGAATGCGCAAACATCGACGCCCGCAAACGATGTCACCGCGATCGGGCGTGGAAAGTGAAGCCTTGGACGAGGAGGTGTCTCGCTGGTAGGAGACGCGATTGTGTCTCGAGTGTCTGGCGCTTTTTGCTCATTTCCAATTCGAAACAACCAACATTCCTGTCCCGTGCACGGTTGAGACGTTTGGCGATAAGTAGAAAGTAGGATTCTTTGCTGAGTCTACACGCCATATCCCTGTTCATTTCGGTTCGGTGGTGTAATTGAGAGACGCTACTGTATGACACAGATAAGCAACCGTTCTGATATGGAAGACCTGAGGCTTATATAGGCCTAATAAGCACCATTCAGCCATGTGTCTCCATGGTCTAATGAATAGTGACGCTGGACTCTACAAGGTAAGACATGGTTCAATTCCCCCATCAAAAATTAATCGATTTTGGTCGATAATTATCGATGTTTTAGTGTCTAAATAGCGGACCTTTTGATTCTTGATCGCCAACATGGGTTTCATTTAAAGTCCTCAAATACATTGAAATAGTTTAAAACTTTAAACTAATGCGAACCACTGTTCCTGCAAGATGTTCTTCAGGAATTATCTTCAGCAAAGCGCTACCGAACATGCAATGATCTTTGTATTTATTTTCATCATTGCATTTCCGCTGGGTAGTAAAATAACAAAGCACTTACACCCACACCATCCACCCCAATCCGATCACCCACCACCCGCACTCAATGCATACAATGTTGTCATCAACGTTCCGCACGTTTCCTGCGAATGCGCGATTGCGATCATGCGCTGCACATTGTCGCCCGTGCACAACTGCATTTCCTGGGTGCATCGCGCTTTCTATTAGCATAACACACACGCACCCCCACCCGCTTCGACACCCGATCGGTGAATGAATCGGTGAAGCGAAACCAAAACAACAACAGCGAAAAAAAAGCTGCATTTGTACGGCTTGAGGTCACACTGCTGCTGAACAGCGCAAGCCGGTCATGGCACATCTTCTTTCCAGCGATGTATCGATGCATTTGTCGATCGTATAGCCACCCCCTGGCTCTTCCCTCACATTCATCGGTGACCTCATTTCCTGCCTTTTGCGCCCGCACAGCTCGCCGATTTGTCAACGTAAACACACATCCGTCTGCGTTTATTTTTAAGTTCAGTTTAACAACACCGGACAGAAGAGCGGGTAAAAATTTAACAACGAAAACAGTCAACAAGCGTGCTCGCAGGCAAACATTGTCGCGACATACGAGGCGCATTGTTGTGCGCTGGATAACTGGTTCTTTTTTCTCGCTCACCAGGTCCTCCTCGCTTGCACCATGCCTTCCCGCGATTGGGCTGCAACAAAGTGCACCGAGCAATGTGCAGTCACGGGCGTGCGTGTGTGGTCACGGAGGAGTGAGTGACTGGAGGTGACGAACGGTGACTGCTTTTGCAATACATCATTTGTGGATTGCGATAGCGAGAGATTGTATGCAGTGAATCAGCCAGGCAATATTTAGCGGTTAATGAGCCCATCCGGGTCTAATGGGTAGTCAACGGTTTTATGATTTTGATGTCATCTAAGCCTTCAAATTGAACTGACATTTGGGCTTACTGGATTCCCAAGTGACAAAATATGCGACCCAATGGATTTAAAGATCGATGTCGACGATGATCGAGAATCGCACAACTGTCTATTTGAACGATAACGCACTAAGGTACAAACAGTGATTGTTTCTTTTTTTTACATATTTCACCCCCATCACTCCGTAAACTTCATTATTTTGCAAACGTATCATAATGCAGCTCGATATCCTTACCGCAGAGACGAGACGCCCCAAGAAGCCGCCCCAAACATAACAAAAATTAAAATAAATCGTTTCCAGCCCGATACGGAGTCGCCTCGAGGCGTTCCCATGAGATGCGTGCGCTCGTGTGTTCGTTCCCTTTCTTTGGTCCGCTCTTGTTTTTGTATCCACACTTTTTACTCGCGCCAAAAACCGGCATGCCCAAAAACAAAAACACACACACGCAAAAAAAAAACAAGTTGTACTCATTGGAATGCAGTTTGGCGGGTTCAGAATGCAATAAACAATCTCACCACGACGATGTTGTCTGCGTGTTAAGTGTGTTCGGCGAGCGTTAAAGTAGCAGGTTCTTCGGTTTCCTGCTAGTCCCCTCCTCCCCACCCCAATCCCCTCTCATACCGAGAGCACTTCGACAGGCTCAGTCGATCTGCTGCGCCTGCTTCGGTAGTCAGTGACGAAGCTCGTTAGAATTGTATGGCTGTGAAGTTGGAGCTCCTTAAACGAGCACATAAAAGCCAGACCCTCATTTGAAACGTTTTTCGCTCTTGTCAAAACGATCGCACGATCTGCTGCTGCTGCTGCTGCTGCAGTGGAAGAATCGGACGGCGCACAGCCAAAGTCCTGGCCGTGCCAGCGTCAGAAAACCGCGAGCGGACTCCGAACGGCGGAATTAATGCCTCTTAATAATCTCTAACGCAAGCCGCCGCCGACGTACGGACGCTTCCTCTTGGCCCGCCCAATGATTTGCTGTCATAATGTTGAGCGTCATGCATCGCATGCATTGGGCAGGGAAGGAGGTTTGCGGGGACAAGAGTGCGGTTCGTTTGAGATGCAACAGAGCACACAAATACACAGACACGTATATGTTGGACGACAGCCAGAGCGTGTATTTTTGGTTTTTGACTTCTTGTCTGAGACGACACACTGCGAAGCAATACAGGAAATAGCAATGGATGCCGAGGGTACTTCCACTACCCAGCACCCCAGCGTAAGCGCACTGTTACGCCAAGGGCACGTGAAAAAATTGAGCTAAAAAATCTTGTACACACCCTCACTTGCTACTCTCTACCGCCTCTCACCGACACGTTCATTCATTGCCGGAACCGACGCCTAAACATACGGCCTCTACCATGTTCCCAATGCCGTTAACTCAATTCAGCCGTTGCATATTTTTATGAATGAAACCATAATCTTTCAGACGATCCTCCACTGATGGATGCCCGTGTTGCTCCGCTTGCCCACTCTCCTCACATCGCTGTCGCTGTGTTTCTGGTGCTTCTATATAGCATTCGATCTCGCTTGCGCAGCGATTCTTTCTGGCGTCCTCCTCGGCATCTTCGTCGAGTCGCGGCGCTTCGCTATGGCCAGCTCTTACACGCGCACGCAGATGTTGCCCTCGCATCTTACACATATGTGTGTGTTTGTGTGCGGAACCGCGACAACGACTACCCCGGAAATTGTAGAAATTGTTACATTATTGATAACAAATGTTTACTTTTCCACACTTTCCAAGCGAAACCCGCACCGCAAGATTTTGCCCCAGTCGCGATCACTTAAGTACGTCGATGCTCGTGCGTCTCTCTTTCTTTCCCTTCTGTTTGTCGTGGCCATTGGTGAACCCGACAACAAGGTAGCTGCTGCTGCTGCTTCCCGCGTCACTAGCTGGCTGATATGAACTGCCATCATTGAAAAACATCTTGCACCGACGCCCGGCTGACGAAAGTACACGAGGCAAGGGAATGGGATCAGGCCTAAGCAAATACCGCCTGCCGCTCTTCATGTGTCTTTGTAACGTTCATCTTTTTTTGTAAGTGAACACGTTGCAGCGTTATGCATCTACTCTCAGAAGCTGTAGTGACCAGCAACGAATACTTATCATTGTGATTGTTGTTGTTTACAATGCTGACTATGCTTTACCAGCATTTGCAATTCATTCAAGCGAACAACAAACTTAGAGTGTACTCTATCAAATCGGAACAGCGCCTAATGCTGCAAAACAACGAATCGACTAGACGCAGTACACTACCCCATCATCGTCTAGACGATGGCTGCCCCAAAAAAGCTGTAGCAGCGACCGAGATTACCTGGGTCGCTTTGATAAGCACTCAGTAATGTACCGAAAAATTTTGAACTATTTCCTGAGCACACACTTCACCGCTAATCGCGCGCAAAGCGACGTTGACCACGCCAACTGTATTAGCAGCGAGCGTCATACGTCTATCCTTCCGCTCCTTTGCTGCCTATCTGCGCGAAGGCGCCACCGTTTTGGCGCCATCGTGCTTCTGACGACTAGCAGCGCAGTTTTTGTTTGCAATGCTACAAATTCGCAAAGACGATAACGGCGACACCCCTAAAGGCACATAATAAAACTACCCCTTCATAGCGAAAGTGGGGTGCAGCAGCAGCTGCCGAGAGCTGTTTCTTCTTCTAATCTATAAAGAACGTTCGCGGATGGTGTGCCGGTTACTTCACAGCTGATCAAACAGCCACCCGCCCGTTCGGTATTGGGAACGGTGAAGCTGTTGCTCAATACAAAACCATCCACTATTGTGGGGCGTTCGTTCGGGCCTATCTGTATGGTGTAGGCCTATCTTAGACGTGTCCATTCGCTTCCAGAATTGTTCATTGCTTACCTGAAAGTAGAAGAAAGGGTAAAAGATGAATTAGAAATAGGATTGGATTGCATCTGTTGCTTCAATATTCTTAAACCTATATAACATCCTCTGCCATCTTGCATGATGCATTAGCTCTTACTAGCACCTAACGACCCTCTGGACATACCTAGACACACGATTGGGCGAAGTTACAAAAGCGTTACGTGAGGCGAACTGTTCATTCTGACCATCTCTACTGTAAGGGCGACTGGTGCGCGTTCTACCGCTGCCACTAGCGAAACTACTGCTAGCGTTCTGCGCCTGATGCGTGTCGGGATATTGGCCTGCGCCGGGATACCAGTAGGCTGTTGCACCGGTCGCCACTAACGAATGACCATAGTCTACCCCGGGGCTGTGGAACTGCGATATCGGTTGGTACTGGTACTGCTGTGTTTGCTGCTGTTGCTGTTGCTGATACTGATGCTGGGCCATATTACCCACCGACCAATGCTGTCTACAGTCGATCTGATTGGAAACACACGTGACCGTGGATAGGGGTCGGGCAGTTTATTTGTCACTCGCTTTAGCACAATCAAACGGCACCAAACAGCACACACGTGCATCAAACCTTGGATGAAAACTTTCCGTAAAGGTTCCGAATTCCGGTATCTGCTTTTGTGGTTTGTAGCAGTCGAGACAAGTGCAAAAGGCAAAGCTTAACACTCCACAAGTATCTGTTACGTGCAGCCACAACCTCTTATCGCACTGAATATGTGTGTGTGAATGTGTCTGTAGGGCGGTACAGTGTAAGTGGGGTTGGAGCCACAACAGAGATAGAAACGGTACCGGCGATTGGTTTCCGAAGGACAGTGGGCAACAATGTTGTAGCAGAAGCAACAAACAACGCTGCGTGAACGTCTGGAGTGGATGGATGCAAAAAATAACCAGGTCACTGCTGCTGCCGTTTACATTAAGGCGCCGGCATGGCCCAGGGGTGTCTTCAATAATAAAAACACGTCACCGAACAGGCGGAGGCCATCGCAGGAAGACACACACACACTTACACACTCACTGGTAGTTCACACTAGGCAAGGTTTCGATTGTGCATTAGAGCGGGTTTTATCAGTGCCTGTGCGGAGGGAGGGGCGTGTGTTACGTACGCGGACGACACCAACGGTGATTATGGATTCAACTGTATGCGACTGGTTCCATTTTCGCTTAGTTCAACGCTTAGTAATTGTACATTAGTAGTGATGCACTCTACATACAACACAACAAACCAGTTGATCTTCCATATGGTGTCACTTAGTTGACAGCTGTCATACTTCGGAGCACCGAGGAACAGGTGAACTGAGAGATGAGCAATGGCACTCTTCTTGTTCGCACTCGCATTAGATTAAAGCCCGAGAGAAAAAGAACTTTGATTTCACAACGTTCTTCGATTGGTTACACGCAAGCAACCTGAACACACGCACGCAGTAATGTATCTGTCACCGGGCACGCAACGTGTACTATACCGGTTCGCGCGAACACACGAGACTCACTGCTGCTGGTGGCGGCCCCTGTGTGCGGTGATGGCGCGCGCTGCAGCAACCGGTTGGAGACGATGATACGGCAGAATGTAGCGCAAGGCGACACCAATACACGTGCTGTGGACGGCCCGAACGGAACGAACCGAGATGGTCGGGGCCTGACCGCACCAGTCGTTTGAATTTTATTAGTGCTCCGTGTGTGCCCGCTGCACCCGTAACTAAATCCAAATCCCAACCCAGTCGTGCGAGCGCGCCTGTGTGTGTGTGTGTGTACACTTAGGGAGCAACGAACCAAGCGTACACACTTTCGCAACGATAGACCAACACTAGCGAGCGCGCGATAACGCCACACAGAGCGCCGAGTTGACAGTTGGGCGCGGGAATGTCGGGTCCGCTAATGGCGTACGGTTGCGGCAGCGGCAGGGTGCGCTTTAATTGGCTTGGTAAGCAAAAATCCGCTCAACGATCGCTCGGGCTGTGCTCGCTGATGTATCCGGCCAGCACTTGCCACACACTACGCGATGTGATAAATCGTCGCATAATGCACCATCGTTGTGTATTGGTGGCGTACGCGTTCACTCACACACACACACTCGCACCCACTCTAGAGGGGCTTCACGTTTCGAGCGGTTAATTTAGTTGAAAACTTTAATAAAACACCGCTACCATCGGCTTAGGAAGTTGCTGACCGTTGCAATCACAGGGCAGGGAGATTGAACACTATGCCCGGGAGGAGCTAGCAGTGCTGGGAAAAGTGCTGACGCGGCGACTATGGTCACAGCACAACCGTGGTGGGCAAAGTAATATCGAATCACAACACTGCAACCGGCAGTTGCCTCTTACGAATGTTTTATTTACGTTTTGCAGGATCATATTATCAAACTCTTTTCGAAATATGTCGTCGTAAGGAACACACACAGACACTGTGGCACAAACACGGGAGAAAATTGCGAACAAATCACTCTTCTGCGCAATACGCGTGCAGCCGTCAGCGAAGCTGCGATGCAAATAATAATAATTCCCGTCCGAAAAAGGCTTCCCACGTCGTTGTTGCCGGCAAAGCGTGGACGCACACACCAACAAATGAGAGCCCGTGCGCGCGCTCGCGCAAACACGCCTAAAGCGCATCAAACTGCAGCGGAGCGGGAGAGAGCGGCGATGCAAAGTTAAAGCGATGATTGTGCAGTTCACCCCCACCACTGTGAGGGCGCACGATGGCGAAATTTAAAGGGGGTGCTGCAACGCGTGGAAACCGGTTCCGGAGGTACGCTACGCTACAAAGCTTCCAAGCGCGATTTCATCTCTTGTTTGTGTCGGTAGTGTAGTAGTAGTAGACAAACAGCAACAGCAATACAAAAACACGGCCGCAAATTTGCGTTTTTTTTGTGCACATCGGCGGGATTGCGATGGTGAACAGCGATGATGCTTTGTGCGGTACGAAGCTGCGGCACGGTGAGCCATCTCTCGTGGCAACCCACGAGGATGCCGCGTGATCTGTGCGCAAAACAAAACAGGCGCTTACGCGGCCAAGGATCCCACCAGGGGTGGTTGATGAGAGAGGAAAGGGGAAGCTTTTTCGCCGATGTTTGGAGTGTCTGGTGGGGAGGGGGGGGGGGAGTGAGTTGTTAACGTTCCAAAGCTGCATCGTTGTGGGACGCCAAGTGGTCGGACTTCGGCTTGTTCACCTTGTCTGCAGACCAGTAGAGCATTCAATAAATCACTGGAGTTTTATCCACAGGGAAATGAGATATTTTTACAGTAAATCACACCTCTAGCAAATCATAAGAGGACTCAGTTTAAACTCATAGCAATTAACTAGACATCTTAGTACATCGGTGCCAATAGACTAATTGCAGGACTATGGAATGCTGGTTCCAGATGGTGAAAGAGAGCTGTCATTGTAGACAGACAGAGCTGTCGCGCGACAAAAAGTAGCTCAATTTTGCAAAAAGAGCTAATTGTCTCGCGCGAAATTTCTGCTTGGTCCGATACATTTGAATTATCCAGTTTGTTTATGAGCCAGACTTATTCAAAATTCAAACAAATAAATTTAAACACATTTAAACTCATTTTTTAGGTTGATACATACATGAGCTACTTTAATCTACGCGGAGTGAAATTTTGAGCTACTTTTTGTCGCGCGAGACGTTGTCGCTCTATGTCTATTTGAACGGTTATAGTATAAACAACCTAGCAAAAACGCATAAACGTAGTAAGTGTCAAATGTCATACAAATGTCATATGCCTCTTGAGATACGCGGTTCATACGTTCCGATTGATTTGTTCTGGTCTTAGACATTCAATTACTTACTAATCTTTACTTTATTTCACGCGTGAAATCGGTACCAAAATTTAACTTCGATATCTATGCATCCTAACCTCCCGTTTATTGTCAATTGATAACGCACACCACAGGTTATTTGCATCGGATGCCCTTCATACGCGCAAAACGGACGGATACTTCCGGATGAAACAGTACAAAATAGATAACAAAATGAAGACCATCCCTTTTGTTGTGTGCAACCTACCCACGGCATCGTTATAATGCGGAAATTCAGACAGACAGAGAGGGAAAGTGAGAAAGTGAGAATGTTCCTTAGCGGCGGTCGCGATAACTATCGAGCGACAGAGAGTGGACGCGAGTGGGAGGGGGACTCATCCAGACGGGTCCTTGCAAAAAAAAAAAAAAAACGAAGGGCGATTTGTCGACGACTTCGACAGAGACCCCCCGACCAACTGTTGCAATTTAAATGCAGCCCAAAAAGCCCATTGTGTCTCGGTGAGTGCGCCGGTGTGTGTCCGACAGCCCGCAAAACATACACAGCATATGCGCGTGTCCTTTGAACCCTTATCGCACTCGCTGTGTGCCTGTTGCATTTACCCCTTTTTTTCGGTGTTCTCTATGCACACCTCACCCCACTAGCACAAAACCAAACACATGCACAACACGAGGGAGGGGGAAAACGGGGAAAATTGCATTTGCAAATTGCAGCACCAAGCGTGCACGCGGCGAGACCTGTTGCACTCGGAAATGCCATCATTATGGGTAGAATACACACACACATACACACACACACAGACACACACACATACAGGGAAGGAACTTTTGCTCTCGTTCACTTCTCTCGTTCTCTCCCTTTTTCTTGCGTAACGATTGTCCCACCTCACGACTCTTCCCTTTCTAGATGGGCAGACGAATGCTCCGCCCCGAAAAATCTTCCACCCCGGCCACGACGGACATACATATTTTGATAGACGAGCGTGTATGCGTTTTTGCGACCGGCGAAACAGGTGCAACGATGCAGTTGCATCATAGGGTGCACTAGCCAATAGAGAGAGAGAGAGAGCGCGATAGGGAGAGGCAATGTGAATGCGAGTATGAGTAAGTGAGCGAGCGAGAAGCTACCGAGCCTTGAAGGATCATGCGCGCGAGAGTTTAATGCAGCTGCAGTTCGGGAAATCAGGGGAAAAATCGTGCACTGCGCGCCTTGATGCACTGAGATTGTAATTGGTTTGCTCTTCCTTTCTAATGCATCGGAATGCAGCGAAACTTCATTCATAATCATGCATCGGCTGGTACCGGGGCTTAGCTGCCAACAGTGTAACGGAATGCGAGGATAGAAAACCAGTGACGGTTGGCGTTACGATTTAAGGATGTTTAGTAGCAGCTGTTGCTTATTGAAAACTGGTAATGCGGGACTTACATTTTATCCCACAACAGTTCAACTAGACATCACAATGGAATGTGAGAAGAGCATCATCAATGTGGCACATCAACAATAGACGCAATCACCAAGTGAAAATGCCGCTAATTGTCCAAAAATTGAATGTTTCCTAGCCTAATCAACCACCATTACCCGGCCCGCTCCAAATACTTTAAATTGCAAAATGTAATAAATCGTTTTCCGAAACGACTGCCCGCTTAGGGTTAGGGATGCTGCCCGGTTGCCCTGGTTTCATCTCTCCTCTCTTGCTCTGTCGCTTTTTGTGCAAGGGCCGGTTTTCATTTGCGAATCTGCTGCCCTGCTCTTGAACCCATCATTGCCCATCGGAGGCCAAAGAGCTCCAGACACGCACATTTGGGCGCCCGGTTTACTGCTTCGTACGCAAACCCCGACACTCATTTTTCGGCTCGCTTGCGTCCTTCCTTTCCTTTCCACCACACCCCCCCCTCGAGCAGCAACGGACCCCATCGTCATCAATGGGCTCACGCGAATTTTGGCAATTAATAAGAAATTGCTCGTCCACGAACCCCCTGGCCCAATTGGACAGACACGACACGACCGCGAGAGGAGGGCGCACACACTGGTCGGAATCGCCGGTAGGCAACTACCGCTTCCTTTTGCGTTAATCTTGCACATGGGCAGGAAAGCGCAAACGAAACGAAACGTTGCAGTGGGAATGTAGGGCGCGCGCGCGCGCTCACGCCGGCCACCGGGAAGATCGAAAGAAGCTCGCGAGAGCTCTCGGTTCAATGTAGGGCGAAAACAATTTCGGGAAGCCAAATTATGGAGATCCAAGCCGAGCAAAGGCAACACAGACACACAAACACATACACACACAATTGTGCAATTGGTGGAAGATTGCTGCTGCCGCCGGACGAGCGCACCAGAGTACGCCAAGCATGGTAACGAAATAAAGGAAGGAAATGAACACAAACAGGAAGCCGGCAGGAAATGAAAGAGAAAAAGCAACATGCTGCATGGGAAGAATGGAACGCACAGAGCGAGAAAGAGCAAGACATGGAATGGAAAAGAATGAAAAGAGAGAATAAGGCAAAACACAGGAAAACAGATACGTAAAGCAGCAAACATGAAAAGGAAAACGAACGTGCAGAACGTCGGTAGTGCGAGAAGAAAGCTTAGAATTAGTGAAGAAAACAGGATAAAGCAACTAGAAAACAGAGGAACGGAGGAGGGTGGCCGGCTAACGCAAGGCGCATAATATAATAATAAGAAAAGACAAACGCATACACACATGTACAAAAACAACCTAGGGCACATACATGGGTTAACATGAAACAAGGAAAATGGAGCGACATCAGAATATGCCGCCCTGCGCGCTTTGCTCCCTGCCCCTGTGCCCCGTTTGACAAGCGGCCAGGCAACAACAATAACAACAACAACAACAACAAATGGTATAACCACCGATTCCCTCCCCTTTGGCTCACTCCTTCTCACTTTAGGCAGGGGAAGCAATATAACACACACACACAGGAATAACAAAAAAAAACACAAGAAAAGCAAAATCCCCTTTTTTCTAACATCCCATCATTCCCGCGTCACAATGCGCGCTTGTAGAACATTTGTATGAATAATAATCGAAAAAATGAGCCCCGGAACCCTTTTGGCTCTCTCTTTGGCGCGTTCGCGTCGACGAAGCAAGTGTGGTGGGGCAAGGATAGGAGGGGGAAGCGGGTCAAGGTGAGAGGTGGTACAAATGAAATAAAACAGGCCGCAATCAGGAAGGCCAGCACAGAGCGGGAAGAAAAAAAATGGAAGGAAAGCGATGGCTAACTACAGATCGCAAGGATATTAAGAAAACGATAGCACACTTTTGGGTTTGCAGGAAAATAGGAATAGAATGTGAAACCGAACCTAGCGTGGACAGTGGATGAAAGGAGCAGAAGACTCGCAAAAGTTATATAAAGCGAATGGAAAATAGAACAGGAGGAGATAGGAAAGAAAGAAATAGAGAACAGAAGAGTTTGATGAGGATCCTTTTGCACAAGGTGGACACAGATAAGATAAGATTATCATATGGCAACTATTCATTGATTTGAATCGACATTTCAACAACATGTGCTACTTATGATATCAATATTCTCTTAATTCCTCTGTCATGTTCTTTACTTTCCTATCATTTGTCATATTTTATGCATTCTTTTGCTTTTTGAAAAGGAATTTTATATTTTCAACAATTCTTCAATGTTTTTAGTGCTATCGATTTATGCATCTCTACTTACAGTATTAACGCTACATTTAATAGCGAATGCGGAAGATTTCCTGTTGCTTGTTGCTTACTAGCTAATGAATAAAAAGCTCCCAATTGCTTACCTGTAACGAAAAAAAACAACATAATATAAACCACATTAGTTTACTAGTGCAACAAATCAGTATGATAACTTCTGAGGAAAAAATATAGCCCATATATCATCATCCCATACACATGCACGACTCCAACCATTGGAAAACCTCCCGAAGCGGACTGTAGGAACCGTTGGAAAAGATTAACAATTTGTCCGGAAATCGAATCAGCATTTAATGTAACACAAGTAAAACTGCGAAAACGGTGATTTTCCGTACACCCCTTCTCACCGAGCTTTTCCCTTTTTTGACGCAACTGTTTTTCACAGTCGCCGAAACTGTTTTCGCGGCCTCCTAAGGTTAATGAACCATTTTTTGTTTGCTGTTGTTTCGTTGTTGAGAGAGGTTTTCGCTCCGTGTGCTAGATTTGTAGCTGGGAGCATCTGGCTAGTCTCGCAGCAAAAGACTCGACCACCACCACACATAGCAATATATCGCACAGTACATCATCTTTTAGTGGCCACGTGTGCTGCGGGATTTGAACCTGCGATGAAGCCAACGCACAAAGTTGCAGACATTTTTTTTAAGAAACAGTATTTAGCTGCCCATTTTGGAAGGAATAAAAAAAACCCCACCGGGAAAAAGCTGCACGCAGGTTCGGGGCGCGAACGATAATAAAGCGAACCACCCGGAACGGAAGGCGAAAGTCCCGTTTTCCTCCGCCAACGGTACGGTTCATGAATTATACCGAAAAGTTTCAACCACTAATAAAACACCACCCCTCCTACCCCGCCGTCACCTATTAAACTTACCAAAATGGTTGGCAGAGTGCGGGGCAATAAACAATTATGCAATGACTCAATTCATTGCCGGTGAATGAGTTTTACACTTCTGAGTTTCGGAGTGTGTTTCTTCTTGGGCGTTTGTTTTTTTCCTCTTCTTCTCTACACCAGCCCAGATGCGGAGCTCCGAGAGGGAGCAACCTTCTATTAATTGGGATCGGACAATCGAACCATATCGAACCATCGGTGAGGCGCGGAGACTAAAACAGCAAGATTGCCCACCAAAAAGGTACGATCAATTAGTGGAAGTTGAATTAGATAAACAACGAGGAACAACAAACAAGCATGAAACCTTTCTTTTCAAGTACGGGGTAAACGATTCTCAGCAAACGAGCAAACGAGTGCATATTAATTAGCAACATTTGAACAATCGCAAGAACATAAAGTAGCAGTAGTTCTGTTCCGTATTGTATTGAAGTGGTCTCCATTACCTAACACATCACACTCCAGCAGCTCTGCTTTCATTCCCATCCGAAATGGCAAAGAGAAACGCGAAACAAATACGCGATTTATCACACTTTCCTCCATCAAAACCTCTCGTAACAATCCGATTCTGCGGAAAGGTCATCACGAATTTACTACAATAGACAACGGCAAAGGGTGAAGAAACGAGCACTTCGCATTGCCGGGGGTTCGGTTCGGGCTTTTTTCCCCGCTAATTGTGCATCACCCTTTTTGCCCGATTTCGCTGGAGTGCATTTCGCTCGATGACCCCGTGTTTTCCCGCTGTGCAACAGCACCTGACGAAAGCAACAAATTGCAGCGAAGCGAAAGGAGGGATTTTAGGGGTTCGGGGCTAAGGAAGGTAGTTTTAGCGCAACACGGAGTAGAATTTTGCTGGCATTGTGTGACCATTCCCATCTTTAATGCACCCATGTAGCTGCTTTGGCAAATGCATGAATTTCCCTTCTGCCTAGGCCTGATCAGCCTCCAATCTCATTAGCTTCTCGTTAGCCACGATTAAAGGAGGTCGTGAGATGGCAGTAGCATCAGGATTGCAGCAACTTTGCCGAACGAAGTGACTAACGATTAGTCGACAACAAAGCGCGGTGCATTCTATTGGATGAGTTAAAGTTCTTCTTCAAGAAATTGAATGCCAAATACCAGTGTTTGGTATCATATTATTGATATCTAATACCCTGATATTCAACTCCAAATGAATTGAAGTTATTCTTCAACTTCCACGTTCAAATGAAAGCCTTTGGTATCTTCTTGCAAACTTTTTTGTAATACCTGTAGAATAACAAAAGAGACTACTACTGCTAACTGAAATATCTGATGTTATATCGGAGTAACGCTTTTAATTCCGAAACAACTACTCCAATATCCCGCAGTCTGATCTTCTGAAATCTGAAATGATGAATGAATGAATTCTCGCAGTCTGAAATGAATTCCAAAATGTTCCAAAAGATTCCACAAATATATCGTCTCCAAACTACGAAACTAACGACCAACGATCACTATCAACCAAGATCCAGATAATTGCTCATTCCTATTCGGCTTTTAGGTTCTTCCTTTCGGGCAGCATCTTTCGTCCATTGTACATTACGTTCTTCATTCATTTCCAAAAATACAACCACCACTCGGCAAAGTCGTTAAAGGATCAATGCGTCCAATGCGTCGTGTTAGCTGCCGGTTCGTGACTTCCCTTGTTCGCCCTCGGTTGTGCCCTCTCCACATGCAATATTCTCAAGGATCGCTTCACTTCCTTCAGGTCTTTCAGGTACCATTAGCACCAGCCTACTGTACTGTGTTCGGATTAAAAATCGATCCCTCATCGATTATGTGCGATTCCTTTTCCCTCGTGTGAGTGTGTGAGTGTGCGTTCATACGTGCTTCTGGCGCAATTACTGCCGGATGTCCGTTTCAATGCCCGCTGGGTAGCCGTACCATGCTGTGTGTTTTTCTGTGTGCCCGTTTTGAAAACGCAGCCGCACACATGGTCGATTTGCTCGATTCCTAAGCTACCGATTCGCACGGGATAATGGCTTTCCAATCCACCACAGTTTGGCGAGGAGTGGCGAGGCTCCTATGGCTTGACTTTTTGAATCACTTTTCAATCGGGAAAGATTATCTCGCCTCAGCCGTGCCATACCCGGGAAGCCAGTCGTGCCTCTTTTTTGCCAATAGGAGATATTAAAATTCGTTCCTTCCTGTATCTAATCCCTGGTTCGGCGTGACCAAACTCTGCTCTCCCGCCTACCGGAACAATGAACTTCGCTTCGCACGCTCTCTCTCTCTCTCTAACTCTCTTGCCTGGCTCTACTGATCTCTTTTACATATTTCCCTCCACACGGCGGATAGCGAACAAATTTGGACAACAAACTGTCTCCCGACCGGTCAACGTTTCGGTGTTGTGTGTCTGTGTGTGTCTCCGTATGATAATCGGGAGGAACAGGAAATCGTTTCGCTGGCACGGTTCCGGGAGAAGGAAGGGAGCTGCGATATCCTAAGAAGCTGATCATCCTTTCACATGCGTTCGCCAAAGAGCAACGGAAAGCCACGACCGGAAAGAAGAAGCCTATTCGAACCTAGACAACTAGAAGGACGGCAGGACACGACAAGACGCGCATCAAACAACCAAGGTACAAAAAAAACGAAATCCGCACACACATACACGAGAAAGATCACTCGCCCGTTCCGATCCACTGCCAAAATTTGATGAGAATCTGTCCAATTTCCATCACGTTCGTGTCGCCCCGCATCCTCCTCTCCCCGCGCTTTCCTGCCACCCCTCCTCAACCATCGGTTGATCGTTCTAGGCCCGCGCTCTCACAACTGCCCCCTGTGAAACCTATACTGCGCGCGCTGGCAGCAAACCCCTTTGCTGCCTTTTTCCTTTCCTTACGCTTGCGCAAGTGTGTGCGTTTGCGCAGAACGGATATCTGTGCGCGCATACACAAGGCTACCACCGAGCCGCACCGCACCAGTTTGGCAGAGCAGCCCGTGCAGATTTTCGGCAGCAAAGGATTTGCAAACCCCGAGCACCGAAACCGTTGCAGTGAGAAAAGGAGAGAGCAAGATGCCCGAAATTTGGTTGCCGAAAAAGGCTTGGCTTTCCCCCTTTGCGTTGCGGAAGCGGATCTCATCGGTGGAGCCGGCGGGTGCGGAGGGAACGGGTTGGAACGGCGCGGAGCAGGGCCACCGAAACGAGGATATCTGTTTCCTGGAGCTTTGGCGCGAGGGTTCGGTCAAACGCTGGGCTGAAGATCTCGAAGGGCAGGTTCAGCTGGGGGGGGAAGGGATGGGAATAGGTAAGTTGGCCCTTTGCGATCCTGCACAACGAGCGATGATTGACACTTGAAGCATAATTCGTTTCCCTTTCTTTACAATAGCGAAACTAGCTACCCTTTCTCTCTATCTCTTTGTTTTCTTTGCTTTTTTCGCAATTTAGTTTTGTTTTCTTAGTTCCATGCTTTTCTTTTCTTTACAGATTCTGGTTTTTTAGATCCTTAGCCTAAAAATTAGAATTTTATAGTGTTATGAGCTGTGTTGTTCTATGAAGAACTTCATGCATTAGATTCTCAAGACATAAGAGCAGCAGCGTTTGAAGTAATTGGTCGTTAACATAATGAGTAGTTTTTTTTAACAATAAAATGTCAGGACTAATACGTAGCTAATTTAAACATTAATTTTAGTATATACAAAGAACAAAGAAATCACCTTGTTCAACATGAGCGAATTGAGTTGAGTTGAGGAATATAAGTATCCGAAATAACTTGGCTTTTGGTAAATTGTGTTGCTAAATAAATTAGTTTACAATAGAACCCTTAAAGTCTTGTTTCTAAAAGCGAACTCTTTAAAACATGACTATAAACGTTTATACGCTGTCAAATCATGTGGAAGAAATGTCAAAATCTAGTAGGCCATAGTACTATGTGAAATGATATTGAACAAATGAATATTCCGTATTTCCAAAGCTCAGAATTTTGATATTCTTGTAAAATGTAAGATACCTATGATACTGCTGTCCATCCAAAGGCGTCCAAAATTCCATTATCTTCTTTTCTATAGTCACACAACTACCACTAGCACCCCGTAGTCACTATAAATCGTGTACTAAAACCAACTACTACCACGTCAGCGAACTATTCTTTACTGAATCGTAAACTCTTCTCCGCTTAATCTATATCTCGCTTGGCCCCGGTCAAACACGCACACACACACACATTTCCAGTAATAAAATCCGTTTGTATATCGTCGGCAATCGTCAGACAGCGCATCGCCCATCTTCTAGAAGCACGATTGCAACTGTACCATGCTCCGATGAACCTGATGCAGTGGAAGCGCAAAAATTAAACGCACATGCAAATTCTTTCGCAGCCAACCGAGCCACACACCGAGAGCGGAGAGTTGGAATTTAAAAGCCCAACGCAAATCACAACATATTTCGTACCACCGGGAACCGGGGACGCAACGGGGCAAGCGAAGGGCGGAAAAAACATAATCCAATCTTCGCGTTGACCCTTACCGGCTGCACTGCAACAACTGCATTGGTGTGCAAAACGTGGCACGAGGCCGATGGAAAGGTGATGTGAGAGGGGGGGGGGGGGTGAGAAGAAGGCATAACGATGGGTCGTTGCAGCTCTCCGTTTGCCAATTTTCCCGAGAAAACGGGAAAAAGTGCACCGTCGTGCGCACGGGAGGGAATGTCGCAAGCCGACTCGTGGCGTAACGATATACTGTCCCAGTGAGCTCCACTTACATAATACACACAAACACACACACACACACACACACACACACACGTGTACCTCCCCCGGAGCGTCCTGGGCCGTCCCGCAGTGACGGATGGATCATATTTTTATGCTACCGACAGCACCGTCGTTGCAACGTGCATTTTGCAGCTCGTGGAAGTGATGGGCTACGTATGGAAGAATGTGCTGCAATTGCACTTTCTCGATGGAGCACAATCTGTTGCATTTGCTGGGCGCTTGAAAGAAGGAAGGTGTTAAAAATGGTGGATTGTTTTTTTTAAACTATCGTGTAAAAAGGCGTCCGTTAGAGAATGAATGTTCAATGTCTGCTGAAGGTCAGCCACGATCGCGAATGTTGACCGATGCGCTAATTATTGGCCGAACGTTACAATTAAAGAGTAGGAGCAATTTTTGGGCATATCTCTTTTCCAATAGAGCCTTCAAAGCTTTAATTCAATGCTCAATGCGTCCCTGGGAACGAAACAAACTCGCGCCCGATGCGTCCCTGGGAGAGCGGATTCATCGGAAACTTTAAATCTTAAGACAGAAACGCGGCCCCAACTTGTTCAAGGTGAACTTCTCTTCGGGGGCTGAAGGATGAGAATAACAACGCTTAGCCAAAAGCAAAAAAAAAAAACAACCGAGACAGATCTTCCAATTCGCGGAAGGATGCAGTATGCAGCACCAAAACTGCATACTGCCACTCTCGGAGCAACAACGGAGCAATCAACAGAACAAGAAGAAGAAGAAGATAAAAACACCACACTGAGAAGCTCTCCCCAAAGCCCTCCCGCCCTTTGGCGAGGATCACTGCCACCAAAACGGCGAACACAGAAGGAGAAGTCGACACAAAAAGGAGCTGCAGCTTCCCGCGCATTTTCAAGCGCTGTGAGGAACATTTTTTGTTCCGTTGTGGTTGTCTTGACTGCTTTCTGTTCACTCCATCGCTGTGGCGGCTGCCAGCCGTTCTGCTCTATGTCTGGTCCACGAGTTTCTCGCCAAAGTTTCAAGGTTAGAGTGCGCCACTTCCCAGGCCACCGCAAACGCTGCGCCGTCTCCTTTTTGCCGGTTAGCAAATCTCTTTTACGCGACAAGCCAGCCGCCAGCAGGATGATCGCCCTCCCGGCTCGCAGGGGAATTGGAACGGAGGCGCAGGATGATAGTAAAAGTGGCGAAACCGGTGCACGAGGTTAGTCGTCGAAAGCTGCTATTGCAAGCAGGCGGCCGTGCAAGTCAGGTGCAGAGTGGAGGGATCGGCGGTTTGGCTTCTTGCTACTGTTGCATCGCGTTCTGTGTTTTTCCGTTGCACCACGTTCGGTGCGAAACTTGCCGAAACACGCTAACACAGCCCAGCATTCAGTGGAGGCAGGCGAACAGGTACAGCCATGCACAAAGCAGAAAATCGATTCCCAGAGTGTCCGGATTCGCGACGGATTTCGGCAGCTCGCCAGCCGGCAGTTGGGCCAGACGACGAACAGGAAATGAACAGGTGATAAATGTAAGCCATCCTCTCTCGCGATGCGTGTCTGGAGTTTGCATCTTCTTTTTTTCTTCCGTATGCTTTTGTCGTTAGATGCTCGCTAATGTGTCTTCTTGCTGTTCCCGAATGCATCCTCCAGTTTTCTGATGTCAAGTTTTGGGCATTGTTTTAGGCGTGGAATCAAGAACCAACCATGTGGTTTGTTCTTAACACGATTTCTACTGCTATGCAATAAAGCTGTGCAATAATTGCCTATTTTATCTTCTTATTTTAAGGTTTTTTTTTATCAGATATATCACAATTTGGCGCGTTATAACTGTCAACTTTAAGTGTACAAGCTGGTGGCGCCACCTACTGGACGCCTTCGAAAACAGAAAGGGTTTATGATGAAGGTACAAACCATGCCGAAAAAGACCATTTTAATAAATGGCTTAGCCGGGGGGAGAGGGCTTGCCTAATCGAACCACGTCCCAAAACGCCTGTCTGTCGGCCAATAAATCATCGACGAACGTGGGGAAACCTCAAGCGCCGATCTCTTTTCTGGTGCGTGGATTCAATTTAAACCCCAGACATCTTCTCTCGAAAGATCTCGCACAAAGAGAAGATCGCTATCGATCAAAGAAGCGTTCCCGGAGGAGAGGGTGCTTGGTGTTGGTTGATGATCAGTTTGAAAGAATTCAGCATGGGCTCCCATCTCTTTCGCTTTTAGTGCCTTGCGTTCGCCGAGATTTGTAGCGCATAAAAGGTACCGTTAAAGAGCGCATAAAAACGCAAAATTTGAACCCCATCTTGCTTTCGTGGGGATTTTTAGGGGGGCAACTTTTTCGCAGAACCATCTCTATCTCCATTCATTGAATCCTTCTCGGAAGCCTTTGCCTCACCTCTGTTGCTTGAGTTTGGTTTGATGATGGTTTGCTTAATTGAAAAAAAAAACATAGACAATTAATTATTTTACTGCCCAATGTCACAAACAAGCCCTGCGAGAATTCTTTTAAGCGTTTGCCCTTGTTTGGTACTCGAATGGATGGAATGACTGTAGGCGAGCATATACATTTTTATTGACTCTCTTTGGCCTACAAGATTGCAAATAATCTTCATATCAGGCACAGAGAGATTCCGATATGATGTAATTGCTTCCAGCTTGATTATGCAACGCTCGGTACATGTTCCTCCTGTTCCACCTGGGAAACGCAAACCGACCGTCCACTGTTCTTTCGTGACATGCTTTCTGCTTCCTTCCTGCGCGCAACAAAGTACAAGGATTCGTTCACAATCCCACCACACAACGCACATGATGATGCGATATGATGGGGCGCGTATGGATATGAAATTTGAGCAGTTCAACAACGAGGAGCGCGCGCGCGGAAAGGCGCACCGAAATATTCATAATCCCCGAGGGTCCTGGTCCTGCCGTCTTCTTCCTCACCGACCATCTAGGCGTAGAGTTCGGGCTACGGGGCAAAAATTCGCGCTCTAGCAACCAGCAGCCGCAACCTTGAGCAGCACAGTTTTGCAAAAAGCGTGCACATCCAAAGGGAGCACACAAGCACGGCGAAACACTACGGCACCGGAGGAAAGAATACTGAAGCCAAGAGGTATTATATAAATGTTGGCCATTGGGTTCGGTCGGATTCCAGGATGGGCGGTTAGGAGCGGACCCGTTCGCGGCAGAAAACAGAAGGAACCCCGGTGGCCGGAGGGAAGGGCAGCACAGTGGATGAAAACGGCCCAGAACAGGAGAACCTTGATGGGCTGACAGCCAGTGGGACAGAAAGAGCGAGAGAGTGACGAAGCAGGCAATCGTTTAGGATTGTAGAAGCGAATTTTCGGATTTTGGGCACAAGAAAGGGACCGATCCTGTCCTGCTACTGCAAAAAGGGAAGGGGAGTAGAAACAAACAGCAAAAAACAACAGCAATCTCTCTCTAAAGGGGCTCTTGCAGGCAAAGCACCGCGCAACTCTAGACCGTAAACACACATACACACACACGCGGTAAGAAAGGTTGCCGCCGAAAGCCCGAAAGAACAAGACGACCGTCATCAGGTAGCGCGCGAGAACCGTAAACGAGGACCTCCGCACCGCTAGGAACTACTCCAACCGAGCCCATGCAGGGACGGAGGAGCAGCAGTGATGAACAGAACGGGGAAGGTACGCGAATGGGATATCGTCGGTCCGCGCGCGAATTTTGGACGAGATTATGCGAATTGAGCAGATTTTGGAAGCAATTCGTCCAAGGACGAGGACAGCATCTTCCCATCCTCCGTTCCGCTCAATGGGTTGGTCGGTGTGAAACCGATTGGAAAGGTAAGACTAGAGGTTGTCGAGGGTTTAGAGGCTTGTGGAGTTTACTGAACACACCGTAAACTGTGGGAGTGTATGCGTAAGTGTGTGGGAACGATTTCGCCGTATCAGAGATACTTGACACTACTTTAGGGATCTTTCCAATACTTTACAGTTTATCGTTAGTGTACAGATCAAAAGACACGCAAGGAAGTACATATCCAATTCCATGGAGATGGACGATTTTTACTACATTTTTCATTATTGGGATATTATCTTCTTTTTGGCGTAACGTCCTAAGCGGACATGCCGGCCTATACAGGCTTTCGAGACTTAATTCATAACCACGAAGCCGGATACTCAATCCTTGCTACGGGAGGACGGTCTATTCTAGCCTTGAACCCATGACGGGCATGTTATTGAGTCGTTCGAGTTGACGACTGTACCACGGGACCGCCCCTTGGGATATTGTGGATCTACCAAATCATGAACAATAAACAAATACACACATTTTCAACAAGGACAAAGACCTACAAGGACCTAGTTCTACAAGGAGCGTTGCGTTACTAATCGTAATGAAATATTCACCTGGCACCATTCTGTGTTTTGGGCGCATCCAACGGCGGGTCGAAGATTTGCTCACGATCCTCCTTCGACAGCTCCAGCTCCGAAAACTGCTCCAAATTTGACGCCATCTTTTACTATCTGATCTCGATTTGTCTACTAAATGTGTAGCTCGCTGCTGTTGCTCTGCAGGGGTCGCTGTTGTCAGTGATGCTGAACAATTCCAAGGCGCTTCTGGATCTCGAGATCGAGACTTAATCCTTCGCTCGGACAAGGGGCTTAGAAACTGGTCCACCAGTACGACACACGGAATGCACGGAACCACGGGAGGCACACCGGTACAACTACAGCACACATATAAACGCGCGCACAAACGAACAAATAAACGCACACACACACACAGTACACCAACACTGAAGCAGCCCGCTCGGTAGTCTACTTTATCAGTGGCTCGTTTCCAAAATGAATTCTTCCGAAGAGACACGTGCGTGATTCACCAAACACTGGCCTGGCCTTTTTGGAGATCGCGAGGACTTGCAGACACAGAAATATCGTAACGACTCGGGACTACGGGGTTCGAGACCGGGAAATAGATACACGTGCACGCACACACACACACACGCACGCACTGGGGGGCCGAAATGGGTAATTTTGACGAGTCGAAACGAATCCGTAGTTTAATCCTTCGCATACACGATCAGTGTAATTTGCTTGCCACAATTATCCTCCAGAACTAGCACTGGCGCTCTCGCTAACTCTCATGCGTGTTACCTGCTGCTAATATAGCACATTAGAGATTACTACTACTACTACACGCATACCACCACTCACGCGTTGGATTTTGATACACTCTCGTACTCGCCTTCGCTCACGCTCTATCTCTTTCTCTATCGCTTGCCACGCACGTTTTAAGTAACTTAAAACATTAATAACAACAATGGTGATACTAATAATAATAATAATAATAATGGTAGCAAGCGGTAAATGGGTGTTGGTAATAACAACGTGGAGAGCTTTCTCTTGGGCCGAAATCTTGCCTCAACTCGTGGTGGCTTACGTGGGACGGTCACGCACGTGTGTGTTTGTCACTGGTACCGGTGCCCTATTTGTTCGGTACTGTTTTAGAGGTCGTGTATGGGTTTTTTTTTCTGCCGGAGTAGCTAAACTTTTCCTAAACCTTTTAGCTGTACGGTTGAATGGAAGGGAGAGAGACAGAGAGAAAAAAATTGGACGAAATTGGAAAGAAACATTATGATCAGTTAGACTTTACTGGCTCTACGAAAAGGTACGAGGAGGAGGAGAGAAAAACACACACACAAACGCATACATCAATCGCACAAAGTGTTACACACAAAGTTGTTTCCAAAAGCATATCCTTAGTATCCAGCAGTATACTTAAGGAAACCATGCTTAAACGTGCATGGTGATAACAAATTAGCACTGTGAGATGCAGTTGTAGTACTAGTATACTAAAATATTCAAGAACTTGGAATCTTACAACACAAAGACCCGGCTAATAGCAAAACCGTGCTGTGCATACGTATTGTTTCGTTTATTCTACCCAAAATGGAGTCGAGATTTGGCATCGTTTTTCTAGGAATAACTTCTACGAATACATCTCACACAACATAGAGCGGCCAGCCCAAATTGAACAGATGAGAAGAGCCCTGAACACTTTTGCTCGATTAAAGTCGCTCGGTTCCACTACAGCATCTCCATTATTGACACAGCAGTTCGAAGCGGGCTCGTGTCTGTTTTTCTAGAAACAGCAAGAGGGAGAGAGAGAGAGAGAACCAGAGGAATGGATGGAGTCGTGGATGAAGTCACAGACCCATCTGATCGTATAATTTTACAGCGAATTTTAGCAAGGTAAATGTAAAAATGTATACATTTGCTTTACTTCAGTACAACGATTACGGTAGGAAAGAAAGGATGGCTTCCTACCCAACCATGGATGGGTGTTTGCTACCGTCATAATGACGCAAAATGAGCAGGCAAATCATGAAAACGCATGGAAGGTCGAAAAACCGATCAATGCCCAATACACGCACACAAACATGCGCGCGTACAGATTGGAGATGCTGGACAACTGTACTGTTCCCGTAGAGGTGCAGTTTAGTGTCATCTATAAGGCGAGAGTGCTGTGTTGACAGTTAAGCGCTATCTTACGGCACTACTAAGCCGCTATTGGATCAAAACCAATGTCCACTCACGCACAAACACACACACATGCACACTCACACAAACACCGGTTGCTTTGTGCCTCTAACAATCTTTCTACTCATTTACGAGTCGATCACCTCTCTCACTGGTGCGTGTTCTCATATTTAACATCTTTCTCCCTCGCTCTCTCTCGCTCACTCTTGCTCGCTCTCACCCAAGCACTCAAACACGCCGTACCCTTATACGGTGTGATGGTTATTTATTCGTCACGCACTATGTGCCAAATTTGTGTGTAAAATCTCTGTACGCTTTTTCGTATGGAGTGTGCTTTTCGCTCGTATTCTCTATCGTGTTTTTAGTTGTATTGAACGCTGGAAAACCTACGCTTTCGGACAAACAAAACCACACTAAAGACAAACCACAACCGTTTGGTCAAACGTGTCGGGACGATAGTCGGTGTTCGCCGGAAATATTTTCGACACCACGAATCACACAAACAACCCCGCCGGCAGCACACTCGTACACATACGCTCTCGCAGAAGGAAATAAGCAACAAATACTACGCACGAAAAGGAACCACGCGGCACGATTTGAGAGAGAAAAAAATATGATCAAGATTAACGCACACGTATGAATCGTTACTGTTTGATCGAAAGTTGCAAAATCTCGAAGTTGATGCTCACGGTTCCGAAATCGGATGAACGATAGAACAATCCGCACACTCTGTCGCGCAGCGTTGTCGCTGCTTAGTAGCTGCTTAAGCGCGGTCGTTGTTTTAAACGGGGGGTTCGAACGGGCGCGCGCTCGGAAATAAACCGCACTCGGAAAATTCAACCGGCGACAACCAACAACGGGGAAAACACCGAACACCGAACAATCGAACAAACAAAACAATAAAATAAACAACGTATTCGACGACGGGATGTGGGAAAATGGACAACGCGCACTCCGCACTTTCCGCTGGTGGTGGTGGTGGTCGTGGCTGGTCGTGGCGCTGTTCGCTCTGCGGCGTGTGCTCTCCGATCGGGTGTACTTTCGAAAATAACTGAACAGTTTCGAGACTCACTGTCGGGTTGTGCGCTTCCCGATCGATCGCTATGCGCGAGGCGCTTACGCACACGCTTGTACGAGCCCTGAAACGCAGCGAAAACACACGCACACACAGCTAGCCGGCAGCGTCGGGTTCCTATATTGCCGGTAAAACAGACCTCTTCCCAGCAGGGAAAGGGGAAACCCTGCGAGGGATCGAAACCACCAAAAGCGGGACGGAAGGGAAAGAACGGAAAATATGAGAACGCAAACATAGCATCCCGAACGTTTTTTCTCTCTCATCCTCGCTCTCTTTCTCTCTCTTTCTCTCTCACTCACTATCTCTCTCTCTCTTTTTATCGCTATCTTTCTTCCTCCCTTTTCGTCTCTTTCATTCGCACATTCTCATAGCAATTGCCCAAAAAAAAAACACCAACGTGTCTAAAGGATTGCCGAATAAAAGAAATACCCGAAAAATATTCCATTCTGGCAGAACACAACAGCCGAATATTATAACGTGCGGTTGTATATGTAGCTGCGTCCGTCTGTATCTGTGTGCGGGCAAAAGGAAGCGACGAGCGGGGACGTTGAGACGCATGAGGTTGAGCATGATTGAGAATTTTGAGCATGGAGAAGTTTCCAGCTGTGTGTGCACACGTCCGGCCATGTGCTAGTGTGTGTTCCCAGCGCAACACGCAAAGCAGCGGGGGGAACGGGGGAACACGCCAAAGTGGAGGGAAGATAGGGAAAATGGAAAATGAATGAAGCCCGTAGTGTAGGGCGCGGAAGGTGGCTGAATTGGCCCGGGCGAACGCATGCGGGAAGCTAAAATGCCCACAGAAAGAGCTATCGAAGGCGACCCAAATGGGTTCAAACATCCATTGACCGCTTGTCTACACTCTTATCGCACGCACTCTTTGGTGGGGGGAGGGGGGAGGAAGTGATGGGGGATGAGTAAACGAGATAGGCCACCACCAACAGGGCCATGAAGTACAAAAATCAAACATTTCTGCGGGCAAGCTGCCTCTCTCACGCATTCCGATCGAGTCACGCGCGAACGATTCGCGCCGGAAATCGACCCGGCGCTCAACCGAATGCGTCATTAATTAATCGAACACGGGCACAAGTTTGGAAAACGGTTCCATAACCATAACTGTACGGTTTTATGCTACCTTATTCCTCCCCCAACCCCCATTCCCATCTGGTCGATTGGAGATTTTGTGTAGACTTTGCAATCCATAGCCGCGCATGGCGGTTCACTCTCAGCCAGTCGGTGATCTTCTCACGCTGGTGAGATGACGTGAATACTAGGAATGTGCTCATGCGTTTTCCTCATCACACTCACCAGCTCACCATTCTTATCGGATGGCTTGAAACGGTACAAAACGCAGGGGGTTGCAAACGAATTACTTTCAGAAAAGTCGTATGAGGTTTTTGCTTCTCAACATTATCGATTGATTGACTGACATTTTGGGAGATTATGAACAGCAATGAAGATCATTCATTGCGTTGTGTATTATAATGCATGGATTCTACATGATCGGAGCACAATGACGCATGCGCGAGAACTGTGTTTTGCCTGTTTCTACTTGTTTTAACCGCCAGCACCAGCAGATTACCAACGAACTCAACTTCTAAAGGTCTAAAGGTGGTTGGCCGTTTGGATATTAGCACAAACATTCCATTCTACTCAAAGCAGAAGTTATGCGACACGCGTTAATTCATAAAACACGACACATTTCTTGCGTTTTTTTATCTTTTCGTAACGGTACTTTTAGCACCCCTAACCGCAGTGTTGTATAGATTCAGAAGCAATCCAGACAAGCAGACAGGTAATTAATTGAGAACAAACAAAACTCTTTACAAAAAATCACTTACGCCACGATACTCAACGAGTAGGTTCGTCGCTTTGCAAAAATGTGATTGAAGTCACTGAGTTGCTGAACACACACACGCGCGCACACAACCAGCCCCACAAACATTCTCTCCGCGCATGGGGAGCAGCAACGATAAGACGCTCACCAAAGCCGAACCAGCGTGCTCTCGCACTGTGTGGAGCGAACGCGCGCGCGGCTTGTCTCTGTGCGCTATGCACGCGTTGCCAGAGAGCGCCAACCAAGCTCCAAACCGAAACCGATGCGCGCGTGCTCACCACACGAGAGATCTAGTTGGAGATAATACTGTAATGAGCGAGCGGCGGAGTCGACGTCAAGCAAATGGCGGCAGGTAACCATGACGCTTGGTCCCGTACGCAATCAGTGCTCTCGGGTGATTCAAACTCTCCTGATGGGGGGATTTGAAGCAAAATTGGGAGAAAGTTTGGAAAAACGTAATCAATTCACAATTTGAGGTAATTTTTCAATTAAAATCCGATTTACTAACAGGTCGGAATATTGTTCAATTTCAATCCGGAATAGAATGATATTCGAGCTGCAACGCTGTGTTGCAGTTTAGTCTATTGGGGCTCTCTTTTGTAGTCGAAAATTCGATCAAATATCTATATAAAATGTCGCAAACAGCATAATCACATGCATCATTTTAAAATCATTTAAATATAGTGGAAAATCGCAACGAACCCCGTGCTTCAATCCTGTAGCTGTTATAACTCTCCAGCAAACTGTCGTTTTTTTCATGCCTTCAACATTTTCTATTCCAACTTCTAATGTCCCTAGCAACTAAAAGCAAGTTTACTAAAGCGTGCGGGCTTAAACACGTTTCCAGCATAAAGAAACGGAAGGAAGAAATCTATGAACGTTAAATGAAAAAAAATCACACATACATACAGGCTAGTGAACCATAGCTTTTTTTTTGTGTCGCTCCCCTGTATACTTCGCCATCCCGCAACTAAGCCACGAACCTTGACGGCATGGTAGGACTGACATGCGGCCTGAAGTGCGTTTTGTTGTGTGTGGTGTATTTGTTGGCTAGAGATAAAAAAGGACCCTCTCAAACCCGTATACGCGAACGTGCGAAAGGACACCCGGGGCCCCGGACTTCTAAGGGCATTCGGTTTTTGCTTCCACCGTGATGGTGCTTAGTTAGGGAATAGTTTTCTAATATACAGATGGCCTACGGGTTTTCTGTGCGGAGAGTACGCATCCTGTTTTGCTGGCTATGACAAGCAATGAGCAGGCTGGGTTTACACGTGGTTGCTCGTTGTTGTATCGCATAGATACCATTAGGATAATTTTTGGATTCGTTCAGTTTTTAAGAAGATATTTTAGATTGAGATTTATTTGAAGGCTCCTTTCTTCTATGTAAATCTCGTGGAAATGTAACATGAAGTTAAGAATCTTTACATTACCAATTAACTACATTCTATCTATTGATGCACATAAAAGCATTCGTATTTGAACGTTTATAACACTATCTCTAACTATGAAATCATAATCTTCATTTTGATCCAAAATATACGTCATTTACATTACAAACAAAGCACACTTCTATCTTAAATTATCATTCATCGATGGTTTATGGTTCATCAACTCCAACGGCAATGTATATATTCCATCACCTCGCTCCAAAACAACAACAACAACGCATCCCCAACATGAATAATATTAAATTATTTTACGATCCTACAGCAAAACGGTCCGCCCGGAGTAGCAGCAGCTTGGTTTCTACGTCCCAGGCCCCGCACTAAAACTGCTCACAGATATCGAATTAATTTTTACCCACACGTACATACACCCTCCATCCTCCATTCCGCCTCCCTCCCCAAGGGATCAATAATATTATGCCCACTCGGATGGATAACGCTCCTTGTAGGCCTGTGAGGATACGTAACAGGCCGGAGCAGAAGAAGAAGAAGAAGAAGGAGTGCGATGACTCCTTCCCCATGTGGCGGAAGTGCGTAAGCGAATATGCAAATCAAGTGTATCGGCAAATGCGTAAATAACCGCCCGCTTCTTCCGCTTTCGGAAGCCCCCGGTCCCCGTGTTCCAGATTTTCCAAACAAGCCAAAAGGACCAGCTACAGCAGCTACACCTCGCGGCACATGTGCTGTGAGCAACATTCGGGCACTCCTTGGAGAGGTTCGTTCGGGTTTGGCGTTTTTTTAAATGCTTAGTGTACGAGCATAGTCGACGCAGTTACTTTAATTGAGAAGCAACAACGGGTTTTCCCCTTCGACGGGCCAAAGGAAAGCAAACAACGTTATATTTGGGTCGGTTTCTTGGCGACGCACATTAACGAGCAATAACTTTGGAACAAGGAAACATTTTGCCCCATATCTGCCTCTCTCAGTCCCGGAGTTTTACAGGAGGAAAATTACACACTGCTAATTCGCAGGAGGCGGAACTGCTTTTTTCCAGTTGAACGGTAACATGCGAAGCATTCCTGACTACTCGTGGGGGAAAATGAAAGACCTTTTTAGAAGCATCTTCTTGCCTGAATTATCGCCTACAGAATATCTAAAACTAAGAGATTCTTTCCTTTCGTTTATCAGATAAGTGTTAAAAGTACTCGCTGACAGCTTGCAATTTGTTCCACCAGAGGGCGCTGATCCCCCGGTTCATCCACTCCTACAACTACTTAAAGACATTAAAGCTCACTTTCTAAGCAGCCTCCTTTCAACGCTTTTCTCGAAGCCCTGGTTACCTTAGCAACCCCCAACAAAAAGGAACCCTCCGTATGAAATTACCTTCCTGGCGCGTTCGACGATGTTTTAGGTACGCTTCCATGTTTGTTTCCTTTTTTTTGATAGTACAAACAATCGCCATACCGTTTAAACAATCTTCTCGGCGTGTTTACTTTGCACTGGTACGGCAAAAACGATCCCACCAGCTGCATTAAAAAAAGGGCAACAAAAAGGATATCCAACTGCTACTGGCACCCGCGTGTGTCCGCCGGAGGCGAATATTTTCGCTCAATTACGAAAGATTACCAGCACAAATCTGTGTGTGTTCATCTAAGCAACCCAAGTGCTGCCGGGTGCCTACCGAAAGGAACCGAAAAGACACAGCTACCTCGAACTGCACCAGGTGTACACACATCTTACACCGAAGCTACCTACCGATGTGTGTAGAACACGCGCACGTGGTAGGCTAAAACCGAGAAGGTGCACCTCACATATCCCCACCATCAATCAATACTCAAGATTACATAATTGACAGCAGCGGCAGCAAAGTATGGTGCCTCAGAACGTGTGTGTGTACATCTACTAAGAAGCATCGGATTTTGGGACGCAACGAAAACGCTGACCAGTGGCGAATCTGCTGCCTCCGGGGGGCAGTGGTTTGTTTGCCGTTGTTGCGGCTGGCAGTGTTGCTGCTAATCGAATTATCGAGCCGGACAGCGCGCATCAGAACAGCAATTACACTTAGCCAAGCAGGCCCCACGGTGGCAGAATTAACTGCATGCAACAGGAAACGGGATTGGAAAGACGGAGCTTGTTTGCAGGCCAGAGTGTACGCTATCTTGATAGACCGTCAGAGGCCCCTCCCCAGATCTTCTAACCTCAATCCATCATCCATCGGAGTGAAGCGACGAACGGTTTTTGTTTTTTGATCCTTTGCACATTGTCCTTTTGCTGTTTTCTGCACGCTTAGCTCATTATCAAGAAGTCAAGCAGTTGCCAAGCTGACGTACACAGGTACTCTCAGGCCGATTTTGTTGCACACCGCTAATGCATTCCAGCGTTGTGGTCTTGCGGTCTCGGTGCGCAAGGTGCACAACACTGCTTAACCCGCCGCCTCCTTTAATGAGTGACAGTCGGGCGAGCGTGTGTTGGCCGGCCCCTGCTAATGACCCTGCTGCCCGGAAGGAGTTCATCGGCCGGAACACCGCAACCACGGTTTGCAGATTGTCGGCCCAATCCAATCCAGCGACACCAGCAGGATACCGGAGCACATTGAGCACGCTGCACGCTGCAAAAGCAAACAACCCCCGGGGTGGAAAGTATTTTGGGGAGCAAAACAAGAGCACTTAATTACAAATTACAATTGCACGGCCTTTGGTAGCTGTTTATAAAGATATTAATTAATGAGCCTTTTAAAAACGTCCCGAGCATAGCAACGGGATGGCGCACACGCATCTCGAGAGTGTGTCTGTGTGACGTTCGAAGAGTGCTTAATTCCGCATGAGATGACAGTTTTGTATCCGTCCGAGCGTTTCCCATTGGCACTAAACCCTTAAACAGGCCTCACTGGGCAATTAGATGCAAGAAGCGAATGAAATATGCTCATGAATATTGATCACCAAACAACAGCAACAAAAAAAAAGGGCCCCGGAGACGATTGAACGATAAGCAAACGGAGCGAGCGATAACTGCCGTCCCGATGTCGTTTCGATTAAGCACATTTTGCTTTTTTGTTGTTTGAAGATTTTCCAAGCATTGCGTTTCCGATTCCAAGAAGCTAGCTGGCATGATTTATTCTTAGCACATCCAGCACCCAAAGGCGTTAGTATCAATAGTGTGTGCTGTTTCAAGCGAAATCTCAATCGATGAACTTCTACAGCCTGCTTCACAATACAACGAAAGGAACCACCGTTAAAAAGCTGGTGGAACTTTGGCCGGAGCCGGAACTCCTTTAACTTCCCGGGGAGTAGCTCATTTCCCCCGTTTAAAGGGCGCTCTGCAGCCATGTTGTCACATCCACCGAGATGATGCGTGCCGCATGCCCATGAACAATGTTGTGTCGATGACAATCTTGGCTCCATTTTTTCGGCCGCCTTTATTCTTTATCATTCTTTCATCTATCCTTAGCGAAAGCTCAAAGGTTTCCTTTGGGCCTTTTTTTTCTTCTTCTCGAACCACTCGAAATCACGATTTTCCAACGTAATGGTTGTGCTATCGAACTTGGGACGTTGCTTAGTATTTAGCTGTGTAGGTGAGTGATAAAGAGCGAGAGGGGAAATTTTCGGGGCGAGAGGGGAAACTTGTAACCGGTGACATGGCAAGGAAATTATCGGCGTTAAGTCCCGCAAAAGTGCAGGATCCTCCGAAAAAGCCAATAACCTCGAGTCCTCAGGCTTCACACAAGCCGTACGTTGGTTTTTGCTCTCTCTCTCTCGATCTCGGTCGCTCACTGCTTTCGCTTTCTCCTTCGCTCTCTCACACACTCACACACCGAAGGATGCTTTTCACGCTGATTTTCCTCTTCGTATACACACTCACACTCAAACACTCTCACTGACACACATGCACAGTGCAGAAGAAGGTTTTACGCGCGTGTTTAACCGCGCTTCCGAGCGGTGGCGTCCTTAGCACAGCTACTAGTCGTGTTGTCCTTCGAACATTTCACGGCCCGAATCCACGGTCGTGCCACGGGGCACTCACTCAGGCTTTCTCTTTCACCCTGGAACACCTCTTCCCTCGGCTACGCCAAGGAGGAAGGGTGGTACACCTTTCCCAGCACAACCAGCCGACCGAGGTGGGCCGATGAACTTCGAACGAAATGGAAAACGCGCAATTTCCATGCCAATTCGGGACCCTCTGGACACAGGCCACCTCCCCTTGTCGTGTAGATGACCCCCAAATACCTGTTTGCATGTGAGTGTGCGTTGAGTAGTGTGTTTCCCTTTCATTAGAAGTTGAATGACCGTTCTAGCATAGCGCCAACCGGGGTAGCGATGGATTGAAATGGCCAAAAGAGTGCAGGCCGTAGACATTTTTAACCAGATTTCTGAGGTTATTGATTTCCCATTGAAACGCGGTGTGAATGCGTGAAGCGGGCTTCGCTGCAGGACATCTTGAGAGCGAATGGAAAGACGAGCAGATGGAGAAGAAGCAAAAAAAACAACATGGCGTTCCTCAAACGTGTAGATGATGACGTCAGGATAGTGACTTTTCCACCGGTGAAGCACGTTCCCGACCAATTTTCCACAATCCTCAAACATTCCTGTGTGCATTTCTGTGTGCGTGTGTTTTAATCACTGTTCTGTATTGCCTGATTGTAGGTGCACAGTGTAGTCCGTGGGTGTGGGGCGAGGTGTTTGTGATGATTCCGGTTCGAAGGACCAACAGGAAAAACATAAAACTTACATGCAGCCTGACCAAGAAGACGGATGCTGGAAATTTTGCACACCGTTGAGATGCTCTCTCTCTCTCACACGCAAGGACACGCACGCACAACACAACAAGAACCGAACGGTGTAGAAAATGCAGGAAAATCCGTCGCACTGTCACACGATGCAGTCAGCCGGAGTCAGGAGCAGTAGCAAACACTTTGCGCGCAATCCACGCCGTCACGAACACAATGCACACATGCACCCGATGGGTGGTGGGGCAGCAGAAGAGTGACAGGTGACACTAGCAGGAAAATCAAACCGCACGCACGGAAGTGTGAAATATGCACTGGAAAGCACACAAACACTCTGCCCTTTTATCGCTCGTTTTGCGTAAAGGTTCGCGCGTTTGCAACCGCGTGGGTGCTCGCGATGTTTTGCTATGTTTGCTTGGTTTTAATTTAGAATTTCGTCTATTTTATTTTTCCGTTTGGCTGATGCCGCCTACCTAGCTTACAATAACAACAAAAACTGGTTTTGTGTGTTTTTTTCTGCGTTCGGTTCGCGTTGTTTGCGAGAGCCCCGCGCGCGTCTTGATGGTTGCCGAGTGCCGAAGAAACTGGCGGCCATTTTCGGCGCTCGTCCGGCGTGTACCTGGGCTTACACGCGCGTCCTCGCTCGGGACGGTGCTCGGAACACCCCGCCGTGGGATGTTGCGCCTGTATGGGTGAGGTGTGTGCGCACTCTGTCCCTTTCGCTCTCGCATACACGCGCACACACACACGCGCGCGCACGCACACACCACCGGCATTTTTCCCAAACGGCTGGGCGACAAAAAAAAAGCGAGAGTCAGTTGATCCCCGGTTTTTCTCTGACCCGATCATCGACCCCTGGTGCTTATCGTCTTGTCACACCTCGCCACCCGGGACCAGTTGTCTTTCCCCCCCGCGCGTCCGCCGCGCGTGATAAGAAAATGTTATCGACGGCAAAGCAAGTTAGATTTTCCATTCCAACAAAACGCTCGCTCGCTGTCTCTCCGAAATGCGTCCCATCGTGGAACGCACTCTTATTTGGTTCACCGATCCTCTCCAATTCCATTCACCGGGACATGCATTCCATACAGACACACACACACACAGACATGTAAGACACACCAATTCCGACCCGGCATAGGAAGGCACGGCTCGGACCCTTTTTTTGTTTGCTCTCCCTACCTTCTCGTCGTGCTGCGGCTCTAAGAAGCAAAAGCAGGACATAAAACAAACCCCCGAAAACTTGGAAAGCCAAAACCGTACAATAGAAGCAGTAAATGCGCGCAGGGAAAAAGAGACACACAAAAAGCGCACTTCTAACGCACACTACCAACGCTGCAAGGAAGCAAGGCGCCATGGCAGGACGACGCACCAACAATTCCGAGAGCGTCCCGTCCCACCACCACCACCAGCCCAACCCTTGGGACATGGTTCACGGAAGGCGGCCTGATGGTACGGAGTCGTCCCAACCGGCCCGAAGAAAAAAGGGACGCCATCGCTCGGCACACATACACCAGCAGCACCGGCAACACGGCAAGGCAACGGACATGCGCAGTGCAAATGTGCCAACAGAAACACACATACACACAAGCACGCGAGGAACGCCAGCGGGACATCATGTCAGCGAACCGGGCCCCGAACTTTCAGCCGCGACCTCAATTTTGGGGCCGCAGGGAATTGGGGAGGTCTCAAACACACACACACACACGCACACAGCGAGGGGGTCACAAAAGCTCCGAATTTGAAACCACAGCGAGCAACGAGAAGCCGAGAATTGCGAGAGCCGAGAAGACGGATTAGATTTCAGAAAGCCGGGAAAGCCGGGATCGCGCGCGCACCGCAAAGTGCACACGCCTGGGGACGGGGAATGGTTGGGGTCTTAGGTCGGTCATGCAGGGACAGGCAGGCAGTGCCGGTTGCGAACTCTTTCGGCAAAAAATACGCGCGCCTATGAGAAGCTGGAGAACGCGCTACCTGATCTGCTCCAAATCTGCGCAGAGTTCGCCTCCGGGGAAAAAAGGTTCCTCCAGGTGTGCCGGAACTTGGCGATGTCCTATCGAATGTTGCCAGCGATCCACCGTGGTGGGAAGCACAGCACATTGTACCGGGAGGAAAGGTGACATGCTCTCTTCTTCATATGTTTCGTCTAACGACCTACGCGGTCAAGCCGGCCTACACAGGCTCATGTGCTCTCTAAAAAAGCTGATTGACAGCCTAGTTCCTTTGGGCCCGTTTTTGGGCAATATGGTTTCTCAAACCTCGTCCCAACCTTCCAGAGCGTACCACAACATTACCTCTGCTCACCTGCACACTTCCTCCTCGTCTGTATATGTGTGTGTGTGTCTATGTGTTTTATGTTGCTCAGGAGAAAGTACACAACTGTACCTAGTTTCTTCGATTCCTTACGGGCGGGCAAAAACGGTTCCCGATTTCGGTCGACTTTCTTCTACACACGCACTCATACACACCAGACCCGTTTCTATACGCTTTTACGCACACAGCTAAGAAAAAAGGGACACGAGATTTTCGGTGCTAGAAATAGGATCGAACGCGCGTTCGTCGTCTGTTGCGCTTTCCCGTAAGCCGGCCACAAACTGTGGAACTCTGTGGTGGTACCGAGTGCGTGAACGTAGCTCACTTGCTTTCTCCAGCAGGCACTCAGAATTGGCCACCGCTGGAAGAGTTTTGGTTGCAAAGCAAGCACAATAAATGGTTCAACTGATTTTTTTCTCGCACGATGATTCAAGCTACTCCGTGAAGGATGATTCGCGCCCGGTGAAAGGAGAGGATTTCGCATACAATCTACCATCTCCTTCTGGGGAAATTCACCGAAAACTGCATTACTTTCCGCATTGTTTGTTTGCTGATGACGTCAAGATTCGTAATTCATGCCGTTTCTGTTTCTTCCTGGGTATTTCCTTCCACAGTGCACAGAGGCGTTCAGGTATGGAGTAGGTGTGATTCATTTCGCATTTCTTCGATTTTTCAGGAGATTTTTCACTCCAGATATGCATAATGATTCATTCAGGCCACTGTTGAAGCTGAAAACACTCGCTTTAAAGTTTCAGTATCTTGGCCTTCAACCATCCGCACTTTCTTCACACCCACAGTTGCTCCTTTTTCGCGCTTCTTACAAGTTTCGTGCATCTTAACAGACCAACCAACAAACAAACAAACAAAAAACCTTCAACGACTACTCATCGCTTCCGACGCCCGGGCCCAAGTGCATCATCGTCTGTTTTTTCTTTCTCGTTCATCCCCAACGACGAGACACGTTTCCTTCGGTGCGGTCGGTCGGTCGGTCGGATGCGCCTTGCTGCCTCTGTTGAAAAGTGAAACAAGGTCCATCCACCGCCTGGCTTATTCCTGTGCTTGCGCTATTCCTTAACCTTGAAATCGTCGATTTTTCAAGATCATCCCCCCAGTCCCGCCATTCGCCGCTTTCTTGTCGTTACCTTTTTTCGATGCGTTGTGTGCCTTTCTGGGGTTTTGTTTTATTTAATTCTTCTCCTCCCCCCGGAAACCATTTCTGCAGTGTTTCTGTTTAAGGCAACAGGGCTCTTTTCCGTTCTGTCTCCCCCCGTCTTCCTGGTGCTTATTACACGCTATTTGCCACATTAGGCGATGTGTATCCTTTGATGGGGCTTCGCGGATGTGTTAATGTTTATTTGAATCATGTTTGAAGTTGGTTTTGATGGGTATCTAATACTTTATGGTAGGAGATGTAACATATTAACAACAAGCTAAAGAATGCTTTACAAGTATGCGATTACAATCATATTCTTGCGTAAAAGACGCATCAATAAATCATAGGATTTTACTCGATTTTGAACAATTCTGACTCGTTTAAAGAGTCTTGGGAAATGATAGCAAATTAATGAGGAGTGCTTAAACCAAAAAAACACATAAGCCTATCGCCAAGCCGGTCGATTGATCAGTAACCAACAGCCAGCAAATTGCAACAGTCCGATTGGCGTATTTTATCCCCTTTTTTCCTACACAAAACCCCCAGTCGCCACGGACACACTATCTATCTAACGCCGTAAACATCACAAAAAACAAACGGAACCACTATCGAAACAAGCAGAAGCAAACGAAACGAAACGAAGAATTGCATCCACCGGATGGTGCCGTCTGATGCACACACGGGCATAACCGAAGTCCTCGCGCAATTGCGGGAACGAACAGGCGATTTGCGTATCGCACTGCGCGCTCTTGGGCCAACTTGCGCTGCGGTGGCGGAGCGAAACCGTTGCACCTCGCACCGCTTTGGCGGCACAGCGCAATCGGCCCGAGGAAGTGAAGAACTCAAACTTCGAGAGGGTGCTTCTAATGTGCAAACGACGGCAAGGAGGGCGTTAGACGCGAACAGAACTCTGGCAACAGACTCAAGCAGAACGTTAAGGGTAAATGTTTCACTTCGCCAAAGATCGTTTCGATTGTTCGAAAGTGCAAGTAGCGGGGGACTGTTCCTTGGGCAAAATGGGAAAAGAATTAAGAGTAGTTTTTAAGTCTATTTTCTTGGATTTCTAAGTGGCCATGCCGCAAACGATGGCGGCATATCAATATAGGCGAATGATTGCTTTATGTGGTTGCCGCTCTTTTGATGTTTTAGTTTGCAATCGGTGTGATTGATGTTGTGAGCGCCCTTTACTTCTTGTTTTGAGGCCATAATGGGCGGCAATTTTAATAAAATTCCAGCACCGTGTCTACCAATGGGAGAGAAAGTAAAATTCTCTATCATACAGATTGACATAAGAATAAAAACGAATAATGAAGTATGCTTTAATCCATGAACATTCTCCAAAATGTCTTTCGTTGTCCTTAAACAATATCTGAAGCAGTTTTTGAAAATAATTAATACATATAAAACGGATATCCATTTCTTCCTTGTTGAGCCCATTGCTTGATTATTTTTGCCTCTCCACAAAAGGGAACAATTTACTGGGACGAGCTGCAAAGTTAATTAAAGCAGAAGCCTTTACAGCAACAAAACACGGCAACTACATCGAATCTAACACAAGGCTACATAATTGGCCAAAAGAAAAAAAATCAATCACTCGTTGCCTGTTCTGTCACCATGGATGCAACCCCGTAAACGTGCAAACGCCCAAACAAGACGAACAGCTTCTCCAAAGCCGCCTGTGGTTGGTGCGCGCGTGCATAAATCAAACAAGCGCGATTGAGCTCGCGAGCTGCAAAGTGCATTCTGCGGGCGGGTTCCTCCCTCTTCCCGTAGCTAAATACATTTTACGGAGCTGCTACTTTAGTCTATTTCGTGTTTTTTTTCGTTCACCCGGGGGACTGCATTCCAGAAGATTCGAAAACAAGAAAAAAAACCGTTTCCCCATCAGCATCAGCAAACGATGAAAGGCGTTCGCGCGCTCCGCGATCGTGTGTGCAAAATGTAATTGAAATTAGTTGTTGCACTTTCGCACAGCACCATCACTACCAGCAGCAGCAGGAGCAGGAGCAGAAGCAGAGTGCATAAAAATGCACCTCCAAAGTGCAATCAACCGAAAATGGGACCCCAAAGCACGGGGACGACAGGCGCACGATACAAGGCCAAGGTTCCTGGCGTGGAAATCAATCCACACACACACACACACGTAGCCAAGGCATAGCACAGAAGGCAGGAGGATGGAGGTGTGGAGAACCGAAAAATAAAAAACAGCATGTACAACATCAGCGATGCAGACAGGCAGACAATGCGCGCAGATGCACTTTTATCGCTTCGGCGCGTGCCCGAAAATAACGAAAATAAATAAAGAAAGGTCTTTTTGCAGCGAAAAGGAAGCAACAGCAAACAACAACAACAAAAAAAGCTAACAGACAACCCCGCGTCAAAGCCTCCCCCTTTTGCTCCCCGTCCCTCCCGTTGTGTTGATCAAGAATTGCGAACAAAAACAAGAAAAATTAGCGTAAATAAAACCTCACCACCACTTTCCTTCCCCCATCAGCGCCTGAGGTGCATTGGCAAGGAAAAAAAAGTGCATTCACCATGCGCTGCATATGTGCGGGAAATGCAATCCCTCTCACTCTCTCTCTATCGCTCTCCCTCTCATAAGCAAAAGTTGATTTCCCCTTATCCTGGGACCGAATGCATCCACCAATACCATATCATCATCATCAGCATATTGTTCGCGATCAGACAGTTGCATCCTTTTCTGCACTTGCATCCACAGCACAACACTTTTACCCACACAACGAAGCGCGCTCAAGAGTCAAGAGTGCGCCGATGCTATCCTTGCATCGGCTGCATAGGGGGGGAGAGAGAGAGAGAGTGAAAGGGAGATGCAAACTGCCCCTACTCGAACGTGCTAGAATGAAACAGGAGCGCTCGCGAATGCAACCACGAGTGCATTGTACCTTCCTTTTTTGTGTGCAACTGCACTGTGTGCAGCAATGCATAAACGCAATTGGTGCTGCATTTGTTGATTTTTGCATTACATTTTCTCTCACTCTCTCTCTCTCTCTCTCTCTCTATTTTGCGTTGTTGTTAGTTTTTCACTGCGTGTGTGCACAAATCCTTCGGCAATGCAATTTTTGATGTTTTGGCTCGTGCGCGAAGGACGCTTAATTAATGCCCGCGCGTGTATGTGTGTGTGCATGTGTGTGAGACTTTACACATGTTTTAGCCAATTCGTTTTTTTTTCTTCTACAGTTCTGCTATCCTGCTCTCGATTGCGTTTCGTAACGTCATGCCAATGCTTTTCCGTCCGTGCGTCGTGGTTGGGGCTTTATCGCCCGTGTGTTTGTGTGCGATGTGTCATTACTCCCGGGTCCGGGGCCCCCAATAAAAAGGGAAATGACCGAAACGGGGACGAGAGCGAACGACATCCCCTGATGGTTTACTTTTATCGAAAATTCGATTTCTAACTTTTTGTGTCTTTCGGGGGGAGGGTTTTGCTGTTGTGCGGTTTTGACGGCATAAAATGAACGTTTTGAAAATACGAACCTCACTTATGGCTAAGTTGTAGTATAAAAAAGGATACTTTTAATAATGCATGAACAATGCAATTAGTTTATATTAAAACAATTCAAGATGCAAACGCTATAGAAAGCATCGCAGATGCGTGAAGGAATTTGTAATTCCTCACTGCGTTACACAAGAAAATGACTCTATTTTGCGTTGCAAACTTATTTACACATTCCTGTGCAATGTTAATGATAATATTACATTGTAGAGCAAATTGTTTCGTGGCAGCGAGTGTGTGTGTGTGTGTGCAGCGAACAATTGTGTGCCCGACAGGCACGCGTGCTCGAGCGCCCGCTGCAAGCGAGATAGGATACGCAATTGCCGGCCCGGTGCGTATTGAATTACACGCATATTTGCGCTGTAATTTCTGTACTTTTGTTCGACTTCTTCGTCGGTACTTTTTCAGTTCCTCTCACTGCAGTTTTTTTTTATTTGAGTTGATTGTAAACAACTTCCAAGAGCTGCTGCTGATGCCTGTCCACGTGCTCCAGCTCTCCGCGTTGCAATTGCATTCCACTTGCAGCTCAGGGCACGTGCTTACACAGATGGTGCGCGCTCGTGTTTTGTGAGTGTGAAAGTTGCATAATGCTTTCACCCAAGCATCACAAGCTTTCCCTGCTGACCTCACAGAGGGTGAGAAGGCATCAAAAAAAAAACACAACCGAGAGTGTGTCCTTGACGCGCTTCGTGCTTTCACGTCCTTTCGGGCCACCGTTGGTTGTGGAATGACACCGCACGGGCTTTAAATATTGACATGCGTATTTGCATAATTTAACGTTGTGTATCTCCCTCCTTGGGGAGAAACCATCACGCGGGACCTTTTTTATGTTTATACTGTTTTGCTTCTTTTTTTGTTGCAAAACCTTGGCACCATTGGTTGAAGCTGAAATCAAATATCGAAGCAGTTGGTCGCTTTTCTGGTGGCGAGCGTAGAACAAAGCCATAGGGACGACACGGGGACGGGCAAAAGGTGCATCTGTTCGCACTCGTAGGGGATGATTAGATTCGGGCGTGAATAAATTATGGTACCGGTCTGGATCCATTCATGCTGGTCAGGGGTGGGGAGAGTTGGGGAAGATCCATAATTTGACCATAAGCAAATTGGATGCTTCCACTAAGGATGTAATCTTTCGTGCGTCCTCAGACTGGGAACAAAGGCACAAAAAATGGCAATTTTTATTTATACTAAAATAACATATGGTTTCATCATCGGTGTCATTTACATTGAATATAGCCATTTCGAAAGTTCTTTGCAGGATAATTTCGCATTAAATCTAAATAATGAGTGACCGCGTGCCATCGTTCGTGCAAAATAATAAGTAAATCGAAGCAAAAGAAACAGAAGAAAAAATCGTTTCGATGTAAAACATTCCATTAGGACGCATGTTTTGCGTCGTCACGAAAGCCTGCTGCGAAACTGGTGCACGGTAGGACCACCAAAGCAACCACCACCACGACCACTAACGCTTGTCAATCGATCAAACCAGCGCAGACGGTCAGCTTAAAACCAGCGGCCAACCTTGACACGCGACATCATGCTCCCGTTCGAGGAGGATGATGATGATGATGATGACGATAGAGGAGCAAGTGGAAAAAGGGCGGCGTGGCACGGTTTGTTTAATTTAAAATTAAAACTAAATTAATGACCAGTCAGACCAAGGGTGGATGCAGAGTAGATCCTGCCGGCTGAGAGCTTCCAGTGTTGGGACTATCTGCCCCTCGAATCGGCGATCCCGTCAACCCACCACCCCCCGACTACATTACATCGCCACTAAAAAGGAACAGATAACGATTCGGCACAAACATTTGGGCGGGCGCCCGGGAGCAAAAGCTCGTAAACTTTGTGCGAAATAATTGAAGAAGTGAAGCGGGCCCGGCCGATGATGAAGTTCCTTTGCGTCTTATAAAGCGAACCAATAAACATACACACACACACACACACACACACACACAGGTCACACCAACGAATCCCGCAACTGCCGGCAGGTTTATTATGCTCCATCTCGATCAGGTCGGCAGAACGAGCGAGAAAGAGAGGAGTGCCGAGAGATTGCAATTTTTGGTCCTTCGAACCGGATCGCCGCACGCGAACGTGTGTCCATTATCAACACTAACAGGTACTTAAGCGTGGTCATAAACGAAGTAATTTAGCTCGAAGTACCGGCGACGGCTGGTCGGTCGCGCTATGGAAACGCGAAAAACCGCAACAAGACAGTTGCGGAGGGGTCAGTGGTGAAAATAAAAATGGGATGGCACAAAATTCCACTGGAAGTAATGCAACTGGACGGTGAAGGTTATTGACTGGGTTTGGGTGGACTGCGAGCTAAGATTCGGGTAGTCTAGCGATCGATAACATTACTTTATGAGTTGATTCACGGCGATAAAGGTATATTGATGATCTTTTTGCAAATTGACGCTCCAAGTAGGCACACGATCGTGCTAAAAAAGGGTCTAATCTCAAGCACAACGATCGAAAACTGGAAAAGCATCTTCACTCCTAACATTCCTTGTCGATCATAACTCATCTGCGCTCCGCTTAATGGCCGTTTAACGTCCCCTTGCCGCACTATCAGTCGAAACAATAAATCCAGTCAGCTCCCCGCCTCGAGCAGTCAGGGAGCGTGTCAAACCGACACTAAACGGGGGAAACACAACCGCACTCGTATGCACAATGCACTTGCAAGTAACAAAAGTAACTCAAAAAAGGGTTCTAAACCTCCTAAGTCTGTGTTGTTGCGCAGGGCACTGCCTGTCTGTCTGTCTGTGGCGCGTCCGTTTTGTCCGTCGACGTCTGCTGCATGTCTGTCGGCTTTCCAGCGTGTCCATCCATGTCTGGCCCGTCTGGCCCAACTGATCGGTGTTAGAAGGACCCTCCCACTCTCCCTTCCTCCCCTTCGGATCTTTTTTCTTCTAACATCGTTATCAGACCGGAAAGTGCTGACCACCGTAAAAAGCGATCGACGAGCTGCCGTGGGGCAGAGCGAGGCAATAAATTTTCCCTTTGCCCGTGTCTAGCAGGAGGACCTTCCGAGCGTAATGCTTAGAAACGGTACCGAACCATATACTGGTCATACCTGTCCCTCTTCCCTCGCAACCAGGTTGAAACGTCAGTAACCGGGGGACCAGTGTCCCGGGGGAATGGGAGGACACACGACGACAAGCTGATAGGATAATTGGCGGCGAGCTTAGGAACTCCATTTTGCCGCACTGGCCGATGGCAGAGGGAATTTGCAGACAGCAGCAGCTGATTCGAGCGAACAAACGAGCATGCGTGTGTGTGTGTGTGTTGGCGTCAGCTGCTGCAAAGTTGCCACCAAACAATCGTTCTAAGACAGGGTCCCCTGTAAAGGGGTTCCTTTTGAATTTGCAGTACAGCGCGCTCCTCCTAAGCTGTAGCGCGGCGGACCCTTTGTGCGAGGGAATCGGCCGAACAAATCGGCGATGAAAGTAACAGCCGCCCGCATTTGATTTGTAGCTTTGGCCTGTGGTGTAGCTACTGGAGGAGAAGCTTGGTCGGGATGAAGGAGTAATTATGATTTTTTTAATGCTTTAAAAACGTGTACAATGCGGTTGGCTCACATATCTTTCCGAGGAAATGGAACATACGACTTTAAAACCAGAACTTAATTGGACAGACGATCGAACACGATCGTAACACAAACCACCCTTTTCCCGATGCTAATCATTTTTCTAATCGTTAGCGCATGTTTATTCGCGATGTACGTGCGTCCAGCGTTCGGACCCTCCGGCCACCGGCTCCGGCTTTTATGCTGACCTGGGGAACCAAAGCAAGCGAGCGTCCAGGTTGACGGCTGCACCTGTCCTTGTTATGGTTTGGCAAGCAGAAAGATAAAGGAAACCTGGACACAAGCCCAGCTAAGCGAACGCACACGAAACACACATAAAACGCGAACGTTCTGGCTCGACGCTCGCGATCACCCTGGGCAGGATCCGCCGACGAAGCCTCGGTGGAGCATTAGAAGCACCAGGCAAACACGACCCGGCCCGTAAAGGCGTCGTAAAACAAAAAAACGGAGACGGCAAAGCCAAATGATTGCTAATTTTTATTTCAACCAAAAATAACCGTTCGTGCTGCTTTTTGAGCATTTGAACGCACAACCAAATGCAACACACGGCTGAAACATACTGGTGTGCTTGATTTTATGACCGGATTACGGCAGGATGCCGGCCGGGTCATGCCGACTGTATGCACCTTTCGGCACCTTTGCATGGTTTGCTTCTTTCGTCGGCAAACCCCGACCACCGTTCGGGTTATTAGCTAAATTATAACATTAACTTTGGCACTCGGTTCGGCCGGTACGGGTGCGCGCGTGCCCGCTAATAATCGCAGCTTATCAAACTGTTACAATCGAAGCGTACACACTCCACATTCGGTAGCGGGGTTGATGGGACGTTTTTCACCGCATTAAGAGAAAACGGAAGGAAAAAAACTGAACTGAGCTAACATAACGAACACCACACGAGCCAGCAAAGGGCTAGCAGTAATGATTTTCCCGAACTTTTAATGATAACTTCGCAAGTGGCACTACGTGCTTTCGTTATTTTTTTTTTTTCAGCCCAATCTTACCCTCGAACTCCACGATCGATCGCATCGCGTTGTCGACTGCAGGATCAGTTTCGTCATTAGCGCGGTACCAGCGCGGAGGTCATTCACTCGTTGCGCAAAGTGCATCGGGTGTACAGGAAATGGGTGATAAAAAGAAACCAAATGGCAAAAATGGACACAGCAAATCCGCTCGCCACCCGTTGAAACGTGATAAAGCCTTCCCCCCGCTTACCTACCTTAGGTCAGAACCAGCTGCATAATTTACACCGTTAAAGCCGCTGCTGCTGGAGACGCCACCTGGAAAACGGAATGGGAAACAAAGGGTGTTAGATGCAGGTAGGACGTGCGAGCGCTAACGTTTGGACGGATTAGAACGGGGCGAACGCGAATGAGCGTCCAAGGAAAGTGTCAATTTTTGGTTATAATTGCTCGGCCTGCTCTTATATGGGCCAGATGTATCGCGAAGGTGTTCGGGATAGCACGCGGCAAGGGTTGCGGGCATTGCTGGCCGGCTGTAACAATTAAGAGACCGCTTTGTACAGTTGAAAAAGCAACATCATTGATTGAATATGTTTGGTGCCGTGACCAGGAAATGATTTTTTTAAATAACCAAGTTAAATTATGTTTGATGTTAAAAGAACGCGAACAGGTTTTTTCCGTGGTACCGTGACCAGGACAGTTACGATAAAAAAAGATTCGCAGATGAAGCTTGCTGGTTTACTTAAAAAAAGTAAAAATAATAAAAATGTTGAAATATCAATTATGGTAAAAGTACATATTTTTCATTGATGCAATTTACTAGACGCCTGAAGGTATGCAAATTTGACTTATTTCCAATTATATATTACTAATTTAGAAAAAAAATATTAAATCACAATAAAAATTATAAAAACAATATTTAAGAATAAACAATCGATACTTTTGGAAGTATTGAAATCTTTAACAAAATTGAAGACTGTTAAATACTGGAACTGACACCGCCAGGAACCGGGCGTACGGGAAACGTTCACTTATGCCTAATATTTCGTAAAGAACCAAAAAAAATACCCTTTCAGCACATATTTGCATGTAGCCCGACCACTGTGACAAGAAAGAGCGCAAACGCTTTAGCATCATATGGATGAATTTCCCTCACGGGCGCAAAACACCCTTCTCATGCTCACTCTCTCACAACTCACTCACCAATGTGAGTGAGTGAACGCATTGCAATGCAAACCGTCTCCGCTGGTGGTGCTGAATCTAGTAAGAAATTTGCGAATTTTGCGCTCTCTTTCACTCGCGCTAGAAGAAAGAGAAGCATAATAGAAGACGCACACACGCACACAAGCGCCCATTCGGTCGATCACGCGGCTCCGGCTGGTGGGGAGGGTTGTATTGATGACGAACGGATTACGGACCATATCGTATCATTTTGTGCAAAACAAAAAGAACGTGTTGGAAGTACGAAAAACTAGCAGCAAAAAAACACAACCAGCAAGTGTGGAGGCAATCAAACACGCTCCACGATTAAAGCTGCGAGCGTCGAAGCGTTAGATGGGTTGAAGGTTGCATTCTGGTTGGTTCGGTTCGTCCGTGTTTGTGCTGGTGCTGTAGCAGCAAACGTCCCATATGGTGTGACCGGGCAAAATACCACGCATGCAGTGGCAAGAAAAAAAAATGGAGCACAAAAATCCCAACCTGAGACGGATTGAGAAGTAGATGAGAAGGGTGAAGCCCAAAGGGACGGGTTAACAAATGGCAAAAAAGGCGGGCGGGCCGGGAGAGAAACACGCACATATTACCTGTTGCAAAGCTAGGAATATTCATTCTTTTCCCCTCCTAATAAACGGACACCGTGACACCGCTCGTACGCTACTTTCGATTCTACCTGCAAATACACTCACTCACTCACACACCGGGGGCTCACAGTTTTGTTCGGACTCGCACACGGCTCTGCCTGCTTCGATTCTGCTTGTAGCGCGCTACACACACTTCACTTAGTGGTTCACGTTTTTTTCTTCTTCCTAATCACACACAACGCAACAACTAATCGCTGTGGAAGAGTAAAGAGGGAGAATAATAAGACAAAAAACAACCCACACACAAGCACACACACTTGCTAGCCAAAGCCCTGGTTGCTATTTATCGCTTACTGCACATACGCGTCGGTAACACCTCACAAAGTAACGTACAGGACAACAACACTGGAGCTACCACAGTGCAACGACACAACGGCGATCTCTTGTGTTGGAGGAGGATGTTCTGGTCTGCCGGAGTCAGGAACAAGATCAGTGCATACGGGTTAGCTTCTGAGTCTATCACCCTTTGGCTTTATTGCTCACCACTCTCACCTCCGATAGTGGCGCAGTGAGAGAGCTCTAGCAGCAACAGCAGCAGCAGCAGAGAGGCTAAAATCACACAGAAGTAGCGAGAATCTGCGCCATAGACACACGTCATACGCACCTCGATCAGGGCGGTCTGTCGAGACAACGCACACCTTCGGCTCGGGCAGGCTCAGACTACCACCCCCCCCCCTCCCCCCGATCGATCAGTCAAGTCCGTCAGTTTGTACTTTGTTTTTGATGGACTGTCACAAACTACCACCAATTTAGGGGTTTTTCTCTCCTTTCCTTTCTTTTGCGCCCTCATCGGGTTGTTTTTGCTACTTGATTTATCTTTTAAGCACACCATCAAACCTTCAAACCAGGCACGCACGGTCACAGACACACACACACACACACGCCCTTATACGCAATCATACACACACACACATACATCCACATGAACTCGGTATAGCCCGCTTGAAATTTGCATATTCAAAGTAAGTACACTAGAGGCGCTTTGAATTAGAGTTTAGAACAGATTTCGGAACATTTCTGTAAAGTCCTTCAGGTGGCGTGATCCCTTAAACGGTGATCAAGTGATCTTCTTGCAACTGCCATTTCCTACCAGGAGAAAGTGTGTAGAGCCCTTCCTCTTCCTCCTACCTCCTCATCGTCCGGTTTACATCACTTCCTGGTTGGATCACTGGTTGGACAATGTTACGTGACACCAATGTCTCTCTCTCTGCCATCCAGATTTGCCAGTTCAACAGGTTACTTTTTTCGCACACACACACACACACACACACACACACACACACACATTCGCAGCAGACGTACAGAGAGGCGTACAAAATAGATATGAGTAATGCAGCAGGCAGCAACCAAGGACACCGATGGATTGGACAGAGCCGGAAGTCTGACCCGCGTGATGAGATTCGGTGATCGATCGACTACAGGCAAAGGAACCCTGCCAGCGGGTAAGAAAACGTACCGTGTGGACCGTGTGGACGGGATCGAATCGCGAAAACGGGAGATTAGACCACACACAAAAAACGGAAATTTTGCGACAAAAAGAAAACACACCAAGAGAGGGGCCGTGCGGCTACCACGCTGCAGAAATGAAAAAAAAAAACACACACCACCACCAACAGGGAGAAAGGGCACAGAAAACTTTTGCACAAAGTTGGAGCCCGCGTTGGCACAACCGTTCACAAATAACTTAAAACTGGTCCAACAGACACCCGAGACCGGCGAGAGAGCGCGCACAGAACGAGCGTGCGACTGTGTGTGCAGATGACGGGGGAGGGGGGGGGGAGGAATGGGAAGGGGGAGAGAGGGTGAACCATGAAATGGCCACGGCCGGCAGAGCACACACATTCACGTTCACGACACCCGTACGCACACAGGAAAACGGCGGTAATCAAATGATCCGGGAGTAAGGGTGAAGAAGGGGATTGTGGAGCACCCCCAAAAAACGAGCATGCAGGGGAGAGGGGAAGGAAAGCGGAGCAGGCCCGCACACATTTGCAGTCTATCGAAAATAATAATAGGATGCCTCCCGAGGGAACGGAGCAAACGGAGGAACGGTAGCAGGAAAAGGGGGGGGGGAAGACGGAGGGAAACCGGGAGTGTGTGTGTGTGTGCGATTAGAATCACGAATGGACGCACAGTCTGCCGCTAGCCCTCGCAAACCCGCCCGCTAGTATCACACAGCTCTACCAACACACCGCCAGCAGCAGCATGTTTAGGTATTAGGGGGCGCCCTAATACAAACGCACCACTCCATCCACACCACGGCGACGACGATGCTAGTGTGTGCAGTGTGTGGCGAAGCGAGGCGAAAAGCAAGAGCAATGATGAGCAACGGCCGGCTGTGGTTGGAAAAACGGCCATCGAGAGAGCGCGCAAATAAAGCTCGGACCGCTGAGAGCGCGACGATAGTGCCGCAATAGTTGGCAAACTGTTCGAAAAAGCGCCACAAGGTCTTGGGAGGGTGGCCTAGTAAGTTCGAACGGCACACTACTGGAGGACACAGGCACTCTGAGTGCATCGGAATTGTGAAGAGAGTCCTTAATCGCGTATAACACTTCCGCAAGTGCGGACTACTTCCAGTGAAAGCTAGTTTGATGAAGTAATGTTGAAGCTTAATTGATTTCGAAATAGTAGTAGATACTAAGAGGGATGATAAAGCAATGTAAATTGCTCGAAATTCAACACTTATTTACCCATGATCAGTATATACTATGAATTAAAAGGTTTCCTTTGGAACAAAGACATCATTTTGTATGTTTCGATCGATCCAATACACTAAAAAAAGCTTAAAATTCTATTAAATTTGGATTCGCCATAAAACCAATCCTCTTAGTACACCTGTCACCTCATTAAGTAGTCAACACAGTCCATCTCTTTTGCTTCCGTTTCCAGAAAAAAGATCCCAAATAGGCATCTCGAAAAATTGCATCAAAAGTCCTGAAGCAAACGAAGTTAGTACATCTTTCAATGATCTTGTGATCGTCACGCAAAAAGAAAGATGTCCACCAATGCTCATTGTGCGGTGCGCTGTGTCCAACACCTCCCCCCCGTGCACTGGCCCTGATTGTCTGGCGCACGGGTGGGAGGAGGGAGGATGGAGGAGAGGGCATTTTATTTTCGCAAAAACCAACAGTGCTTCTTAGTGTGTTTGTGCAGGGTGGCATTCGTTCTTCTCGGTCGCACCTTTGCGCTCCCAAAATGTCCGCCGTCGTCACTGTCGGACTGTTTCGTTTCGTACAGGGTGTGGAAGTGGTGTGGAGATGGGAGGGAGTAGCGTAAAGTGCGAATGCAAAAATCCCCAACCACAACGACGACGACGACGACGACGACTATAGCGACGTTGACAATGGAGGACCGATCAGTGGATAGACGACCAAAAAGAAAAAAAAACACCCCCTGTACGCATTTTGGGCGAAGGGGGTAAAAAGGGAAGGGGGTGGAGGTTCGTCGACGCCGAAAGTGAGTCGAGAAAATTCGGTCAAATCATCTCGCACTCACACTGACTTCGGTTTGCCCCGGTGTATCGCTGGATGCCCCGAGGGAAGTGCTGAGGGAGTATTGCCCCACTGCCGGCATTCGTATTTGGGGGTGAGTAGGAAGAGAGAGAGAGACCTAGAGCGCTGCCTAGATGCGTGTAGACTTTCAACCCCCCCCGAATAGGAAGGAGAGATCGAGCAAGAGAGTGAACCAGAAAGAGAGAGAGGGAGAGGGACAAGTTGGGGTGGTATTAGTATCACAACCCCTAAATTCGCTCTCTCTCGGTATACGCACACACTAGCGGGCGCGCGCTTCAGATTGCGCCACCCCTTCCACCAACCACACAACGGACACTCACCCCATCGCATACACACGCATTCCACAATGGCGGAGAGGGCAACATTTTGTGGGGCGAAAACCCCCCATCGCCTTACCCCGGGGCCGTATATATAATATGTGATGTGTTCTGTGTTGCGTGTGTGCGTGCGCGCGCGTGTGTGTGGTGGTCGGCCACGGTCCCCGGCACATTTTTTTTTTTCGTCGGTGTTTGTGTGGTGACCGATTTTCAAGAATTTATCACCATCTTAGCGCGTGCATTTCGACGAAACTCTGGCCCGTGAACTGGATGTGAGGAGGAGGAAGAGCAGCAGAAGGAGGAGGTGGAGGAAGAGCGGGAGAGGGCTATGTATGCGGCTTAGATTGCCAAACGCAACGCCAATCTTTGGAGTGCCAGTAGCGATGGGTGGCTGGCTGCGGTGGAGTTGGAAGAATCAAAAATGGCGGCCCACCCGTCCACGCGTCCATAAAGTAGAATTAATTTTCAAAATGTCTTACCGAGAGCCGTATCGCATGCACGGCCATACTAGGGAGGATAAGGATGGGCAGGGGGGGGGGGCAGAAAATAAGGGCGAACATTCCCTTTCCGTTTGGCAATACCCCCTTTCTTTTTGGCCCACCGAAGGTCAGCGATGCCGGCCGGCATGTTGCACTTGACAGTGGCCTCCCAGGGCCCCCGTGCGCCCTTGACGCCTGATGGTGCCCCGCGCGTCGACGGGTCGGGGTGAAAGCGATCTCTTTCGGCTGCGTAATAATCGGCTACAATGCGCAGCAACGAAAACACAGCCAACGCTTGCCTAACCAACAAACGCAAGAGTGGCACGCTTGCGTGGAGGAAAAGAGAATCATTTTAAAAGGGATTGATTTTTTAAACACAAATGTAATGCAGTGTCCTATTTTCGTTTTATATATAACAAACAATGCTTTAGTGTTGAATGTTTAATCTACTAATTCAGACGCAAGAAGGCTTGATAAACTTTAATCGATTCTACACGTTGGCTTTACCATGAATCCAAATTGTTTATCGTAGCCCTTGGGGCGAATGTATGTGGTGCGTTAGTGCCATGTATCCGTATCTCTGTGTTTCATTGATTCCTAAAATAAGGCAAACATTTGCTTTCGAATCACTAGAATATTGAGAATTAATGGATTGGTTATGTCATTTTTACAAGAATTTCATAAAGGTTGAATTGATTTTGTATTATTGTACAATAATCATCATTAAATGCCACAAAATAGAGAATATCTCACATAATTGTCATCCTAAGTTTTCATCTGTACATTTCTCCTCAAAGTGCATAAGAATTTAACATTTCGTTGGTACATATTTCACATGATTTCACATTCATTAGCCAAAGTGATTTTGAAGGCGTGACTACACTGTAAACTGCCTGTTTGATGTACATTATCTCAACGGAGTTGGTCAGGCAATGTTTGTGATTAATATTTGAAGTGAAAATTAAACAATTGAATTATACTTTAAACTCTCTAAACTGCTTCATAATCATTTAAATCATTAAAAATAACAATAACATTGTTTTCCGCATAAGAACGATAAACTCAAACACATTCCATAGCTGATTTAGTGTTTCAATTTGGTTATACTGTTCAAGATTTAACCTCAAAGTGGTTACAGATCCACATTTTCAAATTTACTCCCAACATACGAGACATTTATGCATCAAAATTAGCTCCAATCAATCAATATACTGTGAAATTCGATCCAAACAATCGATCGATTAATTTCTACACACTCACAACAGCCATGCACCAACGGAACAAAAAACAGTGTACGTAGTCATTGCTATGCAATGCTAACTGCCACATTTCCTATCGAAGGGTTCAGTCAAACAAACAAAAAACTCGTTTTGCTTAAAATATTAGATTACAAACTTTCCAACCAAAGAAAGAGAGGAGGAAAAAAGGGCCTACTGTCGCTCAAAGGGCTGGCCACACGCTACAATGTGATTCATTTTGAGGTGCTCCCAAGTACAGCACCACCAGCTGGCCGGTATGGCCGGTACATACACACACCCAGGGCGCCAGATAAGGACCGATTCTCGTCCTCCTCCCGTTTTTTCCTCCAACCCTGTCCCGAAATTCCCGAATGCTGCTCCTGATGCGTGAAATATTGAATACCGCTCTCGGCAGTGAGCTTCCGCAATTTTTGGGGGATTGCGTGATTGCGTACGTGTGAACAACGCGAATTGCAGTCCACACACCAAATGGAAGAAGGCAGCACGACCAAGGACATACCGTTAGCATCGTGAAGCGCAAGAATGCATGAGAAAGCGCAAGTTCGGAAGGGGGTTTGGTCCTGCGTGCAACTTACTTCCGCATTCCCGGCATTTGCCACAGCCACACACACACACAAACACACGGGAGGATTTGGCGCGAGGTTTTCGCTTTGTTTGCGCGCAATGTGCAGCAGCAGCAGCGGATAATCCCGTGACCGGTTTCCATCGCGCCTACCACACACACGGGCGAGCAGTACTCCCAAAAAACGACCAAAAACGTCGGCCCTGGGAGGGCAGGGCTCTTCTTTCTTGCGCTTCGCGCGCCACCAGCAAACCGGAAGCGATCCGATGTGACGATGAAGAACGCGGTGCGCGGTGCGGGTAAACATTGATATAAATATTTTAACAGGCGCAGCGCACCCCAGCGCTTCTGGCGCGATATGATGATGCGTGTACGACCGTCGTTCGATTGACTGCAATCTTGTGCTTGTTGTGTGTTTGCTTGAGGATCTTATCGAGGTAAGGTGAGGTTACCCTGTTTGCGTTTTGGAGCAAGCAAGAGGTACAGAGAGGCTTGCCCTTTTGCTTTAGCTTTCGGTGTGGAGTGCACCAAACTATGGTTTGGTTATTGTCCCAAAGATTGTTATTGGTATTTATTGTCCCAAAGATTTGAAACTTCATACTGCTTCACTTTCTACCACAAAAGTACAGTTTTCGAGAGTGAGAGCGTACAAACACCTGCCGAATGCGTCTACCTTCTCCTTAACTTTTCTTCTAATCCGACAAAACCTGGAACACTTTACGAGCGAAAGCCACTACCCCCACAGAAACCAGCTTGGTGCAGAGTAAATTGATCCTGATTTTCCGTTCCAGTTAATTTCTTTTGACTTTCGCAGTCCCTTTAAGGTCCCGGGGTTTGCCGAACAGAAAGGGATAAACCATGGTTCCCAACAAGCACACACAGGCAGAGTTTTTTGTGTAAGATATTTATTTTCTCCATCCGATCCGAGGCTTCTTCTCCATACTGCCTGTCCTTGGAGCAAACGGCAAGCACAGCCAGGCACAAAAAAAGGGTTGAAATTGTGATCCGAGATTTCTGGCGACCAGGAGACAGGGAGGGACCTTCCCATGAGGAGGGAAATCGGGAGCACACTGGTTGGCGGAGGATGGAGGATCGCGAGCGAGAACAACAAACCCCACGGGCACGATGCAACGGGGATCGCGCCGTTTGATCCTTCTTGGAAAAAAACGGAACGGCTTTCGCAAATTTTAACCGCCGAACCGGCTATTCGACGACGATAGATAGCCTTGGGATGAAAGTGAAATGGTAGCGCTTCTCTCTTTTGCTTCACACACTCGCACACACACGCGCGCACACATTGGGGGAGATCTTGGGGAAGAATTGGAAGGACGCTAGGGCGAATAAGTTGGAATATTTAGTTAAAAGCGTCCTCTTGGGCGCAGCCCAAAATTCTTTCGGCCGGCTCAGCTATTCATTAGGTTTAGGCCACAATTAGGATAGCAGCATCCGTCCCCTTTCAATGCAGCAGAGAAGACATCGAAACGAAGCGGTTATTCCGTTAAAGAAAGTGAAATATTGACTGAAGTATTTACATCTCAGGAAAGATTTATCCATTAAAGGGAAGAATTTCCCAACAAAAAAAGAACGTTGTGCTTGCGCAAAACTTTAAAGGGTCATGAGAATTTGGAGGTCAAGGTTTCGGAGGCCAAACCGTTGCACATCCATTCTATCGGGACGGGTTTGCTTGATTCCAATCCAGGACGGATGTGTAGCAAATTTCAAACAGGTTACTCCGGTTTTCCCTGATCTTGGACCGGGACGACATGGGCTGCAGTGCGGAACAAAATGTCCCGAATTCGTCTGGAAGATGTTGATCGTATTCTAGGGACATTTGTGAAATGGCAAGACGAGAAACTCAGGGATAGAGAGGACAAAAATGACATCAATAACTCACAATAACCACTGGATTTGTGACAATACAGTCATAAGTCACAGATAGCGAGCCCGATAGCGACCAGATAGGACTGGAACACTTCAAACTAATACCTATATGAATAAAAGGAGTTTTTTATCATGTTACAACTCATTGTCTTCGCTTAAAAGCGCTGCGATGATGTTCTCTCTTCTCATATGTATAATTCAAACCAAACCATTCCTATAAACAAACAGCCAACAACTAATTCTTGCCTCTTTTGCACGTGCAAAATCCTTTTTTTTCGGCACAAACATGTCCTTTTAACCCTCTTGATTCAGCTTCAGTACAGGATTCGGCAAAGGGCTTGAATATGAAACGCCTAGACCGATAGATCGCTGTGCCCGTGCGAACCCAGACAACGAACCCGCGGGGCCCATCTAGGAATCTTTGTGATGCGAGAAAGGACATTCGGTCCGGTTAGTTTTGCATTAATTTCTATGCTTGTCCTGTCCCCGACAAAAAAAAACCTCTCATCTATTGTCCTGGCGTGTCGTGGAAAGGAGTGTATTGGCGAAGTTCTTTTGGGCGGACGTAAAAACAACCCCGGAGCGAACGAAAGGGAATCGAAACTTCAAGCAGACTTGTTTTAAAATTCGCTACCCGCGAGAGCCGTTTTACTGGCCGATGCTAGTATTGGTTTGTCTATTCCTTTCCCGGGACGGCCAGGATGTATTCATTGCCCCAAAACTTACAAAAGGGAACGAATAGGCATGACGAGAACCACACGATTATTTACACTCGGTTTTGTGCTGCAAAACAACAAAACCCTTGTTCTATTTTCCTTTGGTGAAACGACGGGTCGACGGGTTTGCCTTCTTTCCGCACTTTGGTTTTATTTTCTATTAATGCTTCCCTTTACTTCATTTTGTTTTTGCTCGTTGGAGCTTTTTTATGTTTGACCCTTTTCTCCTGTTTTAAAAATCCTTCCCAGCGTGACAACCAAACGTCCACCATTGAAATATGACGCGAGCACACGATTGCATACGCAGGAGGCAAATCAAAAAAAGAGTAAATCAAAAATGCACTTGCACATTCGCGCACTTGCACAGTGAACAACCCTTTTCGTCCAATTGCAGTGCTGCATTGCACCGGAGCAAAAACCGGTCCCGCTCAAACTGCATGCACCGTGCTGCAGGCACACCAACACACCGACAGAGCACGACTGCAGCGCATTGCACCTTTTGGGGCGGGAGAGCAAAATTGCATACACGCGGGTTGCATTTGCATACATGCAGCCCCGCACACGCACACATGCACGCTATCACACAATTGGCATTAAACGCACATCGCCGTTATCGGCTGGCCAATTGGCGCGTACAAAATGGCGCCGCTGCAGTTACGAAACCAATTGCGAAGCATGGTGCAAAAAGCGATGGTGAGACAATACAATAATGGAGCCTCCTCGCGGGCACTCGCTAATGGGAATGCTTTTGTATTGTGGCATGCTTGGGGAAGGGAGGGAGGGGAGTTGCTTTTCATAAAACGCTTGAAACTTCATTGATGAGAGAAAACGATCTTATGTTTCTCATATTCTAAAATTACTGTAATATACCCGTGTATTCCTTAATAAGGCTTAATAAGGCTTTACAAAACTGAGCTTGAACACAACACACTGAGTTTTCGAACATCACGAGGAAAATAAACAGAATAAAGTAAGTTAGTATTATCGTATTTGTAAGTGATAATAATGATTTAACTAATAAGCTAAAAATTGCATCAAATATTGAAAGTTTATCCTTCACCAATATAAATGTTAATACTTCATCTAAATGCTATTTAGTTAAAATAACCTTCATTGAATATTTGTTTAAACACTATTTTAAGTGTGTTGAGTTAACATATCCCCTCTAAGTGCTATAAAGCATGTGATTCCATTGAACATTCCAATTGGCGCTATATCCAATCGGCAAGAGCTAGATTCATTTCCCTCTCTCCTCTCTTTTCCCCTTTTTCGCTAAACATATCTTCTAGCTAGTATCACAATAGAACTGTAGTAACAGTTAGTAATAACCCATCAAATGCCGCAACCACCCGATGGATCGATTGCGTTGCGATTCACTACTCAGCCGCCGGGCACAACACGACAAACGACTGAGAGGTTACTACTGCTACTATTTTTAGCCAACCTGCTCCCCTCCGGAATGCTGTGCCATTCTGCCATTCCAGATCCCGTCTGCTTCCGTCTGCGTCTGCTGTCCCCGGTGCCGGATCGACCGAAAGCGGAAATATCCGTATAGTCCACACGTGTGTCTCGGGTGGGGTTCTTCTCTTTTTCCTAGAGCGGAACCACGGCACGGGGCACGGGAAATTAAAAATAGCATCTCCGAGTGATGCACACGCCCGAATGCATGCGATTTCATCGCAAGTTGGAGATGATGGTTTATGGTTGTGGCTGCGAAGGCCGGGAGGATTACGGGGGAAGAGGTTTATCGTTCTTTGTTTGGTTTTGGTAGTGAAGATGAGCTATATGCTGCTTTTATATAGACGCGAATGAAAATGTTATGCCAAGGGCAACGACACAAGATGACACTGCTCTAGCTACTCGTATCGACACGATTCTGGCTTCAAATTTTATCTAAGAATTAGCATTAGCAGAATCACAATCCAGTTGAACCATTTGAACAACATAGTTGAACGTAAGCTTCTAAACATTCTTACCCAACATATCCAAGACGTACTTCTTGTTGAAATGAATAATGCATGCGCCCGAGTAATTAGTGGCTTAGTACATGAAGTTGATCGGTCTGAAGAGCCCATAAGGTTAGAATTAATCTGTCAAATGTTTTGGAAATCTCAAATTGGGGGAGGTCCCGTAATACAGTCGTCAACTCGAACAACTCAATAACATGCCTGTCATGAGTTCAAGCCTAGAATGGACCGTCCCCCCGTAGCAAGGATTGAGTATCCAGCTGCGTAGTAATGAATTAAGTCTCGAAAGCCTGTTTAGGCCGGCATGTCCACGTAGGAAGTTACGCCAAATAGAAGAAGATGTATGGGAAATGTTATAAAGTTAATAACATTTCCAAAACATTCAATTCAACATTAATTCAAGATAGTAAGAGTGACTTCTATGTAGCAGAAGCCTACCAAGGGATCGAGCAGGCGGCAGAGAGCCTCGGATTGCAGATAAACGAGGCAAAGACCAAACTAATGGTGGCAACATCAGCGGGCCTGCCAATAAATAATCAGAATCTACGTAGGCGTGATGTACAGATAGGTGAACGCACGTTTGAAGTCGTCCCAGAATTCACCTATCTGGGGTCAAAGGTCAGCAACGACAATAGCATGGAAGCTGAGTTGCGCGCAAGGATGCTGGCTGCCAACCGGTCATTCTACAGCCTGAAAATTCAGTTCACCTCAAAGAACCTGTCGCGACGGACGAAGCTGGGACTATATAGTACCTATATAGTTCCGGTACTCACATACGCCTCTGAGACATGGACACTGTCCAAATCTGACGAAACCTTCTTAGCCGCGTTCGAGAGGAAGATGCTCAGAAGGATACTTGGCCCCGTATGTGTGGAAGGACAATGGAGGAGCCGCTATAATGACGAGCTATACGAGATGTACGGCGACCTCACTGTCGTATAGCGTATCAAGTTCGCCAGGCTCCGGTGGGCTGGCCATGTTGTACGCATGGAAACGGACGACCCAGCCCGTAAAGTCTTTTTAGGCCGTCCACAAGGACAGAGGAGGCGTGGTAGGCCCAAATTGAGGTGGCAAGAAGGCGTGGAGGCGTTCGCCTTTAAGGCCGGGAAACGGACTGGCAGACGAAAGCGCGAGACCGTGAGCGGTTTCGGACACTCCTGAGGCATGGCCAAGACCGCAAAGCGGTTGTAGCGCCGGATAAGTAAGTAAGTAAGAGTGACTTCAATATACCAACATAAAATCCTTGAATGCTTCAAGCACTAACGGCTTTTATAACATTAGAAGCAAGACACCATAAAGAGTTTAGCTTTCGAAGCTGTCTGCCTGTCTGTTGTTTGTCTGTCAGCCATTTTGTTCACCCGGAGATTTCCCTCACATTTTCTACATCTTAGGCTTTCCGTTTTGCAGGCTCCAGAATTTGCAAGCTGCAACTGTCCAGCAGCAAAATCGACCGTTGGAAACCTATAATTTATTCGTTATTCAACGGTCATTTTGGTTGGTCTCGAGTTCCTGCGTACTTGTCCCACGGTATGGGATTTTTTCTATGTGCGTAGCCTGCAACTGACAAAACCAACCAAACCGAACCACACGCACAAATATTGCGTAGTGCGTTAATTATACGTTTGCTGCAGCCGTTTGCAAAACATTTCCCACATTTTGAAAAGCAACCATTTTCACACCGCGCAGCATCTAGCCTAGTACCGTACCTAGGCAGCTCTTGATCCGTGAACAGAGGGGCTTTTTCCTCCATTTGGCGCCAAAAGTGGTCCAAAATCTAAGACTCAGGCACACACAAAAAAAGTCGGACACACACGCACGCATTTCTGCCTCGAGAAAAATTACATTGTTACTAGCGCACGGGAAGCTGGGCAAGATTTATTTCAATGGTCTGCAACATTTTTAATGGGAATCCTATTTCCCGAACGTTCGAAAACGAAAACGGACCTCGAACGAGAGGGTGGGGAGGGAGATTTTCCACCGCCCAGTGGTCAAACAGGATATGCGCACCAGCTACGCACATCTGGAGCGTACGGGGATGCGTAAGGAAAGTTTACGCATGACAGATAAACGGGAATGGGAATGGGCACGGTGACCCCACAGGACATGTCGCCGGAGTTTACCCTCAGGAAGAAGGCAAGAAAAAAACGCTGGGAGGGTGAGCTACCGGATCGCGGCAGGGCGGTGGTCACTTTTCACATGCGGATTACTAGCGAGCCGACACACAACTGCCAAAGCGGGGCACGCATGTTTGCAAGATGTTAAGGACCCCTTCGAGCGCGCGCGCGCGCAAGAACTCGCCGGACTACCGGTCAGCGACGACTCCCGGCCAATGAATGGCTTTATTTATTCGAAATTCAAATTGAATTCCATTTGTGCCTCACGCACCGCGTATACGCATCGAACGATTACGCACCCGGGAGCCCCGGGGTGGTAGGTAGAGGAATAATTTAATTAAATACAGAAAACAAGTCGTAAAACGCTCAATTGTTCCGAATGCTTTATGTGTAATAAATACTGAGGCTTGTTATGGGAAGGAATGGTTGTGTTTTTTTTTCTTTTTTCAGGCCATGGGATAGTTTTTGCAGCAGCCCAACATTTGCCAAATAGTTAATCACGTTGTATTCAGCCTTCCGTTGTCTTTTTTTTAGGCTTCAGCTCCTTCCAGATAGCTGACAGTGACGCTTTCACGGGACAGTAGCAAGAAGGTTTGTAGTTTAATTTGATTATAATAACAATGGAACCATCGCTTTATCACTCGGAACCAGTCCGGCCTGTCCGTCTGGGAGATTGGACAATTGGCGAAAGATTTTGCATTAATGCAAATTTAATGGTCAGCATCCTCGGCAGATCGTGGGTATCGGCTACCCTGGCACCCGGGTCAAAAGGTGCTGCCGGATCCGTTTTGGGGTATTTTCCCGCGCAGCATCCCGGCGTTCGTTCGATTCGTTTGCTTCTCAAGCTTTCCCTCAAGCAAGGACAGCTGGGACGGTTTTAAGTTACGCTTGTGAGACAAAGATTTGCAAACGAATAATGAATTTTGGTTTCAAGTTTTTCCAGAATTTAGAAAAACCGTTAGCATCATGAGATTTGGACTGGAAGAGCTAGAGAGCAACTTGGGAGTATGTATTACTGGTCGGATTGGTTTTGGGCACTTGGATGATTGGAATTGGTGCCAGAAATTTCCGTTAAACTTTTAAAATGAGGTATTCTGCTTCTAGGAGACTGCTTTAACTCTAATTAAATGCAATTACTTTATAATCTTATCTAAAAGCTCAACCAAATTGGAGATATGTTAAACTGGAGTATAGCCAGGGGCGTATTAAGCACTACGCAAACTAAGCGTGGGTCTCCGAGGTCTCGAGAGGCCCCGAAAAGAGGACCCACTCTCCGCCAACAAGTCAATTTGCTTCTTAATCCTTCCCTAGCTTAGAATTTCTCTTACAATTTATCGCTCAACACTTCAGAAAGACTCGTGTTAATCCGCCACTGAGCAAAGCAAAACATTCAGACCATCATCGTGAAGGATATAGTTAGTAAAGAAAATATAAGTTGAAGGATAAGGTAGTAAATAACATCAACATAACGTAATACAAACAACATCTATCATGTCTGTAGTACAATTTATATAGCCACAGGTTCTTTTTCTGCTTAATTAGCACAACAATAAAGGGCATTGCTAAGGAGCTTGGCATTCAGTGACCAATTGATTACAAATAGCAGGATAGTCCCACATTTAGAAGGATCGGTCCTTACGAGGCTTGAGTCCATGACGAGCATGTTGTGAAGTCATGCTAGTTGACGACTGTACCTCAAGATTGGCCCATAATACCATTTGGCAAGCTATAAATGCGAAAAATAAGAAAATTGTCAGATACACTTTAAACGAAACATTCTCAGATGCAGTTTAGTGGTTTATTTGGATACCTAAAATGTATAACATGGAAAGGTTACTTTTCCGAACGAAAGTCCCCATAGACAGGGAATCATAATCAAACTAAGGCCAAAATTAAATCATAAATAAGCCATTTACACCCTCACTTAAAAGAGCTTGACAACACTAGACCAGTATTGGTAACTGTACGAGAAAAAGAGGAATTAATGAATAGAAAGTGCTGGCTTTCTCCTACTAAGAAACTACGATAACGACAACAACATTTCGTAACATTCAGGACTTCGCAGCTATGTTCAGGTCATCAGATTGCGCAAAAAGCTGTGATTGCCATAGCAACGAAGCTTTGTCAGCAGCTTTAAACAAAAGCTCACACATTTTCCGTGGGTGTATGTCAAACGTAAGCCAATTTGGGTTAAAATGACCTTCTTTCTAATACGAACTGTGGGTTGCACGTGAATATTCATAAAATAATAAACTTTTCTATTCATGAATTACAATAACATAACTTTCTTCTACATAAAACTCCACTGCTGTCCAAAAGCCCCGAGCAAAGGGTTGGACACCCCTGATCCAATAGACAGCTGCTGAGAAAGTCACATTGACGTGTTTGTTTGTAAACAAACGTTTGGAACCAAAAGCCGCATCAAAAAACCATCGATTTTTCTACAGAAAAGATTAAAGTAGTGTGTAGAGTGGTTCAAATAAGTTTAATTTAACGACAAATAGGTGAATTGGATGAAAACAGTGTTTTAGGCATTTTAAAGAAAGTAAACACCCATGCACCACGACATCTTATGTAAGCAGAAAGTGTTCTACGATTGCTTCTTTTCTTCCCCTTTTAGATACAATGAACACAGTAGCAAGAAATTCGATACTAGTCCGATTGGGTCGAAGGATATTACCACACAGGACGTGCGTGCGCACCGCATCATCGAGCAGTTTGCAGAAGCGGGAACAGCTCAAGGAAGGCCCTTCGTTGCAAGATTTCCTGCGTGGAACAACGGAAGCGGAAACCTCCACCGTCTACATTGCGGACCGGGGCAAACCCATCCCCTACATCGCCCCCGAAACGCTCCGGGGGCAGAAACGGAAGGTTTTCCTCGAAGTGTACGGCTGCCAGATGAACACCAATGATACGGAAATCGTTTGGTCGATACTGAAAGCGCACCAGTACCACCGAACGGTGAATCTGAAGGAAGCCGACATCGTGCTCATGATGACGTGCGCCATCCGGGAAGGCGCGGAAGATACGGTCTGGAATCGGTTGAAACATTTGCGCCTGCTGAAGCGCAAGCGTGAGACGAACGGCGAAAAACCGTTACAGATCGGGGTGCTGGGCTGTATGGCGGAACGGTTGAAGAAGCAGCTGGTAGAGAAGGAGCACTCCGTCGATGTGGTGGCAGGACCGGATGCGTACAAGGATTTGCCCCGCCTGCTGGCGATCGGCCAGCGGGGACAGAAAGCGATCAATGTGCTACTTTCGCTCGACGAAACGTACGCCGACGTGGTGCCGGTAAAGCTGGACCGTAAATCGAAGACCGCGTTCGTTTCCATCATGCGTGGATGCGACAACATGTGCTCGTACTGTATCGTTCCCTTTACCCGCGGCAAGGAACGGTCCCGACCGATCAAATCGATCCGCGAGGAAGTGTTGCAGCTGGAAAATGAAGGCATTAGGGAAATAACGTTGCTCGGGCAGAACGTTAACAGCTATCGTGACACGAGCGACGAATCGTTGGAGGATGCCCCCAAGGAGGCAACGCTGTTGGCGCCCGGGTTCCGCACCGTGTACAAAAGCAAGGTCGGGGGATTACGGTTTGCCGAGCTGCTGACCGAGCTGGCGGAAGCGGTCCCCGAGATGAGGATCCGTTTCACGTCACCCCACCCAAAGGACTTCCCGGTGGATGTGCTGGAAACGATTGCAAAGTATCCGAACATATGCAACAGCCTGCATTTACCGGCACAGTCCGGCAATACGCAGGTGCTGGAGCGCATGAGACGTGGTTACACGCGGGAAGGTTAGTGATGGTAGGGCTTTTATAACTCCAAACAAGTGTTTTGATGGGTTTCTTGCACAATTTTAGCATACCTAAACCTGGTAGAGGAAGTGCGCCGCATCATACCGAACGTAACGCTTTCCAGCGACTTTATCTGCGGCTTCTGCGGTGAAAGCGAGCCCGAGTTTGCCGACACGGTATCGCTCATCGAGCAGGTGGGCTACCATGCTGCGTTCCTGTTTGCGTACAGTATGCGGGAGAAAACTACGGCCCACCGGCGGTACAGTGACGACGTACCGGAGGAAGTGAAGCAGGAGCGTTTGCGCCGGATGATTGCAGCTTTCCGGAGGGAAGCGGAACGACTAAACAGTTTGTTTGTTGATCGAACGGAGCTTGTGCTGATCGAGGGTTACAGCAAACGATCACGAACCGATCTTGCGGGTCGTAATGATGGAAACGTGAAGGTTATTGTTCCTGCTGGACAGGTTCGGTCCGACCGGGCGGCTGATCGTGACGATGTCCGACCGTTGGGCGTTGGGGATTACGTTGCGGTGCGAATAACAGGTTCAAATTCGCAAATTCTTAAAGGCGAGCCTTTGTACCACACAACGATAAAGGAATTTTATGGAAATGCTTAGGAAGAGCTCACGATCGTGTAGGAAGTTACGGAGTTGTTAATAAATGATCCTCTATTGAACACTTGTTTACTATTTGCTCATGCTTTTCAGGTCGAAAGAAACTATTCCTAAGCCAAAGCGATTACGTACCTGTATCCTATTCAACGTTATGTTACGTTTTCATAAAATAACTAAAACTTACACATTTTTGCAATAAAACACAAACCATTGGAATTCCGACTCCCTTTTTGAACGTTCCATTGTCATGGCATTCTTCGAATTTCGGACGAAAATGGCGCCGTTTGACAGTTTGCGCGCCCACTGTCACTGCCGTAGCTGTCACAACACAAGCAAGCGAGATTGTAAACAATCCTGCGAGCAGAATCACCGCAGCTTTGGTTGGCGATTACACAGCCGGAATATTGAATTGCCGGTTTTTGTTTTCGACCATCATTCCGGCACACCATGGCTGAGGTAAATGCAACACAATTGGCACGACGGCGATTCCTCACGATTGCCATCTCGTCCCAGCTGGAAGAGGCTGGCTTCAGCACGGCAGAAAAGGACGCCCTGGAAACGCTCACCGAGATGATGCAGAGCTGTAAGTTTCACCTTGGTCATTGCTTTGGTTGGATTTTCGTAGCTAATTGTTTGCCCATTCCCCGTTTTAGTTCTGGTTGAGCTGGGACACTCGGCTAGGAATTACTGTGAACTGGCCGGACGAACGCAGCCAGTGATCGGGGACGTGGTTGTGGCGCTGGTCAATATGGGAATTTCCATCCGGGGACTGGACACGTTCGCCAAACGCGAGGGCCGGCACGTGCTGCCCCAACCGCAGCAAGCGCAGGCCCAGAAGCAGCAGTCCATACTGCAGGCTGGCCAGAAGATTCCTCACCCGTCATACATTCCCAGCCATCTGCCCCAGTTCCCGGATCCGCACGCATACATACGAACGCCGGTAAGCAGCGGAGCAGCAATTGCGCTTTCGCCACCTTTCCTAACGACTCTGTGTTGAATATTTCAGACCCACAAACAACCGGTGACGGAGTACGAGGTGATCCGGGAGAAGGCGGCACAGCAACAGCGGGATGTAGAGCGTGCTCTGACCAAGTTTCTGGCCAAAACGAGCGAAATCGATACGCTGTTCGACAACGAGGAGAACCCCATGTTCCCGCTCATCGCCTGCAAACCATCCTTTCCGCCCTACCTGCAAGCACTGAACCCGAGCGATCAAATATTTGACTTCGAGGAGCTCGAGTATTACTATCTGGTGGCAAACCGGAAGGAAGACATAACGGAAACGAAAGAAGAGGCCGACGCCGGCGACGACGACGACGACGAGGACGGGGAGAGTCCGAAAAAGGAGGACAAAGCGTCCCAGGAAGCCAAACAGGAGGTGGAGGAGGCGGCTTCACCCTCCGCATCGAAAAGCGACTCTCCGGCGGCGACGGCAAGTGCTTCGGCCGGTGGCAGTGGACAGACGTCCGGCGTCAGTACGCCGGCACCGATCGATAATCCTTACCTGCGGGCGGCGACAATACCGCGAAAGGTGAAGCATGAAATGCGCTAGAGTTTAGCGGCGATCTTAGGTTAATTTCGAATGTAGGAAATAAAAAGAAACACCGAACACAACTCGAACAGCTATCTACACTGATACTTAATCGGATCAAACGTGGTGGTTCTGTATTTCCGCACAGGAGAAAACAAACAAATTACACAGCTCGGTTCGCCCCACCCCCGCGAGGGGGGTTGATGGATCTTGTCGTTACTCGTGGTGATGAGTGTTACTGATTTCGCTTACAACTAACGCACTAACCAGCCCGCCTGCTTTGTCGCCCATTGCGTCCTCGAATGGGGTGGTGGTGCAGCAGCTGAAGCGAGAGTTCCCACCCGAAAAAGGGGGCTTGGGAGGATTTCCCCCTTTCGCGGGCTCTCTCTCTCCCCTCATCCCCGACATTCCCCCCACCATTCGAGGCCGAAACGGTGGCGACGTCACAGTACTACGGGCGCGTAAACTCCTTACGCCTGTCGTTCATGCCCTCCTTAGGCAGCCTCCTTGGCCAGACGCTCCGCCTTCTCGACGACCTCCTCGATCGGGCCGACCATGTAGAAGGCCACCTCCGGCAGATGGTCGAGCTCACCGTTCAGGATCTTGGTGAAGCCCTTGATGGTTTCCTCCAGCGGCACCAGCTTGCCGGCGTGGCCGGTGAACACCTCGGCGACCTGGAACGGCTGCGACAGGAAGCGCTGGATCTTGCGGGCGCGTGCGACCGTCAGCTTGTCCTCCTCGGACAGCTCATCCATACCCAGGATGGCGATGATGTCCTGGAGCGACTTGTAGTCCTGCAGGATCTTCTGCACGCCACGGGCGATGTTGTAGTGCTCGGCGCCGATGATGTTCGGGTCCATGATACGCGAGGTCGAATCGAGCGGATCGACCGCCGGGTAGATGCCCAGCTCGGCGATGGCACGCGACAGCACGGTGGTGGCGTCCAAGTGAGCGAAGGTGGTGGCCGGAGCCGGATCGGTCAGATCGTCAGCGGGCACGTAGATGGCCTGCACCGACGTGATCGAACCCTTCTTCGTGGTGGTGATGCGCTCCTGCATGCTACCCATGTCCGTGGCCAGGGTCGGCTGGTAACCGACGGCGGACGGGATACGACCCAGCAGGGCGGACACCTCCGAACCGGCCTGGGTGAAGCGGAAAATGTTGTCGATGAACAGCAGCACATCCTGACCCTCCTGGTCGCGGAAGTACTCGGCCACGGTCAGGCCGGTCAGCGCGACACGGGCACGGGCGCCCGGCGGCTCGTTCATCTGGCCGTACACCAGCGCGACCTTGGACGACTTGTCCTTCAGCGAGATGACACCACCCTCAATCATCTCGTTGTACAGATCGTTACCCTCGCGGGTGCGCTCGCCGACGCCGGCAAACACGGAGTAGCCACCGTGCGCCTTGGCGACGTTGTTGATCAGCTCCATGATGAGTACGGTCTTGCCGACGCCGGCACCACCGAACAGGCCGATCTTGCCGCCCTTCGCGTACGGGGCCAGCAGGTCCACCACCTTGATGCCCGTCACCAGGATCTCCTGCTCGACGCTCATCTCGATGAACTCGGGCGCCTCGGCGTGGATCGGCGCCGACAGGTTCGTGTCGATCGGGCCGCGCTCATCGATCGGCTCGCCGATCACGTTAATGATGCGACCGAGCGTCTCCGCCCCGACCGGGATACGGATGGGCGAACCGGTGTCCAGCACGCGCTGGCCACGCACCAGACCCTCCGTACCGTCCATGGCGATGGTGCGCACCGTGTTCTCACCCAGATGTTGCGCAACCTCCAGCACCAGCCGGGCGCTGCGGCCCTGCACCTCCAGCGCGTTCAGAATCGGGGGCAGCTGCTCGTCGAACTGCACGTCCACGACGGCACCGATGACGGCCACCACCTTGCCCTGCGCTCCGGCCGCGGCCTTTGCCGCCGCCTTCGCCGCGTACGAGCGGGCCATCATCTGCTCCGCCCGGACCGCGGTGGTCATGAGCGATTTCATTGTCGAAAACATCCTCGGCGGGTCGGTCTCGCGCGTTGGATGCTTTTCTGGGGTTAGTTTCGGGGCTGCTTCTTTTTTTTCTAACAAATTATCTAAAGACGAAACGGGGGAATAATGGGCACGAGTTATTCACACAAGCTGATCGTTCGAAAATGGGTCGACTTATTGCTAAAAGATAAACTAGGAAAGTGGTAAAATAACACTGATTACGTAAAACCTACCGGATGACAATTTGTTGGGAAAATGAAAATTATACAATCGGGGCTGCTGCGGCGAGGTGCCAGAATTTCTACAACCAATGACAGGTCCACACTGCGTGCCGAGTTTCGTTGGTGGCGTACTTTCACACCACACACTGTGTGCGTTGGATCGAGTTCGCTGGCTGACCAACTTTGCAGGGAATTTCTTTCGCTCTCTTGTACCGGCAGTATAGAGCATATATAAAATCTATAGAATTTTATTTAAATACGAAGAATTTGTTTAATGAAATATCTAATTCATAAAAATAGAGTAAAAATATAGATTTCATCGCACACTTGGGTTGGCAGTGGACAAATTTAGAACAACAGCTGTCACTCTTCTGTCATTCTTATTTCAAATTACGCGGGATTGACCGAAACCGAGTTCCGTTGAATCCATCTGCCACAAGCTAATTATCGGGAAATAGGTTGACTATCTCCGATGTTCCTCGATGTCGTTCTAAAGAAAATTATGCTCCATAATTTAACGAGTATGTAGCCAGCTATAGTGGCTGATTATATTTCAGTGTTTATTATGTTATATTATGTTCAGCCCACGTACTGATGAACCAAAGAGCTCACTCCTTGTCCACACAATCGCTCAAAAAGTAGTTCGTATCTGATACATTTCTTCACTTGAGTTTTCTCTGAGTTCCATTCTGCTGTCTGCCCTTCTTGCTGTTTCTAATTCACTCAGTATCGCGCTCTGCTATTTCACCGAAACTATCCTTATTTTCGCAAAGCAAGCAACGCATCGTCGCTATGGTCAGAATTTGCTATGGCAACAATCCATGCTAATTACTACTTCTCACTTCCCTAATTATTTACGTTGGTTTTAGTCAAGAGATAACAAAGAAAAGATTAATGTCCTTAAGCTACGCGAGGCACTCAACGGTCAGAGAGACACACACACGGATCTGCCAGCTATCCTGGGTCTGTAAATTCGCTTAACTCTATCCGTACATTAATTCAATCGCCTCTACATTACGATGAACAATAAATCATTTAACTATTCGACATTGCTTTGGCCTGCGCACGTACACGCTTTTCATATTCCGCCAGATTTTGGCTAAAAAAATGCACAAGAAAAAAAAAGGAAACAAAAATAATTATCATTTCTACCTCTATAATTCTCTAGGTGGTAGGATACACTGTTTACTTACCAGTAAATTGTGTACGCCTCCGCCTGTGCCGGATCCTTAATGTTCGGCTCGTTCAGCAGATCCTGAATGCCGAGCAGTAACTGCTTGATCGTTATTGCCGGACGCCAGTCCTTCTGCTCGTCCAGCAGCGACAGACAGACCGTGCCGGACGGGTACACGTTCGGGTGGAACAATGGCGGCTCGAACTTGCACTTTGGCGGGGTGGTCGGGTAATCGTCCTTGAACAGCATGCGAATCTTGTACAATCCGCCCTCCCAAATCGTCTGTGCCAACGAACAAACAATCACGACCAACGTTTGTGGCGCGGGCGCGTAAAAACAATTAAACAGAATAATTAATTGAAGTAATTCAAGCAACAAAAGGCGGGAAAAGGACAGGCAGTAGCGCAAAACGAAGCTCCCCTTTCTCTTTTTCCACACATACACACACACACACACACACAAGCACATGCACAGACACAACGTTACTCTACTTACACCTTTTTTTCCAGGAATGGCACACTCCCAGTTCATGATATTTGCCGTGCCATCCAAATTCTTCGCCGGTTTAGCAACGAATCCCTGCAGAAAGAGCAAAGGAACAAACACAAAAAAGTCATTAAAATAACTTAACAAAAGAAAACCCATCACATTCGCAGAAATGCCGGGTGATCGTCTGATTTCACGCAATGGCGGGCCGGAGAAAAAGTCGATCGAACTTACGTAGGGATGATCTTTGCGCCAGGCTTTGCGTTCCTCAGACAGGCGGGACGAAGCAATGCCGGACATTTTGTAGATTGTTGTATTTTTGTTTAGGTGAGCTTGTAGCGAAACCCCTATACGATGTTAACAAGCGGGCTAAATTGCTCAGAACACAATAGAAACGCTCACACACACACACACGCACAGACGTTGCACAAAGAGAGCTAGTTCCCGCTTCAAACCGGCGTCACCGACAGTTGCAAGTAAAATGGTTGCAGTAGGCCAGAAACAAAAACAATCGAGCTGGTGCCTTCGGCAGGGTGACCAGACGAACCGGTTGATTTAAAGTTCTACCGGTTCACCGCCAAGGACACTGAAGGCCCTATTAGACAGAGGAAAATACTGTCATTTGATTTTAGGATTTCATCCTTCTAACAGGGTTTGACAGATGGATATTAGTCGGAAAATTGGAATTCGGCATGCTCATTTCTGATTTATAATGATTATGATTATTAATGATTCTTTCGGGTGAAGCCTAGAAAATAAATAAATAAAATAATAAATGTGAAAGGTGTCGTAACAATTCTCCTGTGTTATTACACGCACGAAAGGCATTGTTGTGTCAAAGTCTAAGTTTGACAGATAAATGCCAAAGAGAAATTACAGTATTTCCCTCCGTCTAAAAAGGCCTTAAGACGAAGCTTTGCAGACGTATCCACATTCGGCCTATCGGACAGAACAGTCTGGCCACCTTGTCCATCAGTTCGAATTCTTTGAGCGCTGTTGCTCCGACCGCAAGATAAATAACACAAACAAGCTTCAAAATCACATCAATTGCCTTCTTATTTACTAATTAAACGAATGTACATTTGGGGGCAGCTTTCGCGCCTGTTGTGAGCTGGTCGCTGCTTTCGGCTGCTTGTCGGTCTGGCACGACTTCTTGTCCAGTTTCTCCTGCTTCGCCTGCTCGTACTCCTTCAGGTCGCTCAGTTTCAGCGTAAATGCAGGAATTTCCCGACGCCGCATGGTGAATGCTATGCTTGTTTTGCCTAAAACGATAAACACCGTTTTCTTAGCACGATCGCTGAAATATCTAAAGCACTTTCTTACCTTGAAATAGCACAATCGTTCTGCAAAGATCTCTTTCTGCGTGCTTGTGGCGGTGCTGCCGTAAACAACGTAAACATTGGGCGACACAGGCGCAAAACGCCACAACCAAGGTGACTGACACACAGGTGTGCAAATGACAATGGGCCAATCTACTCGTTTGAGGTCAAAATATCTCAAACAACCGTTTTTTTTGGCCCAATTGTATATGCTTTCAGAGCAGTTTTGATAATATCAGCAAAAAATATTACAAAAAATGCAAAATAAGTGCACACAAAATAGATTTAAGCTAAGATTTCCCCTCATTTTGTTACAGCAATGTGTCTCAATCTCGGCCTAGGCTTTGACAGCAAGGCGTGACAACACCTCCCCTCTCTTGCCGCATTCCCCTTTCTCCTTCGTCCTACGATTACACTTTTCCTATCGTTCGCGTTCAGGCGCTTCGTCATACGTCAAACGAGCGTTTGTCAGGCAGGGGGCTGCTGGCTTGTTAAATTGTTTTGGAAACTTTCCAAACTTTTCCTTCTCTTCCCGAAAAGTGCAGTGCAGCAGTGCACAGAGTGTTTGGTGGCGCTAGAGCTCCCGTGTCCCCCCGTGTGGAACGATGTCGAAGAAACCTACGACGGGCCCGGCCCTGCATAAGGTCATCATGGTGGGCAGCGGCGGTGTAGGCAAATCCGCCCTAACGCTACAGTTCATGTACGACGAGTTCGTGGAGGACTACGAACCGACCAAAGCGGACAGCTACCGTAAAAAGGTACGTGTTGTACCACCGCCGCCACCACCACCACCCGCCTAGGGAGGAAGGGCGCGTCCGCAGACGAAGAAGCTAGTGGAGTGAGAGTTGTGGTGAAGAAGAACGGGGTTAGAGGGGGGAAGCTACAGTTAAAAGCCACAAACGGCCGCGCCACCCCCTATTGTGATGTTAATTCGCACGGTGGGAAAGTGGACGATTTCTCCGTTATTTATCCAGCGCTCTTCTGCTCGTTTTTTTCTCCTCCCTTTGCTTTGTGCTTTTCTTTCGCGGGTGTTGCGCCCTTTTGCGGCGGTGGCGGGGATTGGCTTGTAGGTGGTGCTGGACGGCGAAGAGGTCCAAATCGATATTCTCGATACGGCGGGCCAGGAAGACTATGCGGCCATCCGGGACAACTACTTCCGCAGCGGCGAAGGCTTCCTGTGTGTGTTCTCCATCACGGAAGACGACAGCTTTCAGGCGACTCAGGAATTCCGGTATGTAACGTATACACCTCATCGCTGCGCCCTATTATCAACATCATCATGTGACGATGACTAATCGTGGCGGTGGTGCTGGTGCCTCTCACCCCACCACCCATCGCGGTTGCTGCTAATTGATGGATCTTTTCTCGCTCTCTCGCCTGCTCCCTATGACCTCATCAACCCTGCCAACCACCCTCCCAACGCCACCCCATTCCACACTTTGGTTGCAATTCAACAGGGAACAAATACTGCGCGTGAAGAACGATGAAAACATACCGTTCCTGCTGGTCGGCAATAAATGCGATTTGAACGATAAACGGAAGGTGCCACTGGCGGAATGTCAGTCCCGCGCCCAGCAGTGGGGTGTGCCATACGTCGAAACATCGGCTAAAACACGCGAAAATGTGGACAAGGTATGTTGCTCTTTTTGTTGTTGTATGTTCCTTCCTCCTCCCCCCCCCCTCCACCCCAAATCCACATCAGTGTCTGTGTGTGTTTGCGTTTTTCCGGTGTGTTCAATCCGCTTGTGCGTTTGTTTGATGCTACGTGATGCTTTACTTTCGTGCCCTTATCTTTTTGTTGCATACATACAAACACACACACATACAAACACACACACGTGCAATGCCCTACAAGCTTCCTTTTTTTTGTTCATCTGTTGAGTAATTTTTGTTTGTTTTTTGTTTGGAGTGCTTGGTACAATTGCACAAATGTTGATTCATTTTGGTTTGCTTTTCCACTTGCACTTGAGGCCTCCCCGATATGATATGATAGGCGCTTATTCACCATTGGTATGTGTGTGGCTTGGTCATGTTGCTGTTTGTTTCAATATTCCAGCTTAATTTAATTATGATTTTACACGTGTTATCCACCGCAATAGTTCCACTTTTGACTGCTAGATTTTAGGGTAGAAATGCTACATAGTTTCTATAGTTACCGTATCAGTGGTTGGTTTGCCAAAGTAGACATATTTTGCAGTCAAGGGGTTTTTTTCTAGTTTTAATTAATTCCTCCGATGAACTCAAACAGTTAGACTGTTTAGAAACAATAGGAATCGTAAAAATCCAATTAGAACTCGTTAATCCACTAACAAAACAGTATTTAATAACCACTTTAAGGATAATTTGCATTTCTTGAAGCATATCTTGGTAGATATTAAGAAAAAGATGTTCGAAACGGCCGTTATTTGGTAGTTTTAAGTTAGCTTTGTATCTGTTTTACCGATCTTTTTGCGCTATCGAACCTTTTTCTTAGTTTGGTACCTCTGTTGCCGTACTTTGGTAGCCGCCTCCCTGCTTCCTGCACCTGCCTTTCGGGGCGAATAAGTAGAGCCTTTTGTTTCCTTGTTTTCCCATTGATTTTGGTTTTGAAACACCTCGCACCCGCACTCTCTCCGTTGCCAATCCAATTGCCAGCAAGAACGCCGTGTGCATTCCCGTGTACGTTCTTCGTTCGCCGTGCGCCACATCACCCACACACTCCCCATGCTCACTTCTTCCCCGCAGGTGTTCTTTGACCTGATGCGGCAGATCCGCTCGCGAAAGACGGAAGATTCCAAGACAACGAACGGTCGCGTTAAAGACAAATCGAAGCGACGAAAAATCAAATGTATGCCATTATAGAGCCGAAACAGCGTCATCCAGTCTACCATCAGGACCCCGTACGGAGGAAGCTCACCGGCGCGGTTACTAGGCTACTAGGCGCCAGGCGGGGGAAGGCACACACTCAGACACACATAAACAAAACCCCTCGACGGCCGTGGACACTGCACCAAACAAATCACAAACAAAAACCAGTGGGCAAATACTCACCCATGCGTTCTCTTCAGGAATCATAAAACAGTGACAAGCGGTCGAAGAAAGCTTTTTAAAGCATAATACTACTCTCGCGAATCAAGCGCGACCACTCTCACACATACACGCAACACATCGCTATTTAGTAACATAATTACTTTAAGGGAAAAGTAAAAACAAAGCCGATAAGTTCCAACCGACACGATGAACCCCGTGCGGAAAGGATAGTTCGAACGAGCACGAAATGTCTGCATCTCCTCCCTGCAGCAAGGGAGGTTTACTCCTGGGGGCTACAGTGCAATGCGAACCGGAAGTGGAACCCGGAAGCCAGATGGTTCCTGTAATTGGTGCGCGCTTACGTCTCTATCCCTACGCGGTTCTACTAAGCTTAGTGATTGAATGTAACGCTCTTCTGCTACTCTTTCTCGTGGTGTAGTAGTAGGGGCGCGGTTCAAAACCATCATGGTATTGATGTATTTGTTTTGTGTTGTTTTTAAACTCTGCTCACTCACCACCACACCACGCTTTGGTATCTTCAGTGTGTAGTGGCGTAATGTTAAGGCAAGGCTCCCCCTGGGAAAGCAAGCAGCGATGGCAGCAGCTGAGGAACGAATGTCTAACCTTTACACTGATTTCTGTGCATTTCCTGCTCATTCTATTCATAATCCATAAAGTAAAACACAAAAAGTGAAGCAAATTATGCAAAAAAACACCTCCTCAGCGGTGATGCGCTTTCTTCACGCGTTCGAATGCAACATTTCGCAATTAGGAGAGTCCATTTCCATTTCGCCCGCCAATCACACGGTGTACATTCCACCCATCTCTCTCTCCTCTCTCTGTCCATCCAATCTATCACCGGTCATACTCTGACCTCCGCTTTCCTGTAGCTGCCGACATTGTATTAGCCTCATGCTCATCCATTGCTTATACAAAAAATGGGACAAAAAGCGAACCTCAAAACGCGAAATTGAAATGCACAGTTCAATTGAACCGTGTTTCTTTTTCTCCTCTCTCTTATTTAAGCCTCAAAATAAAATAGTGTGCGCAACATTTACGATTCACGATTCTGTGCGAGCGCACACACACTCACACACATGTCTCACATGTTTCTGTTGTTAACATAACTATAATTATTAATAATAATTAATAAACAAACAAACGAACAAACAAACAAACAAACAAGCAACATGCAACTTATCAGGGACGGTTTTACTACTGTAAAGTAATGATAATAGGCTTATGTGGTTTGCTTTTGTTTTTTTAATAAGAAGAAAATGCAATGCTTTAGTAATATTATATGTTTTAAATGTTTTTTTTTGTTGTACACTGTGTTGGTTTTTTTATACATATTGGGTTCTTTTTTCTGTTTTACAACGGCATCAATTTTTATATCTGTTCTTGTTTTTTTTTCTTCTCTTCCCTTCTTCCTTCTTTCTTTCCCTTCCCCGTACCTTTTCGTATCTCAATTCGTTAAATTCAAACGCTTTTCCAATTGATCGCTCATTTCTCGACCATCTTGCCCCTCGTCCCCTCGGATTACCTCTCGTTCACCGGCACGCACACACACAGATCTTTTACGATCTGATACGGGACATCTCTAACCGAAAGAAGCAAGGCCAAAGCACGGTCCCAGCGCCAAACCGGGACAAGAAGGGCTGCTGCCGGATCCTTTGAGATGTGGCTGCGAGAGTCCATCTATCCTGACCAACCCGACCACCACAACCACCACCAACCCCCCCTTTCCTACCTCGTACGTATTCCTCGCCTTCCTCGAGACACTTCTCTCCACGTGCCCCCGAGCTGCCACTACTACTAAAATGCGTCGTTTGTGTACAACTGTTAAAATGATATTAAACAAACAAAGTAAAGCGGTTAAGGTAAAAAAAGGATGTGTGTCTGTGTGTGAGCGTAGGGTAAAGTGGGTCAGTCTGAGGGGGACATAACACACGCATCAAGAGAGGGGTCTCACACCGCCTACTATATCGTTTAAATACGGAACCAAATTAATGTAAGATAAACAGCGTTATGAAGCGAGTTTTTTTTCTCTTCTTTCTTTGTGCATGAAAGGGAGTTTGATTTTTGCCTATTTTATAACGAGCGGCTCCTAATTCGCGTTCCCATTTCGCCGCTTAAGGAACGGCAAACAGACACACTGGTATACTCCTCCCCGTTGCAAAGGATGTAAGGGCAAAGGGAGCTCCATTCTACGGTGTCGTGTTTTGTCAGCACGAAGCAGCCAGTTTTAGAGCCAAATCGCTCTTAAATGTAGGAAACCTGTAATGCCTCTATGTATTAGATATTATGGTGCAAACGTTATTTAGGGTCACTTTATCTGCTTGCGTTATTTTTTTTTTGTTGCCTCAAAAAGAAATGGGGTTTCAGCCTCATTTTCTACCAACACGTATTTGCTTACCACGTGAGACACATGATGGGCCTCAATCGAGAATTGGGGAGGGGAGAAACCGCGACCGAGCGTATTTAGTTTAACGTTTAAACTCAGCAAGCTTACTACTATTTATTAGACAATATATGTAGCTATGTGTATGTGCGTACCAAACGAGGTGTTGTTGTAAGGCCGTCAGCGCCGCCAGGACAGGGCAACCGTCGTAGCAAGCGTTGTTCGTGTGTTTTTTTAATGTTCTGTGTAAGGATCGTATTGAACAGGCGGCGACAATGTGTGTGTGTGTGTGTGTTGATGTGTAATATGGATGGGAAAATGTTTACCAGCAATCGGTTTTTATATAGATTTGCTTGACAAAAAGAGAGCGATAGAGAGAGCGAGAGCGTCACTGATATCAGGGCAAATTGGAATGGAAAGAATAAAAAAAACCTAAACAGCCACTCGTGAATGGATAATGCATACACTGTCTTGTAAGTTCTTATTTTATTCCCTACTCTTCCCATCATCTCCGCCAATCAAAAATCCCTACTTAGCTAACGTAATGTGGTCCCGGCGTGGGGACACTTTTCAGCGGCGAGTCAAAATCCGTCTCCATCGGCTCGGCGGGCGCTTCCTGCGTGAGCGTGCCGACGCGCTTCTGCAAATTTTCGTACAGCTTGTGGACGCTCTCGTGATGCTGGGCCGTCGGTTGCAGCGCTTTCATCAGCGTCATGAGCCGCGCCTGCGGCAGCTTCTGGTGGATGTACCAGAGCAGCTTGAGCATGTGGCGCGTCACGTTGTCGCGCGTCAGCCCGGCGAACAGAAACTCATCGAACAGCCCGGTACAGAAGTCTTCGTTCGCGAACTCGTCCGACATCGGTATGATGAGTGCGATGAGCGAGTGCAGGAATGGGTCCTCGTACGCGCGGTCGTCCTTGCAGGACGCCAGTATGGCCATCACGCGCAAAATCCCGACGCGATCCTTTTGCCGGGCGGTGTGCAGCGTGTAGTACATGGCCAGTATGGAGGCGACCGCGTTTTCCTGGATGTACGCCTCGACCGCGTCCGGTGCGGGGCCAGAGTGTTCGATCGTCGTGATGGCACTTTCGCGCTCGTCCGGCGGCAGCTTGGAGTGCAGATGGCGCACCTGGTCGTCCACCATGAGCGACATCAGGGCGGGCAGGAACTTCGTCACCACCTGGCTGTCGAGCTTCGGTTCCTTGAAGTCCTGCGAGTCGATCATCACCCAAGCGGACAGCCCGAGCGCCAGCATGCGCAGCAACAGCACGAGGATGAGGTTTTCCCTCGGCATGCCCTCGTTGTTGATCAGATGCTGCAGGATTTTGATGGCCGACGTCGCCAGGAAGTTGATCGCGTACGGATCGCACAGCGTCATCGACAGGTCGCCCAGCACCTGCTCCTGCCCGCGCTTGATGTTGTCGAGGAAACCCTGCAGCTCGCGCGACCGCTTCATGTCGACGTTCTTCTCGCGGATGCACGCGTCCAGGCACCAGGTGAACTTGTGGCACGGGTCCACCGAGATAATGTCCTGCACCTCGAGATCGTGCAGCGCCATCAGCAGCTCCGCCCGCAGCGTGCAGTAGTGCACGTTGCGGGTGCGCAGGAACAGGGTCCGCAGGAACTGCAGCACCATGTCGTACAGCTTCACGCTGTTGCCGATCATGTGGGCCAGCTTTTGGACCACCTCGCCCTGCCGGCGCACCTTCGGCGTCGGCGTGAAGAACAGATTGTTCAGATTGAGGTGATCGAACAGGATGTGCTCCTTTTCGCGGATGTACTGCGACAGCAGCGGTGACACTTCGTCCCCGAACAGGGACTGGTTGTCGCGCCAGATCTGTCGCTTCACCTCCGTGTCGGTGTCCTGGTATAGCTCCCGGTCGCGCACCAGTATCCGCAGGTACTTGTCCTCGATGTGCGGCGTGTTGCGCAGGATGCACATCACGACCGGGCGCAGTGCTTTGACCCGCACGACGGGGAAACTTTTGACCAGCAGCTCTTTCAGCTTCGCGTCCCGCTGCCGACCCTCCTTGGCGCCCAGCTCGTTGATGTGTGCGATCAGCTTGTCGCGCAGCTCCTCCAGCACGGACGTGTGAAAGTCCAGCCGGCGCACACCGTGCAGATCGAGCAGCGGGAGCATCGGGCGCAACGATGGCAGCAGGATGCCATTCTCCACCTGGAATGTTTCGATTGCTTTCAGCGGATCATCACACTCGGAAAGGCTGTGAAGCAGAGAGAGCGAGAGAGCGAAAAGCGAGGTAAGGGGGATCATCTAAGGCGTACAAACTGTTCCACCGTACTTACGCCGCTTTCAGAAACACTGGACCGGGCACGTTAACCTCTTCCAGGCCGGAAAGAGCGATTTTTTGCGAAGGATTCATTGCCGAAAACCGAGCCGCAGCGTCCGGGCCAGAGAATTGTGTTGTTTTGATGCCGTGTTGTCAACAAACCGACGCTCCCGTACAACATGGCGAGGGTTTTTGACGTTCGACCATCGCTGTATCTCGCTCGGTTTTCTCTACCCTTCTTTTTCTTGCCTACAATGTGAGCATTCAAAGCATTTTCAAAGTGAGCGTCTGTGCCCCCCTCTTCCACTTCACTTCGAACCCAAAAAACCGTCACAAATACTTCCAAAAAGCGTCGCCTGCGAGGGAAAATCACACCGTCTACGGGCGTTGGCAAGCTTGCGGGGCCGCCGGTTTTTGAGCTCATTCCAGCGCAGCTCTATACACCTTGGTCGATTTGGCCGTAATGTCAAAAAGTGTTTGCTTGTAAACAAACAAAGATTTGCAAATTGGTGCAATATCCAAACAATCCTCAATCGCAATTAGCTCCGCGCGAGCCGTTCTTTGAGCAGAAACGTACATTTGCTCGCCCAGATGGAGCAATGTTGCCGATTATGCATGGATGCCAATCCGATGCTAACCAGCATTGCCAACTATCGGTTTCTGTCGGTGGAAAAGGCGTGTGCCGTCGCGCTGGCCGATCTCATTGAACAGTATCTAGAGATCAGTGTAAGTGTTGGGCGGAGTAACTCTCGCAACCAGCTTTCCCTCACAAACGTAACGTTGTTTTGCTTTGCAGATGAATCATTCCGCAACTGAGCCTTTGATTTGTGGCGAATGCTTGAAGCGGCTCGAAGAATGGCATTCGTTTCGCGAAAGCTGCCACCAGCACGATCGTTACTTTCAGCAGCCGAACATCAAATTCGAAGAAGTGATTACCATCGAGCCGCGATACGTGCTGGAACCGATCGACTCATTGGAGAGGCAGAAGCAAAACGATAAAGCACAGCAGGAAGATTGCATCGGTGAAGAAGAGGAAAAGTTGGAGCTGGATGAGGAGGAGGTTGGCATACAGATGGCTTCAGAATCGGAAACCTCTGACATTGTGCCAAAAGAGCAATCGAAACAGGACGTCCTGAAGAGTAATGCAGACACCCGTCCTACCATACGGAAGCAAGTTCACAAACCACTCGCCACAAAGGGAAAGCGTGGACGCCCTAAATCGTACCGGGAACGTGTGGAGTCGCCAAAAGCGGACCAAAAGAAAGAGAGCGTGGAGCAGCCAAAGCACGACCCACCCCAGCATGCAGCCCGAAAGCAGCGACCCATGCCAAAAATCTGCACCATATGCGGGGTGGCGCGAACCGACATGGCCGCCCATATGCGCTGGCACAACAACGAGCGCCCGTATCAGTGTCCGCACTGTCCGAAGATATTCCTGAACAGCTCCAATCTGAAGAATCACATCAATCTGCACACGCGCGAAAAGCTGTACAAGTGTGATCTCTGTGATAAGGAGTTTGCCAGCACGACCGGGCGCAGCAAGCATCGGGAAATACACGCGACGGAGCGGGTGCACCTGTGCACCGTCTGTGGCAAGCGGTTCAAGTACCGCGCATCGCTGGCACGCCACAAGCTGATCCATTTCGAGGAACCGAAGCAGAAGTGCTCCGTCTGCGATATGATGTTTCTAACGAAGTAAGTTTTTACATTTTCTTTTTGCTCTAACTATATACTTTTTTGTTGTGCAAATTACAAAATTGGATTTGATTGGATTTCACCAACAGAACCCGTCTGACGAAACACTTTATGGTGCACATGAACGTAAAACCGTTCAGCTGTGAGGTTTGCGGGAAAGCGTTCAACCGGAAGGACAATCTCAAAACGCACATGAAAACGCATGCGGCACAGCGGAAGCGGGAGAAAAAGCAAGAGCCAGCAGGAATTGTCGTGCCGCAACAACAGCAGACGTCCGAAGAGATTATTATATGAAACCAGTTCAAGCAGAACAGATGCATATTGCTCGATTTAAAAAGAGGAATAAACGATAGGCTTTGAATTCATGTTTTTTTTAAATTATTTTACAAAACATCCAAAATAATCGTGCAATGTTCATATCTAAAAAAAACCGTCATTCACTTCACCGTTCAAAATCACAGCCCAGGTGACAGATTGTCAATGAAACGTCAGTTCGAGGCTGTTTGTTTTGTTTACAAACTGCATCGTTCCGGAAAGGGGTAAGTAGCGCATACGAAATGCAATTTTACTGTTAAAACAAATCTATAAAAATAAGATTCCTTTTCATATTTTAGAAATAAGCGTAATGCAAAAAGGATGGCGTTCCACGGTAGTCCGTTAATAAGCCTTAAAATAGAACCCATCGAAGGAAGCATGCACCTGCACGGGGATGATGTTGATGAGCCGGAAGAGGAAAGTTGGGAAACAAAACCCTCGCTCTTGGTGGATGACTATCCGGAGGGACCGGCGACAGACGATGGCTACATCTACGAGGTACTGGAAAGTGAGAGCGAGTCCGAAAATGCCGCTGATTGCAGCACAAAACCAAAGCCCCAACGGAAGCGCCGTAGCTTCTGCACGATATGTGGCAAGTATTTGAACAATCTTGCCGAACATCGCCGGATGCATCTGAACATTCGCACCCAGCAGTGCCCGTACTGCGAGAAAACGTTCGTCCATCGTACGAATCTGATTACGCACCTGAACATTCACACGCACGATCGGACGTACAAGTGCGAGTACTGTGGCAGCGAGTTTACGAGCGTGCAGGGACTGAAGCAGCACCGGGCGACACACTTCGAGGGCCAGTACGCGTGCACCATTTGCCACCGGAAGTACAGCCGCAAATGCTACCTTCGCGTCCACCATGAACGGGTACACAGGCCGAAGGAGAAGCATTGCTGTCTGATTTGCGACCGACAGTTTCTCAATCCGTAAGTTTCGGGCGAGCAGCTGGGGCGATGCGGAAGAGAAAGTGTAGGAAAGTTATTTGAATTTGAATTTTGTCTTTTTCAGCACGCTGAAGGAAAAGCACATGAAGATCCACGAGGACGGTACGCTACACGAATGCAGTCTGTGTCATCGAGCGTATAATGCAAAGCGAAATTTGCTAAGACACATACGAACGGCTCATCCGGAGCGAGGGCAGAGCGATAGCAGTAGCACGCCCTTGTCATGACCATAGTCGTTGAGTCGAAAGTCGTTTTGTAAATATATGTTCCGTACGCTGTCTGACTGATTTCGATATCTTTGATTTATTGACACAATACAGTACAATAATTGTAATATTCGTCTGCTGTTTTTTGTAAGCAACATCCTCGCAGGGCTTATTATTAGTACACATGTATTAAAAACAATCCATCGAATCCTAAGTAATGCGTGCTCCGCCCGAAAAGGGAGTGCAGTGTGGAAGCGGTTCCACGCGCAAAACACACACACATAAACACGTACGCGCGCTCTCGTAATTTGCAAAGCAGCAATATCAAAAAACATGGAAAGGCATGGAAACACACAATCTTCCGTTAACACACGCGTTTGTTTTGTAGCTGTTTTATATTCTCTCTTCCCTGTACTTATTTTATGATCGCATTCCTCCCTCTGCATCACAACTCTGATGTCGATCGCGCATTGCAATACTTTAGTTTTGGTTTATTTTATTGTTACACACATCAAATATTTGTTTTTGTTGGAACAAATTTAATCGAATCTTACGCATTATTCCTTCTGCACGCTCCAACACGTGCTCGCTCCGATTAGCTTGGTGATGTAGCTTGGGATATTACGTGCTTTTTTATTTTAATTTATAAACCAAGCCGGCACACGAAGGCTTTGAACCAACATTGAATCAAAATGATAAACAATCGTTATTATAAGAGAAAGGTAATAGAATGCCCGACAACAACGGGAGGGGGGCAGCCTTCCCCCACAAACCAATCCTTTGTCGGTTCTTTACAATTGCCATCCGGTGGTGTCAGTGCCCTAATACTTGCCCTTTTCCTTATCTGAGACATTTTTGTGTTGTGTTCACAAACGCGATTCGATTTATAATTAGTTTTCCTAGTGTTTTTTTTCCATTTGTCGCCAGCAATGTTCCGTTTCTATACAATATTACACATACATACGTCATACACGCCGCCGGTGCACACAGTATACTCTCGCGGGGGTTCATTATCATTAATATAGTCAACATTGTATCAATGCTCTTTAAGGTTATAAGCAAAAAAGTCCATTCGTTTGTTTATAGGCTTACTCTGGTAGTAGTAGTAGTAGTTGTTGTTGTTATATTGTTTGTTTGCTTCGTCCTTTCTGCGTATTTCTGGTTGTGTTGTGTTGTTTGTGTGGTTTGGTCCGCCCATGGCAGACAGGTAGATTCCTTTTCGGTAGAGAATATTAATTGTCTATATATATCGTCACACGCCTCCATCTCAATGCAAACAACATGCGTTGCATTACGCTCGTTAGACCTAAAAGCAGAAGTACGAAAAGGTGAAAGCGTTTTAGTTTTAAAAAGAGGAAATTATTTTGAAATAAAGTTTAAATCCCAGTCACGAATGGAATGCATGAACTGTGTGTGTGTATCGATACCGGCATTATCACACAACCATCACTTGAGTGTCGCCTGCGTGAAGAGGTATATTGCGCCAAGGGCAGACAAACAAACGTATCCGCCGCGCAAAGCGGACATAAAAAAAACGCGACTCTATACATTTTTATTATCATACGTTGACGCATTCATCCAGCCACAAATACACAAACGCAAGATAGCTCAGTTGCATGTTTGCTTTTCCGATAATGGTGTCCCCTGCCCGGCCCCTCTCTCGTTGGATAAATAATAGTTAGCCCCTTATATATTACAGTACGTAGAGCGTATGATCGTATCGGAACATACTATTTCGCGACGAAATTACAAATTTCGGGGGTAAGGAGGAGGGAAGCATTGTTATGTCCACGTGCCACCAAAAGCGATAAGGAGGGAAAAGGAGGGAATTTGAAAATGAGTCACACCCAGGTGGTCGTTGCTCGGAATGCATTAACGTACACCACCTTCAAAGCGAGAAAGAGAGAGAGAGTGTGGAAAAAGACGGGTATAGCGTAAGGAAAAGGGTCACCACCAACTGTAATTCAATGCCATCGCATTAGGAAACGTCTAGAGCCGTTCGATACTGGCCCGGCAGACTCGATGAGTAGAGCTCCAGTTGATGACATAAACCATTCTCCCGTGAGCCATTGCGCCAGCTATGCGCTCGCCCCGGCACAAATCAATTAGTATGCGTCAGACGTGTGGCAGATGCCTTAAACACGGTGCGAAAGCAAACGACAAACGACGATTGCTCATTGAGACTCGGGAAAGGGATCATAAATTTGGGACCACGGGTCAGCTGCGGCTTTGTTTACCCATGGCCCTCTCTATCAGCCGTCTGTTTGACTGTTCATTGATAGTCACCTTTTTCCCATGGATTCGGCAAATGATAACCGGAGGGGCGGCTCGTGGGCCTTGTTATCTTTCTTTCTTTTTTCGTTTTCGAAATTCAGCTTTGTCTAGTGGCGGGGGTCGCTGCTATCGCGTGACAGACTAGACTGGCCATAAACAAGCTAATCGTGTATGCCTCATCTAAGTCCAACAGTCATACAGTCGATACGGGGGAAAAAAGCAGCAAGGCGGATGTGCGGTGCTGCTCGATAACGGCAGATAATGTGGGGCCAGCGCAGCGATTGAACAATCAATCACGCCAGCCAATGATATGGGACGCACAGGTGGCAATTCGGTGAATGCCAGATGGCAGCACACAATAATTGAGCCTAAACTGCGCAGGCATGAATGAATTTACCAGATAAAACAATTTCACGAAACTCACCTGGGGGGATTGTGAAACAGTGGGGAGGGAGGAGATGGGGCGGGAGCGGGCGGCTTAATATCAATTCGATTTAAGAATCTAGTCCGCGGGCTTTACGCTTGATGCGAGCGTACGGGCCGACGGACGGATCGGTGATGAAATCGTACAGCACGCGCGTCCAGGACGTGTGCTGCGGGATGTTGTCGTAGAACTCGGGCGCGATCCGCTTCACCTCGGGCAGCAGCCGGCCGGGCACGGCCGGAAAATCGTGATGCTCGTTGTGGTAGCCCACGTTGAAGGTGATCCAGTTGAGCGGCCCATAGTACGAGTACGTCTCGAAGCCCTTCGCGAACATGTAGTGCTCGGAGATGAAGTGGCCCGCCACCGGATGGAGGCCCATCGCCAGCAGCGACCCGACGATCAGGTACACCATCACCTTCCACCCGAAGTACTGCACCACGATCGTGTTGAAGGCGAGCTGTATGACGCCATTGACCAGTTCGAGCTTTTGCGGCGGCTTCGGATTCACGACCAGCGGCCGGAAGATGTAGAACAGCGGCTGCAGGCAGACCCAGAAAAATTTGCCCAGCGTCGTGCAGAACAGCTTCGCCTCGAGGTAGGTGGGCAGGTCCGTGTCGATCACCTCGTCGCCCTGGTAGCGGTGGTGCTCCAGGTGGTACTTCTTGAACGACACCGACATGGGCAGCCCGATCGGGAGGTTGCAGAAGAAGCCAAACAACCGGTTCGCCATCGGGCGCGCGTGCCCGAACGCCAGATTGTGGGCAATTTCGTGGCACGCCAGCATGAGCGAGTGGTTGATCACGCCACCGAAGCAGTAGGCCAGCAGAAACACCACCTTCCACGACTGGTCCCGCACCACGAACAGCATCGCGAGCTGGGTGAGGACCATCGCGCTCGCGACCCATTTGAACTGCGGGTCGCAGCCGAACAGCTTCTTTATCTGCGGGTACTTTTCCAGGATCAGCTTTCGCCGGCTCGCGTGCGGCTCCTCCGTGTACGTCCACTCGAAATCGGTGCGCGAAACGTGCTGTCCCATGGCTGAATTTGTTGCTTTAAAACTATAAAATAAAACACTAACGAAAACAACGGTATAACGCTACCTAAACTCTAGCCTAACTATTTCACAATAATGGGCAGCGGCAGTGCACCCGAAAAAGAAAAAGTGATGCAGATGACGGTACACCACCGCCGGCTTGATTATTTTACACTGACAGCGGGTGACAGCTGGCTCTTTCTAGAAGGGAGAGGAAAAACATCGCCCGCTGGCGGTGAAAGTCATCGCACGCGTTGACATTTCTACCAAACAACAACAACAGGTTGCTGGTGTGTGTGTTTTTGCCGGCTGCAGAAAGGCTCGCCGCGGTCATGTTTTTTGCCCTGTTCAACTTTTACTTTACCGTGGGCTTTTACGCGGTTGGTGTTTTCATTGCGTCGTGCATTTTTAAGCTGCTGTTCTATGCTGCCTACCTGAACGATCTACATTCCACGCCGTTGGACAGTGTGTACGATTACATTATCGTTGGGAGTGGGACGGCCGGCTCCTGGATAGCGTCCCGCATTCCCTCCAACAATGTGCTCGTGCTGGAGGCAGGGCCCGATCGGAACGCGCTCATGGACGTTCCACTGTTTCTTCCGCTGCTGCAAGGAACGCAGTACGATTGGCAGTATGTGACGGAACCGCAAGCGGAGGCCTGCTGGGCTATGAAGGAAAATCGCAGCCGTTGGCCCATGGGTAACCGGAACGAATGGATGATTGATACCATTCAATAACACGTGCTTTTGTTTCAGGCAAAACGGTCGGCGGCACACACATACTGAACAACATGATACACTTCAAAGCGGAGCGGAAGGATTTCACCGGCTGGTTCGGAAAGGCGCATGATTTGGACCGGTTTATGGAGTTTTTCGAGCGCGACCGATGGTCCCACGTTGAGCGCGGATATTCTACCCAGCTAGGGCATGCCATTATCGATTCAGCGATGCTGCTCGGTTTCGGCCGGGATGATTTTTTCCAACCGCTGCTAACGACCCGCAACGGTCGACGATGGACGACAGCGCACGAGTACGAATCGAGAGGACGATTGGCACACGACCGGCTGACGAACAGTGTGGTAGAACGAATCGTATTGGAAAAAGGCGTCGCAAAACGTTTGCTCGTATCAAGCGCGGGAAAGCTGATTGAGTTGAGGGCTAGCAAGGGCATAATACTTGCCGCAGGGACGGTCGGATCGGCTAAACTGCTGCTACAAAGTGGCATCGGACCGCGGGAGGAACTGGAAACGGTGGGTGTGACACCCATCATCAATCTGCCACAGGTGGGCAAGAATTTGCAGGATCACATCGGCACCGGGTCGGAGTTGCTGTTGATAGGCAAATCGCTAAAGTTGCACCCGATCGATCTGGTGCATCCTTCGAATGTTTTGAAATTCTTCTCCGGAAACCACCATCAATCGTCGCTGTCGTTTGGTGGCTGCGAAGCGGTTGGTTACGTATCTTTAGGTAGCAATTATACGAGTGATTTACAGTTTATGGTCCTGCCGGCCGGTTTAACCTCCGACGGGGGCGTACATCTGCGTAACATAGTCAACCTGAAGGACGCCGTGTGGAAGGACTACTACGAGCCGCTCTCGAGGACGGGTCAGCATGCCGTCACGGTTCTACCGATACTGCTCCATCCCAAAAGCGTTGGCCACATCGGGCTCCGTAGTGCGAATGGGCAGGATGCTCCAATTATCAATCCCAACTATTTAACCTCGAAAGAAGATGTCCGCGACCTGGTGAAAGGTATTCGAATATTGCAACAACTCACCCAGCAACCACCGGCCAGGCAATTGGGGCTAGAGTTCAATCCAAAGCCTTTCCCCGGCTGCACGACGCAACCGTACGATAGCGATGCCTACTGGGAGTGTTACGTTCGATCGGTAACGCACACGATCTACCATCCGGTGGGAACATGCCGGATGGGAGGCACCAGTGCCGACTCGGTAGTGTCCTCCTCCGACCTGCGTGTGCACGGTGTGCAGAATCTGTTCGTGGCCGATGCATCCGTCCTGCCGTCGCTTCCCAGTGGGAATCCCAATTCCGTTGCGATGGCCATTGGCGAGTACTTTATACGATCAAACTTTTTGCCCACCGTAGCGATGAAATAAAAACACAAAAAAACAACATTTTGCATCTACAATGACATGCACATTGAAAGCATAAATGCGTTTTTTTTATTTTATTGCTAATATCTCTCCATATAAAAGGAACGCTGCCTGGCGCCGGTGTGATTTGAATGCTTGGGTATGGGTCTTTTTTTGTTCCGAGTGCAAGCTTAAAGCGTTAAAAGCGAGATTATGATGCGAGATCTTCAACCCGCTCACTGGGTCGGCACCAGGCCGAGCAGCGTGAAGCGCACCTCGGAAGGATCCAGTTCGATGAACTGCTTGCACACCTTAATCGAGTCCTTCAGCAGCGTCTCCGGCGTGGTCGGTCCGTGCGCCACCGGGAAGTTCTTGCGGCCGTCCAGCTCGTACAGCGTGCCGTCCACCTGTACGAACGCGATAAAGTGATGGTACACCGTGTCGTTAATGTTGGGTGTGGCGGTTTGGCCCTGCTGAGCGTTCTGCTCGTGCGTCGCCTTGAACTCTTCGCTCTTGTTCAGCAGCTCGCCACGCTCGACGGGCGACAGGTCTTTGGCACTGTCCAGATACTTCTTCAGCACGCTGCCCTCGGTGACCTCAATGTCCGGGTTGTTCAGGATGGCGTGAATCACCGCAATCGTACCGCACGCGTTGTGCACGAACTGTCGCGTGAAGAACAAACTCTTCGGATGCTCCACGTTTTTGTCCTTCAGCTCCTCGTCTTGCTTCGCGCGGAACTCTTCGTGCTGTGTGGAGGACGGACGGGGTACGGGTGGTTAAAAGAAAGTTTTCAATGTGTTATGTAGGATCGCAAATAATTACCGCCTTCGAGCAGGGAAACAGAAAGATCAACGACTTGACCGGTTTCGGCACCATATCCAGCAGCTCATCGTCCATTCCATAGATATCGACGATGCTCCAGAGCGGCGAAACGCCCAAATTCACCATATAGTTCGACAGCACCTGGAGCGGACCGGGAAAGTGTAAATTTTACCCCCCTTTTCCCAGGAAACTTCCAACGCCACCTGCTTTCCACTTACCTCCGGGTTAGATTCCAAGGGTAGCCAGACATCCATTTTGTCCACTCTGTCGCTTGCCACGGTTTCACCACGAATATTCAATGTTTGCAGGCACACAGTTCGTTCGTCACTGCACGTCTAATCTAATTAGAATGCAGTTACCCAAGAGAATCCGGACAAATTTTCCGTCTTTGCCTTTCTGTTTTTCGTAACCGTGGGCGTTGCGTGTAGCGGCTATCACCAAAATGGAGTTCGGCTCTTTGTCTTCCTTCACACAAATCAATGCCACTAGCAGGACTTGGGAGCCGGCTCACTCGAAAAAGGGGGTGGAGGCGCGTAGGCGAGGAGGACTGCAGGACACAACCAACTAAAACATGCAACAGATTTTCCCGAACGACTTTTTTCTCGTCTTTTTCCCGGCTTCTAGCGTGAATTGCACACAGCCACATCGAGTTTGACAGCGAGGGTGTGTTTATACACGCGATGTAACGAGTTGAAATGGGGAATAGTGCAGGGTTGGTGGTTTGATTTTTCCAAACGCCTCGAAACCATAAATTGCTAGGGTAAAGTAAATTTTTATTCTTTTATTCTTTTTCTTTCTCTGATTCTTCTTTTGTTCTTCTTTCTTTTGTGAGAGCATCGTTCATATTTCATTTAAAAAAAAAAACATGATTTTCATCTGTATTGAAAGTACCACGCTACGGTGGAATACCGAAAACAATAAAAATGTTCTTTGGGTATTTTGTGTACGACAATACGTTTGATAACAGTTCGGTTCGTCGTCAATTTGTAAACAATCTGCACTTCTCGCTTGCTAGGAGTGTTGCTGGTTTCAATAACTAACCCAAGAATCTTTCAGCATTTCTATTGCAATATCGATGTGTAACTAAGATTTTCATGAAATTTTTCAATGGCTCATGGCAGCAAACCGTGATCCCGAAAGACAGGAAGGATACTTGCATGTACTGGCTAGCTAGGAGGGGCCGGCTTCGAAACACGCCTAACAACAACTTGGTATGGCTGATATGTAGTTTATATATTTGATATATAAAAATGTAATTTACACTATTTCCTTTCCCTACAGTCTGTGCCAAAGGTACGTGGGACGAGCCCGGTATAAACAATGGCTGACAATTTGAACAACATACCAAATTGTTTCCCCAACAATGAGGACTCTTCATCCGATTCCGATCATGACGCCAAATCGGACGAATCGGACATGGAAAACAATATCGAGGAAGTGATGCAAGCATCAATAATGGAGGAGCTTGACGAAGATAGTCAAGAGCAAGCGACCGGTCGCTGCGTGAACGCTCTGGAGGCAAGATCAAGCTGGAAGCCTTGGGCGGGAAAGCAAAAACCGTTTCCATTCTTCCGCAAGAAGAGATTGCGCGTGGATCTACCTGCCAAAAGTACGCCGTACGAAATATTCTCCCTCATACTCGACGATAAGCTCGTGGCCCATATCGCGCTCGCCATGAACCTATATATGGAGAAAAAGAATGCACAAAAATCAAAAGCGAGCAAATGGCTTGAAACCAACCCCAAGGAGGTGCGCAAATTTATCGGACTCATGATATGGATGGATTTGGTGCGTGTTGGCCGGCTGGAGGATTATTGGTCCGAAAGTGCCCTCTACAACTTTGCCGTTCCACGAGCGGCAATGTATCGCGAACGCTTTCGGGCGTTGCTCGGTGCGTTTTGCTTCTACGACGATGGAACGAGCAAAACCGACTACAAGGAGCCGGGCAAGATAGGAGCCTTTATCGATGTGCTGCAGAGCAAATTCCAAGCGCTTCTCCACCTCGGAGAAGATGTAGTCGTGCGGGAAATGCTCGCCCTAGGGAGAGATCGTACCAGCTTCAAGCAGTACATCCCGGCCAGCGCTCACCGCCACGGACGGTGGGCACTGTTCAAGCTGTGCTCCCTGGAAGGGTATACCTGGGGACTGAAGCTATGCACCGAGCAGCGCCTAATAGGTGAAGCTCAGCTGGCCAACAGTGTGTGCATGGAGCTGTGCGAACCACTGCTTAACCAGGGTCGCACCGTTTACATCGACAACTTCCATGCCAGCTTCGATCTGGCGCAAGCGTTGCTAGCCAACCAGACGCACCTCGTTGGCACGGTTCGAGTCAATGGAAGCAGTATGCCCAAGGACGTGCTACTAGCAAAGCTTCGAAAGGGGGAAATAATAGCGCGTGAAAACGACGACGGAGTAATGGTGCTGAAATGGAAAGGAACGTGCACGATGGGCCTGCTGAGCACCAAGCATTCGCCCGCGCTGGTTCCAATGGAAAGTCAGGTACGATCGAATCGTCGCTGGATCAGGGTAGCACGCATCCAGCCGGAGGCAGTGATCGCACACATCCAAGCCAAAGGTAGGCCAGATCGTTCGGACGCGATCGGCCCGCACATCACCGACCTCCGGAAAGGGATGAAGTGGTACAAACAGGTGGGTCTCGTGCTGCTGCTCCAAGTGTGCGTCACGAACGCGTGGATTCTGCACCGCATGGTGACGAAAAAGAAGCTTAAGCTGGCGACATTCCGCGAGCAACTGGTGGACCAGCTGGTGCCATTGCCCAACCCCACCGTCGAGCGAGGTTTGAGCGGCGGGGAGAAAAAGTACACCCACCATCTAGAGGTACGGACTGATGGGAATGGTAGAACGGTGCGACGATCATGTGCCAACTGCTATGCTGAGTCTCGGAAAACCATGAGCCACTATGAGGCAGGAAGGAACAAAAAGGCAACCACTACGTTTTGTGGGAGCTGTCCGAAGCAGCCTCAACTTTGCATGCCGTGCTTTAACAAGTTGCATTAAGATTGGGCAAACAAAGATAGGTATATGAAGAGAATTCGATGGAAGGGAAATTTAGGGCAAAATAAAGAATTAACAACACGCTGAATTTGTTTCGGTAATGTGCCCATTTATTGCAATCCAATCTGGTTGTGTTGCTCTGTTCACATGTTATCATTTTGTTTTCCATTTTAACACGTTTGTATGAATATGTGTATTTGTTTTTGTGTGGCTCTTGTTGCTGCTGCTTCGAGATGCGTTCTGTGCTTAATCGTCCACTTATGTTTCTTTCTCTTTTAAATGTGTTCTATGTTTCTCCTTTTCCTGCTTTATTCCTTCCCCTTTGCTTTGCTTTTCCTATCCTTCTTGTTTGCTTTTGAATGATTTGAATATTTTTTCCGGCTTTCGCACTTCCTTCCTCTAATGTCCTTATCAAATGTTTCTTCATTCACTTTTCCATGTTTTCATGCGGTTCAATGCGCTGTTTTTTATCATTTTTACGCCATCCGTATTGTTGATTTCGCATTTAAACATTTAAGCGTAACACGAACTAGAGTTATGTGTCTTAGGGGTGTCTTATATTTCCTCTTTTTTACCGGAGCATAAACTCCAATTGGTTTTACGGTTCCAGAGCATCGATTTAGGGCTTAAGACGATGAGTTTTATTAGGTTGTGCTTAAACCGTTGACTTTGTTTTAACACATGTTTACTCAACACTTGCTGCATCGATTCAAACGTTTTTCCTAACCATTAATAAAGATTAATGCTTGCCAAAGTGATGATTATGAGTTTTTCTTTCCCCTCACAAACTTTAAATCAAAATGTTATTGATTCCAAAAGCATGTTTAAATGAAAATGATCTAACCGCGGAGCGTTAAACTCCTAGCGAGACCTTACATGACTTCTACAAGAAAATTCATTTTTGTTATGCCACTCGATCAGTAACCGTTGTCGGAGTAAATATGCTTTGCTGGTGGTAAGAGCTCCTTCGCTACCTTCACCTATTAAACGCTACCTCCCGTATGTGCGTGTTCGCGACTTTCGAGCGTTATTTTTTGTTCCATAAATAGTGTTATTTATTGTTTCGATAAATATGCACACGATCGTTAGCATCATGCTTTTAAATACTTCACCATTCATTTCCCATTGATTCAAGGTGATTCATCGTTTTCTTCCTAGATTATGCGTTTAACGTGTTGTGGTATCTTACTGTACTATCGCACGCAAAGTGGGCTTACATTTAAACGGGGTTTTGTTTTGCTCTGTACGTAGTTTGCATTTTTTTATGATAATTTATGTTTTTTCTCCAATTTTATCCTCCTGCAAGCATTTGCTTGACAACTTACACACACACACAAACAGCTCTGTAGGTTCGTCGAATCTAACTGCCCAGCAAGCTTTACATTTATTTTCAGTATTTTAGTTGAAATGGGGTGTGTGTATGAATGATGGAGAAACGAAATAAAGCATCGCTCTGCTCCGTTTTGGTTCAAATTAATGGGGCTAGTCCATACATACCTACACTCAGTGAAACTAATCTAACTTTAGGGTGAAAATATGGCTTACATCGTGACAAAATTTGTGTGCGTGTTTTGTGCTTAGTTTTCTCTTGTTGGTACCGCGTGTTGTGTATGATATGTGAGTTATGAGCGTGATATTGTAGGTGTGGTGAAGTGTGAGCACGCGTGGCTGCTTCAAAGCAAACCTATCTAGTAAGATCTCGTGAATCTAATAAGAATCACGATGGGATCTTGATCTTTGCAAGCCAATTGAAATCGATCGTGCTTCTAGCGAATGTGCGGGTGATGGATGAAGATCGGTTACACCATGACGATGGCAATGATGATGATGATGATGATGATGTGCTCTGTTGGTGTTTATATGACACACATACACATATATCTACGGCAAATAGGATCTCGGATGCACTTCCCTGATTGCCCTTGGAACAACCATTGAACAAACGTGTCTTCCTCATAAACCTTTGCCCTTGGCTGCAAGCATTCTCTGTGTTGGGGTGAAGGTGCTGCTGGCGCGCCAGACGGCGGCAGTCGTTTGCACGCGAATGATGAAGGCGTCCCTAAAAGCGAACCCTAAAAGCAAACCTATACCTGGCTCCGTCCCTATTGTAGGGCTCTCGCCTGTTTGGAACCCCAAACGGGAGCCTGATTTCCAAAACGGTGCGTGATTTAATGAGTGCGAAACACGTTCCCTGTCGGTGCTTCGTGATGGGTTTTGGTGGTGATGGTGGTGGTGATGGTGATGATGGTGCCAGGGTGTTTGTTGTGCTATACTCTTCTTTTGAGGGTGATCGTGATCATTGCTTGTGATTAACACGCATATTTTATTGTGCTGTTTGCCGTTTTGGTTGGTTTTCCTTATTTTGTTTCTTTGTTTCTTCTTCTTCATCTCCTTCTTCTTTTCTTCTTCATATTTTTTGTTCACCTTCCACACACATATGTCATGCTCCCCTTTCATGCTAGAAGATATTGCACTGTTCACAAAAAGACTGTTCACTGTTTTAACTGCTGCTGTTGTTCTTGTTGTTGTTGTTGTGCGCGATCGAGGTTTTCTCTGGTTGGCTGGTTGGTGTTGGCTCTACACCCCCTTTTTACTTGTATTTTTTCCTTCACACTTTTGCATTCGATTCTTGTTGATTTGTCTGCTGTTGGTTGTTCTGATTCTGCTTTGACAATCGTGTTTTACGTTTTTTTTATTACATCCTTCCCTTTTTCCTGTTAGAAGACTACCGATTCCGATCAACTTCAAATGTTTTGTTGTTTTCTTCTGTAGTGTATATGTGTAGTGTGTTTCTTTTAATTTCTCTTTAGTGATTGTGTTGTGTACTGTACTGTTTTGTGTTTTAGAGGGAACTCAGCTTCTTATTCGCTTTCAATATTGTAAACGTTACATCGGGGGACACTTTGGATAATCTAGGCGTGGTAAAAGAATATTCATTAAATTGAAACTAACATAAATATCACCGTTTTAAAGGCTTTTAACATATTTGGTATCGGGAGCGCGATCTCGCACTCTTACACTTTCTCCTCTTCACATTCTTAAGCGTTCCGGGTCATTCATCAAGCGGTTGGAGTGGAAAAAGCGGCGAGCGGCGAAGCAAAATATGACCCCGAACCGAGAGACGGTTTTGAGAGCGAGCCTCACCGGATACTGCCGGCGCCCGGGTGTCCCATTCATGCACGCCGATTGTCACATACACACAGAGTATAGGTTACACAAAAGATATAAGCGTTTGTTATTCATACGACGACAGCTAATGGTATGGTGGTTGATGGTACGGACAGACACTCCCGCGCCCATACCCGACGTAGAAGCCAGAAGGACTACGCGCGTTAAGGTTAGCCGTTATATCACAAGATTACTTAAACTATTACATACCAAAGCACCGGGCCAGGTGGTGAAAAGTGTTGATAGTGGATGAGGGAAAGCAAATTCCTGCCTGCTCTAGGTATGGCATTTATGATCGCAGTTCCGCAGCTACATCATATATTGTCATTAATGTTCATTCGTGCATCTTGATTGATTCCAGCTATTCCATATAAATTCCACTTCTTCTGCGCTCTTTGCCATACAGTTGGGAGCATAAACTCGTTTAACAAAAGCATGAAAAAGAAAAAAAAAGCATACAAAAATAATAAAACATAAATAAAAATTACAATGTATAATAAAACTAAACGTGATATAAAAAAGTATAAAGAAAAAAAAACATATTAACGACTTAAATGTTTTATAGTACGCTTTCTCTCTTTCTTTTTTAAAGTCACTGAATGCACAGCCGCTCAGACGCTCCGAATCAACGTCTCTCTGTGTTTAGCTGTCCTGTTTGTCGCACTTTCTTCGTTTTCCCTACCTTATTGACTTTTACAAAACTGAACCATTTTAAATACTTAGCTACTAAACACTGTACCGTACCTAGGCCTCTCTTCTCTCGCTCTGTCCCTTTCTTAGTAATACTTAGACGAAAGATAGTTATATGACGCGCCTGTATGCTCCGTTTCTATCCTTACTTGTCCTTGCCGTGCCATTAAAACAAAAACAGTAAAAGCTTTTACACTAAGATGAAGAGAAAAATTGCATTTCCCACCGCAAGGGTAGAGTGTTTGGAGTGGTAAAATTGGAAAAATAGAAGCAAACAAAAAACAAAGAAGAAAACGATTCCCTAGAAGAAGGTTAAGCTAAATAGTAGTAACAGAAAGGCACAACATAGTAGTAGACTATATATAAATATACAGCGAGATTGTTTTGAGTCCAGATTTGAGCATGCACGTAATGGTGTTTTCCCTATCTCCATCTGCAAATACCGCTTTTTAGAACCAGTAGAAACAACTGATCCGTATACTCCCTGGAATACACGACACAGAAAGGAAGTAAGCGAATGTTTTGCTTAAAATATAAAATAAAACATCCGACCACCATGTAACTTGTCCCTTTTCGGTATGCCTATTTGTTTGTTTGTTCTGAAATCGTTCTTGCGGAAGGGGATCATCTATTCTCCACCTTCCACGCATGCGTCTAATTTGTCTGTTTTTCTCTCTCCAAGTGTCCATCCTGTAAGCCATCTCTGTGTTCCACTTTGTTCCCATCGTTTTTTTTAAGTGTGTAAGTGTGATCGCTTCATTCAGCTTCAAATCTGAACTGGCTCATAATCGAATGTAATAGTTAGTGCTTGTTTCTTATCATCTGCTTCACGATCCTCAATTCGATCCCTGTTGAGCACTATTTATAATATCCTTCCTTTTACAGTTTGAATGAAATATTGAGACTCTTTGCCGTTCCATTTCTAGGTGGTTAATTTTTCTAAAGGGAGGCCCAGCAGTAGCACTTGCTCGAATTGGAATAGTGGTTTGTGTGTTGTTGGTTTGTTCTGTTCCGAAAGCGTTCTTTGAAAGCAACTGTTAAAATATTCCGCTGTTCCTTCTTCACTGTATTTATATAGCCTTAAGAAATTTGTCGTCGATCGTCATGCGTCGTCGTTCTCCGTTTTGTGTTTTGTGTAGCATTTGTTTGTTTGTTTGTTTGTTTGTTTTGTTTCCTGCTGTTGTTGTCGTCGTTGGTTACTATCTTCGGTGGTGTTGTTGTTGTTGTTGAAGTTGGTAGTAGCAGCCGCCGCAATCGCAACCGAAATTTCCGTCAAGTTTGTTTGTTTGTTTTACTTTGCATACGGAACGTTCCTCTCACGCGTGTTCCGCCACTTTCTGGCCTCGCTCTTCGCTCGGTCGGTTATACAGTTTTACTCTTTCCGTTTCGGTCCGCGCACTTTCCATGCGGAACCGGATTTAGTCCTTGTGCAATCTTCCAGCATCTTTGGGAGCTGTTTGTCATACAAAGTCAAGCTCGGTGCGCTTGCGGTACATTCGTCGCTCCATGGTGCGCTCGAACCACTTCTTCAGCTCGGACACGATGAACACACTCGAGGTGAGCGAGACGAGAAAGAGGAGATCCATCGCTGAGAGCGCTTCCGTTTGGAAAACCATCTGCAGCGGCGGGAAATAGATGACGAGCAGCTGGCCGAGGAGTGAAAAGCCGACCGCCAGCAGGAACATCCGGTTCGTAAACAGGCCAATCTGTAGCAGAGAAGCAGAAAAAATACAAATTATTGTTAGAGAATAGCACAAATAAAGTGAATGGTTCTTGAACTGTAAAACAACCATACTTGAAATACACTCTTTGTCTGCGATCGACAGCTCAGCGCATTCCACATGTCGAACAGCACAAAGCAGGTAAAGGTCATGGTCGTATCGCGGCTCGTCACGCCCGTCCCGTCCGCCATCTCGCGCTGGAACACCCACAGCGTACCGAGGATGATGATGCCCGCCGACAGCAGCACATTGATGATGAGCGATTTCGAAATCATGGGCTGTTTCACGTTCCGCGGTTTCTGCTTCAGCACGTCCTGGTCGACCGGCTCGACGCCGAGCGACTGGGCCGGCGGTCCGTCCATGATGATGTTGATCCACAGGATTTGCATCGCATTGAGCGGGTTCGAGATGCCCATCAGCGTGGACAGTGCAATCAGCGACAGTGCTGCAATCGACGTGGACAGCTGGAACCGGACAAAGTTGCGAATGTTCCAGAAAATACCTTTGCCTTCCTCAATGGCAGCACTACAAATTGAGACAAGATTCGGTTTAATATTTTTGTGTGTTTTTATAGGAAAAATAATCGCGTAAAGTCTTACATGATCGTATGGAAATCGTCATCGACCAGGATCATGTCGGCAGCTTCCTTGCACACGTCGGTACCGTTCTTGCCCATGGCAATGCCAATGTCGGCACGCTTGAGCGCCACACCGTCGTTCACACCATCGCCCGTCATACCGACGATGTGGCCGTTCTGCTGCAGCGCCTTCACGATCGCGAGCTTGTGCTTGGGTGTGACGCGATAAAACACGCTCACCGTGTTGATTATCTTTTCCAGCTGCATTTCGTTCATCTGATCAATATCATGCCCGGACATGGCCTGCATGTGCACAATGTCTAGTCCAATTTTAGAAGCTGTTAAAGATAAGAGAGGAAAAGTAGGATTAATTACAATATTTTAGTTCTTATTTGGAAATAATTGCTTTGAGTTGCTTAAATTAGTGTAATTGAAGAGAGTTGCATTTCTTCAACTGGGTCCGGCAACCCTAAAACGACCCTAAAAATCGCAGGTCAAACGGTAACCTGCTCAACCAGTCACCGGTTGACGTAAGGGAAAAGAAAGCTGGGGGTGCACATTCCGGTCGTAGGGCCTAGACACCTATATAAGCGGACGTCTGCGGCACAGTAGAACAACATTCGCAAATTACACTTCGAACTGACAACAACAACGATGAAGCTGGTAAGAACACTTTGTCCACCTTTCGTCTTCCTGCACATATTCGCTAACTTTCCATCAAAACCATTCTAGTTACTCGTCCTCTGCTCGCTAGGAGCGCTTCTCCAAGCATCGATCGCCACGCACGACATCAATGTTCCCGTGCTGGTGCCGGTACCCCACATCAAGAAGGTCCCGATCAGCATCCCCAAGTACGAGCACACCAAGGGCGAGATCATCAAGCACGTCCCCGAGCCGATCATCAAGCGCGTCCCGGTGGAGAAGCACGTCGACGTGGAGAAGCAGGTCGAGGTCGTGAAGCAAGTGCCCGTAACGAAGGAGATCGTCGTCGAGCGGCCGGTGGAGGTTATTCGCGAGGTGCCGATCGAGAAGGTGGTCATCGAGAAGGTGGAGGTGCCGTACGAGGTGATCAAGCACGTGGAGAAGATCAAGCACATCCCGGTCGAGAAGCACATCGAGGTGATCAAGGAGGTGGAGGAGATCCGCGAGGTGCCGTACAAGCGGTACGTCTTCAACAAGAAGCCCTACCCGGTGGCGTACAACGAGCCGGAGGAGGTGCAGGTGCCGTACACGGTGCCGGAAACGGTCGCACCAGTACCGGTGGTGGTAGAACCGGTGGAACCTTCGCTGAAGGACAAGTTCCACAACCTGGCCGGTAGCTACCTGCCCGATCCGGTCGGTTTCCTCAAGAAGTTTGGCAAGCATTAAGGAAGGGGGAGTGCAAAACGCTGTTCTGCAGTATGAAATTTAAATAAAGATATTTATTACACTCGAGTAAACCTTTCCCTGTAATATTCAGTTTCTATTGCAAGGTGTAACCAGCTGAACGCATCCAATGAAAGAATTATAGGGTTTTCCAGGGGTTGTGGGACACTTTAGTGACTTTTTCTTATGGGAAGTGAACTTTATATGAGGGGAATTGGAGTCTAGAGCATGCTGTTTGGACAGGCTCATTGAAAATTTGAATGTAAAAAAGGATTTGTTAAAAAAGACGAAATAGAGTGCAATTTCCATCACATAAAGTTAATATTCTGTTAGAAAGAGTCAAAAAAGTGTTCCACAACTATAAGAACCCCTGAGAAACCGTGTAAGTTAAGAACAGCCTAGGCTAGGACTGAGTTTGTCGTATCCTGACAAAGACTGGGATTGTCTGTTGAATACAATTAGGTCTGTAAGAGACCTGTTCTAAGGGGCAGGAAACGTATAGTTCACACACGAAACTACGAGTGGTGTGTAACTACTTGGGCTGTTCGTCAACCGTAGAGACTTGACCAATCATACTATACAAGTAAAACTTTTTTTGGGACGCACTGATGACAAAGACATATTTGAACATAACATAACGACATTTTTTCATGTCCAATAAGAACTGACTGGCCTTCATATTTTGCTCCTATGGTTCTATAGAAAAAATCGGCGAAAATTCTCTGGACTAATTTGTTCAACGTGCCAACGTGCACCAACTCTCGATCTACGTAGGGGTTGTATGAATACATCACTGCCGCCATCCAAAAGATCACTAGAAGAAAGTAATGAACTTTGTTGTCAATCATTCGACAGAAATTGATTCCAGTAGTTCTATAGGTCTAGCACTGACATAGACACTTGTTGTTCTTCAGAAACACTCTGCTCAACGCAAATGAATCCAACTTGGACGCATACTAGAGGACGTTGAACCTAAAACGTATTAAGCAAGTTAGCTGCAGATTTATCACATTAAGCAGCAGACAATCGATATATTTTTGTTGAGAATCAATAGCAAAATAAGGCAAAAATGTGTAAATGTAAAACCATGCAACCTCGCCTCATTTAATCATTTTTACAGGCTTTTCATGGCAGTTGTTGAACTGATGTTGTGCTAATTCTATTTTTTACGTAATGACATACACGCCGTCATGCCGGTCTTATACAGGATATCGATAATACGTACGTATTTAGTATCACGCAGCCTGGTAGTGTTTACTACGGGAGACGCTCCATACGAGACTTGAACTCATGACGGGCATGTTGTTAAGTCGTTCGAGTTGACGACTACTGTACCGTCTCGTGTGCTAATTATTTTATTCTAATTTAACGTTTACTTCGGACACATTTGCTAAAAGAATCCGTTCTCATATGATAACGTATGATTTATAGAGTCAATAACAAATATGGCGAAATGTTAATAAAACGCTGTTTAAATTACTTTAAAAATCGTCTCAGATATGAAGAATAAAAGAAAAAAAAAACAAACTACAAAAGACATACATAGAGTGTTAAATTATTTCAACATGATTAGAATATAAAAGAAGTGAAACAAAAGTCTACTACATAAGCCAAATTTGATGGATAGACAATGAAAAATATTCATGAAAAAAGTAGAAAAATTATAAAACTACATACTAAGGCAAGTAATGTGAACTCGATATACTATTACAGAAAATCATACCATTGTTCTCAAAGATATTTCAACATATTTCAACAAAAGATAATACAAATTAAATCATCATCAAACCGAAAGAAAAAAGACTTTCAAAGCAAGTCTAGCATTGATTACACAGTTAACATTCTTAGACCGCCGTTAGGCCGCATGGGCCATTCCGTTTTCCCGTTCTGAAAGTCTGCCCAACATTAGTTAAGTAATGCCGGTAACATTACATTCCTTTTCACATACCGATCACATAATACTGTCCCATTTGCGTACCCTTTTCCCCCACCAAACGAGCCCTTTTCAATGCGCACACAAACCCACAATACGGTTAAGAAATTTTGCAAAAGGTAAGGTATAAAAGGGATTAGCAAATGGTACCATAACGTATTCACAGTTTAACATCCGTCGAAGGCACATCTCACCAGCAAGCAGTAGAGCTATTCACAAAACACATCATGAAACTGGTACGTTGAACCATCTGGCGCGGTGCAGCGACACGCAGTAAACCGTCCAATATTCTCATCCTTTTACTAACGCGTCCTTTTTCTCCCTTCTTGCAGGTTCTTTTCGTCGCCACCATGGCGATTCTCGGCGCTTCCCTGTCCCAAGCCAAGCTGGTAAAGGTGGAAGTACCGGTGGCAGTGCCCGTACCCGTGCCCGAGATTCAGCACATCGAGAAGCGTGTGTCCACCATCAAGGAGGTGAAGGTGCCGTACATTCAGGAGGTGCCGGAAGAGCACGTCGTCACCCACGTGAAGGAAGTGCCCGTAGTGAAGGAGGTGCCGGTCGTGAACGAAATTACGGTGTACCGTGATGTGGAGGTCGTGCGGGAGGTGCCGGTCGAAAAGATCGTACATCGGCGCGTGGAGGTGCCGGTGGAGGTGGTACGCGAGGTTGAGCTGGTGCGTGAAGTGCCCATCATCAAGGAGATTCCGCACGTGAAGGTCGTGAAGGTGATCAAGGAAGTCCCCGTCGAGGAGGTGATCGTGAAGGACCTGCCCGTGGCTGAGCCGTACCCGGTCAAGGTGCCAATCCACGTCCCCGTGCCGGTTCAGGCGCACCAGCTGCACCTGACGAAGCTGAACAAGTTCCCGCATTTGCACGGCATCAAGAACTTCCTTGGATAAGTCGGCGAGCGAGCATGTTTGCCATTGCCACCAAGGGCGGAATGTCCTTTCCTTTCCTAAATATCCTCCCATTCCCCCTCCCACATGTACACTGTTCATGTCAAATAAAAAGAAAACCTAACTTATTCACTCCAAACAAACCACTTACCGATTGCCATGGCCGTTTCTTGAGAGTCTCCCGTGACCATCTTCACCAGCACACCGCTCGAGCGCAGCATTTCGATCGATTCGCGCACGAGCGGTCTCGGCGGATCGGTTATTCCCACCAGCCCGAGATAGACCAGATCCTGCAGCGAGGTGCCCCGCGCAATCGCCAGCACACGCAGCCCTTTCCGCCCGATCTCGTACGCTTCCTGCAGGAATTCTGCCTCGTTCTGTTTGCTCAGTGCGATCGCTTGCCCGCCGTACCAGAACTTGGTGCACTGGGGCAAAACCATCTCGATCGCGCCCTTCACGAAGAACAGCTCCTCCTTCGTGTTGGCGTACTTTGGCACCGCCTTCACCGCCATCATCTTCTGCTCCGAGCTGAACGGGTACTCCTGGATGCGCAGATAGTTGTCCGCGGCCGAGTACTGGCCGTTCTTCATTGCCGCCGCCAGCAGCGCCCCTTCGGTCGGCTGGCCGAGCAGTGTGTCGTTCTGGATGATCGCATTGTTGCACACGACGCCCGCCTCGAGCAGCTGGTTGATGCTGGCCTTCGCATTGTCCATGCTGTTGCAGTCGCGGATGTGAATTTCCCCATTATCGTTGTAGCCGGCGCCGGTTACGTCCGCCATGTAGCCGTCGGACGTGATGATGACGGTGACCGTCATCTCGTTCTTCGTGATCGTACCGGTTTTGTCCGAGCAAATGACGGTGACGCAGCCGAGCGTCTCGACCGTTGGCAGCTTTTTAACGATGCAGTGCCGTTTAGCCATACGCATGACGCCGAGAGCGAGCGTTACGGTTACAACGATCGGTAGACCTAAGGTTGAGAACAGTGAACAAACATATTTAGTGAACTTGGTTTGAGCTTTTTTTCGTTGATTTTTCTGTTTGGGTTTTTGAAAAATATTACAATAATCCTAATCCTGTTGTTACATTTCCAGTTAATAAGAACAAGGAAGTATGCCTTCATGGATATTAAAAGTGTGTAATATATTGCAAAAATTTATTATACGTAATCGTTTCGACCAACACTGTTGATGCTATTACGATAAAGAATCAGCTGGTACAGATGCTCCCACGTCTTCTTCTTCTTCTTTGGCTCAACAACCGATGTCGGTCAAGGCCTGCCTGTATCCACTTGTGGGTTTGGCTTTCAGTGACTAATTGATTCACCCCCCATAGCAGGATAGTCAATCCTACGTATGGCGGCACGGTCTATTTGGGGATCGAACCCATGACGGGCATGTTGTTAAGTCGTACGAGTTGACGACTGTACTACGAGACCGGCCCAATGCTCCCACGTACTAAAAACATTTATGCAAAAAAAAAACGTTCTCCTTTGCACTCCCACATTCCTAAGAAAACCCAACTCTAGCAAGTGATTTGGCATCCTGCCAGCATTTATACGACAACACATTCAGCAGAGCACATGAGTCATCGGCTACACTTCGAGCGTAACATTGAAAACTATTTCTTATTCCAGAGTTTGATTTATTGTAATGCCGGAAGCAAAGTCGCAAAAAGAAAAACGCCACCGCATAACAAATGCGCTACTCTACTACCCTTGACGCTAGTTGGCTCGCATGTAAGGCTGGCAGTAATTCGTTTGTACCATTTATCATGCTGGCCAAAATATCATCGTGGGAGGTTAACGAAAGTTGCGGCGTCGGTCGGATCCAGTGTGGGCGGAGGCTTGGGGAGCAGAAACTTATCCTTTTATCACCTACCTTCCGGAATGGCGGCCACGGCCAAGCTGACGCTGATGGTGAACATTTCCACCAGCGGTTTGGCCTGTATCCAGCCGAGCAGCATGATGGCGCCGATGATGCAGAACGAGTAGAAGCTCAGCTGCGCGCCGAGAATGTCCATCGATTTTTGCATCGGCGTTTTTGGCGCTTCCTCGGCCTGCATCATTTTAAAGACCTCGCCGAACTCGCTGTTTTCGGCCGTGCTAACTACGATACCCTGTTGGGGTGGGTGGGTTAGGAAAAGCATGGGGCATTAAAATCCGGTTTCGTCAGTGACATTTCAGGACAACCGTACCTTTCCATTACCACATCTAACTAGCGTGCCCATGAAGGCAATGTTTTTCATACTGGCATGGTTCTTGGTGTTGTTGGCGTTCAGTACCACCTCGACGCTTTTGCGTGCCGGTTCCGTTTCGCCCGTAAAGCTTGACTCGTCGATCGACAGATCGAACGCTTCGAAGATGCGTATGTCGGCCGGGACGCGATCGCCTACGTTGAGGTACACGATATCGCCCGGTACGAGATTTCTTGCCAGAAACGTTTCCAGCCGACCTTCCCGTAAGCTAAGGGAGTAAACGATAAACGATGAGCACAGGTGTTCCGATGTACTAAAAGGCAAACGGCTTACCAGTGACATTCCGGCGGGACAAGCTTCTTAAGCTCCTCCAAACTTTTCTCCGAACGATACTCTTGGATGAACGCAACCGTGACGACGATAATGATCGCAATGGTAATACTGATTGCATCATCAAACTGTCGCATACAGGCACTCACGAGGGCGGAACCTAAAAAAACCGATATGACAACACAAATTATGCGTAAATAATCCAATTCGATTGGCGCATTCATATTTCCTCTCTCTCTCTCTTACCCAGCAGCAGCAGGATCAGTGGATTTTTAAACTGCTGCACATACTTCATCCAGGGTGGCTCGTCGTCCAGTGCGTTGAGCTCGTTGTAGCCGACGATCTTGGAGCGACTGTTGGCTTCCGACCATCGCAGGCCCGTGCGAACGTCCACCCGGAGCCGGGCCGCTACCTCCTGTGCCGAGTAGGCCGACGATTCGGCCGTCGACAGGAGCATTTCCTTTTCCGCGTCCGTGTCGTTGGCCGTATCTCCACCTCCTCCGGTGTCTATTGCACCGCTCTGCGAAACGGAAAACAGAGCAGAACGTCCGATGAGTAATTGGTTATTGTAAATGTGATTAGTGCGTTAGTTGGGATGTATTATACATAAAAAAACCATGCTGACAAATGTGATTTCAACAAGGGAAGTAGTAGAAATTTATCAAATTCAATTGAAACAAGAATAGTTTATTATTGGGGAATCTCAGAAAAGGGAACGTTAGGTGCGCTCGTTCAATAGGAGGACTCAATTAAACCGAAAATCAATCGTATCGGATTTGGGCATTTTCACATTCACGCATACAGTAGCATCACTCAAAAAAGCTCTTGATTAGTTTTCGCTCTTTATTATCTATTTCCGGTCCAATTCAAGAGGGATTAAATCTAAATTATTCTATTGCAGGACTGGCGAGGGTGGATGTTTATAGCGATGCATTTGGCGGCAAAGGTTTTGAAAATTCCTACCGGCATTTTCACTCGTTGATAGTTGCTTTAGGACGAATCGTTGCTGTTGAAAAGATTGGAAAATAAATCGAGGTTTTCAAACGCGCGCTACGATGATGTCGAGAGTGCATACTTTCAGGCGTATATGATTAAAACGCCTGCAAGTATGCCTTCAACATAGCAAATTGAAAATAATCCGACTAAAATATGATCCTTTTTATTTTCTTAATCCATAGTTGTTTGAATATGTAGTAATTAAAAAATGAAAACTTACAACAAACGATACATGAAGATTTTATGAAGATACATTTAAACATTCAACTGGTTGTCAGGGGAGTTGTTGAATTCTAGCGAAAATGTATCTTCATAAATAAAATAGCAATCGATTTTTCCCCCCAAACGTTGTTACACTTATTAAGATTGTTGTTCCCCTCCCATATGCAGTTGGTAAGAATATGAACTCAACTTTCTAGCCATATTCTCTCCGCCCGGCCTGTGCCAACGGACTGCAGGAGGAAAAACTTTCCCGTAAAACTTCCATCGCTATCTGCAGGAGAAGTATGTGCTGTGCACATGAGAGAAAACGATCACCGGGACGACTTGTTTTCCCCCCAGTGGGAATAAACTATTCTACTCTCAGCTGCTGACGCTCGATAGTGATAAAGTTAGCATATTCTTTGCAGTAGCAGAGGAGCGTGAGCAATATAAGCAGACAGCGTATCCGTTGCAACGCTCACAGTGAAAGCTTTAAAAAGTACATGATCCTGGCGGAAATGGCAGGAGGTGCCGGTCCTGCAGACGAAAGTTAATAAAACACATTCCGCTGGAGAGAGGTGTGCGACAAATTTCCGTCCCTGTCACTACTATTCCGCAACGGTTACATTAACTCCCAAGGATGGGTGGTGTGCGATGAGTATATATCACACTTATTCTGCTTTGCAATTTGTCAGGTAAAATATGAACCGTACGAAGATGATGAATGCGTCGAAATGCATTCATTGCGATGGAGTAGTGAGGAAGCGAATGTTTAAACACATTATGAAGATGAAATGCACGCTTGTAAATCATATTAATTTCATTTTAATGAATGCTTACACATCGCGTACCTTACACTTTTTCCCATATTGAAGATTGCAATGTCTAGCTTACCTTCAAACGGGCTAGACTTTCATCCTGCTGCTCGTACAATACATTTTATTTGCACAGCATTATAGCTGTCTTTCCTACGTGCCTGATGGTGTTTGCTTTGTCTTTAATGAAGAATTTTCCAGTAAGAAACATTCCCTTTCTCCCAAAACAAACCGTCTGTGTATGTGGTAAGAGACAAACGATGGCAAAGGTACACAAACACACATGGGTTATGCTTGCGGTGCGTCATACGCACGTTCACGACAAGAGCTTAAGATTCCTGGAAAACATAAATTGGGCCGCGTCATTAGGAACACCGGTAATGTGTGGCGTGCGTTCTGGCTGCTGCTAATGAGACAAAACGATACAGGCAAGAAGTTTAATTCCTCCCGGGATTAGCAAGGTTAAGTGCAGGAGAAAGAGAGGCGGCGAAGCACGATTATATAAATGTGGCCAATTACTATCAACTAAAGCCAGGAACATAAAGGGATGTGAAGGATTAAATTCTTAAAGCGAGCAACTTTAGCGAGACAAGATGTTTCAAGCTCACTACAACCGTCTAACGATTGTTTGGAAACTTCTTACAAATCTCAAATCTCTCTTTGTGCTATATAATTGTAACGGCAATTGAAGAACCAATACAATAGATCCTTTACACGCTCTCCTTGATCGTTCTCTTAAGCGCTTTGTTCGTACGCCTGCCACAAACCGAATTAATTTGCATACTTTCACGACTTTTCTCTCGTACGTCCGTTTTTACCGCTGAAGGTAATCGAATAATGGCGTTATGAAATCGACTTTTCCATCCATCACCGTTTTGTGCATTGCCTCGGCGTATCCACCATCCTTTGGGTGGTTTGGTGCTGTTGTGCTGGGCTATGATCGATTTGCATTTTTCCTCTCCACAAGTGCGCAGATGGGTTGAGTGTGTACGTTGATTGGAAAAACGGCAACGGAAGGGTAGCGCTTTATCGCACTTTGTTTTAACGTTCTTCGTTGAATCGTTGCCTTACTATCGGGAAACGGTTTACTAGCGCGCTTGCTTTTGGCTTTACCTCTCGTACAGCTTTTGTGCTTCGTACTTACAAAGATGCCATTTTTCCCATTTTAACGTTTAAACTATCGCGGGGACCTACATTGTTTGGCACGGTGGGAAAAGTCATCAACAAGGCTCATGCTACCGCTCTTTGTGGCACCATTTTAAATAATGGAAATATGAATTACATCCTTTCCTTTGCTTTTCCTTCATAGGAATAAAGCAAGAGTGAGTGAGAAACTGAACGTTATATCACCGCCTGTGTAAGGGTAGCTGTTTTTATTTTCTTTAATTTCCCTTACCAATAATGCTGTTTTGGTCCAGAAGGTGGAAGAGCAAAAACATTTAGCTTCCAGAATCATCGCCACCCAGCAGCAGGACCAGCAGGACACAACTACAAACCTTCCGCGTGCGGTTGGGGTAATGAAATTTTTATAATTTAATCCCTCAACCACCAAGCTTCCCTCAGCATCGCCGAGTGATGCTTTTGTTTTGGGGAGTGTCTCGGATAAGCCCGCATGAAAGCTCGTATGCTAAAGCGAACCCTACTGCTGGCTGGACCTGCTGGTGTGTTTTGTTGTGTTGGAAGCGATAACGATGCTTTTTTCACCACCACCAGCAGCAGTAGCAGACAATCTAATGACTTGCCAGAAAGGTGGTGTACCAGAAGACACAAAAGACGTTGCATGCTGATATTTTGTGAAAAATGGAGGGTTTGGATTAGAGATAGGAACCGCTCTGCAGTGAAATTGAAAGAGAGACTGAACTTTTGCACAAACAGCATCCGGGGTGAGGTATCACTTTTCGTTTGGGCTGCAGACACTGTTAGGCACTGGTGGAGCTAGAGTAATAGAAGTAAAATCATTTCGAAGACTACCAATTCCTTTAGAAGTGGTAGAAATACAGAGCAGTGTACATTTTTGAAGATGAAGCAATTTTCTACCCCGCACGATAGCATAACTTTTCACAGGAAATCCCCAAAAGTGACTCGTACTCCTGCTGTCCTAGCTCAAAAGTGGAAGAAAGGAAGAAGAAGTCCAACCCAGCTTTTCCAGGCGACCGATCGAGCAAAAACCCCTTTCGATGAAACTTTTGACCAGCAGCAGAAGGTTCGGGAGTAAATGAATTAAAGCTGCCCGACGTTCTCTACACGAGTGTGGCGTGGAGGGAAAGAACTTGTGGCAAACAGTACCCAAAAACACGTCAACGACCCCGAGAGGTGCTGGAGTGCAAAATGTTGCCTGATTGTTGTTGTCCCCCCGCGTGTGTACGGGAGTTGCTTTTCTCCCGGCCCTTGTTAGTTCGTTTGCATAATTGATAAACTCATTGCACGCTCCCGGGCAGTTGAACGAGTGTCGTCCGGCCCGTGCGGGCAGGCAGTGAGAAGAATTTTTCCCAACCGGGTCGTCGTGAGCGTGAAGTGGTCCCGCACGTTCGCTTGTTATTTTCCCAGCGTGATTAGTAGACAGTGATGTAGTGAGGCAATGAATTGCAAAAACGGTAGAGGGCGCTGTAGATAGGTAGAAAGGTAGTGCTATTCGAGTGAAACATTTCAACTTATCTTTAAAAATGAAGTACAAAAGGAAGGATAAACATAAGCGTACGCAACCCATTGGTTTAATCAACCCAAAAGCCCTACAATTCATTGTCACGTCAACAGGTGCGAGCTTATAAAAATGCTTAGCTCAACACTTTGTCCATAAATTTATGAGTTTTGCCGCACCGGCCTGACAAAGCAAAGCATTGGCAGTGGGTTGTTAAAAATCCTATAAACTTCAGCTTCACTCTCCAGCCAGTATTAACACTTTATTTCCACAGCCACAGAGAGAGTGAGAGCTAGTGGAATGATAAATGGATGAATGTTTACCATGCCGCATCCGCATTTTCATGCGGCACGTTTGTCCATCCACCGTGGGACTGGAAGTTTTCGAATAGAGACAAAGTTTTTCACAAACGGAAGCATAATTTGCTGGCGGTGGCGGCGAATGGTCGTAAAATCAACTCGCTCTGATTTAATTGTTTTCGAAAAATGATTTAAACCTCTTCGTAATTGGCCAAACAGTGGCAAACGGAGGACAGTTGTGGGATCCAACTTTCTATCCAGTTTCACAACCTTAAAGTGAGTAAAAAAGAATGAACATACATGGTTTACTAAACGTATGCATCTTTAAATAAAATTCATTAGACACTTATGTCTAGTGGCGCCATCTGGCGGGAAACAGCGAAAATGCGAAATATGAAACATGACACATCCGAACGCATGATCCGTTTATAATATTAACAACCACCGGAGAAACAGACATTCCATTCCATTGAAACTGCTCCAACAGATTCTAGCCATGATGCTAGTGCTCTGAATCGGACAGCATAAATCCGTTCGCACGTTTGCGGTCAAGGACTCGAACGCAAACCCCCATCGGGCAAGGGTTTCCACAGATCGGTCGAACGCAAACCCCCATCGGGCAAGGGTTTCCAACAGATCGGTCGAACGCGATACACCCGCGCGTTCCAGATGGTTTGCCCGACGTGGACACTAAAGTAAAAGGACGCCCCGTCTACCCCTTTTAATTACGGATTCACCGAGAGAGGGACTCACGCAAACAGCTTTCGCAAACACAAACGCTGTTCTCTCGCCATCTCAGGTGGTGGTGAGGGTAAACCATTTGCTAAACCCGGTTGTTTGCCTTTGCTGTAGATTGGTGGCGTGGAGTATGGGGTTTGCAACATTTCCGTCCCTTTTTTGTGCTTTGCCCACCCACCCAAAACGGACACTATTACCACCTTCATCATCAGGCGGCAGCGACCGGGGTGGTATCGCTAGCTTAAGTGGGCGAACGGGCGCAAAACAATTCTCACCCGGTTTCCAAGAGCGTGGGGAGAAGGGAGGGAATCTCTCGCCATCCCGTCGAAAAGGACAAAGTTTTATCTTGCCCCGGCACAAAATAGGTGTGACCGCAGTTGTTTTCCCTTCATTTTCAACGTCCCCTTTCCGGTGGAGCTTTGTGTGTGTGTGTGGGGTGTATTTTTCCACCGGTCCCGTCCGGTGGGTTTGTTTTTCCGACTCATTGTGTACCGGATGGATCCGCGGCATCCGCATGGCTCGGCTGCGTTCTTGGTACGTTTTCATGGGCTACACTTTTCGGGAAACGTCTATTTGCTTGTGGTCCTATGCAAACTTGCTACCACCATCGTCAGGAGCATCATCGTCAACGACAGTGTGTCCGGTCGTCGAGATCATGTTGTGTGTGCACAGTAACAAGGACGCAACCCTGAGGAGCTTCGAGCATTAATGGAAAGATTAGATGATTTGTATGGAAATCCATGCAAGCACAAATTATTAATGTTACTTATTAATACTTTGTTTCCATCACATCAGAAAAAATAAATGGTTGAACAAAAATACAAGAAAATCTTAAAAAAAAGGTTATACTTTCTTTATGTTAAATGTAAAATTTCATCCGTAGAAAATGAAGCTCACAACCGGCGAAAAACGTGACTGAATTAAGAATACCCTACAGGCTCTATCCATTTTGCCACAAGGTTTACACCGACAGGCAACAAATGAAAACGGGAAAAGTCACGCAATTATCATAATTTTCCGAACCAGCACCGACGAACAAGCAACAAGCTGCTTTCCTTCCTGAGTCAGACCGCAGCACAATGGAATGTTTTTAATTTAAGTTACTGTTGTAGTGTTCTGTAGTGGCAGCAGTAGAGAACAAAGAGAAGGAACATGTTTTACTTTAATTGCTTAGAGAAGGAAAATTAAACACATGACTGTGGTCTGATGAAGATAGCCTGAACAAACGAAGAGATTCAAAAATATCCTTTATTTAAAAAAAGTAATCCCAGGAATACCCTTCTTACTTGCAGCTGTACTTGGTTATATTCAGAGAAACTCAACACGAACGACATGAAAAGTCGCTAAAAACAGACAACCGAACATTCCCTTCCTCTTCGTGTCATTTTCTCGACCAAAGAAACAGAATCATTGATCAAAAAAAGGAAACCCAAAAAATTTGAATTTCTTCATCCGCAAAGCAGAGAAACATCAACGAACGCCAAACCAGAAAGTTCAATTCAAGTTGTTATAGGGAAAGATTTGCCAACGAACAAACAATGCCCGGCGAGACACGATAACTAAAAACAAAACATTAAAGAGCCTCACAGAGATACAGATGTTTCCGGAGGGGTGTCTCTCTCTCGAGAGACGAAATGAAACAACACATTTGGCTACAAATCAGTTGGTTCAACCGTCACCAACCGGCTCCTTTCGCTTTACTGGGAATTACTGTGCTGCAACTGGAGAAATTCACCCCAAAATACCTCCCTCCCCCAAAATATAAAACAAAAACCCAAGCGGAAACATCCTCGTTAAGGGTGAAGTTGTTTTTGGAGGAGACCAGCCAGGGCGGGTTTGAAGGAATTGTTTCTTCCAGTTGTTTTTATTAAGTTTATTTTCTGCTAGCTCTTTCCCTGGCTCCTCCGCTGGTGGTACGAAAAAGCGCAAATCCAATTTATGTTTTCGATGCCTTGCACATGCTTCTGGTGCTAGCTTTCTAGCCGGTGGAAAGTTTTGCCTTCCCACCAGCGCAGCGTCCTTTCGCCGGGGTAGCTTTTCACAAGCGCACAAATAAACATTGTTAATGCTGCTGGCTGGCTTTTCTTTCCTTCGATGTTTTATCTTTTTTCGCTTTCGCTAACAACCTTTGTTGGATTGTTTTTTTACAGTGTGCAAAAAATAGAACATTTGAATGATATCTCTGCTGCGAAGCTTTCGTTCAATCACCCTGTCTGGGCACCAATAAACAATGGTTCGTCCCAGTTTTCTCCAACGTCATATCCTGTTGCACTTTTCGCTCTTGGTTTTCTGTCATTAAGGATGTTTCCGTTTTTTCTTCAGTGGCATCTGTAATGGTTTGGTGGATATTTCCTTTTTTCCTGGCCATGTTTAACGGATGTACTGCACAATACGGTTTCCATGCGAAGAGTGTTGATGAGCTATTAGAAAAAGCTATTTATATTGTAGCTGCAGCTGCTGAGCTTAAGTGATTTAAAACAATTTAATATTCAACTTCAATAACGAACTGTACAACATACGATCTACCATCAATTAGTTCTATAACAAATCAAGACCATTTTCTATAGAAGTGAGCGTTCGTTTGCTGGCGAATAAAACTCATTCTGAAGCTGGCACTGATTTTCTGACAAATTAATGTTTAACGCCCTTAAGGTTTGCTTTCTTTTTCGGTTCAGTCGTCAACCACTCAACACCAACTTTGTGTACATCTGGAAATGAAAAGCTGTCCTTCTTTCCTACACCTTTGAGCGGAAAACGGAAGCCCATCCTACCCGCTTGCTGTTAGCAGCAGCTGATCCCAAGCTGATGGATGTCTTGCACATTTTTAACGTTTGCTCGAGATGTAGTTTTTGTTGCACGTAAAGCCCAGCCCTTTCCCTCGCCCCACAACGGAGCAATAGTTTTGTTTCAAGTCGGTAAAGAAGCACTGTTTGCCAGCTCGTTACCTTGTGCTGGCCCCGCCCGCGTGCTAATGGGCATCACTGACGTTGACTTCAAGAAGAAACCGGCGAGATAAAGGATTAAATGCGAACTAAATGGGAAGCGGAAGCTGGAGAAAACTAAGCTGACTTTAATGGTAGGAGTTGAGAGGCGTCAGGCGTGGATAAGAGGAAGCTAGCAGCACAAAAAAAGAAATGAGATGAAAATGTAATAAGAACAGGCCTGATGAAAACGAACGCGAGGGGCGAAGGATAAGTGCAGGGATTAAGGGTGAGCTACTCGATTCCCGCTTTGTCCACGATTCCTACTCCCAGTCCCACTTTAATAGTGAAACGACAGCAATGAAACGGTAGTAATTGCAGTTGTGGTTACTAAATTAAATGAAGCCCTTTTGCCGCACGGATCACGGTCGCATCGGGTGCACGATTGCAAATGAGCTTTCCGGGAGTCCATTTTATTTAACTACATGAATGCAATTTGTGCCACAAAATGTCGTAAACGTTTTCAGGGGTTTGCTTGCATAGGAAGAAGTAAAATGAACAGTCGCAATGAAACTCTCGAGGATTAGCGAATCATTTGAAATGGGACTCAATTTAAGATTAAGGATAATTTTATAATTATAGTGCGGTTATAATTGTTAAATCATTTATAAGCCCAAATTTGAGGTTTATCCAAAATATCGGTAATGGCCCTCTATGGTTTGAAGGTTTGAAACGCCTAAAGGTATGCTTACAGATTTTTTACACAAACATCAATGCATACTTTTAGGCGTTAGACAAAATATGTCATGTGGTATGTAGAATAATTTGAAATAATTAAATGTATTATTGGAAATGGGATAGTAGAATAATAACAAAGCTTTTAAATGGATTCATTCCTAGCATATGTTTGAAAATTGAAGCATTCATTTATTGTGTTGGCTTTAAAATTCAAAAATCCCTCACGCTACATGTTTCTGTTTGTTCAATCCCCATAGCTCCGTTTTACTTAACCACACTGTGTCAGAACTCTCTGTTGCCTTTCCTGTTATAATTTCACACACGATTTACAACGCAAACGAAGCACGGTAAGTCGATAAAGAACGTACCAGTACACTCCCGCTCCTGTAAATGAATCCCTGCCGCGGCTATTTTTTAACACACGGCGACACAAGACTGCAGGAAATAGGAGTCCTACCAGCTGAGGACGAAAAAGAAAACTCAACCACGGGAAGCTGTTTTTTTCACTAGATAATCTTCGCAGAAATATGAGTGTACGACTTCCGGTGCGGGCGTCGACCATTGCCGTTGGTTCGTTGTACCTAGGTCAGGAGTAGAGCGTCACACAGACCCTCGCACCCCCTTGGGGGAGAATTTCTGGTACAAAAGTTGCGAATGTCTCTCGCAGGGTTTATTTTGCAATTCCCGGCACCATTTGCATGGGAACAGTGGAATTCGCGGGCATTCGAGTCAAAAATGGAAATGATTACTCGGGTAGCATTTGAAACTTGCATTACAGACTAGTGTGTGAGTGTGTATGTGTGGTTGTGTACCGGTTTGAGGCAGCAGGAAGTTGGCGAAAAGATAATATCGCAAAGCAAAAAAGAAGCCAGGGGATCGTCGCCGGAATCGGAAGGATCTATTCCATGGGGGCAGCACACGGTAGGCAAAAAGATATTTTAATTAAAGTTCCGGTGGATGAAAAATTTGTTCCATTTCGCTTCCAGTTCACCACCAACAGTGAGCAGCGTATGCCTCGGAGCAGAAGGTTGTGAACCATCCGTTTCACATTTTCACGTCGACGTGGTTGAATTGTGTGCTGCTTGCCACTGGCAGTATGGTACTGGGAAGAAATTTTAGAAGGTTTCAAATTGTTGGCAAAATATCTCAATCAACTTACGGTGCGGGAGCGAGAGACACCAAACTCAGACAGACAGAGAGACAGACGGTTCGGAGGAAGGTGCTTCAAATCCGCTTGCCATGCGGGAGACCTTGGAGTAGATTTGCGCAGAGAAACGAGTGGGAAGGAGGCTGTACCTGATGAGCTTTCCGGTTTCCCACAAAAACCTTCATATTGAGTGTTTCACCGCCATGTTGTTGGGGTTTTTGGAGTATGACTTCAGATAATCTGTTGTTTTGAGATTTATAGGCAATGATGATGATCTTTTGAAGTTTGGCGAAGAATTTAACCCATCGGCAGCGAATTCAACTGCTCCGGTGGTGACTGCTTTGCGATGGTCGTACATTTCTGGAAAACATGTCGACTGTCAAACGGTAACCTGATAGTTACAGCAAATCTACCGTAAGCAAAGATCCTTAACGAAGCTAAACACATACAAAGCTTACTGGAACAAGACTGCTCTTTGTAGATATAGAACCAACCCCATAGAACCAACTACCGCTACTAGAAATACTGATAAAGCAGATATGTTAGAAGGAATAAATCCATCGGTTGGCAACCTAACCCCCTCATACAACGATGCTGCATGTGGAGTGGGACACACCGGGTACACGAGAGATTGATATCGTTTGCAACCCCCGTCAGTATCTTTAATGTTTTCCTTTTATCCTTGTACGCCTCGGGGCTTTTAAAGGTGCTGCGCGTCGTTAGCAGGTAATGCTGGAGCGGATGCTACCGTTGCTTTCCAAAATTCTGATGGATTACTATGGGCACTACCGTTACGTTTTGGTCTCTTTCCCTTACGAAACGCCAACTTCTTGACTTTACCAGGTAAGGCTGTAAGAGCTCGGGCGAGAGGGCTTATGAAGCAATACGACAAGATATGTGTTTGAGAAGCACGACCCTAACCTCAAACATTGAGCTCCCTACACTAACTCACGGCGTGCAGTTCTGACTGACGCTTCGGATTTTCGCAGATACCATCGTCAGCATAATTCGACGGCACCTTAACGAACTAAGCTGCCGCTGAAGGGAAACGCTCCTTTTCACCCAGCGTGGAGGCACGGGAAGACACAGAGGGAAAAACTCGATGGCAAGAACGCCTAATGGTGTGGTGGTGCGCACCTGTTGGTTGTCACCAAGGGCATACACATATTTCATTACCTTCATTCAGCGTGAACAGATGTCAACGTTCGGGGTTCGCCTTCTCGTCTCATCTGCACAGAACTCCAACTTCAACAGTCCTGCGACCTTTTTCTACACTAGAGCATGGTGAAATTTCAAACTGGAAATGAAGTTAACCTGAGCGTGTTTTACTTTTTTTTTGGTCACAAAAGAATGTCGGTTAGAGTCAGACTGCGAGTTGCGGTAAAGCAACGGTTCCCCGGCCATATATGGGCTGCTAAATTGAGTGCATAGATGCTGACATCTCATCACAGGGAACTGGAATTAGGTGTAATTTTCCCTTTGTCTTCTACTTATTATGTTTACTTTACATGTTCGTTTCATCGAGTTGGCGCTTCTGTACTTACTGCAGTTCGTACAGCAGCTTTATCAACCCAGAAGAAAATTATCAACCTGCCCCTACCCGAAGGGGCCAATTTGTCATCTCATTTAGGCACAAATTGTACCGACAGCGTGTAAAGCTACTCGATTATCTAACCTTCCTATAGCATGATTTTGGGAACGGTTCGATCGTGACGAGATGAGCCGCACACACATAAAAAAAGGAACGAAGAAAGCACTTTCCATCTGACAGGGACAAACTGAAGAAGGGATCTCATTTGAATATTTTATTAGATTCACGTGCGGACGGTGCGGAGAGACTTTTTTTACCACGTCGATCAAAAACATTCCATACAAAGCACAGCCCAGAGAAAGAACACTGTCCGATGTGAATGATTTTACCGAGGAGGACGATTGAAATTAGATTTCATGTAACAAACAAGCGCTGGGCAAACAGTTCTCGAGAATTTCGCATGGAATGTCATTATATTCGAGGCTAGATTTTAAGCTGAATTGATGGAAACGTGGGACATTTTTTATACGGAAAGACCGCAGGTAGTAATCATGCTTTCGAAAATATTGCATCCTGTACTGCCAAGTCTTCTTAATCATCGTCTTTTCAATTGAAAACGTAGGTGAATGTTGGAAATGCCGCCGTCATACGTTGCTCATCGAACGATGAGCAATTAAATGAAATCCTATAGCAACGTGTCACATAAAAGATGTAATCCCTGTTTAATGATAAATGTTCTTTTAACATCGTGCCTGAAAAGATCGCCTACGATGTGTACTTTGAGGATAAGTATTGATTCTGCAAAGGTCAACGTCGACATAGTCGACATTCGCCATATAAGTGGCACAGAATCTAGACGTGATTGAAGATATTTTTGAAAGAGCGAGCCCAGCAGCATCAAAAAACGTTAGCACAATGACACAAAAATGCGGCAAAAGAAATCTTCTCAATTCAATGCACTTCTTTCTGTTATCGCTCGGTACAGTCGCGAACGAACGTCCGCTTATCGTTGCAAGTAACCCAAATAACACATTCGACCCTAGGTCAGTTTTGCATGGGAATTTTATGTGATTGTTTTTCCTATTCGCCACCATAACAATAATGTAATCGACCCGATTGGGAATTTAATAAACGCAAACCATCATCGAAATCCAAGCTTCGGCACAATAACAACAACAAGCACAAGAATAAAGCTGCTGCATGTGGTAAAATAGCGCTATCAAATTTCAATTACCCTCTTTTTGGCACAGAACCGTGATTCCACACTAGCATGAACCAGTACTTAGAATCGCACCGTTTACGCAAGTTTCCGTTGCTTCTGGCTGGGAAACAATTTGAACCAGTAGAAGGTTATTATGCGCAGCCAGGTGCCGTTATGGTTGTAACACAATATCGCAAAAAGGAACACATTTGCACGTGCACGGTGTAAAGGTGCTTTAATACACAAATCCAGATAAGGGATATTAAAAATGAAATTGATTATCGATCAATACCATCTCCTCGTCGTATCCGAAACCGGCAGCCGAAGCGTGCGTAATTGCATAAGTACAAATATCCCATCTATTGTGCTATTTGATCCCTCGTTCTTGGATCAAAGCACAGCTTGTGCTAGCTAACCGCTCGATATTTGACGAGCAATGGCTCGTTCGAATGGTAATAATACTTTTGCTTCACACCTCATTAGGCAGCTAACGTAGGAGATCTCCCTGTGCGAAACAAATGAACTACACTGGTACACCACAGCACACAGCCAGGAAAAAAAGGCATATCATCACCATTTTTCCTTGCGACGGTAGGAGAGGATGATGATGATGAAGCGATATGTACTGCCACAGTTGGTGTAGTCACATTGCGAATACACGAGTAGTTTGTAATCAATACGTTACTCATTTCTCAGATTACAGCGAGGTACAGCGAGAAATGGGTAGCTTTTGAACGCATCATTACCTCAACAAAACCCACTAGCGCAAAACAAAGCAGAGAGCGAATCGATTCTTCGCACAAACTTTGTAGCCTACCTTAGAGAAGAGTGTGTGTGATCAGATTTATCCGCAGACTTGCAGACGCTATGGTTTCGTATGGAAAACTTCAGCCATGATCAATACTGGTTGAACGATCAATTCGATCGAAAATCTCAACAAGGTAACTCATTTGCATCCAAATGTTCACCGGAAGGACCACACTTGTGCTTAAATGCAAACTGAATAATTAAATGGGATGAAAAATCCCGTCTGGCATTGTTGAAGCCCCTAAAGGCTCACCAGAAGGCAGAAGAGGTCAGAAGGGGCAGAAGAAATCTAGCGCGGGACGGAAATCGATTTTCTTTATGACGACGGCGTCGTCCACCATCGTAAGGAGGACAAATCAATTTTGCTAAGGTGGTAAAATTCAATTTACATTCTTTATGAGTTTTACAATTTCCGAAATGGGATTTTGTTAATGCAAAGCACGGTTGTTGGTTGATTAAAAGTTTCGCTTTATGATGATAAGTATTATTTTAAGTATTATAGACGTGTAGAGTTGAACAAAGTACTCCCGGTTAAATAAGGCCATTCTTGTTAAAGTTTTAATATTCCTTCATCGCATGTCAAAACTAACAAATGAGTCAAGATGAAGCATGTTTCTTAGAACAATGTCTAATCAAAATTTTCATAAGCGCTGTTAATTAATCATTCATATCATTAAGTAGCAAATCAATAGTCTCCCCCTTTGACGGTTACTTTGGTGAGGATCATGGGTGCTTTACGACATCTGCTACAGATACTGAGACAATTAATACTGTTTAAGCAATATCAACCACTTAATTCTAACGAGCGCTTCATCATATTTAAAATACAAACAAGCGCAACAGACTATCATGACACACAAACCCTGTCACTTACAGGATGGGAAGCTTCCAGAGAACACAAAAATGTTCTATGTCTCCAAACTCTTGTGACACATTGATATCAAGCGAACAAGCACTTTATATAACACAACTTCAGGCGGAGTTATAAATGCGCAGCAATAAAAAATACACAAACACCAACTGTTTCGACTTCCGTTCAACAGCAGGGAATCCAACCATCGTGGTGCTCGTTATCCACTTGACGATCGTTTTTCAGCTCGTCACACACACACACGAGCGTAATGAAAGTTCGCGAACGTAATGATAAGAAATGGTTGGTGCAACATTTCTTCACTTTCACACCCCCGTCGAAAGGTGTTTTCTATTCTATGAAACAGCACACACAAACGAACGAGGGCGGGGGTCTTTTGTATCAAGAACGCAGCAAACGGAAAAGCTCTTCACCCATGCGGAACGATTAAATGGTGAACCGAAGCGTATTTGAGTCACATGAACATTCGGGTCATTGTTGGATTGTTGCGTTGGATGGGGCACAACATCAACGTCCCCCGGTCCCCGAGCACTCGAGAACTGGTTCGAGATAACTTTGCCAACACGCCATGATTAGCTGTCATCGGTTGAAATTGCTGATCGTAATAATAGACCACAGGCATCCAACGCCCGCCCCGGAGCTGTTGATGATGTGTGTGTGTGTTTTTTTGTTCTATTTTTAATGGAGCGCCGCGTTTTACACGTAAAAGCGTGACAGAAAACTTATTTCAAATCAAAGTTGTAGCGTGCTGTGTAGGATTGTTATGAGTCAAATGGTTCTAGCTGAAATGACACATGCAGAGATGTCACCTGCAAACTTTGATACGGTGATAACTTCACAACAACTTTCCTAATGTTGTTCTAAAACTAGCACGAAATGTCAACTTGGACTACAATACGATACAGAATACTACATATTGAAAAAAAAGCTCACATCCATTCTATTCAAGAAATAAAGTCAAGCGACCAATGATGCTTGCGTGTTATTTTTAAAGAATTCCGTCAGAAATGTCATTATAAAACAAACACTGCAAAAAAAGCAAACTGTCCTTGAACAACTTCGATCGTTTGGCCAACGTTGTTAGACAAGTAAAACATGGAAACGAACGACATCAATCGGATCAGGACGAAAAGCAAAAACAAACACCACAACAACTGGGGACAGGGAAATGAACAACTGTTCTATCTTTTTTGTTCGTCTTCTTTCTTTACACAGTAGTCATTTTACGTTCCGTGCCGAATTCATCGGTTTGGCTGTTGCTTTTGCCGTTTTCACTCACTCAATCTGCCCGCAACAACCATCACATAAAACTGTGTCCAATGCATTAGCAAAGTTAAAAAAAAAAAACAGCTTTTGCAAAGTGATCACAGCTCCATTCGGAGAGCTTGGAGCTTGCCGATATGCCCCTGTGCCATTCAACGCCAGAGGGGAAGAACGGTAAACGGGGTAAAACGAGAAGAAATAAACAGGCCCGTACCGGTGTTGTGTGTTGTGTGGTAGTTTGAATTCAATTCTCAACTTTTCAAGCTTGATGATGCCGGCGCAACCGACCATCGGTGGAAGCATCGAAAAGGACAAAAATTGATTGCATCGATGAAGCACGGCAAGGCAACCGGCTTTCAGGGGAATTCGCCGTGAGCAATGGCGCATTTTTCCAGGTCGTTGTATGTTTTCCCACTTCTATCGAGAGTGCAAACGAGGGTTCATGTAAAAACGGTACAACAAATTGTTTGTTCTTTATTTATTTGCATATTTTAATTAATATTGGGAAATATTATTACATTTACTACTGTAACTTACTTTACAAAATCTATTTGATCTCAAACCAGGCATCCTGCTCAGATGTGTACAACTACATGGTAAGGGTCAACACAATGGAAACAGTAGATGAAACTATCTCCCATACCGCTCCATCATCATCCTGGTGAAGAATGAAGAATGTTCCCTTTCCAACAACTCATGCGCAAGAACTTTGTTGAAAATGGTTTTCCCACATTTTCCCGACCATCATGACATAATAAAATCACATCGCCAACGCTGCTCGTTCAAAGGTGCATAGGTGCATCCCGGGATGCGCTTGGACGGTTGTTTATTTCGTCGTACCAAACCAAACAAATGGAAACTATTCACGCTCATGCAGTCCAACCCCGTTCGGATGGACGGATAGCAGTTCCTGCAGCTATGAAAGTCATCAACCGACTAACCAATGGCTTCGGACAACTGTTTCCAAACGAACCTGGTCAGCCAGCCAGAATACTACATGCATCACAAAACTATGCTACGGAGGTGTGTGGATGTTTAACTAAACGACGATGAGATGATGGATTTTGCTCTGGTTTGCCTTAACGTGCATATTCCATGTGCAAATTCCATGCATTACTGAATTCCAGCTGACTGCTACATTCATTCCGGCTTAGCGTGGCAATGCATTTCTCCATACCGGCATGCTGTATGATCAGCTTTGAAGTGAATAACTGAAATTGCACCAAAAAGATCGCAATGTGAGTGATGAGTTTTTGTTTTAGCCTTCTCATAGGTACGGAACATCATTTACTACGTCAACACGGAAAGCAATAACGCTCAATCAATGCTCTCCCAAAAATGCTGGGAAGTGTTTGCTATTGCTTTATCGCATCGTTGGACCTTCAATTATCGCTGACGGTTTTGTTTAACGAACGTGCGAGAAGAAGAAGCATTTGCATAATCGGCAGCTGGGTGTTGGATGCTTGGCTCTACCGCCGCCGCCGGTTCAAAGATGAATGGAAATTATTAATACCACCACAAATACATAATGAAATGGAGATGTAGAAGATTTGACAGTTGCGGGGAGCATTTGAATAGTCTTGCCGAAAGGAATATTAATGACGCCGTATATCATATCATGTGTAGGATGTTTTCGGAGGTGGATCTGACATATTATTGATCACAAAACCGGTTAAGCAATGAATGTTTTGATATTTTTGAATGCTTTAAGCTCTCAATATTAACGATTTGTGTACATTTCTACAATTTCTATACATATATATGCTACATGGAACGTTTCGTAGCGTAATTTTGTATGCAAATACTTCAAGGGTTACGAGCCGAACCGTGCTGCCGTGCCTGAATGCCGGCCTGCGACTAATCCGTCTCATATTTGCAAATCCCTTCCATATTTGAAATGAACCACACCTTACCGTACCCGGCAATCTCCGCCAGGCACGTGGTCTACGTCTTCCGATAGCAACGGGGCGCTTTGACAATTTTTCCGCACCAATTTGCATTTCAAGGGATTTGTGCAAAGGCAACCAGCGTCTGAACGCTAGCGATGTTTCCTTCCTGCCTTCCAAGGACGCGGATGTGCTGATAGAGAGGCTGGCTGGTGATTGTCATGCATGGAAACGATTCTCAAGTTCCCGGTTGGAACAATAGCGAGCGACACAGTGAATGAGTGCCGTGTTTCAAGCGAAGCACAAAGGAAAGCTAAACACTGGGCCTTGATAATCGGAGCGCTTGAAAAACTTTGCCAACGGAAAGTGTTTTTCCTGCGCCTTTTTTCTCTCTTACTACAATTGCTTTTTGAGTTTCTTCTGTATGATTCTTTGTCTATATAGTTACGAGAGAAGCTGAGGAGTGGGTAGATGTTTCATTTCTTAAAACGCTACAAACAAGAATCATTAAGCAAAGTTTATTTATTGTTTACTGGAGAGGAGCATTTATGACGTATCGTTTGGCTGTACTAGAAAGGGAAGAGAAAATTGCCAGAGTTACAGATTCATTACCCCTTACTTTTGTCCGCAATGGAGTAAGATGCTCCGTAGGGCCGTGCCAGAGAGCTGTGTGTAACATACGATACGTTGTGAGTTTAATACGCTCAAGGCTTTTGAGCTACTTTGAGCAATAAATAATACACATATAACAAAGTATTTGTGACAAAAATAGGTGTTAAAAGCATGGCTATGAACAACCGTCAAGTCATGTCAAGAACAAGAATATCTCTCATAGATGGCTAAGCACGGATTTGTCATGCTGAAACTTGAAAGAGGAGGAAGTCACTACATAATGAATGTTTAACACATTCATGTGAAACATACCGTGCAACATACAACACTGACCACACCACCACCACCGATACAATCTCCATTTGATAAAGTAAAAGATAGTAAATGACTGGGGCCGCATTTTTGTCCACAGTTTAATTTATTCCACAGAAAAGTCTAATAAGATAAAGCTACCAGATAAGCTAACCACACACATAAAAACATCACAGTTTCTGACTGACGTTAATGCTGCCTCTTCTTAATCAGTCCTGTACAGTGCAAAGTAATGACTGGCGTCGTACTGAAACAATCGAAAATCTAGCTCGTACCGCCGGTACAGCCGCTCGAACTGGGCCTCCGTCAGTTCCGCCAGTCGATCCACCGTGGTGGTGAAGTTCCGTTGTGCCCGACCGTTGTCACCGGGGCTGCCTCGATGATGATTAACATTCAGCCGGTATCCCTCGAACTGGGCGGCAGCATTATCATAATTATCCGCGTCGCTCGACACGTTCGCCAGCCGGAGAATGTGCGCTACGTCCCGATCGTACGTTTCCAGCTTGACGATGACGGTCGGCTCGAGAAAGCAGGGATCGCACAGATTGTAGTAAGTGTTCCAGTGTGGATCCAGCACGTTCGGGCGCCGCAGTACGAACTCGGTGAAGTCGCTAAAGCTTGGCACGGGGTAGTCGTCACCGGAGGTGTCATTCTTCTGTCCAAAGTGGACGGAAAAATCAAATCCAGAAAAAAACATACAGAACGGGGTCGTTCCACACACCGCACGCACCACATGGAATAAAAGACATTCGTCAGTACATTTTGCACCAATACCCCGTTCCGCGTTCCGTGTGTTGTAATGACCCACGAACCAAACGGGAAGTTGTTGTTGATGAAATGGACACCGGTCAGCTATTTTGTGTGTAGCTTTAACCTCCTTCCACTTCGATCGATTAATTGGTTCGAACTTCGAACAACTTCACGCTAAAAATGCGAAAACACGGCGGGCTCATAAACCAAACCATTAGTCCGTACCTCGTTGTTACTGCCTGGGGGAGTATCCGCCCCATAAACTTCCCGAAAGATGAACCGCCGCAGGTTGCGATAGTTATCGCTCTGCGGTCGAACGATCAGATCTTCGTACGCGCTCACGAATCGATCGAACGGATCACGCACGAGCAGAAACCGCGTCACCACCGGTGGTTCCACGTTCTGCTTCATCCGCTCCACGTCGGCACGTGTCGGGACGGGATAGTACATGCGCGTCAGCCCCTTCATGTCGTGGGCCACGCTGTCGATCTTTTCGCGCGGCACGCCCGCCCACCGGTTGAACTGATACATCCAGCTGCTGGAGGCAACCTTGCTGATGGAACACCACAGTAGCTGGTGCTGCGGTTGGTAGAAGTAGTTGAAGTACAGATAGTTGGGCCGGGACGTGCGCGGATTCGGCGCGGTCAGATTGCCGAGTGCACGGATCGTTTCACACTGTTCCAGCAGATGTTGCGCACGGTCCTGCATGATCTGCTCGATCGACTGTTCGTAGGGCAGAGGCCATGGGAGCACTAGCACCAGTATTGCACAAGTCACCAGAAATCCTGCCACCGACCATCGCACCACACTGCCCACGGTAACCTGCCGGTTAGGAACTGCGATGCTACTGCCACGGCGTCGGGCAGAAGACGTTCCCATCGAGCACTTCCCCAAAAGCACGAGCGCGCTTTTGGAATCTCCAAAAGTGCACGCGATCGCGCAGGAAGCGAACGAAAGAGCGAAAGAGCGTGTTGGTATGCGATGCTTCTTCACTACGTCCCGGGACAACACTGACAAGACCGGTTCGTGGCCGTTTCCGACGGCCGTCAAATTCGTGGTCCGCCGTCTCTCCCTCCCCACAGCAAAACAGCTGTTCATACAATGGAGATCCCTCCATCGCCCTTGGTCCTCTCCTCTTTGACGACTTGCCCGACGACCAAACGAATGAAAAAGAGCACCAACACATTAGCCCGGGGAGCCATTTTCAAGCCAAATCTATAAACAAACGTCCCCCAGGCCAGGCCAGTCACAATATGTGTGGTAAGCTGCTAAGCTCGTGACAAGGTGGGCAAAGTTGGGGTGGGTGCCCCTGTGTCCAGAAAAAGCTCTCGTTAACGTTATTCAAATCGCGCTAACGAACGCAAACGATCACCAAGACACGATGACGACGACGGGGACGGGTGACAATCATAATAAAAAAAAGGCGCTCCAACACTTTGCTCCCATCAGGAAAAGCATGTGGTGCGATATCGATGATGATAGTTGCTTTTTTTTTACTTTAACTTGCTATCGGCCTGCTTTTTTTGGCGTGCTTTATAGACAGCTTTTTAATGGATGGATTTGGAAAAAAGAGACACAAATCAAATACTAATTGATGAGCAGCCAAATAGCATGAAATTAGGCAGCACAAAAAGCATCGAGCACGATAAAGTACCACTAACATCAATCACTATGCGCGAGCTTTGGAAGTGATTTTTTGTCTTTCGTTTTAGTCCGATTGAGCCAAACAAACTCGTTATTATTATTGTGATATTCGCCATTTAATGGTAGAGACATGTTTTTCTTCTCTTTTACTTCTGTTGAAGCGTCAACAGTCGTTGAAGTTCATTACCGATGGGACAAACCTGGAACAACAAGGTAATCGTGTCGAATTCAATGGCATTACAAGGCAATTCCAATTAACAAATTTCAGGGTGAGCTGTGATGTGATGTGGTGATAAAAAGAGTCTAATTTTTACTGATAACAACCCATCAGAGCGCAAGTAGTGGAGATGTTTGGCATTTGTTGTAATGATTTGATTGGTAGTGTCTAATGGACAACGGAACAATTGCAATAGCCAAACTGAAAGTCGACATTAAGTTAATACAATATAACCTCATAAATTTCTATTGTGCATGGCGCTGATCCTTCGGAATGTATTGGAAATTTACAGAGAAAACTTAAAGGAAACTTATGCACGCAAGTATCTAAAACCTATAGTTGAGCCATAGTTTGATTCTTATAGAGGGAGCCACTATGGAAAAATCTATTAAACATCAACTATTGAAGTTGAAAAGCGTGTTGTGTAAGCATTGGAAAAGTGTAAAAGCTATGATGCCATCTTTAAATCATTGGGCTCAAAAATGATCTATTTCATTCGCATGAACCTTACTATAGATACTATTACCTATAAGTCCTTCTGGTAGAACGAAAAATGCACTGCAACTTCGCCACTTCCTTTCGTGCATCAAGACAACACTAGCGTCTTGCCTCGAGCAATAAAGATGCTGGTAAATTATTACCCACAAAACAATTTAATGCAATACATTAGAACGGGGCGCCTTTCACAGTGATAATGTGATTTTCGATCGGAGTTCTTAAGCAGCATGCAACCACCGCCATCATCAGCCTTGTTGAGGTTGGTAAATTGCTTTGGTAAAATTTTATCCACAACAGACAACGAAGACACGGTAAAAAACCACCAGCAACCAACAACAGCCTGGGGAAAAAGGGAAACCATGTCATTGCTGCTGCTGCTGCTGCCTTCACGAAATGTCGCCTATTCCGGAGCCTATCGAAAGACTCGCACACCACACTAAGTGGAAGGCTGTTTTCCCACGGTTGTTTCTTACTTGCAGCAAGCTCCAAGGAGTAAGTTTCTGGCACCGATGCCAAAGAAATGTCGTCGAAAGCATCGTACCGTACGTACACCATATTCCATGGAAGTAGTCGGTCCCACAAGAGACTTCGTTATTGTTTGCAAGGCCGGGGAAGTGCGTGCAGTGTGGTTCTTCTCGGGAAGCGTCTTCGAGCACTTGTAACTTCCTGTTGTATTGTTATTGCCGGGTCTCTCGCTTTCTGGTGTGGATCTATAACGAGCCAGAAGCAGGACTTGCCTTCAAATGCGAAACTTCTAACGCTATGGAGTTAACCGGTTGTTGCAGCCACGGTGACGTACATTGGATGCTATTTTCTCCACAGACACACAGCGAGTGAACGTAAATTCGATCCGAAAGGATTCTATTGTTTGTACCCGCATGCTGCAGCTGTGGTTGCTTCGGGAATACTTAGCGAACAGAGTCCCCCCCAGTGCATTAAAGGTATTTGGGGACGGTGGAGCGGCCGGCTTTACTGCCGGTGTGAGCAATAAATCTTTCACATGAGATTTTCCGGCCAATTTTCAAACGGTGGCGAGGGAGTTGGGTGAAAGTGTGCCTTCTCTTGCTGCTGCTGGTGCTGCTGCTACGTACGGTAAATATAGCACCACCAACAAACTCGAACACTTGGGAGTACCATTCCTGTGGCCTGGTGGTGTACGTCTTTTCCAGCTGCAAGTGGGACAGGCTCTAATGCAACTTGACGCACACTTTGCTCACTTTAAACAACGCAACCAACATACGGGAGGAATGAAGGTTTTAGCTGGATTGTACAGAGAGCACAAACAAACCGGGAGATGTACGACCATGTCGCTGCATCGAATTGCTAGCAGTAAGCTGATAAGCAATGAAAAAGCACCGGCAGAGATGCGCCGGAACTTTACGGACACATAATTGATTTTAAAACAATCCATTATGCAATAGAGTACGAAGGACGGACTATGTGGACTAGCGTTTGCTCGAACGTGGAACAATTCGATCCATCACAGAGCGATCCAATAAGACTGCTAAGCTTTGGAAATTTGCTGGGCATTTGCAGACGCTGCAGGCATTTTGTAACACTACACCTGCAGTAGAAGTTCATGTTTCCAGCACATTGTTACAGGATTTCCAGTGGGTTTAATTGTGAAACCAATTCTTACCCTAGCCCGCAACGTCAAGCGATAACAGCAGCCTACCGCACCCACTCTTAATGCCCAGATGCTCTTGCGCTCTAATGCATCTCGCAAGCCTCATCAAGCTCGCCTGCTGGATTCGCAGTAATAATGCGCGCGCTCTGTGCCGGCCACCCCACTGCCAAAACGTGCCATTTTCGAGCGGGCTAATGCTAACAACGGCAGCGCAAAACCTCCCACCACCCCATTTATTTACAAAAGCACCGCAAGCAAGCGGCTCTTATCTTCGTTAACTCAGGCACAACTTTTAAAGCATTTGCCCCAAACCCCCTTCCGAAAAACTCGCCAAACGGATGGAATGGCGTTGGGAAGGATGATGCCCAAACGGATGATCTCTAGCGTGAAAAGCTGTCGCACTGTCGGTGTGGCGGTATGTGTTTGCCGAGCCTAGTTTGTAAAACGTGTGGTTGTAGGGGCATGAAAATTCAATTTCCACAAAAGCAGCACTGTGGCGTCACGATGCATCACGAACTACAGAGCTACAGGACGGGCGCGCACGGGTGTTTGTTGTTTGACATTCGCTGCCAGAAGTTTGTGTGACTTTTTGGACTTTACAGCAGGCTTCGGTGCATCCACGAGATAGTAGAGTGCCAGTCAACAGGGCCTTTCTACTTGACATGCAGCTCTCTGATGCAGCAGAGTTAATAATTGCAGCTTAGTTGGAACGAACTTTGTCGTCCTAATTGATCCCTTATGATGAAGAGGAATAATTATACTAAACTACAAGTTGAGCAAGAGAAATGATGACATCTGACAGGAACAGATGTAGCACTAACGTGTGTAGCAAACGTTGATGACAAATGTCAAAATAAACAGTCATGATAAGCAAAGACCTCATTCACATTCGATTGAAGTTGAGAAGCAGAATCAGAACTGATAGATAGGCGGGGTAACGTCTTGTCAGTCTACAATATTTCCCTTTTCTATGCATTGCTGAAGAAAAATCAAATTCGAATTAAACCCCACCATTCACGACACAAAAGTGCGCACAAATACCCGGAAACGGGGCAAAACGCTCAATTATCTCAATTACCACTTCAATTACCCGGTAGAACACTTACAGACGTCCTTTCATTATTGCCTGTTGCTAAATTCTCCTGTTGCCAGGGGAAAAAGGAACCCAAAAAGATGATCGTTTCTTCTGCAATCTGGCATCGTCGTGTAGGAATAAGCTTTTTCCCCTCCGGGTTCCGGTCATCAAGCTTCCTCCAATTCTAGCGTCCAGAGTCACCAAACGTGAGTGATGTGTAACTTCACAATCAGTGGCACAATTCATCATGCTCACGAGCACGACACACACACACAGAAATGACATCGGGTGAGGGCAATTTCGATTACGATTGCACATAAATCACGTACCATGACATGCATCAGGAAATGAATTCAAAAACGAGAAATGAGATCAAAAACAATACGAACGAATGGGAAAGCGGAAATCTATCATCAAGGCGGTACAAGCTGGCGAAAAGCATGTAATTCTTTGTTGAAATAAGTGGCAAAAATAAAGATTTCTTTGGGCAACCTCTTTAAAGCTTCAACGAGTTCTCGAAATTTGGGGAAAAAGAACAAGTAATGTGGAACTTATTTCGTACGCTGCTGTCGTATACATTTCGTACCCCACAAAGCAAACCGTTTTTCTTGAGATTATTTTCCAAGCGTATAAAGCTTTCGTGTGGCTTTCCAGAAACCTCTCGGTAGCTTTTCCCTGTTCTTTCCCTTTGCACGCTACCTTTTGTTGTACTCTTAATCCATCATTTCAGCGAACGAATGGGAAAAGGGACGTCGGGTTGGTCAATCGAAGCAGCAACACGTTCCATTACGCTTTCCCCGGAACGTTGTGTAGATTGCGAATGAGATGGAAAATGGAACACAATACACATGCACACGTTGGTCACGGGGACACGCTGTTGGTGGGTGTCGAAAATGGCCATATACATGGCGTGGAGACGAAGGGATCAGGAAATTGATTTTCCCATTCCGAACAAAAAAGCTAAATTTTTCATCCTTCAAATCCAGTTTGGGAATTTGATTGGCAAAATGGAACTAGAGGAGCAAAACGAAAAGTAATCCTAAAACATCTGCACCTTTTCTCGAATGGAACTTACTTACTAGATGCTAATGTTTCACCTTTTTCCCTTCTCAAACATCTAACACAATTTGAAAGTTAACCGCCGAAAAAGAACGCCAACCCAAAAAACCTTTCACACTTTAAGAAAAACTTTACCTGAAACAGATTCCACGCCACGTCGGTCGTAAATCAAACGATTGTAAGCATTTTCCAATGCGGACAAAAATGTTCATTCCCAACTTCTCCATCACTGCCCACCGCCCGGTACTTCACACTTTTTTTTTGCGCCACGAGTGAGCGAGCCTGCCACCCCGAAAGGCTAAAAGGCCAGAAGGGACAAGCAGCAATCCTCTTTTGGGCGATAAATTTTCCTGCAGTTGGTTTTTCATTAATTGGACGATTTATCGCCATTCACCCTGATGGGAGAAGGGGGGGAGAAATCGGACGGCGCGAGAAAAGTTACCTTCTTGGCGAGATTTCCATCCGTCGAAAAACGTAACCGTTAACGGTTGATTTACACCATATAAAGCCTTAAACAATGGGGATTGGTTGCTGGTTTGTTGGGGAATGGGACATGTCAATGAGTTGATGTAATTTAAAAGCGCAGCAGACAGCTAATTGAAATTTAGTTGATCAATAACGGACAGGCTATGCGCTACGGTGTGGAAAGCAAGAAGGTGGGAGATATGCTGAGCTGAAGAACTGTCTTACAAGAGGATCAACAGCTTCTTGCTTCCCACTTACACCTGGATTTTCTAGGGAAGCAACTTTAACAGTTGACAGCATTTGAAAGGGAGATATGGTTAGTATAAGGTGAGTAGAAAAGTTGTGTCTATTCAATGAGTTAGAATTATATAATATTAAACATAAATTAAATGTGAAATGTATGTGTATGTATATACCATTTCTTGGCGAATTTTACCGTATAATAAGCTTTTTTAAAATTTAATATTAAAGCAACTGTAACTCATTTGCACACCCAACACAAATCCAACCCCCATCGGCAAAGTGAACATCAAGCAAATCAAGAAAACCGATCCCCCAATTCCGTTCCGGGGAAACCCATTCAAACTAGCGCTTTCGTGAAATGGAAAATGTGGGACACGGAAGCGAATGGACACGCTTATCGCTATGGCCGGAAAATCATACCGCACCGCTCCACTACCTCGGGGGCCGCTTCTTTTCTGCGCCATACATCGAGTCAAACTTTTCACGTTCGTGCGCTAGAAAATCCACTTTGTTATACGCAAATAATACGCTTATCGTGGGTAAATTATCTTGCCCCTGCTGCTGCTGCTGCCGCTGCCTACTGTTGGCGGGAGTGCGCGGGCGCCATTATAGCGTTTCGAGGAAAGGCCTACTCTAGCGACAATCCGGACGGTTTGACGGTATATGCAAATGTTACGATGATAAATCCCACTTTACTACGTTTGGGGAAGTGTAGACTGGCAGTCGAATACTTATATTCCAGGCTTTCATTTATTTTAATATTTTTCACGCTTTATTGTACTTAAAAGTTGAGTACTTTTATAAGAAAGCAAACTACATATTAAAGGGTGTACAGTTATTAACTTGAAATTGGTTAAATAATCTCAGATGCTTGGGAAGAACAAAACAAGAATGAATGTTTTGAACATAGAATTTCACTACCATCAGAACGAACACATCACTTCAAGGTAATTAAATTCTTGTTTGGCAAACATAATCCTATGATAATTCAATTTAAATTTAATTGACTTGTTGGTTGTGAACAATTAAGGCACTGATTTGAGCTTAGAGGATCACAAGAAAGTGACTTTCTACTTCGAACTCAAATACAGCCCAAAGCTAATAAATCAATCAACGAAACGCTTCATCAATTTTGATTAGGACAGACGCACGATGGACGCTTCCAACACTTCATCAGAACTTTAAGCTATTAAAAGCCCGTCTCCTCCCAAACTGCTCCAGGATGATGCCAGGACGAGCGCGCAGCGCCGAACCGAATGCGGAGAAATCGATACGACAATTATCGGCTGTCACATCTCCAACCAAAAAGTGGCAATTTTCTTCCGCGAAATGCCAATTAGAACAATTAGGGCGCTCGCGCGGACGAAGGACAACTTTAAACACGGCAAACCAAACGCTTCAAATTAAAAGATATATATAAACGCTCCTCTCCACTTACTGCCTTTATCGATAGTAGCCTTGATAAGTAGCGCTGTTGTGAGTTTCGCCTGAGTGACTACTGTCGAAAAATGGGAAAAATCGTGAAACAACATGGTGCGGTGGGGCAACATAGCCAGCGCCCATTTTTGCAAAGAAAAATCGACCCCCATTACTGGCAGAGGCAAATGTCAAGATAATGCGGCAACGGTCGTCGGAGCGATATGACAGACAAATTTAATTAAAAAGTCTGCGGTTTACCATCAAAGGCAGTATCGTAACGAAGCATTGGCTTTCCACCACATTTTCCATCCCTGCCTTCCTTGTGGTGATGGATGTACTGATAAGGATAGAAGAAACGAGACGCGAAACCGGCATTGATGGCATAGGATTTTTCTTTTGCACCCATCAGGGAGATAAAAGTTGTAACTTTTGAGTAAGTCTTAATGTTTACTTTACGATTGACTTTAGCTTGTTTTGAGAAGGAAGTGAAATGCCATTGATTAGCTGAGAAAACAGGAAAACTCGATGTTTGCTGAGTGTGGCGCAAAATGAATTAAATAACTTTTGAGGTACATTTGCTCAAAATCATCTAAGGATGAACAACCAGTAATGTGTGCGGAACATAGAGACATACCATGAAGTAAGCAAAGAATAACACGAGGAACAATCATCCCGAAATTACACAACATCTCTCTTTCAAAAAGGCCAATGGGCAGAAGTTGAGATTTGCATGCCAATTACCAATCGCCATCATTTATTCTTGACGAGAGCGACCCTCCTCTCGACCAAGCGATGAAGTGTTCAACCGAACGGCAACGCGCTCAATCAATTACCACCACTCGAGGCAATCGGTCTTCTATCGGTTTCTAGGCCGCTTCCTCGCTTCCCCATTGTTTGCGATGTACGAAAAAGGTCCTGCCGGGGACGACCGTGACTAATCCTCGAACTGCCGAAAAAGGACAACCATAACATGCGTGAACCACGGCCAAAATGAGATTGTGATGAGGTACTAAACGACCAGAAACCATGTCGACACGTGTAGAAACCCACCGCCCCCCCCCCCCCTTTGTGATGCAATGTACTTATCGCTGGGTTGGGGAGCGAAAGCTGGAAAAGGGACACTCGGCGCAAAGGAACACAAAAAAGGCGTTAGAAGCTTTTCCGTGAATTTACCTCCCCTCGATAATCATACAGTGATTGACACATTTTGTGAACATTCCGTTTGAATGAATTTTCTATGTATACCGTAGCTGGATAAGGATAGATACTACAGACCAAGTTTGACATGTAAAGGTCTCAATCATAAAAGAAATTCGTCGTCAGTTGGTGCTATCAACAAATGGTCCTGCACTGTATCTTGCCAGACAGATCATAGAAAAACTCAACACTCCACTCCAACCAGACATTATTTGCAAAGCATCTTTCGCCCATTGTACGCCCATTGGGAAAATCAACAGGAGCGGAAAGAGTTAAATCCTGCTGCTTGCACAGATGAACGTTCATGTATGTGTCCTTTTGTGGGACCGCACAGTTTACTTCTCCCGTGTCCCTAATTGAACGCATTTCGTGATCAACGAGTGAGTGTTTTGCATCAGATAATGCGCACACTCGCAAGGACAGACGCCTGGAAATGGGAATGGGACGATGGAAATGGAAAACCCTTACCAAAAAAAACCGACCACCACCAACCGGCAAGTGGGGTAGAAAAGCCGGCTTAACGATAAGTGTAGCGATTGTGTTCCGGCTTGTTGCACAAATGGCAAGCAACTGATAATTTCTGATCCTATTAGTTTCCATCGTTTCCAGGTTGCGAAAAGGGTTGCAGCAGTAATAGCTGTGCGATTGTATGTGGGTTGAATGTTAAAGGACATGTGACTACAGATGCTATTGAAACATGATTTATAAGTAATACTAATTATTAACCTCAATATCATCACTTCTCAGCTCAACATTCTTTTTTTCTTTGTTGTATGTACAAACATCATTAACAAACTCCAATCTACCTTTGCATCAACAATCCTGCTCACGCAAAACAATGTAATGAAAATGAAAACTTACTTTCAATGTCACGGTGCTCGGTACGATGGTTTTCGGTGTACATCAAAACGCAACGCGGGCACGTAACGTTCAAAAGTACACCGCGCGGCAAACGTGCGCACACAAATGATCTGGAAAATCGATTAGAAAATCCACGCAAAACATAAGCCACCCTTGCTGCTTCTCCCTCGAATCGAATCGGAAGGTCGGAGAAGCACGTAAATGAAAATGGAATGAAAACATTTAGCACTATATTGTTGTGCTACCGACGCACCAACCGACCGACCGACCGAGTCGCTTTTAGCAGCGAAAAACAACCGATGGAGATTATTAGCCACCGCGAGAACGTTACAACATGCGCGGTGTGGTACCGGTAGCGCGCTGGAAAGCAATCAGCTTAATAGAAATTTACATCCAATCGCCACCGTCAGTGGGAATGGCCCTCCTTTGCCGGTCGAGGGTGGCGCGAGGCCCCGTTACATCGACCATTACATCGCGAAAACTCATCTCCGCTTCAAACACACAATGTCAACAGACATTATACGCATCCGGGTTAGAAAGGAGGCGCAAAGACCTCCCCCCCATTACCCCTGCAGGGGTGGACACGTTAATGTTACACTCATTTCCCAGCACTGTTTTTTGCGTTTTTGTTTGGCGCAGTATAGCTTACTCAATTTCCCGCGAGAGCTGCCTTTATTTCGGGCACCACAAACTCCGCATGCTACTTGATTTTGATAACATTCTAATAATACCCTCGAAAATCCATTTTCGCTTCCACAAACAATGTTCATATTGTGGGGAGGAAAAGAGAGCAAGGAAATACACTCATACTGGGGACAAGCCTCATTCCACCCAAGGATTTCTGCGGAACTCAAGGTTAGAAAGACATTCTCGTTTTAGCAATCTTCGAGACACCCCATATAGCGCACATTTTTGGAGCACATTTTTTGAGGACAGCATAGTACTTAAACCAATCCCTACTCTCCCTACCCACCTACTACCAAATACCAGGCAAAAATCTACCCCCGAGCAGCCAACAGGGGGACGACACATTTTCGATCCGGGGCGACATATATTTGTGACATTTTTGGGGGATTTTATGCAATCATCCTGCCATCATGCAATGCTAATATTTGACAGTGTTGAGAAAGGAACTTGATTCGATGCGCTACAAAGTGTGCATACCTTCAGTTTTTGTGTTCTATTTGTTGGTGTATTCTTGTACTGTTTCTTTTTGTACGAGCGCCGAGCTTTCCACAAGAAGCACGCCACATGCTGACACTTTAGGTCCGGCTGGGTTTGCCATTGGACATCCTGACAGCAGCAGAATCTATTTTCATTCCAGTATGCTTCACTGTATGGGTAAGAGATACCGGTAGCTATTAAGGCGAAATTTTCCGCTAGAGGGCGCACGCTGTTCAAAAACTTATTTGACAAGTCAGTGTAACGTTCGAAAGCGGTCTGAAGGCTCTATCGTGACAAGTAGTGTGTTTCACTCCACACTCACTTCAGCAGGTGCTTGGTGGTCATGGTGTTCTTGCAGGGATGCTTCTCTAGTTTGCTTTTTTTGGGGGTATTTCCAATGAAACGGAATAAGTACACTGTCATCGCATGTCAGCAGGTTTGCAGCGTCATTCGGTTTGACGTGTAGGTATATAATAGGCGACCCAGCGACAGCGATGAAGATGGGCAAGCAACAATTTTCAACAGCGCGTGAATGATGTTTCGATTGGCGAAAGGTGGAACAGGTCTTTAGCTTTGTGTACGATCCTCGTGGGGAGTGTATGCATTGGGAAATATTATAAATGAAAGTTATAAAGGATGTTAAAAATACATTCATGATATACATTTAGACAAACAAACAGTGAGTAATCAAGTGCAACCGAGAGACCATATTTCGAAGGAATTAAATTTCACAATGGAATTTAAGGATGTCTGCAAATCATTGCTACCTCTTGCTGTAAAACGAAACGCTACTAAAATCCAACCCGGTCTGAGCAAAAACTGCAACCCACAGATTTCATCACCATTTCCACAAACAAAGAACTGAATTGAAGAAGCGAGAGAAAATAAAGGATACTCCTCGATGTGAGTCAAGCTTCTACGTCAGCAGCTTGGGAAATTCGTTTTATTTCGTTCCCGTTGAATCATCTCTGCACCTAGCTCTAGCTGGGGGGGAAATTGGCCCCAAGGCAAACGGGAGCGAGAAATTAAAATGTCGTAATAAAAATTTTATACTATCGCTTTTCCCGTTCCTGCCCCACCCCTCCCTATCCCTCGTTCTGAGCCGGAAAATAACCGGTTGTGGTTGTGGCAGGATTTCACTATACCGTAGGCTTAAGCAAGAGTTTCCAAAAAAAAAGGAAAAACCTTTGAGATCAACCGGAAACCCGGATCCGGAAAATAGGACCTTTCCGCCATATTTTTTTGTGTTATTTACCTTTTACCTCTTTACCTCTTTTATTTTCAACCCACAATTCCAATGAAAGCACTGAAACCGCTAATAGGAATTTTAAAAGGAAAACAGAACACACATACAAAATAGGAAAATGGATTCTACAATGAACGAGAACGAGATCGCACATGCAATTTTTGGATTTTTCCCAACATTTTGCTCTTTGATATAAATGAAAAATTGAACCTTCACAAAAAAACGATCAAATTGTGCTCATTTGAAGCGGTCTTTTTCGGTGGGTTTTTGTTTATTTTTTACCTCACACAAACACTGGGCTCGCGGTCTCGGGTTTCGTTGTTCGAATTCAAGTGGGACGAAGTGGCTTGAAAATTGCATCGGATGTGTGAAAAATGTTAATGAACTTTTGATAGCCCCGGCAGCGCAGCAATATCATGCTGGAACTCGTGCTGTACGATGCCGTACCGAAAGCTACAAATAATGGACGAACGATTTGCTATCCCCCCGCAACAACAAAAAAGGACAAACCCGCAAAAACATGACGGGAAAAACTGTTTAAACCCTCATCAGAAATGGGGGGGGGGGGGAGAGCGAAGGGCAAACAGGCAAAAACCTATCGCTCAACAAATTATGCAACAATGAAACCGGTAATATGTTCCCTTCCATGTGCCGGTAGCACCGAGCGCATTAAGACCTAGAAAAGGGTGAATCCTGTCAGCAAGCTTGATACACAACCCACAATATGTATCTCTTACCACAGCGGCAAAAGTGAGCGGATTAACTCTCGCTTTTCGGCTGTGTTTTATCCAAACCGACCGTGTATGTGTGCGTGCGTGTATGTCTTACAGGAAGAAAGCCCGAATGGCCGGAAATCTGAATCGGAAACATTTCCACCCAGCCCATAGAGCACAAATACGGCAGGTTCATTAAGCAACCCCCAGACGGCGAGTACACACAACCGGGGGGATGTAGTCTATACAATGTGAGGAGCATTTTTCACGATTTTTCCCACAGAAGGTCGGGAGCGTTCTGTCAGTTGCATCCTTCTTTTTATTCTGCTAATAGATTTTCTTGCTTCGGCCGAATGTCTTCAAAAGCGAGACAGTTTATTCACCCTAGAGGGGTAGGAGGTTATGACCGCAGCACACCCGCGTTGGAAGGGATACGATACGGAGAAAGAGTACACATTCCCTTTCCACAAGACTTTCCTCCTTCCACGAGAGGAAAAACTTCAAAGTTGGGCGGTTTTCTTCGACCACAAAATCCGACCCTTTCTGCAGGGAAATGGTTCTAGAGCATGATGAAAAGAGGTAAAATTTGAGTGAGGAAATGGCCGGGGAGGAGAAGGGGTACAAAACTTTTCACCCAAAGATTTCTCACTATGAAAATGGCAAGTACAAAATGTCCAAAGAGTCCTCGGTTAAGAAGGATCGCGGGGGAATGTTTTTTCGAAGGAGACCACATTTCGCCCAAATAAAGAAAATGGGGTAAAATGGGGTATTTATTAAGCATTTAATTTCTTTACTGTGTGTTTCAATGCTTGTTGTTTTGTTCAATCAGAATTCCTATGATGATTGTTACCCCTTTATTCGGTAAAAGATGTACATAATTCTTATAGCTCAGTTATTAGGGAAACATTTTGAGCATTATTTAAAAGAAAAACGGAAGTTAGACAGACAGAACTTTAACGTCCGGTCACGTACCAGCTACCCACCGTCAAAACACACTGCGGAGGTCGCTCTAATGGGCTGTGAAAAATGGGTTCATCCCACGAAATGAAACTTTCTCCACTGTCACAACAGAGTATCCTTTTACGCTTAGCCAACTTCCGGTGGTATTTCTTTTTTAGTTACTTTCTGTGTTCATAGATAGCGACGAGACACACGAAACGGCACGGATGGCTGGCCTTTACACACGGAACGCCAAACGATCGATGAATAAAAGGTAAAAGATGAAGCGCTTCCGGAGTTAATCCCGTTTTCGGCAGGCTGCGGGACAACAGCCCGAAACCGGAACCGGTAAACCACTGAAGTGCAACTAAGCCAGACAGCTGTTGCGAACAAAAAAGGGGTAAAGAGCTGGATCCACCGAGACGGGAGGGGGAAATAAAGGTTTTGGTCTTATGAATTTTTGCAACGAAATTATCTAGGCTTGATTGACATGTGGAAAATGAGAAAATTTAGTAGAAAAGGGACTAACATGTACCAAGAAAAATGCAAAACAAATCAATTTTTTTTTCTTCAAAAGACAATGTAAAACATTAGCATACATCAGAAGAAACACTTTAAAGACGGCCTCACACTAATGGTGTTATGTTTTCTTTTTTTGCAGCCAAAGAATGATAATGGATGGAAATTCATGCACATTACATATTCCTCCCATACCATACGCGAAAAAGGCAGTGAAAGTAAAAGGTTGGAAAGATAAAAGACTTAAATTTGAGGTGGAAAAAAACGAGCATCATACGGAACCGATATTCTTGCCTACAGTTAAAAAATGGAAACTGAAAAAGAACTGCCAGAAAAAAAACAGCGCAGTAAAGCAAGTAAAATCATTGATATGCGCTGCATGTGACGTGGTCAGCAGCAGTGGTTGCTGACACGATAGTCTAGCAGGCTATGCTCCTTGATAATCGAGAGAAAGAGAGAGCAACAAAAAATATGGTAGAGCTATGTGAAACTGTATGAAACATAGAAAAAAATGGAACTTTTCTCCTGTCTTGATCAGTTTTAATGTCCTCGGAATACAAAATGTACAAAAAAACGCGCGTGCGGTAACTATCGGGTAGCTCTAATAGTCGGTGGCTCTGTCTGTACCTTATCGTATCCATGGTAGCGAAACGAAACCTGGCCACATAGCAATGCAACAAACCACGTAGTGTGCAAGCAGCTTTGCGTTCGTTTCTCACATAAACACTCACCCACCACGAAAGGTAGAACCAAGCGCACGCGGCAAGGACGATTAATGGTAGTGCATCGATTTTTACGGTGTATCGCTTTCTTTCCATTTATATTTTTTTCTCTTTTTTTTGAATGCATCCTGCTTTCCCTGCAGACAGACAGACAGCCGGCGATGTACACACATGCGAACGGTAAAAGCAGCATGGAAAAGTTCGATGTTTCATCATGTTTAAGTAATGAAGAGTGCGCTACAAACAATGTATGACGAGAATACGATCGATACTTGACAACTCGCTGATGGAATGGGACAAGAAGAAAAAGTGATACATTGAAACCATATAGAAACACACAACCACATCGTCACATGTCACAGAGCTCTGCAAACAAATTGTTGATTGAATGCGAGTGGGAATGGAAGAGCAAAAGAACTTAAATACAAGGATTTCGAAAAGCAATCAAATGAGATTTTTTAGAACACATAAAGAAGAACGAATCGAATATTCCAGGGGTTTTTGGCATAAAATCGTTACATTTGTAATTAATGTACCGTGAGCTTGAAGTAAACAGTTTTAATTGCAATGATAAAGATTTGGTCAATGCCGGTATGCTCTCAACAGAGCTCGGCTTGTTGTTTGCTTTGTAAGTTTACCGCTGCATGTCTTATCATAAACCTGACATTTCTCTACCGGGATTAATCAATTTGTCATTTTTTCTGTCCCTAGCCTGACACACACACTGATGGTCCATTCAACTAACAACTTGTCAACTGGTCTGGTCTACATGAATCTGTTCCACCAGTGTCGTAACCAATTCAACAAACGAATCACAAATTCCGATTGCAAATGAATACGTGGCACGCCAATTTTTCTCCCTTTTTAGTCGCTTTTTTCGTTTTTATTTTTTCAGATTTTAACAGCTCCAACAGTAGTAGTAAAACAACAACCGTAAACGAGCGAGCGCTAGCTCTAATTCAATTTAATTCAATCCAGTCACGCACCCGAGACAAAACTTAGGCAGCACTAGCAACAACACACAGTCACAGCCAGTTATCAATGGTAAAATTTTAAATCAAATGACGTCCCCAATGGGCCTGGCCAGCGAAGCATGGCGAATCGTTGACTTAATGAATCGTACGTTCGGCATATCACAGCAGTAAACCATTTTTGCGAAGTGAATGAACTTTTTGGCGGGCGTTTCTTTTCACCATTAAATTTCTCGAATGCGAAATGCTTTTTGGAAAATGCAAAGTGCGTTAAAAAGTGTTTGCCAAAGCTTTCGGTTTTGGGTTGATTGATAATTTTCGCCATTTTTCCAATTTAAATGCAACACAGGTTGGACAGGAGTGAAGGAAAGCAAATCTTTCCGTCTGTATACTTACTTAAAAGAAGGTTGTTTTTCCCCCCAACAACGTGACAACGATCGGACTTGGCTTCAAGCTCTTTGCGTTGAAATCGCTTGTCAATCTTTCAACTGATAATCACGCTTCGAACCCACCGTCGCTGGGGCAATAGCAACGATGCAACTGCAGCTGCAACCAGGAGACAGCCATTAAGGTAATGCTGATAATGACTGTAAAGCGAACGTTACCCAAGATGATCTTGACTGATCTTACATCACAACAAACTGAAAAGGTGCATGGAAAGGGTTCAGCGCAAATGGAAAACAAGCCATTGAGCCACTGACGAGTTGTTAAGGGTTACGTTAAGGGTTCAATATGAAAAAATTTCAATAAAATCTAGTTCTAACTGGAAAAGAACAAAAATATTAACCAATGAGCATATTCTGTCTGAAGAAACTTCAATGAATCGTCCCGAAACGGACGTCACGCTCGTGATAAAACTGTCCAACAGCAGCCGGAAATTAATATTTCTGCTTTAATCAGCAATCGAACGCAGTCTCTTAAAATAGCATCGCATTTGCCTGTGCTGACGTGACAAATTCAAGAAACAGCATTACTCGGAACAATTTCCTTTCACTTATTTTCGTCGTTTTGTTCGACGGCCGCAAATGGCAAAAGCGTTAGAACGCTGGCATCGTACGAGCGTAGAGCGAAAGCGCGTCGAGACAACAAAGCCCTTTGTGCTCATACTTCACCAGGCGCATGGCGCACCAGTGGCTTCGGTGATATAGATGGTGACATTTTTATCTTCGAAATTCAGTTCATTTTTATGCCAAAAATACAACATACTTCTAGCGATAAAGTTACCCAAAACTGTTCTACATCTTTAATTGCCGATTTCAACTATTTGGATTAAAGGCGTCCGATTTAGATCACTTACAGTACAACACCGGGCCCCATTCCGCTGCGATTGTAAATTCAATTGCCGTTGGGTTGTTGTTTCCCGTACATGTCACGGGAAATGGCCGAGACTGAACAAATAGCATAAAACAAACAGTAGCATGCCGAGACACGCGGGCCTGCCACCGGGCAGATCAAACATTAAACAACAACCACACTTGACACACGCGTTCCCAACGTTGGTACCTACTGCGCAACTATCGTCTGACCCGCACAGACCACTCACCGAGCCTATCAATCATGCGTAGCGAACATTGATAACAAAACGGCGAACGGGAGGGGAAAGTGCAAAAAGCGAAGCAATGAATTGCCGACGATTAAAATGATTTCTAGATAGCGCTTTCCAAGTTTTGATTCCATTCTTTTTGCACTGTGTCGCACCAGTGAGGCGTGTTAATTGAAATTAGCTCTTTGTATGGTTGCATTGCCACCCAAGAAGATGGAAAGAGCACCTGCATGTAAGCATCACATTTGGTGGAATAATGTTTTTCTTATGAGCAAGAGTGTCTGCACTGCTAAGTGCATCAACATCCATCGAGCAATGGCAAGAACCTAACCAACGCTACCACCAACCTAAGCACATGCGCTCTCTATTGACAGCTTGTTAAAAGTTAGTTCAGTGTTCAGTTGGACAAATTTTTGCGGTATACAGACATACAAAAAATATGATGAGCAAAAAGAGCACTCTCGCACATACGCACCCCTTCACTTGTGCACATAAAAACTAACATAAAAATGTTTTACTTTTTTCCCTTGCTGAATGATTCACGCTCAGTGTCTAAAAACGAACGAATTCAATCCGAGCAGAAAAGGAATATGAAGATCACTTTTTTTTCGCCAAAAGCGCTCATCGAAAGCATTCAACAGGATCCCTCCTCTCCTCTGTCGGACTATTTGCGTCGAAAAAATGGGATGAAAATGGCCCTCACACACAGCGGATGGAATTACATACGTTTTTGTAAGTCGCTACATGTACGTTAAAAATCTCCCAAATTAAACTCCTATAGTTTTTGTTTTTACAGCACACTTGAAATTCAATTCTGTCTGAGGAACAATGTAAAAACATCATGTTTTTCTTTTTCTTCGCTACTTTGTGGGTAGAGATTTACTGAAGCTGCTTTATGAATAATGATCCAGTTGAGATTTGAACGCAATACGTGCGAGTTATTAATCATCGCTTATGACGTCTACACTACCAGGTCGTCGCATGATAGTGACGTTAAAACTCATTTAGGTAAAACTAACGTTCGTCACATTCATAGTTTATTTTATTCTATCATATTTTAAGTGAGCTTTATGCTCCGAATAGTACAAAACAGTGGTTCAGATAGAGCAAAATGTTGCAACGAGAAAATATCTTCCCAGACCAAACGACGACCACAAACGTAACTACCAGCAGGGTAAGAGCAAACAAAGAATGAACGTGGACATGGTGGAAAGTGTCACGCACAGAGCATAACCCCTGACATGACCGGCTGTGGACGCTATGGTGCGAGACAAAGAGAGAGAGAGAGAAAGGATACTAGACACACGGAAGGAATTAAAAGTTGACCTAAAAAGCCACTCGCACTAGCCGGGACGATGGCCGGAGCAGGATGATGACCGGACCATCGAACAAGCGCAACACATACAAAAACTGATAGAACCTTAAATAAAGAAGGGAACATTGCCAAGGGGTTTAAGGCTCGGTACTAGTGTAATATATAGGTGAGAAAAACGAACGATACATTACTTTTTCTTTCACCTTTTCAGGCATGTTGAAGGCGCGATGTACGATGGGTTTCCTTTCAGTAGAGCTCAATAGTTTAACTTCACTGATGTATTTGCTTTGGCAATATATTACTGTTTCACACAATTTTCAACACAATCCTTTACCGGAGAAATTTAACTGTTGCAGTGGAAATTACAGTGCTTTCCAATAAACACGCTAGATGTTTGAAATGACACGAAATACGAAAGAAATAAATAACTATATCTTCAACCTCGAATAAACGGACTCACTAAAAACATTCACGTGATCGTGGTAAACCACACACACACACATACACTCATGCACACTATGTTGCTGCTCTTTCCGTCCACTCCGAAAGGCTGACCGCAATGCAAAGAGCAGAAGAACAGGAGCTTGACTAGTTTTCTCGCACACCAAAAACGAGCGAAATCGTTGCACACTGTTGCACCGAATGCACCACGGACCACCACCACCACAGACAGCGGCAAATCCCTTTCGAAACGGGGCACACAAAATTATGTCACCTTCCGCTTTCCGTTTCCGGCGTGCAGTGGGCACGTCCAACCCCGAGCAATCCGTTCGAATCGAATTCCACCACCACCACTACCTCCTCACCGCTTCAAAACGATGCAAAAAGAGAGGGGAAAGCCTTCCCCCAAACTTACTACTACGCACCGACAATACAAAGTTGCTGTGTTTTTGCTGTGCTTTCCCGCCTTTCCTCACTCTCTCCACCCCTTCTCCGCCTTCCTCGAGAAAGCGTGAAGGGAAGAAGAAGAAAAAAAGCGGTGGAAAACTGAGCGCGGGTGACAACAATTTTCCACTGACCGACCTTCGCAGTACGGTATGGCGAAGACTAGTGAGCTTGGTGCGATACACATTTTCCCGTTAAACCCATCGACAACGAATCCGTCCGATTCGTCCCCCCCCCCACCCACGCTTTCGTTCTCCTGCTGTCGGAAAAGCTCGCTCTTTCTCTTCGCGAAGCTCTCTCAGCAGTTTCTCTTTCCCGCTTGCTTGTTTGTGTGCTTCAACTGTAACTATCCTGCTCTCTCTCGGTCGCTCTCTCGTCGCTCCATGGAAACGGTGGTAATGTCCTTCGACGACAGCACCGCAACGTATCCTTTTCCTGCTGCCCCTCCCAAACGTTAGCCGTTGTCGATTTTCCCGCATTCATTCGCTGTCCTTTTCTAGCACGAAGGTATACACGCTCTCACATCTCACTACCGTATGCGTATACAGAGTATCGCAAAACATTATTGTAACACAAAGCGGGTAGAGCAAACAGGCAGATAAAAGGGGAAATTCCCTTCAAAGGAAGCTTTTGTTCTCGAAGAGCCTTGAGGAGCACGACGACGACGACGACGACGACGACGACGATGAGGCAAAGCTTTCGCCGTTGTTCGAAGTGTGCGCCAACCACAAACAGTGGAAAGGATTATGCGCAAACAGCGGTGGAAGCACAGGGAGAGACATTTCTCGCTCCCTCTCTCTCTTTGACAGCGCTGTTGGGAAAACGCTGGAACGGTAGTGTATGTTTTGATGTTTTTTTAGGCAATATATACAAACACACACACACACATACATACCGCAGGGGCACGGTTTAGTGTACAGCAGGAGCAGCAGCAGCAGTACACAGCAAGGCAAAACGCGTGATCGAAAGGATGACGTGTGCCTTCTTGGGTGGAATATATCCCCGTCGTGTGCATGTGTCGGTGTACGAGGTGTCTTTACGCTTACCACTGAAGTAGTAGCTATCGTATGGCACAAGTGGGCCAATAAATAACAATGCATGCGGTCAAGTGGTCAAGTTTTCCTTTCACGAAGGAATGTATCCACGATGCAGCGGATGTCAGTTTAGTAATGTTTTCAATGTTATGTTCAATGTTCAATGGTTAGTGTATCAATTAAAAAAAATGCGATATGCTGTAATTTTTCTGAAACAGACGAGATTGAAATTCTACTAAAAGTTATCGCAGGACCGTGTAAATGGCTTTTGTTATGAGACTAAAAGATACATTAAGATCATATTCACAAAATAAGTGAACATTTTACTAATTTTGTTTTCTAACAATTGAGCAAATTTTAAAAATAAAAAATTAATCAAAATAACAAACAATAAATGTAAATTACAAGTACGAAGAATAATGGAAGAAAATCTCAACTTAAGGAAGGTAACATAAGGGAACATAAGGGAACACACCATCACCCCACAGTGGAGAAGAAAGAGTGGAATAGAAGTAACCGAAAACCCCTCCCCAAGGTCACGTTTATGGGGTCCACAAAAAAAAACACGAACATTGGATTGAAGGCAAGAAAAGGCACAAACAACACGTCAGTGTCAAATTTTGGTACTTTCTGAGCTTCACGAAGATCGGATCTTACAACGCGGTCGAGACATAAACGACCATTTCTGCTGACGTTTTGCTTATGCTATTCAGACGGCGTACAACAACCACCGCGGGAATTGAGAACTGTTTGCTCACCGGCATATCAACAACCTTGCCGAAACCGGCCACCAGCGGGGCAATGAGGCGGCCCAGGTAGCTCCCATCCTGACCGGACTGCCGGTAACTGTGACCGAACTCGCGATCTGCGCCATCACGATGCACCACCGCTTCGTCGGGGCAGGTTTGGGACAGTGATTCGTACCCCAGCACGGATCGGCGTCCCATTCCCAGCAGTCGACCAAGCGAGCTGCCAATGCTGGGCATTAGATGCTCCGCCATAATGATATCCACACCGGCACTACCACATAAACACCACCACACAACACGCACGCGAACGCCGAAAAGTGTGATCGATCGATCCCTCGTAAGGGCTGTTGTGTCTCGAAATAAACGCACAAATTCTAAACTCACACAAACGCGCGCGCGCGCTCGCACAGGCACACACACTTTGCGCAAGTGACAAGTCGGAAGCCTCGGACGCCACGGAGGAAAAATCCCGTTAAACCATCAAACTCCGGACAAAATGACGGGATCCGGGAACGAAAGCACACGATCTGCTCGCCGGCGACGCCGCTGAATTGCGGCACGTAACTGCGGCAATTACGCCAAGGGCTCCGAGCGGCCGGTTTAGAATCGCGTCACTCCGCTCCGCTCACACGGTCACTCTCTTCTACGCGCGCGGGCTCTCTTCGCTCGCGGCGGGTGCGCTAATTAAATACGATCTTCACGTGCGATCCTCCCAGTGTGTGCCCAGGCAGGCCAGCAGCAGGAGGATCATCGCCCGCGGCGCACGCTAGAACGAAGATGCCGGACAAGCGAAATGCCGGGAGAGCAAGAGCGGATCAGAAAGAGAATGTTCAACGTTGCGTCTGGAGGATGATGACGTTCTCCAGCCCTCTCTGTTCGGATCGTAGTCGACCATGCTGATGCTTCTTCCCCGGCGAAACAAACGAAAAGAATTCCATAGTAATAATGCGAAGAAAATGGGGACCACAGAACATCAAACATGATCGTACGCAACAACCGAAGTATGCTGTGCGAAGAGAAAGCTTCTCCCAGTATGTGTGCGAGTGTTTGTTTGTGCGTTTGGAATAATTGGACTGTTTAAATAAAAACACACACCCTCCTGTGTCATTTCAAGCACATCTGGAATATCGCAAAACTGGCGCAGACACGGCGATAGGGGGAAAGATGATACGGCTGGTGGCGCCCTGTACGAGGGACTTTGCGCAGGTTGTTGCGCTCCGTCTCTGACCTAGAGAGAAAGATAATGTGGAGGCCGCCCCATTGGGACGGGTGATTACAGCAGTACAGAGAGAGCGACACACACACACACAGAAAGAACCCCTCGAATGATAATCGATTTCGATTGCGAAGCGGCATCCAAAGGGACGGTGTGTGTACCTGCGTCGCGTCGAAAATGATTTGTCATCAAATCAAGGAAATGTGCTCTGCGTCAAAACACGATGATATCGCTGCAGGTAATTAATGCTTTGTGATAGATAAACAAGATTAATTAAAAAGCGTACAATACACACCGTATCGTTGCCGTCAGGATGCTGCAGGGATACTCTGCTCCGTCACCACACACACACACACACACGGGCGTGCAGTGCGTAACACGGAGATTGTTTGCACTTTTTTGCCCTTTGTCTCCCTCCGGGTGGAAAACGTGGATAACACAAACGCACACACAGACACACGGAGACACTCCCGTTTGGCACAGCACTCGGTTTGGAAAATGCACCTTTTTTCCTTTGTTTTGTTTTCGTGCTCACCAGCACTTTTGACAAATCACGTTTAATTAACTAGCTTTACTCCATCCCTTGCGGGCCGCGAAAACCGCGCAAGGAGTTGCCGACTCCTTGTTGTTTTTGCCACGGCACACCAAAAAACACACACTCACACACGCCGTCGCCTACTGTGCCACCCGGCAAGAACGTGGGTGTCGTGTGGTACGGGACAGGGCAGGGAATGTATGCGCAAACAGCAACCCCTCGCACAGGCCCGCCGCGTATGTTTTTCGTTGCGTTTACACCCAATTTACTTTCTGCTTACACCGCTGCCGGTGTCACCGATTGGTTCTTCTTCCGTGTCCGCGTGTATTGTTTCGCCCCCTCAGGAGTTTTCCAAACAACACGGAAAATGTTGTTGTGGAATGACGGGTGGACCGCGCACACTGGGCGAATCGGGCGTAGCTCCTGGACATAATAGGGGGTAATTTGATTTTGAATTTAGCATTTTCAATGCTTTAGCATTGGGAAAAACATTCCTTTTGTATCGTTTTATTGAATTCGCCGTAAATTATCTCTCAAATTATGCAAAAAATATGGTAAAATATGGAAAATAATACAATTGTTGTGCAAAGTTTCTTCCACTGTTGCACAATCACATCGCACTGGCAGCACTGCCAACGCTTGTTTTTGACGTTTGAACAACAACAACAGTGTTATCATTCAAATACGCAATTGTTATGCTAAATTAACGGTTTTACTGAGGGTTTAACTTTTGTGACAAAATTCAATGAAAACCAAAGAAATTCATGCTGTGATAAATGACTTGAAGTGGTCATGAAATTGAAAAATTCGGAAAAGGCCCTTTTAAACAAGGGTTTTCTTATCAACATGTTTCAATTATTCACAGAGCCCGATTCACAACACAGAAATGATTTGTTTTAAATCCAATCAAAGCTACTGGAGAATTCAAAACGCGTAAATAATCGATAATATCCCATTAGCAATTAAGATGACAATCTATTTAAAATAGTGTTATTTTAAATATGTTATAGCCTTTATTCGTCTGGGTATTTTCCATCTAACCTTCGCTATTTCTCTCTTTCTTTCTTCTGCTGCTTTTGGGAGAAAGCGAAAAATCGTTGTAAACGTTGTTTCTTTTCCCTAAACCCACAGCTCCACTTCTTATTTCATTCGCGCTTGATTTCGGGGAGGATAGTTTTATCAAATCCTTTTCGTTTGGGATCACAAGAAAACGAGATAAAGTGTCTCTCCCTTTCCCGCTCTCTCTTTTCGCAGACTATTAAGTGTCCCTTCACAAATCACGTCGCGTACCGAAGCTTTCACACCCTCAGCTAATCGTATTTTCCAGCTAAAATCCCTCTTTGCTTGCCATACGTCCTCGAACACACGCACACCTTGCCTTTACACATTTTAGCGCGTTTCGAACGATTTGTGCTTGCGCGGATGAGTATTTAAACGCATCATTGCCGAGAGAGCGAGCGATAGATGGAACGCTTGTAAAGCCAAATTGAAGCGTGCCGTATGCCCTCCCCCCCTGGGCCGCCATTGCACGTGCCGTACAAAGCAAACCATTTTGCGCATGATATTCCCGCTTTGGTTTCTAACTAAAGCTTTTTTTTCGCGGTTTACGCTACTGGATGGTCCTTCTTTGCGCTCTGCGGCAGGGAAATATATCTTAAACAGTCAGTGGGTCTGTGTGTGTGCGCGCGGGAAGAGAAGCGTACAAGCGTTTAGCCAGCTGCCTCTGTGAGGATGGTAGAATAATGCCCACCAGACCACACGCCACCCGTTGTCCCCTCCCCCCCGTCAAGGGCCGGCGGGTTTAGTTGCACTTAATCCATTTCAAGCGAAGGTGCGCGCATAAGCGTACGAGGAAGATGATGATGATGATAGTTAATGAGTCGTTTTACAACCGTGTAATATTCACACCAACCGTGCACACTGTGCATTCCTGCGTGCGTTTGTCTGCCTGTCTTCCTAGGGGAGCGTTATATTCCATTAGCGTTGTGGTGCAAATGTGCGCAAAAGGATCCGATTTAAAGCCCTTCCATATGGGGTTATGTGATAGGTGTATCAGTGTGTATATATATATTCTTTTCTTAAATACATGCACGAGCGTTGCTCCGAATTCTTCTTTCCTTCAATTCAGATCTGCTGCCAGAGAGCACACACGCACGCACCACACATCCGTATTCAGTCGCGCGCTACACTACACCGCTAGACTTCCACCGCTTCCACGCTTTTGCACGCTTCACAATCCCGTTTCATGTGTATCTACAAGGCCGGACCGAACGGCTCATCGTCGTCGTCATCGTCGTCGTCATCGTCGCTATTAACGCCGACGTCGTGCAGATAGTCCTCCAGCGGTATCGACACACCCTCAGACTTTACCTCGTCCTGCGTGTTTCGAAACGTTTCTATCTGATTGGCCATCGATCGGAGGTTTTCCACCCCGCTTAGCAGTTGTCTGTGGATACGGGAAAGTACGGGAAAATTGGCATTAGATATTGAATGTAAAAAAAACGGGACGGATCAATAGTTGCGCCACCTTACCGTAGATTGCTTTCCGCTGTCGATGCTGCCTGCCGAAGGGCGACCGTTTGTGCGCGCAGAAAAGCGGAAGAACGGTCCCGCCTGGTTCGGTTGCCAAGGTCTCCTGTGCCGTCGTCCTGCCGCACCCTAGCACTGGCGCCCGCACCCGTGCTACCTCCGATGGCGCCGCCACAGGCTTCCTCCTTAAGCGTTTCGTTTTCTCTTCGCAGCGCTTCCATTTCGACCTGCAAATGATCGAACCAATTGAAATGTATTCATGCCACGGAAAAACGCTCATCCCCAATGCTACTCACACTCATATTGCTCAGCTTCTGTCGCAGCTGCTTCATCTCTGCCTCCGCCGTAACGGCCCGTGTTTTCGCCTGCAGGAAGCTGCTAGCATTCGACTGCGTCGACCCACTGGCGCCCCCGGGTCGGGCAAGCGAAACCATCGTTTCGAGGTCGCGCTCCAGCTCCCGGATGCGGCGCGATTGCTCACCGACCGTCCGACGACTAGCTTCCAGCTCGCGCCTTAGCCGCTCGTTCTCGAGCGATTCCGCCCCGAGCCGGTTCTGGTACTGCGTCTCCCACTGTCTCCGGCTCTGCCGATAGCCGCCCATCGTCGCCGATGACGAAGATTCCGACGCGTGCGGCGTGTCGTGCGTAACGTCGGCCAACCGTCCCGACGAATGGATCGGCCCGTCGGACAGAAAGTCCGGCAGGCGATGGATTTTGTTGTCGCCCGTCGTGCCGCTGGAGCCGGGCGGCGGTGAGACGGAATAGTAGTAGGATCGTGATCTGCCACCCGAACCGCCCGCATCGCCGCCACCGCCCGCATTGCCTTCGGTCAGATCGGGCGGCAGTTCCGAGGACGAAGACGTGGGTGAGCGCGGTGGAAGATCGAATCCGAGCTCCGCTGGTCCGGCCAGGTTTGCTGCTCCACTGCGCGAGGGAAGATCGAGCCGCACGCCCATGGAATGCCGGTGTCCAGCAACGGGGGTCGTGTTCGGATCCCGCGCCACTCGGCTACTGCTCGTCGTGCTGCTTGCGGTCAGATCAAACGGTATATCGTTACAGGAAGACAGTGGAGCGCCTCCACCACCGCCGCCGGAAACGTTTGCCACCCCGGTCAGATCTAGCACGTCGTCGAACTCGGCCGACCCAGACGAGCCGCTGCCCGTGCCCTTCGGCAGCGTATTGTACCACTGCTCCATCACGAGATGGTCCTGCACGAAGTCGGGCAGGGCGGCGGAGAACTCGGCCGCCCCAACCAACCCCCTGCCCGGTGGCTCGTTGTGCATTTCCAGCTCGTTTCGCCGATCGACGGCCGCCACAGCCGCCGACGAACCGGGACTGTCGAGATCAAAGTTCGAGTACGACCGCTGCACATACCCGCGCAGCAGTTCCACCTGCTCGCCCAACTGCTCCATCCCGTTGGCATCCTCGCGCAAACCACCACCAGCAGTAGCACTGCCGCCCACTCCACTGCCCGCCGCGGGATAGTCGGAGCTGAAGGAACCGTTGCTGCGACTCTGGTAGATCGAGCCGAACCGATCGTCCGCAAAGTCCGACAGACTCGACTGCGAATCGAACGACGGGAAGCGAGGCGACCGTTTCATCTTCGACTCACTGCTGAGCGTGTTGACTGACTGAAATTGGGGGATTTTTGGCCGCGCACCCGTCGTCGAGCTGACCACGTTGAGCGAGCTGGTGGTGGCCGACTTGGACGGTGATCCAGTGCTGGTGGTGGCGGTCGTTACCGTCGTCAGGGTGCTTCCGTTCGCCCCAGCCAGACCCACCTTGCCCTCGTGCGTTCCGTTCGTGTTGCCAGTGCCACCCGTACCACCACCACCACCACCGCCATCCGCCAGCGAGCTGCCCATTCCGTGCCCATTTATGCTCGATGCACTTCGGCTGTGATTTATGCTGCTGGCGGCACTACCACCGCCTGCACTGGCCCCTCCACCGTTCGTCGTGTGGTTTCCGTCCCACTTGAGAAAGTGTTTGAAGGAGAATGGGTTTTCCTCCCTGCGCGGGGCCACCTCCGGAGTGCTACTCGAGGCGGGCGGCAGTGATGGAGACGTGGACTGTGGTTCCGCCGGCTGGGCGGACGGGCCATTTTCCGGACCCTCCGGCGCGGTGGACGAGGACGCCGGGGCCGCTTTCACCGAAGACGAAGGAGTGGCTGCAGTCAGATCATCCGTGTTGATGTTGTTGTTATCCTTTGCCATCGCCAGCGGGATGAGAAGCTCGTGGGCAAACTGTGGCTTGTTTGGCCCACCTATTCAGGAAGAGAAGGCACAGTGAATAGAGTGGAATTTTTTACTGATTAGAAACACCTGCACACTTACCGTACGCGATAACCGATCTGGGGAGCTTTTTCCCCCTTCAGAGGTGTGTCCAATGGGCAAGAGCTGTGGGCAAACGTGTACAAGCGTTCCGCGGTGGCGATTTGCCAATTAACAACCGACTCTGGATGAGATTGCTAAACACGGGCTCACTTTACTACGGGGCAAGATGGGGCAAGGAACTACAAACTGCCGTGTCGCTTTTGTTGCCGAATTATTGCTTGGGGAATAATTATTTTCGACACGACATTTAGCAGACGATCGACCCCCGTAGTAGGGACAGCAAAAACAATAAGCGTACACCCGTCCGTGCTCGCGAGAGATCGAAAGGCAAGCGAGGCGAAAGTGAACTCAAAACGTAGCTTCTTCCCCTTGAACACGCTTCTTGCCGTGTTTATCACTTCGGTTAACAGTTTTCCACCAAGAAATAAGCTGAATATTTCATTGCGTCCGAGTGTCTTTCGCCCAAGGAAGAAGTTGCGTTTTTTCTTTTGTCCCTTTTGGCAGCGACTTTTTTTCTTCTCTTCTCTCTTTCTCTCTCTCTCCCCTCCCGGAGCTAAACATTGCTGTCAGATGACAGCGCCGTGTTGACAGCTGACGGCAAGGTTGCTACAGGCGCCGTGGTGTAATGGGGGATCGGGTCTACATACACCTTGCGTTCCGGGTTGTCAGAAACGGGGAGCAGAAAAAAAGAGAGAAAGAAAGAACAATTTCTACACCGTCGACGGCAGACACTTGCACTGGTTGTGTGGCTACGAGCGAGAAAAAGGGGGTGGAAAAAGTGGAACCTGCAGCATTGCGAATTGTTTCCTCATCGATAATGGCCCAGCTGGTTTAGTGTGTGTGCGTGTGTGTTTTGCAACAAACAGGGACAGTCGTACGGGAAAGTTTTTTTTGCTTCCAACTGGGTGAAGTCACTGGAAGGACGGACTACGACGACAATTCCCTCTTTCACTCTATTGTTTTGTCGTTTACCAGTGTGTGCGTGTGTGTGTGTTGGAGCCGTAACCCTCCGTTGCGTATTTCACATCGGGGTGGTACCATTGTGGGTGCGTGTGTGTGTATTCAGCTGTGAAACATAGCACCCCAGCCGCATACGACGTAACTTTACAACGGTTCCCCCTTACCCCTCTGTGGCCCCGTGCATTGTGGAAGGGGGTGCAAGAAGTATGTGATTGTTATTGTTCCCCCTGGCTGGCAGAGGTTTTCAGTAGCTGACGAAGCAGCGGAAATTGGAGTGGCGAAACCAACACGGCGCTGTCTCAATAGTGTGCGGCTATCTCATCGGTAACTATTTATGGAATGCGGAAGCTTATTTTTAACACGGTCTGATTTGCCTCTTTTTGCGTTTGCCCTAAACACGCACCACGTTCCAGATCGATTTCGTCCGGGAAGAGAGAGAGTTCTATCGCGCACTTGAAGGTAAAAGCTATCCGAAGAAAACACACGCTACGATGTCGGTTACGTTTGAGCAAATCATACTGGATGCGAAGCGCATCGCCAACCGGCTAAAGGATCGGGAAGCGCTCGGCGATGCGCTGCTGCTCGAGTCGGAATCGGTCAACAAGCACATCGAGTCGATGCGCCAGTTCCAGGACGATATCGACATACTGAACAAGCTGGCGCGCGACCGCTCCAACAACCAGCTGATCACGATCATCCACCAGGAAAATCCGCAGATCCGCGAGATCCAGCAGGAGAATCGGCTGCTGAAGGCGGCCCTCGAGGACCACCAGCACGCGCTCGAGCACATCATGTCGAAGTACCGCGAGCACACGCAGGCCAAGATACTCAACACGAAGGTCAACTTTGTGGAGGCGTTCACGCGCCACCACCGGTCGGCCGACATCGAGCGGCGCGACGAGCTGATCCGGCAGCAGACGGCCAAAATACAGGAGATGGCCGCCGTCATGCAGCGCGTCTCGCAGATAGACGAGGAGAAGATGAACCAGGAGCAGGAGGTGCTGAGCAAGCTGGTGACGGAGAACAAGGGCCTGCGGGAGCTGCTGGAGATCTCGCGCAAGTACGGTTCCGGCGGGCAGAAGATGCTGGTAGACGACAAGTCGACCCAAACGGACAGCTACCTGCTGGACGGGTTGATCGAGGCGGCCGTAACGGCACGGGCGAACCTCGCGAAACAGACCACCGTCGCTGCTTCTGCCACGTCGACATCCTTAGCGTCTCCACAGCCTTCAACCGTCGTGGCTCCAGCTTCACCGGGGGCTTCAGCGACGGTGAGCGCCGATGCTGCCGGCACCACAACCCCGAAAGCAACCAAGACGACCAATGACGACGCGGCCCGCTCACCCAACAGCAGTAACAACGCTCCCGCGGACAGTAACGGCCTTCCTCCTCCAGCAAGCTCCTCGCCGCCGGCACCGACCTCCTCGCTGACACCGACCGCCAGCAGCACGACAGCGCCGGCCACGCCATCGACTTCGTGACGCGATTCGGGCGAATGTCAGGTATCGGTTCTGTTCTGCTGCCAATCGGCCCTGCTGTAGGAAGGAGGTGGTGGGGATGGGAGGGCAAAATGCCGTTGCGGTTTAATGCGATTGAATGCGTAACGAATCGACGGCACAGACACACCCACGCGTAGGTAATACTGTTTTTTTTTTCGAACAAAATAACAAAAAAAAAAGAAAATCGGCCCGAGCTTGCGGGGACCATATCAAAGGGCAGGGTCACGCAGACGTAGAAAAAGAAAGGCATTTGCACAACCCAACCACCCACCCACCACCCACCCTCTCATCCACTAATTGCACGTTGCATTTTTTTTGTTTTGTTGTTTTGTTAGAATTTGTTTCCCTTCCTTCTTCATGTAAGCGCCCTTTTGTGGTGCAACAAGCGAATGGGAGGAAAAGCATAGAGCCTAAAATCGTTACACAACCATCGAGAAATAATCATCGGACAATTCGGTTATAGCATAAATTTACAACAAAATCGTGGCTTAGAAGAAAGGCAATACTATCTAGGGAGCGTAGTAGGCGCTTTGGATTGAGATTTTCAATTTAAAAGTAAAATGCTTTTCACATGACCACATGCATGTGTACTACGTCCAATGTTTGTCCGGATTTCTGTCGAAATGTTTCCGTCGAAACGTCCTCAAACCATTTTGGGAAAAGAATTTAAACAAAATAATGCACCAACCACCCGTAACGTACTCGGTATGACCATTTAATGTAAACTTAGGGACACTGAATTAGGTAGCGGGGTGCAATCGTTGTAATTTCATAATTTTGTTTTTTTTTTCTTTCTTTTAATTATAATTATTATTAGCACCTTAGACACCATTAAAATGAGATTTATGAGATTTAGTAGAACTCTTAACCGAGGCTTTCCTATTTTCTGATTTCGATAGTTCAAAACAGTCGTTAGAATTGTTCTTTCTTCACTCTCTCTCTCTCCGCAAAGAGGGAACGAATTAAAGGGAAGATTCATTTTCCGTTTTGTTATATTTTCCATCCAACACATCACTCTTCTCTCTGTTCCCCGAACCCCCCCCCCCCCCCCCGTTCCAACGACGACATTTTTGTCATCTCTAACACTGCTCCCTTCCCCTCCCCCTCCTTAGTGCATCATCCGTCGTCATCAGTTTTTACTCTTTCGTCAATCGATCGCCAAATAAAACAAAAAACGATTTAAACCAATAACCAGCACTCACGCACATTACCTTACGGTGTGTATCGAAGAGAGAAGGAGGGGGGGGGGGGCAGGAAGGAAACAAAAAGGGACGACCAAAACTAAATCACGTAAATAAATATATAAACTAAACATTAACACGCATTACGGCATGTGTTTTCCTCTCTCTCACTCTCTCACTCTCTCTCTGTGTGTATTTGTGTCGCGGCCTACTCTGTTAATAGTCATGGTCGGATCGACTTCCTTGCTAAAATGGTATTTTGATCGTTTCGTCGGGTTAGATTCATGTTTCTTCCCCCCATAATCCTCAATTCCTGCTTCCCGCTCGAATTACGGCCACGCGGGTTGTCACTTTCAGCTATCGTACACGGTAATTAAGTAACGTTAGATAAAAGCTTTCCGAAACAACGTTTTCTTCCCGAATACCCTGAATTCCTATTTCCATTCTGTGTTTTTTTTACATGATCCTACCGGGTGCCTTTTGACCAGTCTTGTATGTGTATTCCCGTCAGTCACTACGGTAATGCCCCACCCTTTCCCACCCGTTTCGGCTGCTGCTCCTCTCCCCAACGGGGTGGGCGGCTTTTTACTCGTACTCCAGTATTTTCTTATGATAGAACAGGAGGTATCTAAAAGAATAAAGAAAATTCCATATTAGTCTTCATTCGTGCTCCTTGCAATCGAACAATAAAGCCCCTCCTTACCCTTCGCTGTCCAAAACCTGCTGGAGTGTGGCAGTGGTTATAATGTGGTCATCGCACTTGACCCAAATGTCTTTCTGGTGGCGCACGTACGCCGTGTAGTGGCCCGCATCGAGCGTCCCGACGTGATTGATGACGGCGTACAGCGAATAGCGAAAATCGGTCGTACTCTTGTCCACCGGCAGGCGTGCCGTCGAGTCACTGTTTAAACTCGTGCCGGTAGAGGAACCGTTTGCTCCACCAGTTCGCTCGTTGAAATTCGACGACGAGGACGACGGTGAATGAGGAACGGCCGATTGCTGTTGCTGCTGCTGCTGCTGCTGGTCAGACATTATCTGTGACATAAACGGTGTCATATCGAGCTCGGCAGGGAATGAGATAAAGGTGGAAATTTTCTTATCGATCTGCGGAAGGGAAAACAAAGCAATTTGTTAACGATCTTTCCTCCCTTCATCCCCTCCCGTTTGTTTGGGGAACCGGGCGCACCGGATACGCACCAGACTAGAGTGTTCGAAGCGCTTGAGATGGAAGCTGGCGACGATTGGTAACGTGCGCATGGACAGCTGCTTGGTCGACTCCTGGTAGCTGTTGCACTTGTTGCATTTGATCTTTGCACTCGAGCCGAGATGCTCCGCCCGGGTGAATCGCTCCAGACAGTCGATCAGGGACCGGGGCGGTCCACCGTACCCACCCTGCCCGTTGGACGATTCGCCCAGATCGAGCGAAATGTCCCAGAACGGATCGATCGTGGTCGAGACACCGTTGCACGCCTGGCACACGACATCACTCTGCAGACCGCCGGTGAAGATCTGATCAATAATACAGTTGCACTGTGTCTGGTTTGGCTCCGCTTGGTTCGCCGTGCCCGTGGCAGTGTTTGCACCCCCTTGTGACTGATTCCCAGCCGTCGAGAGTGGTAACGCATTCGGGCCGGACTGTGCCAACGCACCCGCGCCGTCCTGCTGTGCCGCACCTTGCTGCTGAAGATAGTTCGAGCCGCTGTGCTGCATTGGTTGATGCGAGTTTGGCTGTGTGGAGGAGGAGGATTTCGATTTATCGGTCGCGGCGGCTGCTGCTGCTGCCGCTGCTGCAGCCGCGGCCGCCTTTGCCGCCTGCTCCTTCATCGACGTTTTGCAGTGCCGATGCAGCACATCCAGCGTGGCGATGAAGAACTCGTGCGCGTCCTGCTGCTCGTACCCAGCCAAATGCCGCGCATGGTTCCAGATCAGATGCAGCAACCGGTGCAGCGACAGTGGACCCCGGGCGCCGGAGTAAAATTCCTGAAACAGCCGCGACACTTCACACACCAAACACTTGGCGGCCGTTTTCGCCGTACACTCGTGCAGCTCGGCAAGGAAGTAGTCGCGCAGCAGGGGCGTATGGATGAGCGCCTGCACGATGCAGTTCATGAAGCAGGTCGAGCCGAGATTCAGCAACCCGCGCAGCCCAATGCTGGTGAGTGCGGTTACGTGCCGGCGCTTGGGGTTCTTCAGCAGCAGCTCGATTTCGAGCCGCGAGGGACTCCACGGGCGCCAGGACAGGCTTTTGTCGAGACTGCGCGCCTCCAGCCAGAGGTGCCGCTCGGCGATCGTCTGGCATTTGCTGTGGTAGATAAAGTCCCGACACTGGTAGCAGTACAGCATGCCGTAGCACAGTTCCAGCGCCATGAAGTGCTTCGTGTGCTTGTAGTGCTCGGTAATGTGGGCGCCCTTGCAGGCGAAGTAGATGCAGTGCAGGCAGCAGTACAGCTGCGGACCGGAGCTACCACACTTGTAGCACAGGCAGGAGAGGGCCTTCCGCAGCCGGGCCTCCTTGTTGACGCACGCACTGAAGTACCCGTGCACGTAGCTGTACGGCTCGTACCCGTACTCCTTCACGTACGTCGCAAAGTGTACACATCCGGCATCGCCCATTTTCCGCGCCCGCTTTCCTTCCTATTCGACACACACACACGTACGCACTCCACAAACGGTAGCCGGAACGAACCGATTGCGAAACAATGATCACACACAATTAGCACCGAAAGCCGGGTGGTGTCCGTGCTCGTCCGGGGATGTCCCGCAGTAGTGGTCCCGCAAGGCCGCCGTTCTACTCGCGATACATGTCGTGCCGGAAGCCGAAACGATCGCACGAATGTTGACACAGCGTGAAATAGGAACTGGTTTGTCTTTTTTGCGGTGCGAATTTACACTTGCCGGCTCTAATTACCCATTTTAATGCGAGGTGTTGGGGCTCTAAATGTTGCTCTTGGCTTTACACAAATCGCTCATCCTGTGTTTCGGTGCGTTGAAAGTAAAGTTCTTTGTTTGTATGTGTGTGTTTTCCTTTCGGCTGCTGCTGCTGCTGTTGGATGACATTCGAATGACAGTTGCGATTGACAGTTGACGAGAGGTTCAAATGGAACGTTGCGCACGGGTCGTTTCGGCTTCAATCGGAAATAATATTTTGTGGGATACAAGGAAAGCCATCTGAAGTTCTGTAGGAATGAAAATATAGTTTTTCAGCCCTTTTGATTTGATTTATTAGTTGACAATTCATCTATCTATACTATGAGTAAACGTGTCCTAGAATTACAAGAATTCAAAAATTCAGTGCTCAGAATTTTGCCTTTTGCATACAGTCTGTTTGGAGATGCTACTAGTACTAGTTCCGGTAACGTATTTTAGCTAAATTTCTACGCTAACACATCTATATATACAGCTTTATAAAAGTCGGGATTCACCACCGTGCTGCTAGAACTCGAATCGTCGATAACAGGGATCCTCATCCTGCGTCTCCTTATATCAAGAGCCCGGCGCGTGAACGGATGCATGACCATCGATCGAGTCGCCAATATCGCTCAAAAAATCTGCTCCCCTTAGCAAGTGAAACTCAGCCTGCATCGGTTCCGGCATCTGCGTTTGCTTGCAGTTCCCTGGACTAGTTCTATCTGCGGTACAATTGCTACTCGAGCAATCGAAACTATCGATATCGAAGTTCGTTTGCGTCTCCGTGGATACCAGATAGTCGCCAAACGATTCGCCCGACTCGTTCCAGCTCGTCTGCGTTTCGGTCGTGGACAGCCCGAGGTCAGCCGTCAGCAGTCCCGGATCGTCGTACGTTTGGGTGTACATGTGGGCATAGGAAAGCAGAGGATCGTGCCGATTGTCCGAGCCGGAAAACATAAAGTCGATGAAGTCGGTTTGCGTTTCGGTGCACACTACCGGTGCCAAAGGTTCCACGCTGTCGGCCACGTGCGAACCGAGAACTGAGTTTGTGTTGCAGGAATTTTCAACCGTTTCTGGTTTCGAGGAAAGCTGTTGTACTGGAGCTGAAGGATTGTTCTCTTCCCTTGGCTCAATGGCAAGAATTTTCACGAGATCGCACGTTTGTGTAGCTCGATGTTCTCCCATTCGCTCCTGCAACGTTTGCGTACTCGTAGTAACGCACTTCTTGGCGGGTTTCTGTTTCGACGCTTTCTTGGGGTTTGTGGATTTCTTCGCCAAAAGCAACGCTTCGTAGCCGTGTTGCTTCCGTTTGGCGTGCGTTAGCAGTGCCTCCCGGGAACCGTACGTGTAGGAGCAATGCTCACAGACAAACTTCCGGCCACAGGACAACCGATGGTGTCGCAGGAAACTCTCCGTCGCGAACGATTTGCCGCACGCTTCACAGCCATGCTTTCGCTCGCCGTGCACCTTCAGGAAGTGTTGCTTCAGCGAGCGAAGAGAACTAAAGCTACGCGCTCCGTTTGTGCATTCGGTGGCCGTTTGGAAGTATGGGCAGCTGGCGATGGGGCAGAAGAACAGTTTGGGCTCCGTCTTGTTGGCATTGCACAGGAACTGTAGATTTTCCGCCGGTGCTTTGTGATGTTTGGTTAGGTGCATCTGCAGGTTTGCCAAGTTGTTCAACAGTGCGAAGCAGTTGTCGAACGAGCAGAGGTAAATCTTTTCCGCCAATATTTCCTCCGCCGTTAGATATATCCTTGCCGGATCGGTTGCTGTTTGTGTGTGGTCGTTCATTCTGCTTCTAGGATGGTTAGTTTTTCTTGGGTGAGCTACACTTTTGCTACACTTTCGCTAGAGCAACGCACACACTGCCGGGGTCAAACCAAAACAAACATTTGCGCACCAAACGTCAAAATGGGAAATTTGTTTACAAACAATGGTTTTCTTTTATCTGTCAGTTTAACCATTTTCAAACGGAGCTCGTTTCGTTTCTACATTTACTTCGATATTTTTCAAAAACGATTTTATTTTTTAATGGTTAAATATATCTTTATTTCCTACATGCCTCACAAATATTTATATTCTCCTGCCATTATTTTAGGCTCCAACATTTACTTTTTACCAGCAATTTTCTCCTTTCGCTTTTTGATGTGCTTTTTCACCTTCGTTTTTCGCTTTTCGGCCTTTTCGTCCTTTACCGCCTTTTTGCGCGCTTTGCGCTCTTCCGGCGTTTCATCCTTCGATCGCACCACAACCACGCCGCCGTTCGATGCCCGTTTACCACCTTCCTCGTCCTCCGACTGCTCCGAGCTTGTCTCCGTGTCCGAATCAGACCCGTCCTGCTTCTGATCCGCTTCCACCACATCCAGCCCGGTGATGGTTTTGTACACCAGCTCATCCGTACTCTTGTCGAACGCATCCCGCTCTGCGTCGTACACATCGTGCAGTGTTTTCGGGATGAAAATCTGCTTAAATACGGCTTCGTCCAGCTTCTGCTGTTCGGTAAACTCGTCAAAGCTACGATTAGCTATCCGTTCCGAGATTTCCTCCAACCGCTGTTCCACCTGTTCTGCCCCGATGCCCCGATCGGTGATGAAATCGAACAGTTCCTTCACCGTCATTGTCGACACATCGCGCTTGCGGAAAAAGTCCGTCACGTTGGTGCAATCTTTGCGCAGAAACTCCAGCGCATGCGGATGCTCGTGCTCGACCGACTGCGACACATCGATGATGACGATCTTGCCCTCGTGGTACAGCAGATTAAACTCGGACAGATCGGCATGCACCAGCTTGCAGCGATTGTACATCGTCCACATCATCTCGACCGCGGCCCGGTACAGCTCGCGCGCTTTCACCCCGCTCAGCTCCACGTCCTTCAGCTTCGGTGCGGGCCATCCGTCGTGCCCGATGAACTCCATCACCAGCACGTGGCTGCGCAGCAGGATCGGCTCGGGGACGGGCAGATCGCACTTCTTCATGCGCACCAGATTGCGCATCTCCTTCTCCGCCCAGGTGCGTACCATTTTGCGCGGATTGTGCTTGCTGTAGCCGTGCCGGAACCGGTACTCTCCCGTCACGTACTTGTCCCGATCCTTGAACGTGAGGATGGACGTTTTAAAGATCTTGATCGCGTAGTCCCGTCCGCTGGCGGCGGTGGCGTGGTACACGTTCGCTTCCTTCCCGGTCGATATGCACCCGTTGATCTCCGTGATCATCGCGCGGTTCAGCAGCTTGAACAGTATCATGCGCGTACGCGGATCCATCACCTGCTCGGCCGTCGCACGATCCTGCTTGTCCTTGCTGCGCAATCGGTCGCTGTCTGCTTTGCGTTGCGTTTCGATCAGCGTGTTCTTTGCGTGGTTCGGAAGCGAGGCCGGTCCTTCATACTTTTCCACGTTGATTCGGTTGGTGAACTTTTTGAACAGTACATCGGCGGGCTGATAGTGCGACACCTTCTGGCTTGTAGTTTGTGCGTTCGTGTGGGACTGGTTCAGGTTTAGCTGCTGGTTACGCTTCAGCTCTCCACCCTCGTAGCAGTAGAAATCATCATCGTCGTCGCTTTCCTCGTCGTCGTAATACTCTTCCCACTGCGCGTCGGTCGCCGTCGGTTCGTCCCTATTCGGTGCTCCAAACAGTGCATCTTGAATCTCGATTTTGGTCAGCTTCGCTGTGCCGTTCACTTTGCTGGCGGGAGGAGACGTAGCTTTCTCCTGCAGTTGAACACCGTCAAAGCGTTCTGTGGTATCATCGAGCGCATCGTCAAACTGTCCACTACTCATTTTTATGCCGTTTTCACAATCTATTCCTATTTATCACACGTTTTGCTACAATTCTTCGTCTGCGTGTGCCGCACACGCGGTTGGTTTGTTTTGCTCTGCACACGTGCTGTCAATTTGACACACATCCGATCTCCCTTCGGAAACGTACCAATTGTCAAACTCACCCCGGCACGGGTTTTGTATTTTGTAAACAAACGTGTGCTGATCCGAACACTCCGCACACTTTTTTCCTTTAGAAAAGCAGTTTTTATTGAAATAAACCATTCCCTTTTAACAGTATGAACCATCACAAAGCCCAAGCCTTTCCGATAGTGTACTGAATGTGGCTCGAGTAAAGTGTAAACGCGCAATTAAACAGCAGCAACGAAATGTTCGTATTGGCCGAGCTGAAGGACAACGTGCGGATAGCGCCGGAGCTGTTTGGTTTGAAGCTACCAGAAGCGATAAAGGATGAAATCAACAGAAAGTTAGCAAATAAGGTAAGCAAAAGGTGGCACGCCTAACCATGAGATATGTTTCTAAACTCCCCTCTCTGCCACTGTTTCAGGTCCTCCTAAATGTGGGTCTTTGCATCGCCCTGAAAGACATCGTTAAGCTGGGCGATTCAATCATACTGCCCGGCGATGGCGCTTCCCACACCGAGGTAAACTTCCGGTACATCGTCTTCCGCCCCATGATTGGGGATGTGATCACGGGCAAGATACGCAGCTGCAGCCGGGAAGGCGTCCACATAACGCTTGGCTTTTTCGACGACATTCTCATACCACCGTCCGCCCTGCAGCATCCCTCCCGGTACGAGGAGGCGGAACAGGCCTGGGTGTGGGAGTACCCGCTCGAGGACGGTAACACGCACGATCTGTACATGGACATTGGGGAAAACATAAAGTTTCGCGTGTCGGGCGAGGTGTTTGAGGAAAGCTCACCGATTGGACCCCCGGACCAGGAGGTACCGTCCAGCTCGACCGGTGCGAGTACGTCCGGTGGTGCCGGTTCCAGTGGGCAGGAAAGCAATAAGACACCGTACCGTATCGTAGCGGCCATTAACGAGTCCGGTTTGGGGCTGCTGTCCTGGTGGGTACAGCAGGCACAGGAAGAGGACGAGGAGGGCGGCGAAGAGGAGGAGCAGGAGGAGGAAGAGCAGGAGCAGGATTCGGGGGGAGAGAATGAATAAAACCCACTTACCGTTAACAGTTCGATTTATCATAAAAAAACAGGAAAAAACAACCGAAAAATAATCGTTTTTTTTGTCAAGGTTTTTCATTCCCAACGGTTTTTGAGTTTTTGGTTTTGCTCTATTCTTAGTTGATAACTTTATATACATGGGGTGTGGGGTTTGCTTTATGTGTATCGTAAAGTTTTTCGTTACTGAAAGTTTTCCTTTTCATCCTTCAGCTCTCCTCTGCGCCACTTTCGTAACAATCTGCTTAAGCAAGCATTTATTTTGTCGTTCCATCGCTCTCTTCGCTCATCTGTAATCTTATTTTTTCAGCATAAAACGAATTTCCCTTCCCTTCGAGCTTCTAGCAAGTGGAGTGGAGTTGTAATCTATAGCAATTGTGTAGCATTTGATGATAGCGCTTCTAGGTTTCGACGAATGGTGGCACTAATCTAAAAGGACCCTAGCTTCGATTGTTGTGGCTGGCGCGGGCTTCTCTAGCGAAGCCCGCCACCAGAAGAAAGAGGGATCGAAAAGCCTTTGGCGTGCCGCTCCATTTGGTTATAGCTAAACGAATTTATACGAATTTGTTAGGAGCGGTGGAACGGTGAACTGGTGTAAAAAAGTGTGTGTCCTTTTTTTTGTTTTTAGCAGCTTGTATATAATATTTCGCTTTCCAATTTTGACTACTTAACAACTTGTTTTCCCATGCCTTCTTTGTATCTCTCGTATCGCGCAAACCGTTTCAAATGCTTTCCGTCCTTTTCCATTTTTACAACGTTCCGAAAAATTGACGCGAAACCACACGCGGAACGGGAAAGCACACCACCACGTGTCACGAATAATAATAATAATACTTAGCATGTATGCGCACCGGCAACTCCTACGGACACACTAGGTTTAGTTATTTGAAGTTAATTTTCAGAGCTCGATTTATTCATCAGTCATGGTCATGGGCGGTCTTTACATGATTTGGTTGGTTTTTGGTTAGGGACAGGAGGTTTACTGGCATCGTTTGGATGTAACTTACTTACTTACTTTTTGTCTTTTCCATAGCAACGAACCGGAAAGCCACACGGAAGGCGGAAAAACGAACCTATTTCGAACATTCTCTCACACACTGGGACTGCGGGACATTCATTCCTTTAAATTGTTTGTGTGTTTGTTTGCTTTCATCATTTAGCTAAAGCTCACGGCATTTATTTATTTGTTTTCCGTTTTTACGTACACGTCTTTTGTCTTTATCTCTATTTGTTTTGTTAAAGTTTATTCCTTTGTTTTCTATTTCAATCTAGCGTTTTTGTTTCGGCTTTATTTCGTTTTGTTTGGTTGTTGTTTGCTTTCTCAACTTTTGCAGCAGTTTTAAATGAGCGGTTTTAAGGGCAAAGTTTATCCTTGTCTTATTATACAACCAACTAGGGGAAAGGAAGGTTTCATTATGGGTTAAGCTTTTTTTTGCTTTTCCTTTCTTTGTTTTGTCCTCTCCGGTCCGATTTTCTTATTGTGTAATGCCGCGTTTTGCGTCTCTTCTTCTACTCTATTCTTTCGCTTACGTTGCAGCTTTATAACACACGATCGCTTACACAAACACACACACGCACACCACTTCTCCGGAGTCAAGTCTTGTCAGGTTTAAAAAATCATATGTACAATACAATACTAAGGTCGTGTGTTTACGTGTCTGCGCCACACACACACACACTGTCCTATTACTTCTTCCATTACTCTTCATACATTAAATTGTACCAATTGTGTATTTCAACCATTTCTAGAATATATTAGCATAATACCGCCCGGTTTTTCCTTTTCTAATTAGTTTTAGTGTATCTGTATGTATCTCTTGTCGCTTGTTCATCGCTTATTCATCGCTACTCCCGCTATACTTTACTAAACGTGTTTCTCTATCTGCTGCTGTGCATTTGCAGCTGTAACAAATCTGTATGTGTGTCTGTTAGTGTGTGTGTTCTACTTTTTCCTCCATATAACACATTACTTAATAGTTGGCTACTACCACCAAAACATTCAGTTTTTTGTTAAACATATCCACCAACACCACCACATTCATCACACACCGTTGTATTTTGGTTTTTGGATTTTGCTTTGCTTTGCTAATTACTCATTAACACACTCCGAATCCTCATCGTTTGCGTGTGTTAGTAGTAAGAAGTAGTTTTTGTTTGTTTGTTTGTTCATCTTGTGTTGTTTTGTTTGTTTGTATTAGTTTGTAGCGTAGCGTGTTTTTCCTTTGCTTTAACGTCTCTCGCTTTTTTATCAATTTCTCTTTCTTCTCTCTCTGCATTAGGGTTTTATACACTCTCTTATCTACACAGCCATTTAACATTCGACAAAATTAGATTATTTTTGTTTTCTTTTTGTTTTGTTTTGTTTTAGCAATTGCAGGCTTACTCTTTCCCTTTGTTGCCCTTTTCATATTCTACCCATTTTGCTGTCCTGTTTTAAGTTAACATTAATTTTGAGTTTCCTTGCTCGAGGGGGCCTTTAACAAGTGAGATCAGGGCTGTACACTTAAAAAACCAATCAGTAAGTATTCGTGGTTGCCATACAAATAGTTTTCCTCTCTCCTGCATTTGTTGGAGTCGATGGCTAAAGTGACTATTCCGTTTACAAGCCACGAAAGTATGCATGTAAAAAGGTATGTAAAAATAGTGTTGCAAAAACTACGCATTAGCTGGCAGCTGCCCTATGAATTGCGTTAAAAAGAAGAGCAAAGAAGCTCACATAAAAAGAAAAGAAAACTAAACTGAATGTTCCACCACCGTCCCTCGCTCCCTGTCTAATTAAACGTTACAATTACTAAATCCCAACCTCCGGTTAGTCTCCGCCAAACACAATCGGCAGAGGGTTGGATGTAGAGAGGGCAGGTTTTGCGTAGGCCAATCAGCTTTGTTCGCAGCTTTCCCTCTTTCCAGCTCGCTCCAAAAAACGTTCCAACGAGAGCGAAAGCAAGCGGGAAGGAGGAAGCGAACGTCGGCAGCGAAGATCTCGCTTGCACGTGTCATCGAACGGCGGTCGAGTTGCGCGGTTGGTGCCCGGAATGGGATTATTCGATCAGCAGACAGCGGGGCAGATGCTCGCGAAGGTAGCCGAACAGCTCCTGGGACGCGCCGGGACAGTTGGTCAGCTCCAGCTCCTGCAGGTGGCGCAGCTGGATCAGGCTGGACAGGCCGGACGAGGTGAGCAGCGGGCAGCCGGCCAGGGACAGCACCTGCAGGTTGCGCATCGAGCAGAGATGCTGCAGGCCAAAGTCCCGGATCTGGGTGCACCAGCGCAGGAACAGGGCGGACAGCGACAGCATCGTGGAGATGTAGCCCACGCCGATGTCGGTGATGTGCACGCAGCTGTGAATGGGAAGAATGGGAGGAGGGCAAACAGAACGATTGTCCGCAAGGACTTTAGTAATGGTTTTATGTTTTGCACAGAAAAAAAGGGAAATAAAAGAATGCGGCATAAAAATAGGTGAAGAGCACTCTGGTTTGCTCGTGGAAGCATGGAACAATGTGCCCTCAAGCCCACGGCCATGCGGTTAAATGAAGCTTCTGCAGCAGAACAGGTTGATGGTGCCATTGAAAGCAAAATGGGTAAATTGCCCTCCGAGAAATGGTTCCAATTTGTTCCAACTCTTTTGCAGAGAGGATAAACCTTAAACTTGAAGTCTTCTTCCATCTCAAAGAGAAACCAGGGAGGGAAATATCGTTCCAAATAGGCCCAAATACCCATTTTCAGTCATTATTCAATTACCACGATAAATCTTCTTTTTTGTGAGTGAAATCCTTCATAATATCTAAAAGTTCAAAAGAATGCCAATCCTCACCGTCGGTAGAGTGTGCCAATAGCAGTGAACCTGTACCTGTGAATCTATCGGAGGACAAATTCTTGGAAGCAGCAATCCTTCGAAAATCCCTTGCCACCCGCTCCGACTCCGTGAGGTGGAAAAAAACGTTTCAAAATTAGAATCAATCCCAAACCGACGAGCTTTTCCATTTGACTTGACTACCTTTTGGCTTTTTATGCCTTTTTTGGGGAAGGTTCTATATGTGTAATGGTAAACTCCACTGTGTACCATGGGGTGGGAGTAGAATTAATTAAAATGTTAAATTGAGTTACCGTTCACCCGTGTACTTCCCCTCGTGCTCAGACGATCGTTCCCCGAACGGTTTTCGCATAAATTGTAAATAACTAATGGAAAACGCTTCACAACAATCAATCCTTTCCCTCTCGCTAGAAGATAAGAAGAAGACGGGTGACAACCAAAACAAGGACTAAAAGGGGGGAGGAGGAGGATGCTGTACCGATTGAGTTCGCTAAATGTAAATCAAAACACCTCCCATCTCCCTCCCTTGACAGTGATCCGTGGCCAGTCCAGGGAGGACAAAGTCTTTAGGCAACGTTAAATTGGTGTGACGCCCCCAGCAGTGGTTAAACGTCTTCGTTCCTAACCAAACCGAACCGAAGCGTGCCGCTGGCAGTAGCAGCTGGATGCGGAGTGATTATGTTTCAAATTAAAATTAATTGTTTCACGTTCACGTAGCAAAAAGAAAACGCGTTCTGCGAAGTCCTGCCAGCACTGGGCCGCTTAATGGGACACTAAGAATGAGAAGGAAGAGAGAGAGAAACAGGGAGATAACAAAAACACACAGGACAAGATACGACGGAGATGGGATCGGGAAGGTTTGTCCCTGGCCGTCGGTCTCTGTGTGCAAATTTCCATCCAATGGTCGGGCTCCGTTGCCTGGAACATCGTTGGAAGGACAAGATCGCAACTGGAGAGCGCAAGCGAAGGATGAAAGCTTTTAAGGCTCAAGATGGATGGACGGTAATGGTTAAATATCTAATTATGTCGATACTGCTTTGCAGTGACTGTGAATAATGCTGCCAGTGCTGCTGCTGGTGCTGCTTCTGCTGTATTTAGTAAGGAAATGATATGCATTTTGAAACCTTCCGGCAGAGTGTAAATGGCATAATGGACAGATGCTACACCTGGAAGCATTTTCTTCTTATTGCGACTATTATAAATATTAATTGGATTATCTGTTCTTTTTTTAAAGACATCTGCATAAGCATGTTTAAACATTAATAAACGGTTGGCTTGTATTGGAGCGTTTTGTACGTCTCTCTTTACTCTGTCTCTACGGAATGTACCTTTAAGGATGCAATTGAAATGAAACGATACACAAATTTCGTTTAAATTGCAAAAAAAAAACAGACAAATTAATTAACCTTATGTTGGTAAAACGATTTTTTCCATTTCCTACCTGTCTACCTGCCCAACATTAGCCTCAATTTGATTGTCATTTTGATAAAAAACTGTCTATTTAAATGTGACATTATCGACGAGCACGTGCCGGAAGCAAGAGCATTTCCATGCCGATCAAGTATTGATTTCTGAGGTTATAATTAATATACGAAACAGGAAAACGTCCAATAACCTGCCACCATCAATAACAATATTGATTGCGTGCAGTGGAACATCGACATTCTTCCCCAGTTACCGTCTCCAAGTGGTATAATTTTATCACCAGCACACACACGCGAGAGTGTATTTCTGATGCATAAAATAAAACCGATGTACCAAATTACATCCTCCAACCAGTGCCGGCAGTAACCTAGCAACGGTTGTAAAAGTGATTCCGGGCCAATCCGAGAGACAATCCATCTCGCTCCTTAGGCAGAGAAAATAGCAAATGTACTCCCCCTCCCCCCGATGGATGGATGGAGCGACTTCATCCCATCAATCAATCAATCAGGCCAGCCTTTGAAGTTCGTCGTCAGCGAGTGGCGCCGCCTGCTATGAAATGGGTTTCCATTTTCCGCTTGTTTTGTGTTTTCGCGTAACTGGTTCATCGAATCGAGCGGACTCACCCCCGGCCTTCCGGAGCGACCGGAAGGATGTGACTGCATGTTCTTTGCACCCCTCGATGGCATTCGAGTGAAACAAATGTGGCGTCACGGGATGCATGCGATGATGAAATGCAACCATCGTGTCGGTTGCTCGGCTAGAAAATGACCGTTTAAGTGAGCCAGCGACTTCATTCAACAATGAACAAACCCTACCACCCGCAACGGTAGTAGTATGATATCCGTACCGTACATTTAATGGCAAATCAATTACCCACTGCCCGGTAAGCAATCTAAGGGTAGATACTGTTTTTTTTAGAACCAATCAGAACTGGTTATGCCCCGGAACGTTTAGCGAAACAAAACCGAACCATGCACGTGGATGTCGCTCGGCAAATTGGTCTTCGCCGAACCCATCCGTTCGTAGATATTGTGGTTCGGTGTTGCCTTTCTATTTGAAGGAGCGCAGCAAAAATTCCAATTATAAATATGTAGCTGGCTCAGGCTAAGTGATTGGATCAATTTTGTGCGCACACGTGTCGAAATCATTTCGAACCATTTTTTTTTTGTTTTTTTGGGGTGGCTTTGTAAGTAGAAGAGAAACTTTTTGCTTCCTCACAGGGAAATACGAACGACTAAAAGGGATGTTTCGAAGGAGGGTAGAGGAGGACGGAGTGTAGAGCATTCAAGGAATGGGCTGAAGTATGTAACGAATGTTGGAACGCTTTCGTGTACGGTATTGAGGACACGACGATGAAGGTTGTCGACTTCTTGGAAGGAGAAACTTATAAAACTGTCTACTTTTAAACCCACAATTGTTCTGGTTTATCAAGCTAGAACGTTTAAAGCACAAATACGACAAGCCTCCCAACAGAGCGCCAGTCTAAAACATCCCCAAAAGAACGAAACGATGTGTTCTTTTCTAATTTATTCCAATAGTGCTTGCGCCAACAAGAGCACTTTAAAGTCCTCATCGTCAAAAGAAGATTTCGTAACATCTTAAAAGGGAATATCGTAACGGGCATATCTTCACATTTCCTGCATTGCACATTAATGATGCTTCATCGTTCTTACGAGATAGAGAGAGAGGCTTTAGTCCTAGCCGCTCTCTGTGCCGCATTTATTTTTCACCATAATTTCCACCAATGACCAGGCGTCTCCATCCAACCGCACGCACCGATGGAGACGCCTGATACTTTTCGTTAAAATAAAAACGATAAGATAAAGCGAAAGAAAAATGTGAAAAAAATCGTTAAAAAGAGGGGCCCCTAACTTACCGATCCAGCGTTAGCTCCTCCAGCTGGTTCAGATCACAGGCAATGTACTCGAGGGCGGCATCCGTTATCCGGGGGCACCAGGACAGATCGAGTGCCCTTAGCTTCTGGAGGTTTTCCGCAATCAGCTCCACACCGTCATCCGTCACCTTGCTGCAGCCGGACAGCGACAGCACGGTCAAATGTGGCAGAGAGTGTACTGAGTGTGCGTGAGTGTGTGTGTGTGTGTGTGTGTGGAAGAAACGAGAGAGAAAGAGGGAAATAACATTACAATAAACCACACGGAACACGAACGAAGCAGGAAAGAAAAACGGTCGAATAAGGGCAGGAAAAATGTCATTGCACCACAGGAGTGTAGCCCAAAGCACCCCAAAGAGGATCGCCACTAATGTCGGGCAAATGTTTGCCAGCGACAGTAATTGAAGGGTATGCATACGAATGAGGGGTTTGTTGTTGAGGGCGTTGTTGATACGAGTACCACTGATACATTGGGGTGTGCCATTATCGATTTGCTTTAAGATCTGCGAAAAAAAACATTACTCATGTTGCGGAAAGGCTGTCAAGAGCGCCCAAATGTCTTCATTATATCAAAGCTTCACTGTCGAGTTGCAAAACTCCGAATAAAAAAAAAGATTTGCTTAATGCATGCAATGTCGGTCGTTTTACGATGAATTATGACCATTTCATCATGACCTCGTTATTTTCAACATCTTTCTGTTATCTGGTATGAAATATCTCTTAATCTCCTTTGTGATATGAACGCTCTGACGATGAGTGAAAGGTATTTATTTTCTCATTTCCCTTTCGTTTCTTCAAACTCATAAACTGAAGGAATGGATCATGAGCATCAACTTATTTGTAACTCAAAAAGACGTTATGGAAATGAATATTTCAATTATTCGGTCTTACGGTGGGCAAAAATTACCCAATATTTTTGAATTTCTTCTGTTTACTTTTCCATCACATTCCTCAAACTGAAAGGTCACTTATGAAAGATCCATTGCTGTAAATGACCTAAAAAAAGAGAGAGAACAAACAATCGATCGATCGACCAGCCAGGTACTTACCAATGTTGACGACACCGTGGTTCGTAAGCTCCCAGCAGGACTGCAACCGGAGAATGCTTAGGCTGTGGCTTTGCTTGGGCGAAAAGTAACCTAACGCTGCGTCTGTCACGTGGTAGGCCTGCGAGGACAGCCAAAGAGCAAGAGCATATAAAACTACGTGCAAGTCGAAGCACCACACACCACTTGCTTCCTTCCTTCCTTACCTGCAGCGAAAATTCATACAGTGAAGGCAACAGTTGTGCGACGGCTCCGACCGCTTCGTCGGCCACATTGATGCAATCCGCCAGCGAGAGTGACACTATCCTTGGCGTCAGGCACGCCCACAGACCGGCCTCGGTAATCTCATTACATCCGGCCAGCTCCAGCTCGAACAGGGACTGCAATGGATAAGAAGAAGAAGAAGAGAGCAAACAATGCGACGGTTAGTAAAACTATTTCCTTAGCCATAAGCAGTATTTGCTGCGTCCGCTCGCTGCGAGAGGACACCAGCCACCAATGTCTTCCTTCTACTCCTCCGTTGGTGTTTACCGTACGAGGGGATTATGTTTCTCGGTTTCGGGCGTGTTTTTTTTAGACCAAAGGCAAGTGAAATCGAACCAAAACGGGCCCAAATCGCTAGCACGCTCGTGCGGAGGCAGCACAAACGTGCAAAGGTCGTACCGTATGGATTGGAATTGGAAGTCGTAAGTCGCGTGGGCTTCTGTGGTACGGGTGGATTAAACTAAATTAAATTTGAGTGAAGTCGGAAGCGCCTTTCCAGCAAGTGCCTCCCCGCCGGTAGCCGATGAAGGCAAATTGAAACAACATAAACCGTGTGGAATTGTGTTGGATTAAGCCCTTTGGCGGGTGTAGAAAGGAATGTTTGAGCTTTCGCTTGATTTGAAGCAATACGACACGGAGTAATTGGAAGCATTTACTGTGCGCCAATGTTGAGGCAATGTTGATTGGCGGGTTTTCCAAAGAGAAGAATGTGTGTTTGTATTGAACTGGGTTTATTAGCTTTTTCGATAAAGCTCGCTGTGTTTTATAGTATTTGTTTGGAAAGATTAAATTGAAAGCATTAATGAAAAATGAGGCAAAATGTCAAGATAACACAAATATATAAACAGATTGTCACAAAACCTAAAAGGTTATTGGATGAGATTTTGTACAGTTTACACATTCCAATGAGCTTCCCTCCACAGCAGTAGGTGCATTTGGCAGCCCAGACATATTTTCCGGAGCCACTCACCCAAACGTTATCGGTCCACAGACACACCCGGGAGAGTTTCGTATGTTTGCATTAATTTACATTTCCCCACCCAACGCCCACACTCCTGAGTCGGCAAGCTGGCGGTTATTAACGATCTGCTAATACCTCATGATTATTAATGTTGCAGCAGCGTTCTATTGTTTGAACGCGAACGGGGATAAGCGTTGCGCAAACCCAAAAAACTTTGATCAAGGACCGGCTGTGGCCAAATTTTATCTCTTCTAGACGGAAAAAAACCTCTAGAGAAGAGGCCTGTTGCCTGTGGGGAATAATTTGTACCAATATATAGACCGTTCTATAGTGTGATAATCGCTTACGCAAAGGAAAACGCAACTGTTCTCCAATACAAAAAATGCTTTTTAGTCCCAGAACAGAGCACAGACGGCAAATGAGAGAGGAGAGTGAATAAATATTAAACACAACCGCACAAATTGTTAACTAAAAGCATAAGGGGCACACGATAAAAAGGTTACTCCGGTGAGGGAGGAGCGGGCCAACATAAATTCAACCACTTTGGCCATCTCTTCTTGCGGCATCCTTGCTGACTCCTTTGTGCGAATGGTACCGAGGGCCGGGTGGTATGGGATGGGACGGGTGGTATATACACCCATATTAATGTCGGAGCATTATGCTGCTGTCATCAGATTTGCTGGAGATAGCGCAAGCAAAGCTAAGGAGCGTTTGAGCGAGACAAAGGGAAAGTGTAAGTGTAAAAAAAGGGAACAAGATAAATTCCAACTTCATAAAAAGGATGAAAAATATGTATATGCTTGCTCGCTCGCTGCTAGTGACTGCTCCAACTCTCCACGCTCGGTAATGAATATACGTTAACCCTCTTCTTATCGTTTGTGCTTTTCCAGTGTGGCGTGGGCATCAAAATGGCGCACTCTTTCATTACCATTTGTCTTTTTCGGCGCGTTCAACTGTTCCGCCGCAGTGAAACAATAGAATCAGCAAATAAAGCATTCATTTTGCATGCTTTATTTGCTATGCATTTAATGTTTTTTGAGGGGGAGGGAAGGAGGGAAAACAAACACATCTTTGCATAAAGATTAGGTTCATTTGAATTTAGGAATGAAATTGTCATTTTTGGGAAAGGGCTCTTTAGCAGACAGAAGAGTGTAATTATGCCAGATGCACAACACTCATGGTTTCCAAATAAAGCAAAAAAAAAAACACACACACACACACACACACACACAAAATAATCACATGAAAATGGAGCTTGATAAGAGAAAAAGAGTAAAGTGATTTAAGACGTCTAGTTGTAATTTGCTATTTTAAACACCTTCAAGCGAAGAAACATCCTTATTATAGCGTAATTATGGGTATTTCATTGCTATTAAAATCATTTCTTCCCTCCGATCGTCTTACTGCCCATGTGCGCATCATTGCCATAAATCAAACGAAACGATTTTCTAATCCAACCCATCTTCTGCTACTCACATTTCATGTGAGTGCCATCGCGTCCCATATTTTGCAACCATTTATACGACAGCATAACGATTCGTTAGAAACATAAACGATTTGCACAAAAAAAGAAAGAAAAGAAAACGAAGGCATACATTTTCCCACAGATCGTTTATTATCATCATTTTGTTGTCCGTCCTGCAGCAGCACAGAGAGACAAGAGAGACAAGACGGACAGGTTATCATTTCATTTCAAAAAACCCCCCTCCTCTCGTTTGGCACGGGTGTGCCGTGTGTGTGTGTGTGTGTGAGTAGGGGAAAGCAATTAAGTGTCAACACGATGTGAACAGAGTGGGAGGAAAGAAAAGCGGCCGCAGCACGTTGCGAACGATGATGGAACGATCCGCATGGCAGCGACGTCGCCGTTCAAGTTCGATTTGTGTTTTCGCCTACTTGGATCTCCCATCTTGCTTCCGAGGTGCCATGTTCCACTAAACTAAACATCATAAACGTCAGCAGCATTGTGTATGGCGTCGTGAGTGCATGTGTGTGTGTGTTTGTCGGCGAGATGACGATGGAGGGACACGGTTGTTTAATCGGACGTTTTCCTACCGGTGGTTGTTCCGGTGTGAATGAAAAACAGAACAAAAACAGGCGTCACACAATGGAAAAGGAAATTCGCTGACCAGCTGTAGTTGTATGTGTGTGTGTTTGAGCTTCTGTTGAGTTTTCAAGGTTATCCATATCCGGCTGTGCTGTTGCGGAGAATCGCACGGAAAATCACAAGCACGGCTGTTTTATCTCGTCGAGATTCACACTCTACTAAATCCGTCATGTACTATAGACAGCCAGTGTAGTAGGGTCATTTCCCTCGAGTGGTTTTCCTCTCCCGTGTCGAATCGTGAAACAACACAACACCATCGAAGGGAGAATAGCGAACGGAGGACGATGCTGGTGGTGGTTTACGTTATCTAACCGATTTGGTCACACTCCTCAACACACTTCCTGCTTGGTTAAGCTGGCGTACAAACTCACACACACATTCACCCAGCTAGGTACATTCTTCACATACCGAGCGTTCGGCAATTTGTCCCAGTGGCGTCGACACTTACGCCGCGTTCGGTTGAACTACTTTTAATGTTGTTGATCACACAAACACACACACACACACACACATGGGGGAACGGGGGGGCTCTTGATTGCTTCAGCACCGCCTCGTCCCGTCAACAAACAGTGCGTCAACAAACAGTGCGGATCAATGTGTTTGTAGGGAAATGTGGTTGTTTGTGGCTTAAAAATAGCAGACGGTGCGAGTTTGGGTAATTTACGAACCGATCAGCTGATTGTAGAAGTGTACACCCACTTTAAGACGAGGTGTGGACGATTGAACTCTATAAAATTTAACTCTGAAAAATAAAATATCGCTGATGATGGTAAAGATTTTTATCTTTTAGTAAATCGCTATATCATCTCCAACATCATATTTCCAGTTAAATGTGTTTGAAACAGGTTGAAACGAACCTGGGGAATTTCCTCATTAAAGTTGCATTGAGGTGTAAAATTAATTCAATTATACATGTAAATGAAAAGCTCACATTTGACTCGAATTCTCAGCAACGATACTTAATTAAGAAACGCATGTTTTGATCGCAATCAAACTCTTCACAACTGAACTGAACAACAACAAAAATTCTGCGAATTTTAATAAAAGTACGAACAAATAAAATCGCACCATCATTCACATGAACGCACCACCCTCCAGCGGACGTGAAGTAATTTTACCAATTAGCAAACTTCAATAATGTCCGCCAACAAACGTTAACACAGGCGGCTCCGATTATCGGGAAAGAGCCTTGCAGCTGAGAATGAAAACCGCAGCAGCATAAATCACATAAATCACACATCAGTTGGCTGTCGTGCGAGCCAAAATTAACATACACACACGTACACGTAGCACACACACACCAAAGTGCTATCAGCTCTTCGGTGGAAAGTTTACCTCGAAGTTGTGGCTTTCGATAAATTCATTAGCACACTGCAGCATCTAATTAACGCGCGGGCTGCCATCGCCATCGTCATCATCAGCGAAACGATGGTGAATCCGGGGCGAATACCTCGCGAAAGTACCATTATTAATTAGATTACTTTTTTTCTCTCTCTCTCACACACACACACACACACACATACGCAAGAGCCATGGGAACGTGACAGGAGAGGAAACACCAATCCACTTTAAGGCCACGAGTAGATCTTTGAAGCGGTTTAATTTATCATATTTCCACACTCTCCTCCCTCTATGTTTCCATAATCAACCGAAAAAGGTTAACGTACTGTAAATGTTGAATCAAACCTACACTGCTTTTCTCGGAAAATGTCATTCCATCTTCCCGATACCATCAAACCCGCGCCGAAAGTTTGCGGCCAAAGTCCAGAATACTGGCAGCACAAACACGTTCGCCTACCACGTTGCGGAATATCAAAGTCCAGCTGCCAGGGGCAACCGGTCGGTCGGACCCAATGATTAGCGATAGTCAATTTGCACCGAAGCGTGCACCACCCTCCACGGGAGGCAGTGCTCAGAGTTGGAGAGGGAAGCTGAGAAAAAAGCATCAATGTATTGACAATCGAAAAGTTGTGTCGTTTTCCGGGGAAATCATCGTAAAGTCGTTTCGACTCGACTTTCCGGCAATTATAAAAGCGTGGAAAGTTTGCGCTGCCTGGGAAGCGAAAATGGTTTTCCAAGCTTGCTCCCAATTTATACTTGTTTATCTTTCTGTTACAGTACACCGAGCAGCGAAATGGTAGCGGGTTCCGGGTTTTAGCAGATAGGCATCTATGCGCACCCCGCTCCCTTCCGTGAACGCTATGTAAATACGATTGCTACGGTACGCGGGAGCTGTCACAGCTGTCCTTCACAGCGCCAACGACAACTAAGTAAACCATAACCAGCTGGCGAAACGATTTTCGAAACGGAACGTGTTCATAGACACGCAATCGGCGTTTCGTACATTCGTCACTTCCGCCCGAACCCTCCCCTGGACCGTCCCCCTTTTTTCATGGTCAATTATCCTTGGAAGGAAATGACATGCAAAAAGGATGTCCGAAATAACACAGTGCCATTTTGTGTGGCCATTATTGTTCAACGGAGGGACTTGGTGGCGCCCTTTGCAAATGTGCTTTCTGATAATAAAAAAACTAACACAAATGGTTCGACCGGTGGCCGTGAAACGGTACAGCTGTACACTCATGCCCAGGTCCAGCATGGTCAGTTGCACATGCAAATGTTGTACTACTCTGGACAAGTGTACTGGCATCCAAAAAGCCATCTCCATTAGATAGCTGCAGGACCGTTGTAAAACAATTTCCGTTTGCAGTGCTGAAGTGAAAATTCCAACCTGTAGCAAAAAAAGCGATGGGAATTGTTACTTGCTAAATGATTTGTTTCCATCTGAAACTGTTTGTTTGGTTTTACAAGGACAAGCAATCGTCCCGAGCGCATCCCGGAACACAATGCAGCGTACAGCTTTTTAAATGTAAATCATTCGAAAAAAGAAAATGCTCCTTCTCAACATACTTCATGGAGTACCGAAATGGCACAGAAAAAAAGAAACAGTACGACTACGTACAATACCAGGTCGGCTCCGTTGTGTCCTAACATCATTTCCACCTCAATATTTTTACTGCTGGATCTTAGCCAATTCTCTGCACAAAGCAGTACCGGCGGATGTGGCCGAACGGTGTAGAATCCAATTTAGTCTCGGCTTTTTTCTCTCTCTCTCTCTCTACTTCTCGCCCTCGAACGCATTCCAAACCGATTGAAAAAGGGCTTCCCACAGCAAAGCTAGTCAGTAGCACCACCGGCACAACCTCCCCGAGTGTTCTGTGCTCCGTTTCCGCTTCCTGGTGGTGGAGCAGCAATTTCATAAAAGTTGCAGCACCAACTGCAGACAGCCGTGTGCCGTGTAATGTCCCACTTTGTCGCATTCCGCAGAAGGGACCGGTCGGTACGGTCCGGTTTTTGCAGCAAGATGGATGGCAAGAACGAAGCACTGTGTGTGTGTAAAGTGTGCCGTACATCTGGTGGGGTGTTGTGCTAAAGCATCCTCTTCTTGAGGGACCTGTGCCTCTCCAGCCATTTAATTTCTGGTTGTAACGGGGTACACTACCGACAGCACTACCCGCATACATGGGGACACTTATCCTCGGCGTGGTTGGTCGAAGGGGAAGCAACATTCATGCCGAGCTGGGGCACAATCTGGTGTAAAAGGCAGTTAACAATGAAATAATTGCCAGTAAAGTGCTCCGGTAACGAACCTGCATATTTAAAGCAATTAATGCCGTAAAGTAATGCGTGTGTGTAACCGGTGTGAGGTTTTGCTTCCTTTTGGTGGGCAATTTTACGTACACGAAGGAAACGAAGGAATTAGCTCACTTGAAAGTACATATTTTAAACAATGTGGTGAAAGTAACATTAAAATACAGTTCATATTTAGCGAAAGAAAAGAGATGAGTATAGAAATGCTTTAAAAACGAAATTGGTACAGAAATTAAGAAAAGCAAACAACACGATCTTCAACTGATCGTAGTAGAAGCTCCCCTAGCTGTCAAATTGTGCACAACTTGGTCTTGAGCTGAGCTGTGTACAACGCGGAGATGTTTATTTGGGACAGTAGACGACTAATTTCTTTCTCCCATATAGAGCATGTAATGATTTAGGTGAAAATGCATCTAAAATATACCACTTTTCAATTAATAATAACATTCTCACAATATTCTCTCTCCTTCGTAGTGTGCGATGCATAGACCACAGCCTAATAACAGGAAAACAATTCCAGTGCGCATGTGTCAGAAATTTGACAGCTCGCGAAAAGAAAACAATCATTCCTGTGAATTTGCTGCTACTCGCAGGTGCGTTCCAGAACAGCTCCCGTTAATTTGTGCATCGGCATCGGTTTTTGGTGTTCAATCGAGCTTATGGTACGCTAATCAGAACAACAAGAAACCTGCTCGTACGTGTGTGAGAGTGTGTGAAAGCAACAGCAAAGAACGCAAGCAAAGATGGACACAATGGAAGTACCGAACTATGGCACCGTGGTGGTGTGCCCGTACAACAACGCGCACCAGATACTGGCGGAGCGTTTGCAGAAGCATCTGGTCAAGTGCCGGCGGCAGTACCCGAACGCCAAGATTACCGCCTGCCCGTTCAACAACGCGCACCACATCCCGGAGCAGGAGCTGAAGCTGCACACGAAGACTTGCCCCGACCGGGGCCAGATGGAATCGTTCAAGTATGCGATCGCGTCGACCCCGGCACCGCCGCCACAAGCCGCCGTGTACGTACGGTCGGACGGTACGACGGTCTTGGCGACGGCCCCGCCAGTGGAGGACGTTAAGCAAGACGACGACGAGAACTGGGACGACATGGATGCACCGGCCTACAATCCGGCCAAGTACTGTGCGAACAATCTCATCATCCGGAAGGCGACGCACAAGACCGCGGCGGAGAAGCGCCAGTTTTACGAGGACGAACGCGTCCGCCATGAGATGCTGAAGAAGGGCAACGCCTAATCGTGCGGATGTGTGGGTGTGTATGTGTGTGTATCCGGTAAATACTAATACTAAGGGCACGCTTTGCCGTCTTTTGTTATACCTAGGGCGATAGTGTTATCAGGACTGTAAGAATCTAATTGGAGAACAGTAAGCTTGTTTTTTCTTTATCTTTTCAACGAATGATTTAATGGAAGTCAGTGTAGAAATCACGTAAGGCACGTGGAAGTTTCAGGTAATACACACACAAAAATATGAATTTTATCTACCTTTCGCTCTCTGTACTCGAGTTACCCGTTGGAATTATTCTCAAACTCTTCAGAAGAGATTTGATCCTAACCGATGCCATATCAAGGGCAAATGATCCTTAAAAATTAATCTTTGAAAATTTTGACAATGTTTGTTGAATTTGTTGAAACCAGTAGCAAGTGAATTAAGCAGGAAATGTACAGAAAAAGCAAATATTTCAATGTAAAGGGGCATAAGAGAGTCATTCGTAGTGATGAAGAGCTGAAGATATTGGCCAGTATATTAAAAAAAAAACAACTCAAAATGAAAACATTCTACTGATTGCTTTCTAATACATTCGAACATTTTAGATAAACGTGGCGAAACTATCTGCGTCGAGCAGGATGTGGTTTCAGCAGCGCTCTCTTCATTTATTCCCTAGCACTCTAAATAACGTGCAATAATAGAACTCTTGCGGACTGTTTGCCGCATTTATTATTAATGAACACATGCCTTTCACAATTCTCATCTCCGGTGAGCCGGTGGGCTTGCGGTTTGCTGCAGGAATGGCGTAACAGTGCGCCCAAATAGCCATCTGCTGCACTGTACACCGCGCGCCATGTGGCTGCAAAAGCCATTTCCGTCGTTTTCATTAACCGAGCGAGGTAAAGTCTAGAAGGTTAACATGCCGAGTATACTTGCCGGTTCCCTGGCTGTGTTGCCGGAACAGCTAGGGATGACAACGTGTTTTGCTTGTACAAACGCTACCCCCTGGCAGGAGAGCGTTTCGCTTAGTCGCTGGGAAGGATACGCTTCCGGCGAGTAGTGTAGCGTGCGGCGACCACACGGCTACCGTTTGTGGCAAAGTCTGCTGCAAACAGAGACGGATTCGTTCTACAACCGCCCAAATGGCGCGTTGTTTAGGGCTGTAATATACAAAGGTTTACAAAGCGTACACACACGCGTGGTTTTCCCGTGATGAAAAGGTGAACATAACTGTCCCGCTGTACAAGGGGGATGAGAAAATGCCAACATGCGCATCAAAAAGAATGGCTAAAACGCACCAACGCACCACCGCATGTGTGCCTATTGTTGTCGTGTTGTGTTGTGTATCTTTTCCGCCTTTTAGGCACCACAGCATGCTCTGCCTATAAGCTCTTGTGTGGTTAGTTTTCATGGAAACGTGCTCGGGATGTTGTTTGCTTTGTTTGGTAGGTTGCGCCCACTGCAAGATCGGACCACGACACCGTTCCATTGTTGACACGTGGACGGAGAGGATGGAATTTTGTCTTTTTTAAGCCCATGCACAATTCTCCCATCCCCATCAGCAATCTCTGGTAGGCTGAGAATCAAAACAAAAGAACGTCCTACTCGAGCACGCCTCTAAAAGGAGGCTAAGGGCTCCACCGAGTGGGCACATCTTCTTCAGGTGCATCGGTAGCGCTCGTCCAGGAATTGAAACAACACACACACAAACACACACACGTGCCTGCAGTATTGCTTCCTATCTCTTGTCCTGGTTATCCTTGTAGGAGACGTGTGCACTATACTTGAGAACCATTATAACCTAGCGGTAAGACACAGGTAGGGATGGGCAATCGCGCGGGAAACAGACCAAAAGACAACGTGAACAACGAACCCCCACCAATCTCACTACCGCATGTGTTGATTGCATGTTATTCTTTTCGTTACAAGCACGGAACACGGCAAGCCGCCTGCAATCAGCCTCTGTCGATCGATATGTATATACGGTACAATAGAGGAAAGTTTTACCAGTGCATGGTGAAGAAATGATTCAGGATTTATGAAGCCAAGCCCTGCTGCAAGACGTTCTGGCGCCTGATAAGGATATTTATAGGCCAAACTTAAATAGGCTTTGCAGGCTTCATTATGCCACATTGTAAAAGGAGGAGTTTGTCGGATTTGAATACAGTTTGAAGGCCGATTCATGCTTGTCTTTGGAGCTCGGAAGTGACTCTCGTCGACCAAGGCACTTATACACACCACCTTTAGTCCCATCATCAAAGCTCTCCCCAAATGGTGCGCGTCCTAACGCAGTATTTAATTTCTTCAAACCTGTTTCAGTCATAACTCACGCTATAATTGCCCCTTTTTTGTCCATTCTGCGGTTCGTCCGTTAGAATTCACGCTATAAATCCTGTTCACGGCACACTTCATTACACCAAATGGGCTAAATTTTGCTCATTAACAGCAAATTGAAAACAACGAGGCTCACCTCCATATTTTTTGTCCTTTTCCATTGTTCGCAACGCAAAAAAAGCAAGACATTTTTCATAAACGGGATGGTCGGGGCTCAATTAAAGCAACATAAACTGCACCTCACACACAGCCTCTGCGTTGTCCCGTGTCTTACGGCACAGGAAGCGTTCAGCTGGTTGCTAATCAGTTCACTGACAAAATTTAATTCACCCGACCTAATGCTCCAACGTCGGGCCAGCAGCAGTCCCTCTCTCATATCTGTTTTGCTTTCCCTCTTTGCCTAATTTAAACTGCGCCTGACAGCAATGTCAACGAGCATTTGCTAATGCGGACAATCGAGGACGAAACTTGGATGGTTTCATGCTGCTGCTGTTGCTGCTGCTGGTGCTGCAAGAAGCGGGCCAGCTCTTGCCAGCTCACTCACAGGCCGGGTGGAAATAGATGTTAAGCACTAAAAATAGCTATCATTAGCTGGATCGATTAAATTACCGGGTACGGAGAGAGCAGAAGGAGGAGCGGGTTCTTAAGTCCTTGCACCATGGTCGGATGGTTTTGGTTCGTGTTTTGTAGTGAGAAAGGAGCTACAGTTTGATGCTCCGTTTGCTGATCGAATATTCATGACAAACGGTGTTCTATTTGAATAATGTCATTTCCGTTTATAGAAGTTTAGTGAAGAAATTATAATTTTTATGTGGACAATTTAAATTTGGGTGGTGTTTTGTGAGTTATTTTTTTAAGTTGGGCTACTTCTGTATGTATCTATCATACAAGAAAAATTATATTTAAAATTAGGCCAAAGGCTTCAAAAATGAATCCTAAAAGCGGTGTCAGCTTCAACCTCATTATAAACGAAGCAAGGAACTTTTCTTGATCCCGCTTTCTTCACGCACATTGCTTTCCCATTTTCCGTGTCTGTTACTGCTGTGCCCTATTGCAATGGAGCCCATAATATTCCCCTGACGGAATGATAAAACGCCAAAGTAAACGCATATTGCTGACTTGTGCCAGAGCAAGGCTGATTAAATATTCATCGTTCAATGCACCCGGGAAATGGTCGGATCGTATAACAGCTCCGTTCGTCTGGCTCAGATTGATGACAAGCCCAGGAAGAGCCATTTCTTTACCAGGAAAAAGAATCCATTTCAAGCTGCAAAATGATACGCTAAATGGTGTGACGGTGCTATGCTCTGAGGTTTGCTTGATAGGCCGGAAGCAATGCCACTTACCCCAACCGTGGAAGAGACAAGTAGCGCAGAAAACAGCACAACAGGAAATGATTTTAAAAGCAACATTTTAGACCTTCCCGCAGTTAAGGAATGAGAGTGATAAAGGAAGTTACCCTCTCTCGTACACGACAGCAACAGTAGCGAATATTGTCAACCGGAACAAATCTCTTCAGTTGAAGATAGCAACGGGCAAGAATTCAGCTAGTGTGATTCTGAAACACGATCCTGCCGACGGTGCTGATGGTGTATGTGCAGACATGGTTTATATGAATCATCACCGCAGATAAGCATCATATCGTCACATTCCTTTAGACCCGATGGGTTTCTTCTGTAGAAAATCTGATTAACTTGTTCGAAGTTTTATCACCCAAATAACCTTGGCATGAAGTTGGTGGCAACACAAAATCAAAACATGAACACCAGAGTTGACTTACGAGGAAATAGATGTTCGTCTGATGTATCTCTTATGTGGTTTCAAAAACAATGCAATAACAAATCTCCCTATCACCTTGCTACCCTACTTCAAAAACGTAATTACATCCCAGAACATTGTAATACAACTTGTAGCAACCGGGAGATGGAACAGCTCTTGTGACATACATTAGCTGATAGTAGTATAGGTGGTAGTAGCAGTAGTAGTAGTAGTAGTAATAGCAGTAACAGTCTTCAGTTTACACAACACACTTGTAATATATCATAATGATGAAAATGACTATGACATCCTGTTTGCTAGAGACGGAACCTGTCCCTTAGTGGTCATCGTCACGCAATCGTCTACCCAGCGACAGCACAGCTCCAACAGAGATTCCGAGCTGCACACAGGCCATCATCAATCATCGCCGTCATGACCTGTCCACAGCTGTGAAGGTATGTCGAACGTAAACCATCTGTGTTGTGTTTCCTGCTGTACCACTGTACCACGAATTATGATAGACACCATATTAAATTGTTCTGAATAATATAGAAAGCAAAAAGAGGACAACAAAGGAGCGTAGTTAAAGACGTCATACATCTTTTGTCGGTGACATATAGGCAGTGTTGTCATAATAACCATTGGCAGGGGGATTTCATGTTCTCCTGTAGTTTGTTCGATGGTGAACAAGAAATCGAATTTCCTCGTGGTAGCGGTAAAAGTGGTTTAGAAATGTGTGAATCACTAAAAATGTCTCTAAATCTATTCATAGCTGCATAGATGAAGTTTCATTTCCGCTGATTGATATTTGAAGCCCGCAGCACGGGGGGCTATACCACGCACGTGCCGATTTTCAGAGGAGAAGCATAGCTCAGAGCAAATATCCAATTCATTGCACGTTACAGTTCATTGGAACCGGATTTTCAATAGCCTTTACCAATGGTTCAGGGATGTTCAAAGCATTAAATGCTTAAAAATGTATCACTTTCGATGAAAAATCTCAGCTCATCTACCCTAGCTTTGTACTGTAAGAAGGGAAGCTTAGAAGAACGAAATAAAAGTAACGTGGATGAACTTTCTCAATGTTGTGAAAGTCGTTGATTGCTAATGCAAGTTTGCCGACCTCTGACCTGCCCTGCCCGACGGCAACCTCCGCAACCCCGGGAGCCCAGGCAGCGCACACCTCCGACAAGAGCCAATCGACATTATTGCGGGTGCGAGAGTGCCTCGCGAGAAATCAATACCGCAAGGGCGTTGAACAATAGTGCAGAGTAGTGCATGCACTCCACAACAGGGGCACAAGAAAAAACTGGCTGAGCTCGAGCGAAATTGCAATCAAATAATGCCACCGTCATCGATTTGTGTGCTATGAACACGCGTAGGCTTTTCCGGAATCGACCCCAAACCCCGAGAGAACCTTGGCCGAACCGCCAATTGGAGGCTGAAGAGAAAAACGGCAACAACAAAAAATTCTCGCGGCGCCATCGAGTCTTCAGCACCCCGACGTTTTGCGTTTCCAGCGCCACAGAACCACAAAATGATAAAAACAGACACACCAGAGCAAAGTCCTGAGGTCCCACAGAGGGTGCCACTGTCTTCTGGTGCCACAATTCGGTCGGTGCGTCGGTTTGCGTTCCAACTCCGAGAGAGTTCCGAGAGTCATCGGGTTGGTGGTTTTTTTGTGTGTTTTTTTTATACTAGGAACCATTTGATTGCATCTGTCTGTGGGTTGAGCTGAGAGCGTCTGCCAGACAGTCTGACGGTCGGTTTCGCCGTGCCCAATTATGCTGTCTACCGGCTGCCCGAAAATTGCACAAGATAAAAGCATACCTCAAACATGGAATGGAACGGGCTAAGACACAGAGCGAGGTCCCAGGGGAAGTGTTCCCCCCTTTGGCCTTTGCCGAAACTGAAACATCATACATCAAGAAGAGGTTGTTTGTGTGCTTTGTTTCCAACAGCAATTCTAGCAATGTGGTGGGGTGCTCGGTGAAATGAATGTTTATCCACGCGCGCTGGCAGGACGTTGACGTTAATGCTGACGTTTCAATCAGCAAAAGCAAGTTCATTTTGTGATTGCTTGATGTACTAACGCGTTTGAAGTTGCTTGAAGCATTACAAAAAGCTTACTCGCTCAGGATCCTTCCCTGCTGGCAGCGAACTTAATGATTGTTTGTCCTCTTTCTTTGGCAAACCCAGAGGGTTCCTATTGCTTTGACGCTCTCGCATGCACTGTGTTTCGGTTTGCTATCAATATGCTCCAAATTCTCTTCGGCTGTAAATTTTATCGATATCATTCGAACGACAATAATCAACGGTGCAAAGAGTTCTGAGTTGTCATTTTATTCGACATTTCATGGGGATATCATCGAACAGCAGGTATGTTTGCAATTTTGACCCTAAAATATGTCCGTTTGTTGAAGATTTGAGGCCGCTCGTTTTGCTGAACAAAACGTACAGGTCGCGGGGAGGTTATGGCAGGGTACGGGGTACGGTATGAGAAGGAAATAACATCAAAAATAAGGACGAAAAAGTTGGTTATCCTTCCCAGGAATTTCATCGATTGTTTGACTACAAAAAAAACCTCACCTCCTTATCCGAAAGTAGGACAACACACCTCGCCAACAACAAACTCACACTCAGGCGAGAAGGAGGATTGCAACAAAAATTCTCAAACTCTTTCATTTTTCCCGTGTCACCCGATCGCCAAGGCAAAACAATGCAAAACGCGAAACATATCGAACTCCGCTGATTCCGTGGAGTCGTTGGTATATTTGTGTTTCGCCGTTATCGTGTGTGTGTGTGTGTTTATGTGTTGGAAATCGATTTTACGGATCAGAAGCTTCCAAGTGAACCGTGAATATTCGTTTCGACTCACTCGCTGGGAGTTTCAATAGTAGCAAAAGTGTATGGAAAAGCTGTTGGCTTTCTTTTTACGACGTGGACGAGGGAAGCGCTATCGACACTGGAACACCTGTACATCGTACAGGTTATCCTTTTGATGTGCCGTTAATGAGACTTTTAGGGTGCGGAGGCAAAGGCGAACTCGTTACCGAGAACTAGAAAGTCGTAGTACTCGCACAGTATTACAACAAGAAGCTTTTTTCGACTTTTATTACCTACAAAGCATTACCTAAAATAGCAATGAAATAGCAGTTTAAAGCCATTTGTAACATCAATAAGTTTGAAAGCGATACTGCTAGAAAAAGAGGATTGTTTTTTTAACATGTGCATCTTAGTAGAATCGTCTTAGTACATCTTCCATCTTTACAATCTTCGAACAGCCCCTTCGAAGTATGCAATCCGCAAATCAAAATAAACGCAATTATGAGTGCCCCAAACCACTCTTATCAGTGTGTCTGTGCTACTTTGTGGAACTCTACTGCTTAAACTCACATAATTTATTCATGTCCCGCAAAACTGTAATGTAAGAAAATTAAACTCATTATTGCAGTGATGTTTTATTCAAATTCATCTCCACGCTGAGCAAAAACCCACCTCCCGCATTTACTGTGAGCCGCCATCGACGAGCGTCCGGTAATCAGGCAAATAAAACATTTCCGCATAATTCTGTCATCGATCGGATTTCGTTGGCCTAACACCATTATGCGGTCGGAGGACCGGGCGCACCGTGTACCGGCTGGCTTACTGCTCCGGAGTGTGTGTGTGCGAAAAGCTTTAGCCCGGGCGCTCATTCAAACATCATAATATGCAAATTGGGAACGAGCCTGGAACCGTTGCGGGGGGGCCAGCTGATGTTAAATTCATGAAACAATAGTTGACAACAAATCCGTGCTGCGTATACTGCACCGGCATTCGAACGCAGAATTTCGCATTCATGTCAAAACACAGAGCCTCAGAGAGGCTCAGTGGCTTCCTCGTACCGGGGTGCGACCAAGGCCACCAAAGCAAGAGTGTATGTTAATTTCTTTTTCTCTTCTGAAATCTCTACCAACTCACAAGACTTTCTGTGGACAATTTTGTCGATCGTTTCTTGTCGTTTTAAAAGTGTTGGTGCAGAAAAAAGGTCATTGACATGGAATGGAAACACAACGAGTATAATGATGGAAAATGGATGCTGTTGTAACGATCCAATGGTCGCTGTCCAACGGGGTTGAGAAAACCGTAACAAGATAAATGAAGATTGTTTCCTTTTCTCCCGAGTGTGCTTTTGCGCTTCGTTCAATCACACAAACGTCCGGTGAATGAAAAATGATGTCTCAAAGTGGAGCTGGTGGAGATTTATGCTTCCGTCGCTGTTGGGATTGCACAAACTTGGAGCTTGTTAGCTTTTTTTAAACAACTTGAACGGAAAAAAGTGATTAGGGGAAATGCTTGCAGGAAGAACGCTTTTTTGTATTACATCAGGTTCTGATTTGTCTATTTTTATGAATCATAAATATTGTAAAAAATGAACTTATACCTTTTTCAAGCCCAAAATTGGCCACTAGTCGATTTGCTTTCCAGGTGAAAATGGTAATAATAAAGAAAACAAAAACGCTTCCCTTTTAATTCACTTGGAAAAATGCGCAATTTGAAGCAAAAAAAAAAAGCAAGCTAATTTTAAATGCGTAAAAAAGGTGTGACACAGAATGACGTAAAAAAATACCGAAACGGTATGCTTAGTATAAGCAAAAAACGCAGGCAAAAGGAGATTAAACCAAAAAACGAAAACACAGAACGGAAACGGATTCTGATGTGGGAAGGAAATCTAATTTACGCCTTCCAAAATTTCGAGCAAGCGACAAACATTAAAAAGCTCGCATCATTTCCCCAACACCAGGAAAAGCAGTGAAGCAAAAAATAAAAACGCCGCACAGGTGAATGGTGGTGGTGCTATCGTTGTCACACAGTTGGGGGAAAAGAAAGAAATGTCGCCTACATCACACCGGGCAACCAAATTGGATACGGCAAATTGGGAAAGGTTCGGTCGGGTATTTTTGGCCTGCCGCGACGCGACCTACCCACCGAGAGCCGAACCGAGCGGCAGGAGGAAATTGGTGACGGATATTTCGAACGGAAATTATTAACGCCACACGCTGGAGGAGCACTGTGGGTGTAGTATGTGCGTCAAAGAGTGCAAAGAGGGATGAAGCAGTCGCACTCTAAAAATGGGAAAATTAGTTTATGTCACCACAGCAATCATAAGCAAAATGTGTGATATTCTGTCGAACAAGTAATTTCTTTGTTTTTGCAAGACACCAATGTGTGAAAACACTTTGTTATCGCTCCCCCACATCGCTTCCTTACCACAACTTTTCTGGCCGATGACACAAACAGAAGTCAAACCCCGTCTATAGCAGCACTAATGAACCAGTCAGATGCTTTACGTTTTGCGCAATCAACAAACGTTTCGGACGCAATCTAATTATAGCCTAAACAAAGTGCTCGCAATTTCAAAACAAGCTAAAAATGGGAAGTGTTGCGTTTGGGGTCGGAGAATTGAGTTACAAAACTGTAGTTCGATGACAGTTTATTGCTTCGCCGGCTGATTGGTACAATTTGGTTGTTGTGACTGAGGGTAAGGATCGATGACGAAGGGAGCAATTCGGATTTTATTTCAAACAGAGCAACACTAGCACGTATACACGTGTACTAGCGATAACAGATAGTTGTTTGGAGAGCACTTTAGCTCAACCTTTAACATTTTATCTTGTTTAAAAAGATAAAATAATGTTAGGAGACCAGTTCCGAGAACAACAATGAAATTAGCTGCTTTTCTTCGAGTGCCTGTTGTAATACCATTAAGCAGAATGAGTCAATGTGAGATTTGAACCCATGATGAGACCAGGCTTGATGATGTTAGGTCCTACCCCTTAACATAGGAACTATGAGACCGGCACACTAGAGTTCCTTATAAACGAGATGTGTTTCTTCGATTGCCTGAGCAAACATCTTCGCAGAAAAACGAACGCTTTTTCAACCGTTTAAAGTTACTGAATGTTTCTTCAATTAAAAAAAACATCCATAAACACGCTGTTCCTTCAGCCCGTTTCCAAATAAAACAACTCGAATTAAATATTCAACCGTTCAATACACTGCGAGTCTGCATAGTGTGTGCAGCAGTGCGCTGGACCTGAACTGCTGCTCAAGAGAGCAAAAAACCGATCTCGAGGTACAAATGTGACCTACTTTTTCGGTGCTTGCTTCAACCTTCTCTCTCACTCAGTTCTTTATGAAAACTGCGATAAGGCTTCCCAATTTGCTGCCGACAATTTCCCTCGAGTCCAATATCCAAGCGATACCAGCACTGAAGCCTCGAGCAGCACTATGCCTGCTGTTGCCATCGGCAGTTGAGTTCTGATTTTGGCTGTTGTGGATAAAATATTAATCGAGTCCGAAAAATGTATGCCTCTATTGTACATGGAGCTCGATATCATGGTCGGGTATAATTGTGTTTACCGAGTAACTTTGAGCAGGGACTTTTTCTTCAATCGACATATCAGATGAGGTCCATAATTTAGAGTAGGCTTCACCGCTCAAACGTTGAAGCGCACCATTTTACCTGTTTGCTGGTGTTGTTTATTCCACCTCAAATGTTATTTCACAATTTTAAAATATCAAATAAAACACCGAACGAGCTGTGAGTTGATGGATTTTATGTTGCCTGTCATGCCATACTCATGCCAATTGAAAAATACACTACAAACGAAAACAACACACATGAAAGCACCAGTGCAGATTTATTGTGCCGGGCGAAAAAAAACAGGAAAACGTCCATCAGCAATGGCAAAGGATTGGGAGTGTAAAAATAACGCGTTCCGAAGCCAGTGTGTGTGTGCGTCTTTGTGTTTGTGTGCAAATAAACCATCCAAACAAATCCAGCTAAATAAAACGCATGCATGCAAACGATTGCTCCAGCGAACCAACAAATTCCACTCACGGCCCGGTTGCTACCAACAACACAATCATCAAAAGAGCGCACAGCAGCAGCAGCAGCAGCAGCAGCAGCATAAAACGGCATTCCTGCACAGCGCGCGCAAAACATCAACTTTGATGGAATTTATATGATGAAATCATTCTGCGAAAATATTTTCCGATCCAGAGTGAAAAACATTTCTTGCTGGAAGCAGCCACCGTTCGCAACGCAGCGCAGTTGTTGCTTTTTCTTCTTGTGAGTGCATAATGGAGCTTACGTTTTGGTGCGCAGTGAGCTTTTGTGCAGCGAAATGAAATAAAATACTCAAAACAAAAACTATATGGCTTTTTCATTTCTACAGCAAATAAAATTCGTCTGTCAGCGCACATAAAGGGACAAATTAAAATTGGAATCGCCAGTTCTTTCTGCTGCGTTGGCGACAAGAACAGTTAAACTGTTTCCTTCGCAGGCAGACTGGCGTCAACTATCATCAGCATTGCCTGAAGCAAGCCAGCTCTTCTTTCAAGCGAACGAATTCGCGAAAAGCGAACCGAAAAACAGACAAAACTTCTGCCAGTGGGTGCTAGTGCCTCCCTCAACATTACTTTATGGAAGTAAAAGCAATCCATTTGCAAAGTGGCGGGCGTCGCGTTAAAAATCAATAGAATTTTCGCAAACACAAAACGAAAATACTGCACTGGAAATGAAATCGCTTATCCTAATTGAAGAGCTGCGTGGTGGCGCGAAAGACGGCAGTGGCTTGTGCTTTGCAGTTTGCTTTTGTTCGATACCGTACTGTGATGGAATCGGAAATAAATCTTAATCTGAAGGATGCTTCAGGATAAATGGAGCACTTAAAAAGCAAAAGGAATAAAGGGAAATGGTAAAAACTTAAAGCGGAAATGGGAAATCAATCAATAAGAGTAACGGAAGCAACATTAAAACCGAATAAAAACTTCTCCATTTGATGGCTGCACCGTAGTGTAGTGACAAGCGCACGGAATTCCAGTAAGCAGGGATACAAGTTCGAATCTAGATTTGACTTTACCACGATCAGCTTTTATAGAATGTTATTCTCAAAATATATCGGACCCACAACAATGTAAGTGTAATCAGAGTAAAAAAAACGTTTCAATCCCACAGGCCCATTATTATAGGTCCACCACCCACCTGTCGGTTCCCTTACGACTACTCTATGGTCGCCTATGCCAAACTGTCGATCACACACACCCTACCCGAGACGGAATTGGACAGCCCACTGTCAACTGATTTGGCACAGAAGTGGGTGAAACGTAACCGAACACCGTTCTAATAGGCGGTTGATTTATTTATGTTTATTTTCCGTTTTTTTCTGTTTCTGCCACCCATCGCCAATTTTGTTGAAAACCGATTTCCGAACGTTTGAGCTTTGCCGGGAATGCGATTTTCTGCGATCAACAGGGTAGTTTGTTTTTTTTTTTGCGGACAGAGTTCTTGTTTTGCTCGATTGAGCCTAAAGCGTGTAATGTCCCCCATCGAGCGAATGAACGAGAAATGGCATGAGCTGCAGCAGCAGCACGGGGGCTGTCTCGATGGGCAGCACCACATTGTTGGCTCGATACGTTCATTTGTTTACCGAATTGATGGCTTGCCAAGAGTGCTCGAGATACATTTCTTCCCATTCCCGCGGGCAACATGAGACGGTTCGACGACAACAATAAAGGTGAAGGTTTTATTTGTGTCGTCGGTGGACACTGTCTTAAAGGGTGTGCTGTCTCATGCATGAGAGGGGTCTGAAATAGTAAATGTGCTTATCAATATTCAAAATGGAACTCCCAAAGGACTTTTCCGCGGCTTTCGTTCCAACTCAAATCGATCGATGGTTTAAGAAAATATTCAAAAAAAAAAAAAACTCACTAATATATTGTGCGGGACCACACTCCGTTCCATCCAATCTTCCAAACGTTCAAAGGTGCCAAACAGAGCACAACAACATAAATCATAATCGGAAAGCATCCACCAAGCGTCACCCGTATCCTAAAGTCCTCTTTAACCCCGTCACAGATTATGTAATGCTGACGCGTATTACCCAACACTTTGCGCTAACTTTGCCACGAGCAATGCTGGTGGTGGTGTTGGGCCGGGAAGAAAACTTTCCAACGACGCCTTTCCGCCATACACCATAAGAAGGTGGTTCGACCCTTCGCAAGCGTTTTGACCTTACCGGGAAGGGAGAGAGAGGGAGGAAGGATAAAGCCACATCCTCGGAAGGCTCAAGGCGGCCATAAATTGAGTGTCGCTCCATTAAACCGAATGGGAACGGGGCAGGAATGGAAAGGGATGGTGTTTCGGTAGCATCTTTGCCAAAAACACTAAACGAACGAACTGGTCGGGTAATGTTTCTGAATTGCGCGGAAAAATGAGGTCATCTCGTACTGGATATGCGTTGTTACTTGCCATCGAGTGCCACACTGTCGATGCCACCAAGTCTCGCACGGTGTGGGCCCGGAAATCGCAAGTGATATCATCGTAAATCCGTTCCGACCGAAGACGCGGACGCCGTTGAGCTCCGGGAAGTGAAAGACAAAGCGAATGGAAAGAAAGCACCTTGTTCTGAGGGCTGCCGAGAGTTACTTAACTCTTCAGATGGGGGCGCCCAACAATGGCAGGTGTGGAGACGGTCTCCTGGAATGTTATATTCACGTAAAACACCCAAAAACACAATGCCTACAATCGTGGATGCATAAGCAAGCAAAGGGAGCATGATATGTTTCACAGCGTGGACCTTGTACACCTTTTCTTTTCCAGGAATTTGGGAAAGTGAGCGCGCGGGCAAGGGTTTACGAAGAATGTTTGTACCAGGTTCGATTTTCTGGCCCTGCTGGCTGACGAAAGATCAGGGATTCTGGGAAATGGTTGAGGAGAAGCACCAGGCAAGCACATTCCAAGCAGCGCCTGTGGAGTCGTAAACGTAAGTGCCGTCGCCTGCTGTGTGTGAGCCGTGGGTGTGGGCAGATGTACCACCCGGCCGTGCGTGAGTGTGTTTGTGGAAATATTTTTGCTCAAATTTTACGGATCACCCACTCATCTCGGACGGTTAGGGGATGTTTTTTTTCCTGCTCCATCCAATTCCAACGAGTTGTTTTGTTTGTTTTTGCCCGACTAGATCCATAAAACCACACTCTTCATTAATGTCACACGTCATTCACATGATATCACCCACACAAGGGGGAGGGTGAATTTTTGGATTTTATAGCTTGGCGAGACAAGAGAGGGGCTTAATATCCTGATAATTTAATATTTATAGCACATTAAGGTCAACGTATTATAGAGAATTATTTGCATGTTTACATAGCAACGGGTCTCAAGATGTTTTGCAGTATCATCCCCAAAATTGCATCCTTTTTTTCAATGTTTGATGACATCAAAGATCATAGATTCTTTATAGTAACAGTCTATAACCAACGTAGAATACTCTCAAACCTATAAAACCAATTTTGCATTAATTTTGTTGAACTCTCCTGAGCCCTTAAACTCCTCCCGCTACTTCCACCTACCTGTAAGTGATCCAGCAGTGCCTCCAGACCCCGATCGCTGATCGACGAGCACCGCAGACTCAGCGAGTGGACGTGTTTCGAGGCGAGCGGGAACGAATGTACCAAATCCAGCGCATCCTCGTCGGTCGCTCCCATCAGACAGACGGCGTGGAAGCTGCGCCGAATCAGCGAGTTGTACAGCTTCACCCGGTCCTGGTTGGTGGTCTGGCGCAGCTCGCGACACTGCAGCACCGGCACCAGGCCGCTCCAGTAGCGCGGGCTGCGGTACAGCAGATCGCGCCACTTCTGGCAGACCTGCGCCAGCGTGCACCGCTCGTACGACGTAAAGTACAGGAAGAACCGGGCCAGGAAGCGTTCGTCCTGCAGCAGCTGCTCGATCGTCAGTATCTGCGGCAGGGCCAGCTGCGACTGGCCCATCTTGCCCGCTCCCCCGAGATGGTGATGGTTCATGCCGCCGCCATGCTGCTGGTGGCCAATCTTGCGCAGCGACTGCGGTGTGTTGGACTGCGATTTGCCACCAGGTCCCGCGCCCATGCCAAGCATCGAGCCCTTGCCGCCCGCACTGTTACCTCCCCCGGTTGTGTTGGACACACGGGACGGTTTCTCGGGAGCGTGGCCACCACCACCACCTCCGCCAGTGATGCCTCCACCACCGCCCGACTGTGACTGGCCGGCGGTTTGGATGGAGAGATTGGCGGCGTTGCTGGAGTTGCTGGAGCTGCTGCCACCGCACAGCACGTTCGTGACGCGCTCCATCACGCTGGCCTTCTCGCCCGACTTGCCACCGCCGCCGCCGCCACCACCGCCACTGCCATGATGGTGCTTCGACCGCAGCCCAAGGCCGTTGATGCGTTTCGATAGTTCGGCCGAGGCACGCTCAACCACTCCCTGGGCGGATATGGAGGACATCTTCAACATTCAGCACGAAGCCGCGGTACACACACTCACACACAAACACACGCACACACACTCCCGAAAGTGGCCAAGTGCCGTGGGCCACTTTTGCGTAGGCACACACAAACACACTCGCACCGGGGGTCACTCGGTCACCACTTTTCCGTTGATCGGAGCCTTTTTCTTTTTTTCACGTTTCACCCAAACCAATGCTTGCTGGGATAGAGAACGCCAACACTAGCACCACACACGCACAGCTCACTTCAATCACCCGTGGATTCTAGTCGAAGCTCGAACTAAAAGAAGAGAAAAAACAAGGTAAACAGAGGCTGAAGATGTACAGTTGGATGAACCTTGTTGAAACGAACAATTTGGCAAAGCGCTGGCCTGCTGCGTGTGTGTGTGTGGGAAAATGGAAGAGAAAGGATTGGATAATGGACTCACACACTTGCACACACACACACGTTAGTACACATTTTGACAGTCTACTGTCACGCGATGAGCGGTCCAAAAACTCGTCCCACACAACCGAAAGAACCAACCAATTTATCGTGTTTCACCATTTTCACCTCTACCACACATCAAATTTCGTAATTGATTCCATCGTCACTGTTACATCTTCCTCTTTTGGACAGTTTTTTTTTTGGGGTACCTTTTTTTGATAACGAACGACCACACTATCTACCCCTCCCACACGGAATGGGCCACCACAAAGCGAAATGAAACTCGTTCCACCGAACACCTATTTCCTACGAAAGGCAACGCTTATCCTTTTTTTTTTTGCTGTGTGGCCTCCTCTCCAAGCTCACACTATCGTTTGTGGCTAGTGCCGCAATTTTCCATCGATTTTTGAACACGCTCTGCAGAGCACACATGCACACTATATGGAAACTCCTTCTTTTTGTGTGTGTTGTGCTGCACAATGATTGACGACTATTCTTGTGTGGTTGCTCACAACTGCGATCGGACGGCCTGGGGCAAGGTACGTTGTGCAAGCAAGCGTAACGAAAATGTGACAGCCAGGCAATGATTTAATGCTTTTTGGTCCTTCGAGCCGGATTTTTTTCGGTGAGAGTTGCACAACTCTAATAAAAACCCTCAAAAATAGTGTTTTTGTTGGTTTGTTGGAATGCTTTAAAGCAATAAAATAATTGTTTCAATTTGTCCCTAACAAGTTAAATCTGTTTTTCCTTCCGCAGGGTCTTTTGCCCTAATTTTACACACTTCAAAACACTTTCAAAGCACCTCAATACACACACACACATATTCACATGCACCTACACCTCATATAGGGAAAACTTTACCGATAAACAGTCACGGGCGTTTGCGGAAACCCCCCTACTAAACGGACGCTGTGCACACCTGAAGACGTTCGACCCGCACCGCACGAATAACTGCACACGAGTGTCACGAACAATCTCCGACACACAATCTCTCTACCTTCGGACGGCGTACGATGACTTTCCCGAGCCGATGGTAGTGGTGATGGTGGCTCGCATGTAAAGAGCAGGAAAACCGAGCGGTTTCAGCTCTCACCATTCGGTGCTGGTAGGAGCAATAACAAAAAAAAAAAAAAACGGTTCAACGGAACGCTTTTCCGGACATGCCGAAAAGGATTACACTAATACGACCTTAGGAGGGGGGGAAGCCTTTCACATGGAGTGGTTCGTAAGCTCCACGGGCAGCACACAAAGACATAAGCAGTGGGGTTTATAGCTCACTTTAACACACAAGCACACACACACAGACAGATGCACGTTCACGTACGTCAGATAGAAAGGATTGCGTGAGAGGGTTCGCTGCTGATGGGAGGCTTTTAAGCGTTGTTTCTTCTTTAAGAACGATTCTTTCTCATGCACAAACTCACGCGACAAACAAACGACTGTACACATTCGGGAAATGTGTTGTTTCCAAGCTTCACTTTACACACGCATTATTGACACGCTTAAGGAGTTCTACAAAATAATGATGTTTTTCTACGTACTTATGCCATCGCAATTCACATCGCTGCGTCGTTCGTGTTTATCCCTTCAGAAAAGAATAATCACACACTTGTTCTTTCGGCCGTTTCCACGGGAGCACTGACTGAGCGCGATCGGCGCCTGCTGTGAGCAAAAGTGTACCCCAAAAATTTCCCAAACCGCACGCAAACGCTGGCACTCGCACACCGAAACGCAACCCCGGCACCGTTAGTACATATCTCATCGGGGCATAATGTTTTGCTTTTGCTGTTTGTTTTTCCCCTTTTTTCGTTTCCCCCTTAGGGGGGTTTGTTTTTTCGCTATCGCTCGGCGAGAAATGGGAAGAGTTTCAGGTATGCAAGCAAAATACGGCACCCGCTTCCTCAAAATCCCACCTTTGTCAGCCCCACACACAGCCGGCACACGGATTGATCCGTTGAGAGAGTGGAATGTGTCAACCGAATTCCGTCAGCCCCCTTAAAAAGAGAAAACGGGAGCGGAGGATTGTTGTTTTATTTTAGTTACCCCCTTTTTCACCTCTTTCGACTCCGAATGCCGATTCCAACAAGCGATGTGGAGAGAGATTATTCAAAAACATACCTTCGCATATTATGTTGGATGTTTTCCTTCCCCTTCCCCTGTCCAACTCATCCCAAAACCCCTGCCCAAAACGCGGAAAAGGGTAGATTACTGCTGCCGCTCTAAGCGTGAATCGTAAGCGGACAGGCCACCATCGTACGAGGAGCATTATTTTGTTATTTATAATCTTCGACCGAATTTCGCACGTTTTTGTAACCCCACTTCCTTCTCCTAAGTGTGCTTGTGTTGGTGTGTGTGTACGAGTAGCTGCAGAGTTTTCAGTGAGACAGTGCGAGAGACAGTAAACGCGAGAGAGAGAGAGAGTGAAAATAAGAGAGAGAGTGATGAAAATGGACGCTCACTCGTTTTTTTTTACCGCTTGTGATGGACACGTTTCGTTGCGCCACCAGGCGTCCGCTTCGGGGCAAACCATTTAGCTACAAACAGAAAATCACATGTTGTCAATTAAAGCATGTAGTGCAAGTAGGATAAAGAAGAGCGATCGTAGCGAGAAACAAACACGAAACGCATTATTTTTAAGACGCCGGCAAATGGGTGTTTTAGGTGTTGGTTGAATTGGCGTTTTAACGACCTGTGGCGGGATCACGTTTACATGCGGTTGACTGTTGTTGCCTTAACGATGCCTGAAACGATCAATCAAGCGAACGTTTGCGTTTAGAATGTACATTGATTCTTTTTTTAAGGATTTCTGAATAATTTTAACATATGAAAAATGTGTTTTAGGTATAAATAATTCTAAAGTACGAAAAAACAGCTCACGTAAGAATGAATTTTCCTGTTTTTATCCTATTTTTTGTATTATGGGGTGTGGATTTTTTAGGGGCCATAATTAATGCTTCTCACAATGAGCAACAAATCTTTCTTCCCGAAATTTAGCGCCACCATCATTATTAACGCAACCGAGCAGGCAGCATCGTGATTTGTGGTTTTGAAATCAAACCAACTCTCAAATCTCAGCTCACCATTTGATATCTTATTCTTTGTCTTCTCGTGCAGTCGTGTGGGCCGTAAACAAAGCGCGTGAAGCAAACAATACCAAAAAAAAAATGGGCGTCCTATTTCTACCCAGCTTCCCGTTTCCTGCAGTAATCAATCTTCTCCTGCTGTGTTACAACAGCCTCCTTGTTGTTCTCTTCTCCCCCAGAGCCCCTTGCTGTGCTAAAAGCATGTCGCTAAAGGACGCAACAAACACACTACCAGCTCTGATATTGCTAAATAGCTCACTGTTCATTCTGAACATTCAAAGAGCAAGAGAGTGAGAACGAAAGAGAAAGAGAGAGGCCTGCTCACCAGCACTTAGAACAAATTAGACGCGCTACTATCCTGAACGCCACCATTTCTCCATTCATTTTTTTATAAATGCGTTTATATATGTGTGCGTGTGCTGTTGTTAGCTACGAGAAGGGGAACATTATCGATTGCACGCGTGTACGGGCTTGAACGCAAAGTAGCCAGTTTTTTTATTGTATCATTGTGTATGTGTGCGCGTTGAGGAAGCCCACAATCCGAAAGGATGAAAGACTTTTTTATGTTTTATCTTTTTTTCACAAAGTAAAGGATCGTTTTTTTCCTTTGTACTCTTTTATAAATAGTTTTGTGGAGTTCTTAATTAAATGGAAGTATTGCAAACTGTAACTTTTCATTGTTTTATGTGTATCAAAACCCTTTCTTCAGGACACTTTTCACACAATTAGTTCAATAAACACTTCACGAAAACACTCATTGAGGAGTAAAAATAAAGGAACCCTTTTCTATCTCCCTTTTTTCCACCACTCAATAAAGAACAATAGCCCCAGGAAAGCTCTTCTCACCACCACAGTACACAGACACAGCGCTGCATATGAACACCGCGAAGCAGAAAACACCACAGCCACAGAGCGAAACGAACCGAACCACGGGCAACCTTCGACTGGTGCTGGGCACTTTTGCACTCTGCCAGGACGTCGTAGTGTGCCTTGATGCTCCCCAGGTGTAGCTATACCCATACACACACACACACGCGCGCGCGCTTGTCGCGTCCTAATGATGTTTTGTGGGGGGACAATACGTATGTGTGGATACTACTACTCGCGTATCTGTAGTAGTGAACCAGCGAAAGGCCTTCCTTTCTCTCCCGCACAAGTATAAACAATCTCTCTCTCATCGCACACAAACACACACACTCACAGTGCGCTCTCTTCGTGAGGGAATGTGGAAAGCGTTCTCTGCGATGGCCTTCCAGCACATCCTTTCATTGTGTTTTTTTCTTCTGCTTCTTTCGTTCGTTTGTTCACTTGCACCGGCACCGAATGTCCTTGCGTGCGCAGTACGTGTGCTGCGCTGCACGGTGTGACGTCACCGTGGACAAAAAAGGATTTGCCACGATATTACAAAAAAAGAATGCTACAGCCAGGTGTTTCCCCGCTTCGAGCGAATGGAATTTGCAACACATTCCAGCAGCGGCGCATTGTGTTCCCAGCATTATTATTCCGATGAGGAGTGGATTGGTGGGTGTGTGGGTCAGTGCATTGTTTCAGGTGAGTGAACGTTTGATGCATAACGCTGCTGCTGCTGGTGCTGTTGCTGATTAATAGGATTAGTTATTTCATGGTTATTTTTAACCAAACAGGGGAGAGGGAATAAACACAAAAGCATAACAAGGATGTAATCCGGCGCTAATTGGGGAGATTGTTTCTGATAAGGCGTTGTTGCGTATGAGCGGGTTTTACGTCTGGTTGAAGCTTTGGTTGATCTGTTGTATAATATCCCAATTAATTGGGGTTTTCCAGATAATTACATGGATAATTCCATCTTTTTTTATTTTTATTCGTACTAAGGATTCTATGTGTAGGACGTTTGATAAATGATAAGGTTCATACTGTAAACAGCTCACATGTTGCAACCAGACGTGTTTTCAGTACATTTTCTGAACTTATTCTGACGTTATGTCATAATGCCTCTTATCACAAATGACCGCATCACGCAATATCACACAGAGTTTTGAATTGAAAATCCTGCATTTCGTCCAACTCTTCGGAAGTTCTCCATCTCCAGCTTGATATCTGGGCTTGATATCTATACGGGTTCTATTGTTGCCATAACTCTTCTACTATCTCCAGACTTTTGAAGTGAAAACTAAGAAGTTTGAGATATTTTACTACGATCAGAACCTTAAAGTCCTTACAGGCTTTATCCAATAAATTAGTGACCTTACCATAGATTTGGGGATTTAGACCATTGGGGGCGGTGCCGTGGTACAGTTGTCAACTCGAACGACTCAATAACATGCCTGACATGGGTTCAAGCCCAGAATGGACCGTCCCCCCGTAGTAAGGATTGACTATCCCGCTACGTGGTAATGAATTAAGTCTCGAAAGCCTGTATAAGCCGGCATGTCCGCGTAGGACGTTACGCCAAATATAAGAAGAATAAGAAGACGATAGATCCTGAATGCTCAAAATGCTCATATTCTCGAATCCACTTTGAGAGTGGTCTAAAAGAGTTAAGTAAAACTCGTATCAATAATTACGACCTTGGAGTTCATTGGAGCTGCACGAATTGAAAAAAAAATCAAACATCAAGGTCAACCAACATCCAGCTCGAACTCCATCAAATGATCTGTAAATCATTCTTGATTAGCCGGTGCAAATGGTGCCAACGAATCTCGCACAGAAGAGCGGTCGTCGGGCTGAATCAGAGTCACATTAAAGTTATATCTTAATAGCCGTTAAGCAAAACGGGACACACTCTAGGAGCAATAAGACGACCGGTAATGACTTGGCAGCAGAAAACACCTACAATTTATTCCGTGTGACACAAGCAGCCATGAAAGCCATGCATACAAATCGACGCTAAACAGAGCGTAGCTCGTGTTTTAGTTTGCGAAAGAATGAATGCGAATGCGAATTCTGCACGTTTGACATTATGAAGCTACTCGATCTTCTTTCAACTACATTAGCAGCATAGTGACCAAAGAACAAAATAGCAGGCAAGCACTACAATTCAGGTTAAGTGTGTTAATTTCTCGGTTTAATTTATGAACCTGGCTGTGTCCTGGCAGCTACTCTCTCTCTCCCATCCACCAAACAAGTTCCGTGCGTGGCAAAGCGATTTTGTTGCTTGTACAACATCAAAAGCATCGTGTCACCGCGTCATCATCATTCACTGTTGAAAAGGGTGCGTGACTACACGGCACTGTGTCACAACGATCCACACACACACACTCATCGTTGGTGGGTGTGTGAGATTGTTGCAAAATGGCGCACACAGGCCTGGCGGGAAAATCTGGACCACACGCCATCGTGCGCGCCGCCTTTACCTCGGAACGGTTTTCACCTGGCTGGTCTGTGGTCTTCCCTTCCCCTCCGGCCTATTGAAACCCCCACCTACGCTGAAATCATATTTTTAGTGTGATTCACCCTCAAAAAAAGGTGAGCTGGATGTGGGTGTGACACGGTCGTGTGGTGGTGTGGTCGGAGAAAAACTGGGGAGAAAGATTAATTTTTACCGAACGCAGGGGGCAAGGCGTGTCTGTGTGAAGGAGTGGTTGGTCGTGTGCATTGGAATTTGGTAAATATTTCGTCTGCTGGCGCGGAATGACGCCGGCTTCTTTATTATTCGAACGAACAGCGAACAGCGGGGGCGCGTCAAACAGAATCTTTGCAAATTACTGTTTGGTGTGGATGGATTAAACTACTTAGCCACGGCACTGCTGAGGAGGCAGACGAGCGTCGTAGTCGTTTCTGATAAACAGAAGAGAAGCAAATTTTACAAAACCAATAAACTGGTGGACTGTTCCTTTTTTTGTTGCAATCTTCTGCTATGAACCGCGCTTTAACCTCATTAATTTAAGCCAACGATAAACAATTATGTATCGCGCTTTTAACCGCGTTTGCATATTGAACCATCCCCTTTTTGCTATTGTTTTGCTGTGAAAGACAATGAAATCATAACTTTTTCGTCTTTCGCAAACCGATGGGGGATGTTTTGTCAACATCTTATTGAAAACACAGGCGCCACTGATTGCGAAAGAAAAGAAAGAGAAAATCTTCAGAAAAGCGGGTAAGTAAAAGCGCAATAATTGCGTGTAATCAATACCCGTAAACAGCCTTGAATTGTGAGAATAACGTATTATTTGAATGCTTCCACTTGCGTAAACAACTTCCACTTGCGAATGCCATGGGGAAATGGGGCTTGAGTTCGTCGCCTACTTGATGGTTGTCTTGATGGCTGGGCAGGATCAACCAAAAACCCTTCCTCGAGTCCAAATTTAGTAGATCGTGATCGTATTGTTTGCTTCCTTCATAGTGCAGAATGCAATTTCATCTAGTTGAAAGACATCTAAAACCCGACAAAACCCACCTTCCACCTCGTGAGTCAGTGACGAGTGGAAATTTATGTTCCATTAAGCTATTTCGCTCTCTGATGTCTCTGTCGCACTCGGCTTGAAATTTGCACTTGTTCCGCGGTGATAAATGGAACCAACGGCGGAAACCAACTTGCCAACTTGTCTCGCAAGACACTAGCAAACTAATCGTGGGATAGAATCTGCTCCCAACAAAAAGAAAAAGACTCATCTCGCTCTTTCCTCTGACACAGCTCGGAACGAAATAGCTCTGTCGGTAGCGGTAACGTTTGCCATATTAATTAAGCCTCGCCATGTGATGTGTTTTTGAGCGATTTAAACATTGATTCGAATTTTCCTCAAACGGCAGCAGGGCAAATCAATCAAAAATGCACCAACACTGACCGAACGTAAGCATTGCTCGATTGGCGTTGGTGAAAAACATTCCATTCAAGAAAAATGCTCCGTTCAGTAATTTCTAGCACGCCCGCGCTTCCCCCAGGTGTGGGATGAACCTGTCACGGGAGGGGGAGTTTCAGCAGATGTGTAATAATAATATTTTTGGCACAACTCAATCCCCCACAACTCGATGCTGCAGTTTTCTAACACTTGCACCGTCGATCGGCAGAGCAAGTCGCCCGATTCGAACGGGTGCGGCAAATGTGCACGGTCGGCTTTAAAAATATTTCAGTCCCATTGGCGTTGATCCAGAACGGGTGGAGGAAGTGAAAAAAAAAAACAAAAACGGCAAGTCTGCCAAATGCACAAACACGATACAGTTGGGCACCCTTTCCTTTGGTTGACAGGTCCATTTGGCGATGATCTTGCTCGTGGGGATGAAGATCACTCGTTGCAATATTTCTCTGCAAATGGTAGTCCGTTCGTTTGTTTGTGTTTTATTTTCCCCCCATTTCTTTCTTTTTTTCCTGGCCTTTGCTAATGAAGCAGTAAGTGATCCTCCCTTTTTGCGGGGCACGATTAACGGCAAATAAATTGCTTACATTCACTGCGCCAGGATTCACCACCCGGTTATGGTCATTTTTTATGGCATTCATTAAAAATATGCAATGGGACCGTGTTTAGTTGCAAACAGCACATTCGATTGTCTTGGCAGCGGTGGGCCAAGGTACCTGGTGCCATCATTGCATGTTTACAAACGAAGAGCTGTATAAACTACACTTAAAAGGACAACCACTCTGGCGTAGGAATTTATTAGTTCAAAACATTTGCTTCGTCTGGCTTATGTGGATGATTTTAGTAATAACAAAGGGATTTGTGTAAGATGAACTGGGCATTTGTGTGTTTCGGTGGTTTAAATTAGCTCTCAGTGCCTGGTAGGCCAAACAATTGTACATTTTATCAAACTAGATCCTCAATGAAAAATGTGTTAAAGCTAAACATAAGATATCATACTATAGAAATTGTTTTTTAAAATGTAGTAGAAAACCTTAACTAATGTGTTCTTATGATAAGTTAACCCAAATCGTTTAAAAAATAGTCATAAACGTACATGAAATCATTTTTTGTCACGATCAACTGCATTTTTAAAAACAAGCGTTTAATTGAAAACTTTCAAGATCGTTTCGCTTGAAATATGTCATGGCAGGAAACGCTTCAGCCTGAAATGCTGCACCATTTTTAAATCCCACGTGGTTTGGTCGTTAAAATTACAAAAAAATGGGCGTTTTCTACGTTTTACTGAAGCAAACAACAAAAAAGGTATGTAAATGGTTCCAAAATTATTGAAATGAATAAATTAACCCAAAACTTTCATTCCAAAAGTCGAAAAAACGGACCAATTGATCATTTATTGCTGTCGCATTTTTGTAAGTACAGATTTTTGTTTGTTTTTCATGTAAAAAAAAAGGTGTCATCACTAGCTCATATCCTGCTGAACCACACACACATACACTGCTCTACACTACACGCTTAATAAGCTACACCTTAAACTCTAACAGAAACGATACAAAACCAGTGGGTGAAGAATGACGGCATTTTGACGGCGGTGCAGCACACATTCCCCAACTGCTGTTTTTTGCTTCTACGCTTAATCGTAAATAAAAGAAGTTTGCCTATTGCCTTTGCCCTACCAGCTACTACTGGGAATGTTGTGCTACTTTAGCTCCTGCTAGTATTGAGTTGTCTCTCTTGTAAAAATTTGTCCCATGTCCCATGTCCTTCCGCCCTCCAGAGAGAGATTTTCCTTTGCTTGTCAATAGTACTTTGGATTCGTCTAGTAAAAGCCCCTGTCCCTACTATAATCTACGATAAAAAGAAAACAAAAGGAAAGATACAAAGTCTCTTACACTAACGCTCGCTACTGTACTGTAGTAGATGGAAGTCTTGGATGTGTGAATGGGTCAGTGTTTTTGTCGTGCAAAAGCTTCACGATTGTAAGTGAAACCCAACCAACACATGAGGAGATAGTTGGCTTAGCCTTAAAACGAAGAAAAATTAAAACTCTCGATACGGTCAACCGTTATCGATAGGATCACATTGTGGTTTTTGCGTCACGTGGGCTCAAACGAACGGCAACGTCGTCCTGTTACTTGTAGAACCGTCTCCGCAGGCTCAGGTAGCACACCAGCCGGTAGAAGAGCGTCATCGAGATCAGGATGGTAAGCTCGAACAGTAGCGTGGTGTTGTCGATGCGTACGTAATGCAGCAGAACCTTCGGATCGTCAAAGTGGCAGTACATCTCGTCACATTCGAGCCGGGCCCGGTTGTAGCCGAACACAACCAGCACGACCGAGACGACACCACCACGGATGAAGGACACACGCATCAGCCACTGCATGAGTACGGGAATCTGAGGCGCAAAGTCGAACCCGTAGATGGCCAACCCAAGGAATGGTGCTATCGTTAGTGGTCCGATAGCGGAACCGTTCTAAAAAACGAAAGGGAAAAGCGTGAAAATTTATGGAGAACTGTTGTAAAACCATCCCTTCTTACCATCACGTTAAAGGTGGCACCAATCATGAGGCCAAATCCTTCCGCACACAGCGAAACGATGATGCCGACGAGCGCAAACAGGCAGTAGCGGAACAGCTCTGGTGGCAAACCCGACAGCCAGTACACGAGCAGGGTGAACACAATGTTGAGCAGCAGCTGTACGGGCAGCCGGGACAGTGTTAGGGCAAGATAGTAAGGAAACAGTCCGTACCAGCGGTTGAAGCATTCCTTCTTTACCAACTTCACTTCTCGCGGATCTGGGAGAGGAATTTGTGAAAAAGATTAGGATAGCTCTAGAAAGGAGTCTACGGCAGTTCGACAACTGTACTTACAGCTCAGAATTGGTACCATGACCTGGGTGTAGCAGAAGAAAAAGCACACTCCAAGGCAGAACTTCAGATGATCGAACATGCGTGCACCGTCGTTGGCTGCATTCAGGAAAATAAGGCCTGAAAAGCAGAAATTTATCATATTAATGTTCAAAGAGTGATTTTGTAATGAAAATTGCATAGCTTCTGGCGCAACGGAAATCATACACACAACTATACGCCTAAATGTAGGCAAACCTACCGATAAATATTCCACAAGCAATGTGATGTACCAGCTGAATCCACAGCACTGTCCGGTTGCGTATGATTTTGGTCCACATCAACCGGAACAGTACCCAGAACTGGACGAACCCGGACACGGCGTGCCGGTTGTGGAAGAAGCGCGTAATCTGTTTCATCTTCTGCACCAGCGTGCTGACGTGCGGGCCCTGTCGGTCCAGTACCATCGAGGTGACGGTCGGTTTCAGGACGAACTCGCCGACCGGCTCCAGCGAGGACGGTTCGTGCTCGGAGGAGATCGAGGCGGGTCCGGAGCTGGCAGCACCAGCCCCCGTTAGCTCAGAGCAGATCGACTTTCCATTCTGCATCGCGTCGGCAAGCGTGGGAATCAGTTCCTGGGTGTCGCTATCACAGATTTCAATAACTGCAAGTTGAGAAGGGATGAGTAAAGTTACTGTGAAGACAGGGGATATGGGAGTCAACCACTTACTAAAGTCCGCTGGATTGTAGTGCCGAGGGCATTCGATGTTCAGGTGCGCTAGGAAGGGTACGAGTGCCTTCGGATTGCCCTGGTACACGCACTGGCCGCGGGCAATCACATAGATGTGGTCAAACAGTGCGAAAATGCTCGCCGACGGTTGATGAATCGTGCAGACGACGGTACGATCCTGGCGGGCAAGATCTCGCAGCAGCCGCACGCAGTTGGCTGCCGTCACCTCGTCCAAACCGCTGGTCGGTTCGTCCAGAAAGAAGACGGACGGATTGGCAACCATCTCGAGCGCGATCGAGAGTCGCTTCCGTTCGCCGCCGCTCAGTCGCTCGGCCGTCACATTGCGCCGATGGTTCAGGTTCAGGCTGGACAGTACCTCCGTGATCGTTTCCTGGCAGTCCGTTTGGTCCTTGATCTTAAGCTTGCATGCTATCGCCATCAACTCCTCAACCGTCAGCATCGGTTGATGGTGATCTTCCTGGGTGATGTAGCACGACGCCTTCTTGTTCAGGTGTACCGTGCCCTGGACACCGGATTTACTGTGGTGGTGTGTTGGGTGAAGTTCATCAACGAAACAAAAAGAAAACAGAACAAAAACTGAGTGACGTGAAAGGAAATGGAAACAATTGTTCACGGGTAGCCGGGCCCTTACGGATGACGTTTGCCGCAACGAAAATGGCACAAGAACGCACCCGTGAACAAACGATTATTTTAACCCAGTTTTATCGTTTTAATCGGGTTGCATTAATTAAACCTGCTACTTTGTAAAAGTCTGAAACAAGGCCGTGATAAAGGCCGGGTGAAGGTGAAGAAAGGAGGTGCATTTTGTTAATTACTTCTCGGTCACCAGCTGACCCAGAAGTCCCGATGTAGCACTTGTTCTAATTATGACAACATGCTTAGGCTGGTCATCTTCTGTTTTCCACGCCTAAATTTAGGCAACATTATAAAATCCTAGTTATTAAAGGTTGTTAGTGCATGTATAAAGCTTCTTTAAGTGTATTTATTCCTTATTAATGTCCTGTTCAACTACTAATACTGTGCTGCGCATTAAATTCCTTCTTGATGATTCGATTCAAATACGAAAATGTTGCTTGAAACATCTTTGCACGCCCAATGCACGTATACAATGTATGCAATCAAACATTTTGTTGTTTTTAGAGACTTTTGATTGAGCTGTTTTGATACAATTTTTAATAAAAATGTAAAAGTTTAACTCTCATTCTGGGAGATACTGTTCCTTAATTCAAATTGAAAGATAAACCCATAAACGGCAGACCATTAAACCTACTCGCCCGAATTTTGCGCAATGTCATAGAAATTGAATTTTAAATAAGTCACCGACAGGACGCCTTTCCTGCCTGCAATCGTTCAGTGCGATCAGTGCAACTCGCGAGCAGGTGCAATTAGCGTGTGCATAAAGCATACAAAACGGCATATGCCCCACCGCTCCGCAAAATGACAAATGGCCATCCATTAAGCGCACTCGTCGCGGTGTAAAAGAGATGTAAATGTCTACCACGCAGGCGACTACAACGGGACGTGTATGCGGGGAAGTGGCAACACTACCTGCGATCGGACCGGACGATAGCGACAAGCTGCTCCGGTTCCGTTTCGCTGCACATCTACCAATCTATCTTTGCCGTTACATACAAAAAAATGACACATACAACTGCTTACCCTGTGCAATATGCGCGCTCAGGCTCATAGAAACCTCGCACCCAATAGCACAGCGTGTCATTATTTGCAATGATAGAAAGAAAAGGGACGGCACAACAGCAAAGCGGTTTCGCACTTACAGCAAGGTCGCGTTAGTGTACGCGCATTTATCATGCGCCCGTAGTGCGTCGCGAACGTATCATTAAACAATAATACCCCAATGTGTCAAACCTACCCTTGTGCCCTGTGCCTTACCCGATTCAGTAATCTTTGCGGTTAGTGAAATCGAAAGTAACAAAACTGACGGAACGGAGCGAAGGAAACTCCTGCTCCACGTACGTTGCTAACCTAGCATTTAACGGTCGGGTGACAAAGCAATAAAAATGGTTCCCACCTCGTGCTTAATCGATCACTGCGAGTGCATGACAGCCCGCAAACCGAGCCAAATTCAAACAATGCTTCGTTTACTCAAAACGATCGTCACACGTACAAAACAAACATTGAACGTTAATTGTCCCAAGGGGAGGTTGCTTTATTGATTATGTCTTCAGCTTGCCAGACTTAACTTGGAGCTGCAACGGGGCGGGTGTGTTGCCAGCATAAATTACTTCATATTTATGCACGTGCCGGAGGTTGGTTCCGTTGGCTAGCCGCCCCGATCTTTATTGATCCGGCAGAGTAAAATAATTGACGGACGCGAAGTGTGCAACATAGCGCTCACGGACCTTCGAGAACAAATGGAACGAGATGAAAGAGCAGGCGAGGGTTGGCGGAGTATTTCATAAGGGTAATCCATACTTGGCAAAAGGCACACACACACACGCGCGCGCGCACTCGCACTCGTTTGTAAGACATGGTCGATGGCGAAGACGTCGTTCGGGCGACCCTGCCGGGCATGTGCACGATGTGCGATGTATGTGAAAACTTGGTTGCACTTGCTTCTTGAGGGGCGCGTGCTTGCACACACTCGCACGATCGATACCGGGCCGGTCAATGGCCCGATTTGCGTATGCGCTTATGCGTTTTGTGGGGAAGGGCCACCGACACACAATCTCACGAGATGCGAGATGAACGAGAAATGTGGGTGAATTAATTACGGTAAAATAGGGGAGCCGATCACTAGCGATGAACGATAATTGGTATATTAGGTGATAATTACAGTGGAGCAGTTAATTTAATTATCGTATCACTAGTTTTGCTGAGAGGTAAGGAAACGTTGAGTGAAAAATGATGGTTTGATTGATTTTAGATAATATTTAAACATCATTCACTTTTAGTAATATAATTTGTCAGTAGATGGCGCTAGAATCATTGTTCGTTTTTAGTCGTTGTTTATAGAATTTTTAAGCCAAATTTCAATGTTTCATTCAAAATAATCTTTAATAACTCAAACATTACTTTATTTGCATCTCATTCAAACGACTTGAAGCTAACATGCGTTCTGGGGCAGTATGAATGCATGCTCCCAACTGAGCCACGTCCCGATGCGTTTGTCTGCATATAAAAGTGATCGTATGCCGTCGTGATCTTTTTTAAGCATACTTGGCATTCTGCCAGTTGCACTGTAGACGATCGCCCGGCCGACAAACTATGCTGCCAAGAAGGCCAAACACGCAACCAGTTCTGCGACACGGCGAGGCCAGCGAACCCAAAGTGTGCAAAGTGATCGGGCAAAGCTAGCACTGGGATAGCTCTGACTCAAGCGGGAGTAATGATTCGTTTTGATGCAGCGTTTTGGAGCTCTTTAGAAAAAAGAGCTTGAAAATAGAACTTTTATAATGAAATTATCATGGCATTTTGCAACCAAAACCCCCTTAAATACAAAGTTAATCCTTAGTCACATCTTAGCGCTTAGAGGAAACTGCTTCAAGCCGCAAGGGCAAAAACGTGCCAGCCAAGTGTCATTAGGCACAAATGTGCGATTGTTTTTCTGAAGCGTGTGGCCTCCCACACATGTCTGTCAAGAGCCATCAAGCATCAAGATCGTCGGAGATCAGCTCTCGTGAAAGACACTCTGACGTCAGAGGGGCATTAATTTTGCTGCTCTGCTCAACTAACACTGAAACTATTCTTTGTGTTTGCTTTGTAGCAAGTTGTAACAGCAAAAGGGATTGTCAGAGATGTGTGAGAAATGACCAAGATTCTAGGGTTAAAAGTGGGCACCCTACATGGCCCTATCGGCTCAATAGTGTGATTTGAATACAACCTCTTCAACACTCCCTTTGGTTGGGGGGGGTCAAATACAACAGTAAGATCACGCGCCGAAGGTTTGTTATCTAAGAGGTGATGCGTGTTGCCCGCTTCCTTATTGCACCGCGTTCGAGTACACTTCTGATAAGGTTCAAATGTTACGTACGGCACCTTACCGACATCTTAACAACGCTTAAACACCCAACTGTAATTCTTGCGTCTCGTGTTAGCCCCCGGGGGGGCCAAACCGTCCGCCTGTACTGCACTTACCGATAGCCAGAGATTGCGTTCAGCAGGCTGCTTTTACCCGCGCCCGAGGGACCCATAATTGCGGTTAACTGTCCATGCCGGAAGACACCGCTGACGCCCTTCAGGATCGTCCGTTTGTGACTTTCACTTACTGTGGAGAAAATAAGGGTAGATAGAAAATAAAAAAACGAAGCAAATTAGTTAAACCATACACAGGCAAATATTAAGTAATACAACCAAATTATCGTTACTGGAGTTGGAGAGGGTTGCTCACACAAATCGCTCAACAACTTTGATAGGTATCTTGACCATATTTTTGAAGCTATTTGTGTCATGGTCGCACCTGAGGCTACTTCTTGCCCTCATCAAAGTGGACGGATTGTTCAAATCTGAAAGGTTAATCCTCTTCACTGGTGATTGACACAACGCTATGCTACAATGGGAATTGTTGGGTAGCTTTTTGTATGAAGATGACCTTCACAAAGGCACATCAAAGCCTCATCTCTGAGACAGCTGTATCGGATAGAACGATTATAATGGCCGGAAGGCAACTTGTCAAAAACAACGTATGGAAGTTTGGAATTGGAATTGGAGAGGCAAGGAATTTAGTAGTCTTTGTCAGCCTTCAAGTAATTTGATTTTAATTATTTGTTTACAAAGCTTCCTACAAACGATCGTGACGATCGATCTTGACTTTAGCGACACCTTTCCCTCTTAATTCGCTTTAATCATTTAGATAAAAAGAACGTCATAAAAACTGTAAGCCATTACTCTCATCTCATGGTTCTTTCGCGTTCTCAGTACCGCACCAAGGCAGAGCTGTCCCCCTGCTAGGTGCGGGGGCAAAATAATTCATTTAAAATTACAGTGCATCGATGCACCGCCACCACCACCACAACTGGTTAACCTCGGGCCAGGCTTCTTCCTGGTACTCTCACTGGGTTCTGGTGTTCTGTTTTCTGTGCACCGAGTCGCACACACCGAGACAACATCAAGAACCCGTGTCCGCTCGCAAGCCGAGCGTCTTGCTTACGCATTGACGCACGACTGCACCGGTAAAGTGCAACCCAGGCCCCAACCACACTTACGGAAACTTTTGCGTACGTTGACCGCATACTCGATGTCTTGGAACTCGACGTCTTTCATCTTGAAGCCACGGTGGTGATTGTTGCTGGTGCTGTCGAGTGCACTTTAAGCGGCCAACTGCCGGATGGGACACACACACACACGCTCGTCCGGGAATGTTCTGCCTTTGGGTTTGTGTGTTTTGTTCTTGTTCTCGATTCAACTTTGGGTTTTTAAAGGATTATTTAAATTACACCTGTACGCTGTACGACACGCTACGACGAAACTTCCTTCTGCTAAGGCGTATTCCATCAATCCATGTCCGCGTTGTTTTTTAATGAGGTGATGTTTTTTGTTCTAAAAATGAAGAAAAAAATATACATATAATTAATAGACAAGAAGAGAACAACAAAGACATTGCTACAACTATATCTTCCGGTGCAATAAAAAATGTAAACAAACGTAATTTTGATATATTCAAGCTCTGGACCGTCCACCTCGGATCGTTCCAAACAACAGCTCAGCTGAACTACACCCAACCCCGGAGGTAACCGGTTTCTAGCTGTAACGTCGAGATCAGACAACCATGCGTATAGGGCGGCACAAATCGATACACTGTTGTGGCAGGCAACCATTTCACCTTGATCTTGACCGAACGTTGGTGTTGCTGCTGCTACTCGACCAATGGCCCTCCCTCCGTCCCATCGGAGCGATTATAATCATTGCTTTTGATCCTTGCCTTGGCCATTCTACTGTTTTGCTTTTATTTTCGCTATCCTCAGCACCTCATCTCGAGCTGATTGCTCTGTGCCTTGTTCTCTCTGTTGTTGCTGATGTTGCTTTTACAACATGCTGAAGCCAACAGCAGGACGACTGTGGGGAATGACTACGGGTTGTTATTTGTTTACTTCGTCTTTTTGTAGTTGGGCTGAAGCGTGGATTTGGTTTAGACCACAAAAACGATCAGAGTTGATGGATGCTGCCGTACTTGGAGAATAATTGGAATGATTCTGCGCCTATGGCGTCGTTTGGAATTTGGAGTCGATCTCAAGGTTACACTGATACAGAATCTGATTTATGAATAGATCCTTCTGTTGAATTTTAACGATAATTTTAATGCGATATTAGATGAAGTTATTGGAAGTTACTGAGGGAAATTACGGCTATTTTGAGAACGACAGTACATTGAAATATGCAACCTGCAGGAGAAATTCCAGAAGCTTCGTACGATCAATAGTTTTCCAGCAAAAAGGCACGATCATTTCAGCACAGGTGAAAGGTACACCTGGTGCCACTCACCACCCAGAGCTTCAAGGATACGGCAACGTCACCCGCGAACGTGCATGCATTTACGTGCATCACGATTTTTGCGAACCAGACAGAAAACTCCAACTCCAAACAGGAGTGTCTAACGTGGAGATGCATCGTTTACAATCCAAACGACGTCCGATGTAACAATTGCACGACACGAAGAGCATCGACGGCATCGATCGGCGATCGAAGATCGAACACTTGAATGGACGTCAATTCGTGTTGACCTCAAACGATGAACCGACGATGTTCTGCCGCATTGTAAATTAACGAATCATTCCTTCGCATCCGGTGTGTGTGTGTGTGTGTGTGTGTGTGTGTGTGTGTGTGTGTGTGTGTGTGTGTGTGCGCACGTCGCAGTGTGTCAACATAAAGTTCATAAACTCCAGCGTGGCGTCCGCAAACTGTCAGCGACGGTTGCAATGCAAATGAAGCTACTGTTTATGCACACCCCGTGATGGCGGTACCCATGACAACGGTGAAACAGCAGCACAAACGACATCGATCGCAGGGCGGTAAACTGACCGGTGCAATGAGGCGAGAAGTTCGGTTCCCAAACAATTACATACATCAAGTGAGGTGATAAAAGATGATTACATCTTGTTCCCACTTGTGTTTTGTGCAAAACGGAAGCTTCAACGGGGTTTTTTAACATATCACGACACGGTGCTAAGAACATTAGTTACCAGTGAACCGGAAAATGTCCAGCGTAACGTCTTTATTTACTGTGGGTAAGTGCACCCGGTGGATGAGTAATACAGCCGCAACATAAATAATCAAACGATGCGGTAACCTTTAACCGTAGCAGATGTTTTGAAAATTAAATCACCAGGAATGTTGTTCTAATTGCACACAACAGAAGCAAAGAAACGGCCAAGATTAGCGCTTTTAAAGTAACATTACGACAAGGTGCACAATTTTCCTGTCAACGCGTGCTGTTTAGTGACTCATTTAATTATCGAGCGAGACGCTCTCGCGACGGTGAGACATCGATTGTTGCAGTAGATTAACATTTTTTTAATCAGTATAGTTAACGAACGCAATTAAAAGGTATAATGAGCGACCTACGCAGATAATAAAAGATGGCGAATGAATACATTAAGTTGATAGAGCGATTTTAAATATCTCCTGTCATAGAATGATAATAGAACATGGAGCAGAGATTGATCTACGTGTTTTTTAAATTTTCCGAAAGAGGACGCCACTACCATAAGTATTGCTATAGACTTCACATTACCATTTTTGTTAATTAGTGCATCATTATGTGGTTTCTATTTAGCTTATTTTAACCTTCAATTCATTGCAAATAGTTCTATAAAACAATATTTAAAATGCTAATTTTACAAGAATATTTTTGTAAAAAAAAATCAGAATTTATCCACACCTTGCAGCGCCCTCTCCTGGGATACTTCGAAATGCACACTTAGTACTGAGCAGTACCAATCCATAAAACTAATAGAAAAATAAATGGTTTGCTGATGAAACACCCGCGTAATGATAGTCATGGAGCATAATTTATGATTAAATGGAACCATTATTCACCACTTCCAGCTGTTCGCCATCGATCGAATCGTTTCATAACTCCCAACCGACCACCGACTGCACAAGAACGACTCATTGCAACGAACAAAAAAAGTGGTACAAAACCTACGAGCTTTCAAACACAACCTGCCAAACGGCTAAACGATTCTGCTGGACGGTGTTCTGCACAACCACAACCAAAAAATTCAACGAACCCGTTCCCTATCGTATGCTCCTAGAAGGTCGCGTAAAGTTTTCCAACCATTAGCGAGTACATTCTGTTTTTCTTCTAAAGCACCTCCACAGAGTCGCAGTCAAAAACGATCATCTGAAATCGAAATCCCCATCCACACAGCAGCAGCGACGACGAACGCGAGCTCGCTGGTTTGCCTGTTTTCTTCAGCCACTCGGTGTGCTGTTGCAACATTCTGCAACAACTGCAGAATCAGTTGGTACGGCCCCGGGGCACGATCATATGCATCCAAAATGTACCACGAACCGGTTAAAAGGCGAACCATCAGCGGAATGGGACTGCAGGCCTAAGAGAACTGTGTGGTAGAATGTTTTGGATTTTTCTGCTTCTGCCACTGTACTGCTGCACTGGAACGTGGTGACACTTGGTGGTGTTTGTGGTGGGATTGGAGCTCGTTTACACTTTTGGACAACTCGCGCCAAACCGCGTCGCGGCTTACCCGTCCACCCCGGTAGCGCCCGGTTCAAGGTTGCGCCTCACATACTCAAACTTGACTTTTACGACGCATACCGTCACGCAGTTCTGTTGGTGGCTTACTAATTAATAACTGTCCAAAGGAAGAGTTGTAAGGTGAAGATTGTGGCCTGGATTTGAAAAGATCAAACGACTCAGGTGGCTACTGTTTGCATACATCGTTATGTATTTTAACCTTGCAGTTAAGATGACGGCATACAAAAGCCTAGCATCAGAATGCTGTACAAAATAAATCATATTTGCTATTAGATTAATAGTAATTAAGTTAGAGATTAAAAGACATTTCACAAGACACATCAAATAGTAGCTTTGTGCCTTAACTACAACTGTACAACTCATCTTCCGATTGGCATATCTCCTCAAACGATTTCTGAACAAAGAAAGGAACGTGATATAGCTTTCCAAATGTAAACAAATTGACGTAGCTCTTGGCACAAAAAAACACCTTTGCACACTGTAATCGATTAGTGAAGGGCACTATCAGCACCTGTACCGATTACGTACAAAACCCAGGGATCCCGGGGGACACTAATTGTACGGCTTCACACGCCGGCAAGATGATGGGGAATACGGTGGACACACACGTGTACTAATGAATGGGGTATGGCAAGAGATGCCATTATTAGCTAATGTCCCGCACGGGGCAGGCGTACTGCACCGATTAAGTCATTCCACTGGATAGTAAGTATTATCACTGAACAAAACGTGAGTGATCACGTTCGACGGCACCGGTAATTGGGTCACTATGGCGAGGAGTACTCAAGTTCGTGTCCATGAATAAACTTGGTAAAATATTGGTTACCGTTGAGGTTATCACTAAATAGCTTAGTAGAAATTTTTTAGAACAATTTTAGTACAAAACTCGCTAAATGCTCTTGAAGGACTTGGACAAGCAAACAACACGCTTTTCCAAGTTTTAAAAACGATTCACTATTACACACTTCACATTATACTACACATAATCACCTTTGGCCCTTTTAGGTGTAATATTTTATCCTAGCCACCCACTTCCTGTACACTACCAATCCATCAGAATGTTCACTTTACGCTATGGCGCACACTTAACACCGTTGCACATTGCACATTTGCGGGCGGATAGCAGCAGTTGATCACTAAACCACACAGCCACTGAGCGCACACCAAACGCAAGTGATATGAAGTGCTCCACTGATTAGCACTGCACTAACCACTCGCCTACTTAACAGTACTGGGTGGCTTTGTTCCGCAGCTCGATCCACTTAGAGGCTGCGCACGGAAGGCGCAGGGTACTCACATGCATTCCGTTCCGATACTATGTGCTGCAGTGTCCCATTTTGCTACGATACTGAAGCGCGCACGATACTGGAGCACCGATAGTGTGTGGATTTCTGCCAATGAAGTTATCACCACCGCCAGCCCGGCACACACCAAGTGTGACCTAATTGTTGGCCAAACTGCGCAACGAAGCCCTCGTGTGCCGGACGAGCGCGACAAACGATAACATCGGGAACGAACGCTCTGCTCGAACGCCGCGGCGAATGACGTTCCACGATCACCCGCGCCGCGGTGACTAATTGTCGCAGTTTACGATCAGGAATGTATCCTGACCGGGCAAAACAAAGCACGCTGGAATGATTCGATTAGCATTTTATTGGCCACTTATAATTGAATCGGATTGTTCAATTAGTTAGCTCCCTGATGGTGGGTTTGCATGATCGAGCTGACAGATGCAAGGTATGCAAGGGTTTGACACACTGTGTCGTCGTCACAAGAAGCCTCATTTTTTTGTATTCAACGCTGGCTCGACGTGACGTGTGATCAAGCGAATCGAATCGAAGGTCACCTAATGAGAGGGGGAAATGCAGTTCAAGTAGAGTGTCAAACGATCGTCTCGATTGCTTCCGATCGATTGTTAGCTACTTCAGTGAGTAAAGGTGTTCTAAAAACGTGAATCATTACAATGGTGACCTATTTGTCTGGAAAGGTTTATTCATTTTAGTTTCGAGTTGAATTATGAGAGCAGGATCTAGTTGAATTTAAACAAAACAAACAATTCAATGCCACACAGCCATTGCGCCATTAAAGCTCCCAAATTGGTAACAATTCGGTAAAATGGGATTTTCCCACGACACCGCAAGGCCACACCAAATGTGCGAATTAGACGAAGGTTTGCAATTCGCAGATTCTTTATTGAGCCTCATAAAAATAACCCACACGCAACAATAGTCGGCAAAACCCACAAAAAACACACAATTCCGTCCGCTGTTCATTGTTTATGTAACAGGAAATTTCGCCACTCACGCCGCCACTTTTATGGTACCACCGTACCACAGCCAACATCAAAGATTATTTATTAATTATACATTCGACAGTGTGCGACAGTGCGCTGGACGCGAAATGGAGGTCAAAGATTAGTCCAACAAGTGACGTCCAGCTCATTCATACCGCTCGCCGCTTCCCGCTCGGGTCATAAATGAACCATAACTCGGGTGCATTTGCATACGAATGCAGCAGGAGCATGTGCGACCGTTGTATTTTCCCCCCCTCCTAACGCATCGATCGATTTACATCGTCGTGCTGCTTTATGGGATTTGAACAACAGCAGTTCACACTATCGAACAGGTCAACAAAGTGTGAAAGAAGCGCTCCTTTTCCTGGGTCGGTTTGCGATTAGACGAGTGTGCCTGTGGTACTAGACTTTGAGCCTGACCTGGGCCTGTCAGTGGATCGATCTGTTTCATCAGAAAAAAAGGAATTACAAACAAAGACTAAACACTTTCAGACTCACCATAAACAAACCCTAACACTTGAGCTGTGTGTGTGTATTAATTCTTCACGAGCTTCCTCGAGTGAGAAGACCGATAAGGGCTATGACTACAACTATTGAGCAGCTCCAATCACAGAAGGCTCACAGGCTCGCAGATTAGAACGTCAAGATTAATTCGACAGCTGGACAGTGTTGGTTTATGTTAACGAACTGCTGCGACGTGCCTTTTTGTGACACGTCAGTCAGCGTGTGTGTGTTTATGTGCTTATTAATACCCGGACCTGCACCGATTGTCAGGGCCAAGGATATGCCTACCAAGCGTGGCCTACTAAACCGGGGCAAGGTTTCATCGATCGACTATTCTTCAGATACACCTGAACAAAGCAGCAGAGTGTGGGTTTCGACAAAGCCCTTCCTGCAACAGAAAAGACTGCGAAACTAGTCTACTCCTCCTTGGAAACTGATTCTTGATCCTCCTGTATAGAAGCTGTTGGCCGGCAAACAATCACACGCCTCGATGTGTTACTGATACTGAATTATGTCATCGCCACGCACGCAGTTCCATCTTGTGCATTTACAATTGTTGCCGGAAAGAGTGTTCCAGAACTTCTAACACCCTAGGCACGAGGTCGAGGGATGGCGTCGGTTTTTAGCATCATTCTGTCTTATCAGCTGAAGCAAGGTTTTGCACCCTCCCGGCCAAAGCATTGCACTACACGTGAGAATGTTTTGCCAACTGTAGAGCATTGCCTTATTGAGAGTAAAAACTATCAGGCTTCTGACTTCTGTTGGAATTTGAACTCTCTGAAACGGCCTACGAGGACGTTCTACGTAGAGAAACGGGGATAGAAACAAGAAGTTCTGGCAAAATTGCTTGAGCTCAGTAAAGTACGCACAAACACTCAACCAGAACAGAGCAAAACAACAACAACCCTCCCTTAAATAGCAGCTGTTTCTGATAAGCACGTGTCAGACTTGAAGAACAGTTAAAATCCCTTCCACACGAAACTAGAACAGAACGATGTTAAGAGAAAACAGAACCAGCGGCAACAACAGTTGCAAATTACAACACTAACCGGTCATAATCATACAGGTTACGTTGTTGGAGGTGTGTTGTTCCTTCTGGGACTTGTGCAGGACCCACCGGACCATGTTTAACCTGTTACCTCCTGACCCTGCCATTTTGCACCAACCATCATCATCTACATCAGATCTCCGATCCACGGGCTTTGTATAATTAACTGTGTCAACTTAACGGGCCACTGGAATGCCACTACTACCTGCCCACTACAGGTAGGAGCGTTGGTTCTTATCCGCAGACTGCGGACGCGGATGTCCATTTAATTATTGATCTTTACGCGCACCCAGCCGGGGAGGCATTGGGCACGTGCAACACCCAGTCTTTCTTCCGAGCCGTGAGCACGGTTAATCGACCGCACGCAAACACAAGGCGTGATCGCGAATATTGCGGAAGGCAACCACTCAAACGACCTTTTGTGTGGCTGCGTGTCGGCGCCTTTACACCTTACGCAGCAGCTCTGAAGGGGAAGAAGGTTGGGTTTTTAATTGAAGTTAAGCTAGCTGGTCAGCAAATATATGTAGCCGGTGTCAGTAGGCGTAAGGGCCGTAAGTCGCGTAAGGTAAACAACAAACAAAACAATCCAACCAGCGCAAGTTATTGTTGAAGTAGGAGCAACTGCTGGGTAACGGGTTTGAATGCAACGGTGGTTTCATTTCTTTTGCGACCTCGCTGGAGGATAACAAAAGAGAGTTGGACATTGTCCGGTAAAAAGGGAGAGTTATCAATCACTGTTCAAAATACATACTAATGCCATAAAGAAGGATATGGCTGGAAAGAAATAGACTACGAGAAGAAGAAACCAATCACTCTTTGACAGATGAGCCTCGAACGCAGGACGCGTCTATTGGCAAACAACCCCTTTGACGACTGCTCTACATAGCAACCTGTCGCTAGGCGTGCTTGATAGTGTACTTATTAGCTGTCATTTCTTTTAGGCTCTCTTCTTCAACTTCCATTTCAGCGACACAGAAGATAAAATTAAAGACAAACGTTGCATCAAGCCACGCGTAAGCACTTTCCTTCTTCGTGGCACAGCAAAAAACAAAACGTTTGTCTTGTCCTTAAATCAACCTGCAAACAAACACGTGCGGTTCATTAAAAACTCCTCATTTTTAAAGTACGTAGCACATTTTTATTGCCACTTGCTTCAACCGCGTTAATGCTTAATGTTAGCGTTAGACAATTAAATGTGTTACATTTCTTGGAATGACTTCAATGTGCACCTTTTGCCGCTACCTCATCTGCGTACACCGAGCTGCGTCAGCAAGCCTTGCAAGAGGCTGTGCAGCTGCCAGCTCCCAAAACCAGTTTGACGACGCTTCTGAAGCAAACAAACATCAGTGTCGGATTTTTGGCCAGTGGAGTGACGCACAAACAAGTTAACACTTTTTGTTTGATTCTGTTTTTGTTATTTGTGCAACACTTTTATTACTCATGTGCTCATGTGAATGCAGCTAAGCGATGCAGCTGCGTTGGGGAAATATTTACACAAGCACAAGTAGCGCTGTATAGTGACTGTATGTTGTGTTCTGTTTGCTCTGTGTATACATTCAAATGATTTTGTTGGAATCAGCAATACGAGCTGACCATTATTGCTACCAGAATGTAATCAAATACTGATTTGATTGAAATAATTGTGCTTTTAGATTCGACCAATCATAAAAATCTTTAGCACATTTTCCCTCACAGCAATCCTACAATGAGCAAAGCAAACAAACAGCTTAACCGATAAACCAATACTTCAATCAACCTTGAACCACTTACACACTTGGCCGCCGCCGAAGGTACATCATTTCACAGCCACAAACTGCACACACCTGCACCCCATTGCAGTGTGCATCGGTGCAAGTGCAGCTGCAACCGTACCCATCATCATTAAACGGTCCGCAGCGAGCATACCAAAACAAAATGTATGCATGAGGTCTTCCTTCCATGTTGCCATGCATGCAAGAGCGGCCACCACCACACGCTCTACTATTGCGCTATTACTTCCAAATGTTTGTGCAAAGGAGACGCTGCATTGGAAATGCAGAAGAGTGAGGGTAAAAGCGTGGTCAGAAAGGTTACGGAAACGGTGGCGAAAGGGGGGTGGATTGGCAAATTGTTGTAATTGTACGTTGGGGGCATACAAAATCGTTCCATCTTTTGCCATCACCTTCATGCTCCAGTTCTTGCATTCACATCTACACTCTGTGCCGATTGAAATACGCACCAATTCCGCACGCAGAACCTTCCTGAAGACGGTGCCCTTCCTTTTGTCATCTTGCAATCAAAAAAGCATGGTGCGTTGTTTTTATTGCCCTTTTGAAATCGGAACACATGTCGCAAATCGTGCTTTTAATTGCAGTGTATCCGCCCACCGCATGTATGTACCAGAGCTTTCATCCATTCTAGTAAGCTGAATTAGAAGATCGCGTGATCGTGGTTTGCTTTGGTTTGCTCAACAGCATTCAACAGGAAGCGCGTTATGCCTACACACACACACTTACACACGGTTGTTGGGGGTTCGAGAGAGCAGAAATGCACCGAAATTAAGTCCAATGACACACACACACAGGTTTGTTGCATTGTTTGCTGGTTTGTGGTCAGTGAAACAGAATGAGCCACAAAAGCCAAAGAAATCCAATTCCATTGATCAATTGTTTATATTAACAGCAACTCTAGAGCGCTGAGGGGCACACACTTTCACGGTGCAAACTTGTAGTCCGCAATGTAGTCCGTCCACCAATCGACCGAGATTGTGGGGCTGTAGTTTTGAGGCAATTAGAGGTCACTATTACTGGAAAATGATGATTGGTGTAGAAAGGTACAATGCATTTGTGTGGTTACCGGCAGGAAGCAATAATGCTTGTAACCTCACACAAAAAGTGTCGGGAGAAAGAAAGTCGCAATTATTATTACACACTATAACAACCCCCATTTTCTTTGTACCTGCAATCTACTGCTGTCATTAAATCAATAAAACTCAGTCCCTTAATTGTGTCATAACAGATTCTTAGAGTCGAGATTCGATCCTATACTTTGCAGTGTGGCAGCACAAGCATTACGCCTCAGCGCTATCGACCTATCTGCCGTAACTGACGCTTCTAGCACAATATAAGGTTACGACTGAGGTTCTGATGAGTTTATTTGTTAAACGCCTACCCTCTTCTTCAACACCTTATCATGCAAAATCAGTCAAAAAAGTGTTGAATGTTCAGCGCAATGATAAACACTCTGCCACTAACCTTAATTCAATTCAACACTGATTACAGCAGAATTCAATTGTTTCTTTGCACCACCCCTTTTTCCTTCATCCATCAAAAACCGTCCGAACCCTTGACCCTTAACTGGTGCCGGTTTTAATTGTGATTTCACAATGCAAAGGGGGCTTTCGCACACGTCATCGCTTGGTGTTTGGTGCTTAGAGGGAGCCAGTCGGAAGCATAAGGCCATGACTCGGCGCACCGTGCTTCATGGACTTTATGGGTTTGTTAGAATCATTCTCACTCGTGCTTGTTTGAGTACTGGACAAATACGGCACGTACCGAATGATACCAAGGACACCAAGAACTCAAGCATTGAGAGTCAATGCAGCCTGCCTGATCTCAGTCTACCGACCGAAGCACCATCTTTGTCGAAAAAGCGTCAGTGAAGGGATCGCGCTCTCGGTAGCGCGAAAGCGTTTGCTAGTTCTTTAGTGGCCTTGTGGCTTCGCGTTCAATGCATTTTTGGAGATACGGAGTAACGAGCACAAACCTACTCTAACACGCGTGCAGGTCGTCCTGAACAGCGTCGAAACGCACCGCACCGAAGCAAGGAAGCGAAACGAAACGGCCCACCGAGCCGAGCCGTGAACCGCTACCAACCTTCAAGTACGACCACATCTCGCGCTGATCTGGTTGTTGATCTAAACGATGTCACAAAGGGGGAAGGAGCCAGACGCGGTGAGGAGCCTGTAAAGGAAGATCGGTCGGTCGGCCGGTCGGCATACCTAATTGAAGCTAACGGCATCGTGCGTAGATGCCCGCGGACGGTCGTAACTAATACAGCTCGGTTTGGCACGTTGACGATGACGCTCGCTGCTGCAGCTGTAGTCGCACTCCACGCGCGCACCAAGATGCCTTCCGGCGGCGGCGACGAGTTCTGGCGCATAAATTGTTCTATTACAGCGGTACTTTGCGACCGAAGCGGACAGGGGGTGTGTATTGGTGAAGAGAGTCGCGTGTGTTTTTTGCACCAAGCTACTGAACCGTGGCCACCGTTGCCAACGGGGTGGCGTGATTCCGCTAGGGTACAACCAACGACCAGCCATTGTCTAGCTGGCGAAGCTGACGCGGTAACTGACCTTAGGTGTTGAAGGTGTTGCTGCCGATTCCGTCGCCACCACCGAAAGCCCGGAAGACATTTTACTTTCAAATAACATAAACCAACGCTGGCCACCGGTTGGAGTGACTTTGGTGCACAAGCGGGAACAACAAAAGCCGTCTCGAAGACGAGTAAAAGGCACAAAATGTGTTACGAAGGGTTCTAGCAAACGCTTGCTTAGACGTTGGTGTGTTGGACAAACTATTCCTCTATTTCGCTAACCATCTCCATCGCGTTCCAGTAACCCTGCACAGTGCCATGCGGTCGGATTGTGCGAGCGGTGACATTTGTAATTCAATCCAGCGTGAAATAAAAAGCCTCTCGCTTTTTACCGTTTGCCAAGAAAAAAAAAACCGCCAAGCACTCGGAACTGGAGATGATTTATCATCAGTTTCCTGCTCGGGTTGAGATTTGTGAGATTATATAGTCCAAGCTAATGGGGTTGTAGAATCGATGCAACAGGTGGACCGATAGCGATTGGAACGTGGAACTGGATTTGGTCGGCTCGGATAGAAATCCCAACGATCAGCAAAACACGCTGTGCAATGCAAACTCAGGGAAATCCTGCGTTGAGTCATTAGAAACTTTGACTTTGTCCTGTCGTGTTTAAATTCCAACTGCAACATACCTCTTGAGTGCTTTTCTTTCAGGTGTTTGTAAAGCTTTTTGATAACAATCATACACTTCGAGGTGCTGGAACCGTTCTGGAGCTGGAACTTGTAATCACTTCCGCCAAAACTAACGCACTGTTGGCTTTACGCTTTCCGCTTCTACCTTTACGATGCACAACTGAAACGCAACACATTGAAGAACTGACGAAGAACAATGATTGAAAAAAACGACCAAAATCCAATTACACTGTGTCACACTTTCACCGGCATTCACTTGGTTGTGGTTGTAGAGGAGGACCGCAAGGTAGCAGCAACAACAGCAAAAATGGAACCAAAAGGGCAAAACAAAAAAGCGACGTTCGACGTTCGGGGAGTGCTTGCTGTTATACCAAATGTGGGACACTTCTTGAGCTGCTTCAAATAGCCAACTTCACAGAAGCTAAGCACAAGCCCTTAGTACCTCTCTAGAATGTAAACAAAGCAAACGTACTGCTATGCAACGGCAGACATTCCGAGATGTCACTAGCCTGCCTCGAAATGCGCCCACAACGTGCTGGAACATTCCGTCGATCCATCCAATTGCACATCGTCGGAAATTTGATCGTGCATGGCAAGGGCTCTCTTCCTTGTTGAGATTCCCCAAACCTCCCTTCACCTATCTTCCAAGTATGACCTCAAACGTTGGAAAGAATAGGATAGATTTGCTTAAAAGAGAAGGAAAGAGAGAGAGAGCCACAACCACAACAAAAAATGCGGCCCAACAAAAAAAACAAAAACACAGAACTGACCCCCCAAAATTATAGCCAAAAAAACGGGGGAAAAGGGCAACTAACCGTCAAACACTCACACACATAAACACAATCACATAACACACACACACACGTTCACGATTTTCTTCGTCTCGATTCTCACAACCTACCACCGCACACGGAAACCTCCCGCCTGTGTGTGGCCGCGTGTTTTCTCGAGCTCGGAACGAAGAGTCCGCCGACTGCCGGGACCGAAGTGTACCGGACGGGTTGAGAACCAAAACAAAACTGCCGCTCGCGAACGGCTCGGAAACGCATGCAACCCCGCGACCAGTATGCGCTTCGGGGCACACACACACACAGAGACGGCAACGCGAGCGCGCTGGCAATACAGTTACATGTACGCACGCATGGAAACGGGGCGCTCGTCGACGACTACTGCGACGAGAGAGCACTGCCGCTGGGGTCACCAGAACGCGCTTTTGTGCGCGCTGCGTAACGCAGTACCGTGGGCAATGCGCGATTGATGGTAGCAAGCGTGCTGCGTGCGCCTGGTTGTTCTATTCTGTTGTGGCGCAGCGCTCTAAAATGCGTACGTAACGTGTGGGAAATAGATGCATATGCTGGGGAACATTTTTTAAATTATTTATTAATTCGGATGGTTGATTGTACATGTAAAAATAGTACAATTAATGGTCTTCTATTTTGTAATTATATTAGTTTTGTACTATTGCTAAAATTCGTGCTAAACATATTTATACGAAAATTACTCTATTGATGTTTTCTTCTTTTTTTTATTACACTGCTGTTAGCAACATCTCGATTTATAAACATTCTCATCCATTTATTCCAGTAGCGTATAGCCATTCTAAATAGCCCATGCAATAAAAAGGCCACTAATCAGCCTCGCAACAATTAATACCGAATCAATATAATAAACATCCCACGGATCCGGTGTAAACATGTGCAGTTCCGTTTGCAGCTCCGTTTGCAACCATTTTCCACTGAAATAACGACAATCAGTGCATCGGCCGCGTGACGTCGACCAGAACAGCCTCCCAGCCAGCCGCCGCGCATAAACACCAAACAGCTTCCTGTCTGCCGGCGTCACTCCGAAACGGACTGTGACTGTGTCGATTGATGGAGAACACATTCCCTGCGGTTGGCCATACGCCGCCCGCAACACTATTTTAGTGTTTGGCCAATGTCCCCGCTGCCCTAACAAAGAGTGGTTCTGTCTATCGTTGCGGATGTGTCTGCGTTTGTGCATGCTGATGAAAACACGATCTGCAGCTGCACCGACCGCATCCAGAACAATTTCATAGGTCAACGTACTAGTGTGCAGCAGGCGGTGCAAGCTTAGTCATAGTTATTTTGTCGGTTCGGTGTGCTTAGTCATCCACTGGGTCAGATAATTAGTGTGACATTCTGCAGTGTGGATGAAGTTATTTTGCTTGCAGATCACACTGACACAGAATTTCCGCTGATGCACGCGTGTGATAGTTGAGCTAAATTAATATTCAAACAAACAAATGCTTTGCGCAGCAGAAGCACGCAATGCGGAGGAATGTGTGCACAGTAAAACAAAAGCAAAACTGTAATCACTTTCAGTCATGCTAACGGCGCAAAGCGTTTCCTTTTTTTACATTTATTTTACAATTTTAAAGATCGCGTAAAGAGTAGTAGAAAGAGTATAATTTGAAAATGCACTGACCACGTGCAATTTCGAATTGAGCAACAGATTGCGCAACAAAAAGCGCCCAAATGTATGCAATTGGCCCAGCACGGGAATACATCACCGTGGTAGGTTGGCATGAACACATTCCGCCAGTAAATTGAGTTATTTTACGTTATTTTAAAACAACTTATAAAAATATAACAATCAAAAAAATAACTGAAAGCACCCATTTTTAAAAAGATTTGATTCGGACCTTTTCAGTACACAAAAATATATTTACAAAAAAACCATTTTCCTCCTAATGATCACCAAAGCTCCCACTATCCGCCCACTGTTTGTTTACATCGCGCAAAACAACGTGCTACTGACAGTTTCGTGCTGCACTGCCGGCATTTTCCAGTCGTAAAGTGAACATTTTACCTCGCAACTAGAAAATAAGCACGAAAAAGTTAGTTCAATCATTCCTCCGCTCAGCATGGCATCCGCCAACATGCAGTTCGATGCCGCCGTCGGCGGGACGGTGCAGCTGCCGACCCGCGTGGACCAGCTCCAGTTTGCCGAGAGCCGCACGGAGGAGGTGTTCCAGATGCTGCTCACCATGAACAGCGGCTCGAACCAGCGGAAGCTGATGCACCAGTCCCTGCCGTGCCATATGCGCCGGCGGGCGATGTCGTACAATGTGCGACGGTTGCCGCGCCGGTTCCGCCAGGTGCATACGGCCCAGTTCAACAAGAGCGGCGTGTCGGAGAAGAAAAAGCGCCCGTCGCGCCGGTACCGCCGCAAGCCGACCAATCTGCTGAGGGAGTACGAGCGCCGGAAGCGCGCGTTCGTGTGGCTGGAGACGCACGTGTGGCACGCGAAGCGGTTCCACATGACGTCGCGCTGGGGCTACAAGCTGCCGCTGGCACCGTGCAGCAAGGGCTACCGGTCGAGCTATCGGGCGAGCTCGAAGCACTGCCTGGTGCACGATCTATCGTACGAGGGGTGCGTGGAGGTGAGCGGCGAGGAGACCCGCCTGAAGGAAGGTTTCCGGCGGCTGTGCAGCGAGCGCGTGGGTCTTACGCTGGCGGCCAAGGCATTCACGGCCGGCGATCGGGCTGGGTACGTGTGGCTGTACCGGGACGGGGCCTATCCGTACGGTTGCTTGGGCCGCGTGCGGTTCGTGTGGCGTGCCAGTGGAAGCACCAACCTGCAGGACGACCGTCGCTCGGTTTGGATCTTTGCACATCCAACGTTTTACCGGCAGGTGGTGGAACAGTTGGTGAAGGTTTTCCAGCTCAAAAATGCTCTCCGCGACACGAACGACACCATCGAAGACATTACGAGAAACCCGGCCGATATTCGCTGCCCGCGCTATCGCTCCGAAACGACGGGAGTGGAGGTGGTCGAGCTGAAGGACACACTCAATCGGTTTCATCTTGCAGGGCCACTTTCTCATGCAACGATTGTGAAAACGTTTAATCTGTATAAACCACCCGCGACACAACCGCCCTCGACCGAAGCGCACCGGACGTGGTACCACGATTTCCTCGACAGCAAACCAAAGTACAGCAAAATGCTTGCCCAGCAGGCAAACTACTGGCAGGAGCTGAAGGGTCTGACCTCACCGGGGGAACTGAGTCCGGGCGAGGTGATCGCGCTGCTCGTGCAGGATCCACGGCTCAACCGGCCGCTGAAGCGCTCCAAAGCACTGCCCCAGGTGCCGGCTCGGTACGACTTCTCGCAGTCCCATCTGCAGGACCCGGCCGTACAGCCGCGCGCGATAAGAAGCTTCAGCCCGCTGTGGGACGAATCGATCCGCAACCGTGTCAGCGGCGAGATGAAGTCGACCCACGAGCTGAGCGTGATGCGCAGCGTCGAAACGCTCGTCGCCGGTGAGCTCTGCCGCTCGGAAACGGCCCTCCAGCCGCTGCCTGTGCTGCTGCTGCAAAATCCCGGCTCGCAGGACGCCGCCTACAAGCGGCTCGGGTACGGTGCCGGCTGGGAGCTGATCGTGCCGGCCGGGTACGGGCTGGCCGTGTGGCACTCGCTCGTAATGTGGGGCGCCCGCCCCGTCGGCCAGCTGCAGCTGGACATGCTGGAGCTCGAGACGGGCATCGATCGGTCCGGCGTGCCGGATACGGTGCTCGGGCAGGAGGAGGCAAGCCGCCGGCATGCGGAAGCGCTGAGCAAATACTTCCACCGCCCATCCAACAAGCGAGTCAACTACACGAAGCTAGCAATTGCCTCCCCCTTCCTCTGCCCGTGGACGCAGCTCGTGCAGGAGTGGAACAAAGCGTCCGACGGTCCACTGCCGTTCTTCGTCCTGCGGGATCAGGAAGCGCTGGCAAAGCTACGGCTCGCCCTCGAACGCAAATTCAACGTCCATTCGATCGGCCTACCGCCGGCCGCGCTCATCCCCGTGCTGCTGACGCTGAAAACACGCGGCAATCCGGGCGACAATGCGCTGATCTGCTTACCGCTGCGCACCGACTTCCGCACGAACAGGCAGAACCGGCTCGCGACCGTGCACGGTCCGGTGTACGTGGAACCGGCCCACCCGGACCCGCACGGCAAGGAGCGAACGGTGCTGCGGGCACAACACTTGAAAACGCTCAAGCGGCTGCGCAACCGGAGAGTGCGGCAGAAACGGCGGCTACAGCGGGCCAACCCGGGCGTGCTGGTGCGCATCCCGCAGGCGAACAATCGGGCGCTGGTCGAGCAGCAGCTGAAGCGCATGGCCGATCTGTGGCTGCCCGCTACGCCGGCCACAGTGCGCCAGCAGTGCAGTCGGGAGTGTTTCGGGTACGTGACGCAGGCCGGCTTCAGCCTGTCGGAGGGTGGCGTCAACGGGATCGGCTACGTGACGGCTAGGGGGCTGGAGAAGCTGTTCAAGATCTGTACCAAGGGCACGGTGAAGGTGCTGGTAAGGGGGACACGCACCAGGGGGTACCGATTCGCCACGATTCGGCTCGCTGGTTGAACGGGGGGGGAGGGAAGGGATTAGTGCTAAAACGAACGAACGTGCCTAAAGCGGATGATGTACCGGGGAACACCGAAAACGGTTAGAATAAAACGATCATTTGAATATCGCAACGGACGATTCGGGATTTCGAAGTTTTTGTTTTTGTTAACCTAAAATATATTATTAAATCTCTTGCAGTGTTTTTGTTTGTTTTAGCACACCGGCTCCAGAATACATGTGTAGTTGTAGCTGAGTAGTACATACGGGATTGCGCCGCCCTGTGGTAGCCTCTTTCGCACCCTCTCTTCTCGCTTGCATGGTGTTTCATGTTTTCTTAACTTAACGTCCGCTCGGTCTTGTCGGAACAGTCTGTAAGCGGCACTAACTCTGTCAGTCCCTTTCAGAGGGGAGTGGGCGCAAATTTTTAAATATTGGTATTTAGTGCAATTTCCAAACGCGGAAAGATATCTGAAGCCGTTCAATTTCTAGGTTTTATAGGGCTTATCGGTTCTTGCATGGCGCTCCACCTTTACAAAGAACATGTATTTGCTCATTGTCTTTATGTTGCTGTGATTGGTGATTAGTTGTTTGCTCTCTCTCTCTCTCTCTGCTTTTGATTATCAATCAATCATCCTACCACGACGAGCTGGCCACAGTGTTGTGTGTTGCTAAAATCTGCTTTTATTGGATATTTAGGTATGAAATAAAATAAGGATAAGCAAACGAAAACTCTCAACTCTCGAAAGGAAAAAGGTTTGGACGAAAATCTAGTTTGCAAGAAGAAACACTGTCTTACTAATACTAATCCGGCCGGTTCCAGGTTCTTCCTCTCCATAGCGTCCGTAGCTGACTAAAGGAAAATGAAAAGTTTAACTTTTTCCATCGCTCTGTGTTGGTGGTGTAGTGAGACGCCAACGTGCTCTTGTATACGTTTGCCCTCCTTTCAAAGGATTTCAATACTTTGCGTCCTCTGCTAGTTTGCATTCAATTACATTCCCTTTTTGTGTGTGTATACTCTCTCTCTCTTCCCTTTTTTGTTGCTAGTCATCTAAAACCGCAAATGGCCAACGTCTACTCAAATGCTAGTTGTAGTAATATAGGTAGTCTCAACAATGCGAATCACTCTTGTGTTCATTCGTCTCGCTCTTCACAATTTACCCTGTTTTTTTGCTTCAATTGGGTCATTCTGGGGGACTTTTCTACCTTTTAAACGTCTCAAGCAAGAAGGGGTAAACGAACGTGTCAACGCTTCTGCCCCCGGGTGCTACTTTCAAAAATATTGCATGAAAAGGGCGTGTGTTTTAGAGCAAGTGGGTGTGTGTTTTATGTGTTTTTAAACATTGACTCAGTTTCTGTATTGTTTTGCAGTCCACATGTCTAGGATAGTTTAACGTTCATCATTTGGCTTTGCATCGCTTATCAGCCTCCCTTTTCTTTTCGCGTTTTTTGCTTTATGATTGCTTTCACTACGCACACGATTGCCCGCGGGAAGGACGCGCCGTGGGGGGCGGCTGCCGTATTTTTTAAATATTGCATGCGTACTACTGCTGCTGCTGCTGCGAGTAATGCTTAGAATTCGTGCCAATTAGCTCCTTCCGAGATGGAATAAATTACAATTATTGTTTACTTGATTTTTATGCGTCACCCCACGCCATTCGTTTGCCAAAGATACTACCGTTTTCCACTCGATCTGCTAAGTAATAGTTTCTAACTCGCAAATATTATCACCCTTCCGCCTCTCTTTACGTACGGTTTTTTTTGTTTGTTTTCTGACGAATGTAAGCGAATTGCAGCATTTGGAGCGTTTAGTAGAGCCGCATCGGGGTGCCGGTTTGAGCCGCTTCACTGGCGAGGAACATGATCGTCGATGAATTTCTGCAAAGCAAAAAACAATAAATAACAATTAGCCACAGCGGTTGGACGAGTGAATTTGCCCTTCCTACCTTCATGTCGCTCAATTCGGCATCGCAGGAACTGTGCCCCAGTCCCTGGTACGTTTGAAAGTGCGAGTTTTTCATGAACGACTTCAACACACTGGACGATAATTGACCAAACTTGTAGAACACGATCGGATCACAGTCACCGTGGCACTGGAGGACCTGGCAGGTGGAATATTTCAACGTTAATGAAGCGGGCTCAACGCATCCTTCCACCCCGCCGCTCACTTACCGGCACCGTATCCGGGCACTTTCGCACACTCGGGAAGCTTTTGTGCAGCGGCAGCCAGCAGGACAGGGCCATCACACCGGCCAGCGGTTCGGCGAACGTCAGGCCGGCGTACAGCGCGAGCGCACCGCCCTGCGAGAACCCGCCGAGCATGATCCGGTTCGACAAAATGCCCGCCTTCATCTCGCTCTGGATCAGCTCGTGCACGTACCGGGTCGCCTTCTTGATGCCCTCCTCGTCCTCCGGGTCGCTGATCGAGATGGACTTCAGGTCGAACCACGAGTTCAGCCGAAAGCCGCCGTTCATCGTTACCGGCATGTTCGGTGCGGTCGGGCAGATCACCTTCATGTCGGGCGTACGGAGCGCTCCCATCGATGTGGCCCATCCATGGCTGAAAACGGGGACAGAATTGTTTCAGTAAACCGAAACACCAGCACGGCCTTAAAAGCCCCATTCACGGAACCGTGTCGTTGACCCAGAGGTCAATTTTCTCCCCCATTTTCCGTTCGCTTTCCCACCAACACGAGGACGGTGTAGGCGATAGTCCACACGACGCTTTTCCCCCCAAGCGCTGCTGATTAGAGTGACAATGAAATTACATAATTAAATCAATGTGTCCACATACATCGTCGTGGTCGTTGCGGCCTGTGCGAAGCCTTTTAGCGTGAGTGTGCTCTACATGCACACTCACTGAACACACACTCACTGAAGGACCCCCATACTCTCCCCGTTGGGTTGGGCTGAAGGTCACTCGGGCTCGAGGAAATGGACCAATGGAGAGTGTAAAAAATGTGTGAAAAATAATTGGAGAGAAGAACGCAGGCCAAAAGGCGTTCATAATGCGCTGCCCGTGGCGCGGCGTTCGGAGGATGGGAAGTAACGTTGGAAAATTGATTTTTCCTTTCCTTCACACCACGGCTATTACACCGTGCATTTTGCCGCACGTTTTAACACACACGCGTTTCCTCCGCTTCTGTGTGCCCCCGTCGGTGGACAATGCTCTCAGGCGTTGTTTGCTAATCGCTCGTGGGGTAATTTTATTTTTCCCATAGGCACTCGCTCACCCCGGGTGCCACCATCCCTCCCGTCAGTAGTACAAGGTACACCTACCCGGTATCGCCAAGGCCATGAAGGAAGATTAGCTGCAACATAGAAATACAAAGAGAGAGAGAGAGAGGGAGAGAGAGAAAGGGAAGAAGAAAAAGGGTGCGATAAGAAGCAGGTTCATCAAAACATCGATCGTGGGTAGGAGAGGCATATGTGTTTTGCATGTTGCAGTTGGCTGTGTTTTTTTTTGTTTTCCACACGGAAGGAAGTGCTGATCCGTGATTAGGCTGTAACAATCCCTCCCACCCCCAACTTACCGTCGAGGTATGCTTCGCGACCGATGGAATGATAACGGGTGCAGCAGCCATTCCGGTGAGGATGCTAGGACGATTTGTTTCGGAACTTGTTCGAATCCTCGAGCACTTTGGATGCTGACGTCGCGCACGGACACTCGGATGCGGGAACACGGGATTTTTCCTTCCCGAGGGTGTGTGTTTTTCTCGACACGCAAACTTTCACCTTTCACGTTTGGCACGCGGAAAAACTTCACACTCACCACACACACGCACAGACGGGGGGTTTTTCAACTCGCGGGATGCGATGCTGTGAAGAATGACTTTTTCCCTGCAAGACGCACTTGGCTGTGCTCTCGCTCGCTCGCTCTCACTTTTGACCGAACGGCGCGGCTTTTGCTCTGGCTTTTCCGCGAGTTTGGCTTTCCCAAAGTTTTCCCGAACCACCCGACCGGAGTTGACGCACGAAACCGAGTTTGCCGATTTGTTGGAAACAAACGGGATGACAGCTCGGCAGGCACAGTGGAAACGCCCCATCGCTAGTGTGGACATGCTGATGACAGCCTAATCTGCGATAAATAAAAAAAAACAAGCTCCATTTGTGAAAAAGGAGTTTTTTTGTCTATTTAAAGCAGTTTTATTTTAAAATCATTATTTCTGCGAAAGACAAACCGAAAATCTCGTCATATAATCAATTTAAGCCATTGTTTTTCAAGCTGAGCGGACGTGAAGCGACCTTCTACTGTAACCGTTTTAAATGGCCGTTAAAGAAAATTGGTCATACAGCAAAACAGCGCTATTTTAGCAAAAATAATAAAAAATCCTTAAATTTAATACATTTCGGAACGCATCAAGTAAAACACCAACGTTTTTAATATCGTAATAGATTTACTTAAAATTCTTCACTTGTCTGTAGTGATATTTTGCTTCCATTACTTGAGTAAGTTACGTCCTACTTAGCTTTCCCTCGGCGCATCGCTCATCTCCAACCAGTACGTTCCAGATAAGCTTTTCTTTGCTTCCATCAGCTCAACTCCATTCCTGTCCTATAAACGACACTCGGCGCGGGACTTTTACCCATCCCGCCAGAGCTGCTGCTACATGGAATTCTACTAAGCGTGTTTTGAGTCGGTTTGCTTCCATTGAACGAGAAATGAAGGGAATCTATAATTCCAACGATGCATACACTATCAAACACGGACACAACGGAACACTTAATCGTGGGGGGAAAAATCCGTCTTCGAACTGTCGAAGAAGAGACATTGAAATAATTGTTTATACTATCAGTGAAATCAAACGATATTTATGCTTATTCTACCAGATATGATGATATCGGATTTGAGGATGCAGCTCCTTCCCGCCGTCCACCAGTATTGCGCATCGCATGTAAAATAGTTGAACGAGTCAGGAACGGGAAATGAAATTCGCTATCGATACGGTACGCCATCGAGTGCTTCTTCACAGCAGTAGCATCTACTTCGAGCACGTTCAATGTGTACGCTAAGTTAACCGCGTTCGCAAGAGTCCGCACAAAACGTCCCAAAAAGCTAGTTTCGTTCATCTCTATACGTAAAATTGAATGCAATGTTGCAATGCTAAAAAACTAACATTCGCTTTATGAAAAATGTTTCCTATTTCTGCCATATCTCACTCCGATTGCCTTTTCCGATCTCTATCCTCCCCCCATTCGCATGCATCGCTTTTCACATATCACATAATTGCTACATACTCATCTGCCATCTGACTGCTCCACAATCTCATCTTACACAACCTCACCCCAACTTCAAACAATCCCTTTCCATTCTCTAGTTTGCCTTCGTTCGGTCACCTGTTTTGTGTTAATATCATCGAATCAAGATCATTATTACTACGCACGAAACGGGCGAAACACAGTTTGAACAACCGAGTCTAACCAACTACTTTCACTTATCACAATTAGATAGAGAAAAACTGCGTCCGTTCTGACTAAACACGTGAAGAAATTGCAATAGCTCCGATCGATCACATTTGTAGAGTAGTGGTGATACGGATTAAAGGAGTAACTTGCTATACAAAATTCATATTCCTATCGTACGTATGCTACACCATTATCGGTAAGAAAGTGAATGGTTGTTTCAAAAAACAAACGGGCTCAAGAATTTCCTGTACGAACCGTATTGTCCGATGTCGTGTATGTGTGTGTGGGATTTCGGTCAACCACACGGTCGCCGCTGATGATTACAACACATGCCCCGGTACATTAGGTAAATAGTTTGTAGCACATTCCTGTACACACATGCAACGGATTAAATATGGATTTGCTGGCTCTTTTGAAAATAGTTCCTTTTTAACGGTAAAACTTACATGCCGGCGCGCTTCATCTTCCCAAAATATGTATCTCTGTGTTGGGTTACTCTTTTATGAATATATATAAAGTTTTTTTTTTTGTTTTCGATCGTTTCTAAGCTTTTCTTCTACTTATAACAGTGCCGGCTCCTGTGGGTCGGTTGTGTATGGCGCTTCAAAACCCCCCAGTTCAGTTATTTTCCGTGTGTGGTTAACCGGGATTTACAAGATGTAGTCATGTATCACTAACGTCTCACTTTCTATCTCGCCATGGGGATGTTGCCACGTTTGAACACAAAAATTACGCACACTGCTCGGCTTGTCTTGTTGGTTCTCTGTTTAGTTTAGAAAAATATAAATATATATATGTAGTTGAGTGAAGATTGAGTGGCTGTGGTTGTTCGGTATCGATCCTTCTCGTGTCCTTTGTTGTCGTCCGCGCACCAGATTCTTCAAACGTTCTGCTATCGCCCGTGATCATTGCCAGCAATGGAAGTACAACAACAGCGCATGGTTTCTCTTTTCCTATGCATTTGCTCTGCTTGCTCGGATAATAGAGGCTCTGCTCCTCACTCGCTTACAGCGAAAAGTACTGCAGAAACTTTGCCGGCGGCACGGGCTGTGTTTCGTTGCTGTTGCTGTTGCCCGCCTCCTGGACGCGCTGCCGAAAATCGGGACACTGGTCGACGATGCACGGATGACCAGCGGATGGCCAGAACAGGCAGCGACACAGCCGACAGAACGCTAGAATTTCCGCATACTGAAGCTCCTCCCGCACACCGTACATCCTGCAAGGGGTAGAAGAGTGCATTAAGACCACGCTTCTATTAACGCGCACCACCAAGCGCCACTCACTTGCGCAAGGCGTGGTAGATCGCCTGCCAGTTGCGGTGCCGCTCCTTCGTATCCTGCAGACACATCTTCTCCAGCACCACATCGATCTGCTGCTTGGTGAAGTGGTAGTGGGACAGCTCGCGCCACACCCGCTGCTCGGAGATGAGGGCGGCCATCAGCGACCAGGCGGAGGCCGACGCTTCCAGATCCTTGTAGTCGGTGATTCGGAGTATGATCTCGCGCACACACTCCTCGGGCAGGTCGTGTAGTTTTGGACGAATGTTTGGACCGGGCTGGAAAGGGAGAACCGTTAGCGCGCCCATATTACACACCCCTTACCCACCCAGCACCCTGCATACCTCCTTAATTTCAATCTGACTAGCTATATCCTGTATGCGCTGGATGGTTTGCACGTGCTCGGCCCACAGGCTCTGGCTGCCGAGCGGTTTGCCCCAGCACTTTTGGTTCTCCTGGTTCAGCAGCGCGTGCAGCTGCTGCACCAGCCCCCGCAGCACGTTAATGTTCTGCTGCGAGTCGCTCACGTACGTCGCCACCTCCTCCAGCATCTGGAGCAGCAGCCGCTGGGCACCGCCCGGAAGGCTGGTGATGCCCTTGCCGGACACGAGCAGCCGCAGCAGCGCACAGACGTAGTTAAACCGACGGCCGTCCCGTACCGAGCTGCGGAAATCGAGCCGCCGGACCGCCTCCCCGAGCCCGTTGAAGCCGGCAATCTCCCGGGTGCACTTCAGCGTGATGTGACAGTGTGGCGGTACTACTTCGTTGTCGCTAAAATGAGGGAACAATGTAAATTGTTAATGAAAGTTTGATAGTTTTGTAACTACTAAACGGTCCACACTTACCCATTCTCAGTGTCGTTCTCGGTGTCACTGGTGCTGCTGCATTCCGAAATGCATCTGAAAAGTAGAGAGAGAGAGACACACACAAAATGATGAAACAATCCTTCATTTAAATTGCATCACAAAAGTGCATCGCACGATTCATTACAAGCTACAGCACAACAACATCCTCGATTAGTTTCACAATTCAACAATTCAACCAACGGTGTTGTGGTCAACGTATTGTGCCTGATGGCTCTCGAACGAACAAGCTTCCAAAAAACAATAGATTGCCACAACAGAACTCACCCCATTCGGGAGGGAGGAGGTGTTCCTGTGCGGGGGTGAGGTGGATTCGCACGGAACGTTGCCATTGATATCGCCGATGCGTAACGGAGGCGCATCGATTTTACACGCCTTGTCTACCGGTCATCCACATCCAATCGAACGCTTTGGCAGCGCCACGCTACAGAGAGACGCAACAGTTTGCGCGAGCCACTGTATGCATGGTTGCTACGTTTTGCCACGCTCTTATCACGAGAGCGTTACGGATGCGTATATGTACAGTCTTCTCCGTTTCCATCACCAGGTTCACCTACCTTTGGCTGGAGGAGGATAGTTTTGCATCATCATCACCAGCGCGAAAGGAAAGGAAAAGTGGAAGGAAAATATTTTTCTTTTTATTTTTTCGAGCACATCGACACGATTGGATGATATATGTGCTGGGCGGAAAAGATATCGGTGCGCTCAAATTGCACGTTCACAAGTGATAGGTGATAATGAAATGGAAATTCAATCACTATCCTTGGTCGGCTGCTGGTGAGGAGCTTTCTTTTTGCTTCTTTTTTCAACACTGCAAGCAAGCAAGGGGGTAATATTAATAGCAATTGAACGAAATGGAATACTGGTAGTACAGCGGTTGTGATAATATTATTGCTATTTTAAAGCTTTACTTAGCAATCTTGACTAGTGGCTTGTTACGTGTTTTCACATTAGTTTCTTCAATTTGTGAATTAGTAAGTTGAAAAATGGATACTAAACCGTCAATCAACAGGCCACAGGCCTTGAGTTCTAGACAGACTGGCTTCTTTTTTACATTTATCCACGGTAGCTCGAGAATATTTATGATATCGCTCCGATTGCAACAGAATAGTGAAACGATTGCAACGATTTGTGAAAATAGTTATCCGATAAATGCTCTTTACCCCAACAATATAAATGCATCTATATTAAAGATTTTTTGATACCAATGCGCGGTCCTTAAACAAGGCATAAATAAAGTTTTTAGTCTTTTTTAATAAAACTATCTTCTTCTTCTATTAGGCGTAACGTCCTAAGCGGACATACCGGCCTATACAGGCTTTCTAGACTTTAATAAAACTATATAAACTCAAGTGGCGCAAGTTACCTAAGCAAATGATGATGAGTATATAAATTGGTCCTCTACCTTCCAGTGCCCTTGCTATCTTCCTGTGCAGTTGCTCCCATAAACACCATATAATCACACATCTGGTTTTGTTGATCTACCACTATTTAGACTGCAACAAACTTGTATCGCTTGTTGTAAAGCCTTCATCATCATCATCATCCTCTCCTCTCCATCCCATCGGCTTAAGATTTTCCTGCCTTTATCCACAAAGAGCCTTGGAGCCACAAAGAAACATCACCGCGTTCGAATCTCCATCCATCCATCCAATCGCTATGATGTCACGTCTTGCACGGTGTGGTGGAAAGTGAAATCCACCACGGGAGCAATTAAGTCCGCCCCGAAAGAAAGTAACAACCGGCCCAGAAAGACCCCAACCACTCTCGGATGTGAGGGTAATTTGTTTTTCCCCGATCTGTTTTTTTTCTTCTTCTTGTTGTTGCTATTGTGGTTGATGCTGCTGCTGGCGGGTTTTTATTTGTGTAAAGCCTTCTTGCTGATGCGTTAAGCCACTCTGAGGGGTTGAGACTTATAGTGGTGGTGCTGGTGGTGCAGACGTGTAACGTTAATCGCCGACCGAAATGGAGGTGGCGTCTGTCGATCACTTCGAACAAAAGTAAAAGCGTATCAAAATTACCGTACAGATGAAGTGGTGTAAGGAAACGTTAATCGGAGCGAGGTGGAAGAAGATAAAATGCCACTTTTTTAAGGGTTTGCTTTTATTACTCGCTTGGCTTGTAACTCCTCCACAGTGCTTCTTGCCAGGGCTGATGATTTAACCTTCCTATTTCCGATTCTGTTGAACAGAACTGTTGACCTACTTTTATTTGACCCATTTCCGGGGCTCACCACGGGTTCCCTTCTAGGAGTAGTTGGGGTAACGGACCACTTTACAGATATGGTGCGGCGTGTTGCCAAAATGTTGGCCATCGATATTTTGCCAAGAATTTAGTGCTGAGAGAGAAACAGGGAAGGTATGGAATCGAGAGTCTGGAGAAAGCGTGACGTTCTATAAATGCGTACCAGTGCGAACCTTGACAATTCCAATGTCTGGATATAAACTATCGATTACGATGTGTACTGCCCATTTACTTCAATAACTCAGATCTAACTCCTCTCACGGCTTTGAATCGATTGTCAAATCACATTTCCACAACAAATTCCCTTGAACGACACGTGTTCTATGATGAACATGCCCTAACTCACTTAGTCTTATCGAACCACTGTTTTCATCTTTATCTCTTGAAGCTGGAAAACCTATCTCTAATGCAACGCGGCTTCGTTTAAAATTGATTGAGGCTTGGTGAAGAATTTATCCCCAGAATCACGTACCTTCCCATCGGGAAGGTTATATAGTGCCTGACCATTGCAAGGTTCTTGGCACACACCACCGAACCACCACCCATCGGTTGCAGGCAACGGAGAAGAACTAACACCACACAAGTGTAAGAAGTTGGTCACGAAAATGACGACGACGCGCATCAAAGTCGGAATAGTGTTCATTGCGCTGTATCTACTGCAGCGATGTAGTGCCACTAACGTGACAACGACGATCATGGTGACGAACGAAGAAGCCGTAACATCAAGCTCCACGGATCAAACCGTGCCATCTACTGTTGAGAGTGAAAAAGAGCACAGTGATGGTAGTGACAAACAACAGGCGTCTACTAGTGGAATAGAAACCGTGGAATATGTAGCAAATGCTTCCCCAACAACAGTGATGCAATCAATTACGGAAGATGTATCAACCATTCCGCCAAGTGTGACTTCTACCGAAGTTCCAACGAGTCCGTTTCCGGTTCAAAATGAAACTAACGCACAAGAAGGATCAACGGACGAGCTAATCGCTTCCTCAAAGGTGAATTCCTCGGACTCTGGTGAACAAATTAGTGAAACTGACGTTGTTGCCGATGCTCCCGGTTCAATTGCAGAAGAGCAGCAGCCCGAGGAGACACTCAATCCGAACCGAACGGAAACGCAACAGGCGACAGCGAATGGGGATGAAAGCGCAACGGAAACTTCGGCCACACAACAGGAGAGCTTAACAAATTACGGCGTGCAGTTAGGTGATGCAGATGTGCTTAATATTGATGAAGATAGTCCTGAAACGAATGCAAACAATAGTGATAATAGTTCCGTACCGAACGTATCTTCAGCGTCGATTGTTAATTCTACTGATTCTACTATTAATGGTACAGATTCGAATGTGTTGGGCTTTGATGAAGTTGAACTACTAGCGGAAGATATGACAGAGCAAGATTTTGAAAACGAAAACAATCCAAATCCATTAGATGATGGGGAAACTAATTTGAATGCTACGGAAAAGGAAGCTGAACGGCCGGATAAACCGGAGAGCGAACTAACATTTTCCTCAAACGATAAATTCAATGCAACTGACGATGTTACTAATTCATCAAGTCCAGCTGTTACAAATAGTGATGGAGAAGTTCTCGACAGTAATGATGGAGATTTTGGAAGGAATGAAAGTACCTACAAGACACCTAATAAACCGGAGAATCTGATTCCGGATTCTTCCAATTTTGGCACAAGTTATGATGAAGTTGCCCTGTTAGCTGACGATATGAATCCGGCTGATATAAATGATACCACAACAACAACCGAAAATCCGGACACAACTACCGAAATACCCAAATCAACATCTACACCGAGTGATCTACAGCCCTCCGAAGATGTTGTAAAAGCATCTGCAATTGAAGGTAATTCAAAAACAGCTCCGAGTATGGAATCATTTTTGCAAAAGATTGCAGAACCATTCCGGAATCTTAACTTGACTGACTTTGATGCATCCAATGGATCATCCTTATACAGCTTTTTTGCTAATAAAAGTCAACAGCACGTTCAGAAACAACAGAACAATAACGCTACAGAAGCTGTCGAACAGAGTGCTGTTGCAGGAGAAAATAATTCTACTACAGAAATGTCTCAATCAAGTGACGAATTTTATGAGGTACATTTACTAGCTGATGATATCGTCTTGGATGAGATCGAAAAAGAGAATGAGACCATTACATCCCATTCATCTGACGAAGATAAAGTTTTAGAGAAAGGAAAAGCTGGTGTAAATGAAGATGAAGCAGAAATTTCAGAACCAGCTGATGGATTTGAAAAGGATAAATTTCCAGCAATTGCTGATGTACAAGAAAAGGAAAATGGAACTATTTCCAATTCTTCAGATGATCCTGCTTTACGCAGTAGTTTACATACAGATGAAAGTATGAACGAATCGGACCAACCTTCTCAGGATAACTTGACGAATCCAGAACAAGATCCTTCAAACAGTGTAGCAGTGGAAAAAGCTCCTACCGATGACACGGTTATTCCAAATAACGATGAAGAGATAAATGTTGTTCAAGATGAATCACCCGCAGTAAATGGAACAACAATCGACTCGCCAGTACAAGATGATTTATCGGAACAAGGTAACAATGATAGCTTCCTGTCACCTCAAACAGAAATGGCTAAAGATACAAACATCTTAACCAATGGACGACAATGGTCGAAGAAAATGTTCACAGTTCTTCCGGGAAGCACCTTACAAATCTTATTGATTCCTGCAGCAAAAGGCGTAACTCCCGAAGAATATCCTTCTCCTACTAGTCCGCAGCCGGAACGTGGGGGTAGTGAGCATAAGGAGAGCAATACGGAATTGAAAGAGGACCCTTTTAACGATTATCAACCGGAACAGACATTCATTCAACTGCTAGCTGATGACTTTGTGTTTGATGATACACCCAAAGATGATGCTTATTTCCCAAGCCAAACTACCGATCTCTACGAGGAAACTACTGAAGACAACCATCCAACGGAAGATACCAATTGGGAAGATTCCTCTAGAGATTCCATTTTGACTACTACCACCTTCAAGCCTTACTTCATCCCAGAAGATGACGAGCCGACACCCCCAAGATGTCCATTTTCACCCAAAGCATTGGTCGCAAGCGACCCGAGCAAGGAACATGCTCGTACAGACGACCGACCTCCCGAGACCTATTTCATGCAAGAGCCGTACTTCTACGGACTGGATCCATTCTGTCTAACGCGCCACCATGTGTTCATACCTGCCCTGCCTCTCATGCTGCCCCAGTGGTGCTTCGTGCCGGACACACCGGACTTTCTCTGTCCGCGCTACGATCTGGGTTTTCACATTGCCTTCCCGCACGAAACGCATCGCGACATGTACTACCGCTGTACCTATGGGCAGGCCGAGCTACGCAAGTGTCCTAATCTGCACGTCTGGGATGATGAGCGAAAGATCTGCACATTGGTGATGGATTTCAGCCTCTTCCAGATGGAACACCAGCCACGTCACAGTTTGTACGATCCGGAGGCAGCACATTATCACTGTCAGCAGTGTCGGCGCAACTTCCTGCTGCCACAGGACGTGGATCCGAGCGCACAGTGTTCCGATCGAATGCTGTTGGCGTGCAACACGGACGGAACGCTGACGGTGTACGAATGTCCCGGGTTTTATCATCACGATCGTCAAATTCAGCTCCGCTGGTATGCCGACCTGGAACGGTGCGATTACCCAGCGGATGGCGAAGGTCCGTGGCAGCGTTGATTGGACGTTAACTTCTCAGGTAGTAAGCCCGCACATGATAAATCACAAAAATATAGCCAAAACTACACGCACCTTATGAAATACAAGCATTTATGGCGAGCACTTTCAATAAAACATTTACAGTTCCTCCAGGATGAAACTATATAATTTGTGTAATTATGTGGGGTTGTTAATCGTTTGGGAGCTTGTTTTATAACATACACTTCATGGAGCAGTCATTGGAGTCGTCTGTTCAGAACCATAACCTTTACTGTTTCAGTTCTGCGAGTTCTGCGAGTTGTCTTTATAAAGTGCGTCACCAATCTATTGCCGGTTCATGTAATAAATGTCTCCAAAAGGGCGGAAAACTCATTCGGGAAGGATGATGCACCGGCTGTGCGTGACAGTCAGCTCACACGCGCACCAGTAGATTGTATTGCGGTAAGGAAAAACAATAACGAACGGAATAAAAACAACTGAGTATGCTGTGAGGTGTATCAAAAAGTATCAGAATTCCATGTGCAATTGTATCAACCTTGAAAAGACTCTTGAAATGAGGAAATGTAGTGGAAAATACTGGATTTTAGAAGATATAGTATTAATTAGATTACGGCCAAAGGATGGACGCATAAGAATGACGTCCTCTTTGCATGTGTGAAGCTAATTCAATAACTTTTGGACATTCAAATAGCGTACCACTCAGATTACCTCTCATGTATCTCAACTTTTCGATGCACCCTATCCAACATCTGACGAACCCGTTTGCATTACAATGCCAGCGGGGGCTCGTACACAAAAATCGATTAGTAACGCTCTCCTCGTAGCTGTTTTCTTGAACCGAACAGAGATTCTCTGTGCCTTTCGCTCACGGAATCATTTTAGTGCGAGGTTTGTTTACTTTTGCAGCTGACTTTGCGTTTGCGTTAAAAGACAGCCTCGCAGACGCAAACATTCTCTTTCTCTCGTTCATTTTATCCCGCTCTTTTATGCGCGATTTGTGCTCGCGAGATGGGTTTCTCTGCGTGTGCTAGAAGAAGCGCGTGAAGAGAAACACGATTTGCTAACCTTTCCCCGTAGCAAAAGAACGGCGGCCGTTCATTAAACTCAGCTGACGACTGTTGGTTGGCGTCAACGTTTCTTCATCCAATTGATGATGGGGAGGCGGCATTGTTGTTGCTGTTGTGTTGCTACACGCTTGTGTATTAGTAAGGTAGCAACTCTAAAAACGAGCAACAAAGAGAGCCACAGAGAAAACACAAAGTGCAATGGATTTGCACCACACTGGAATGAAAAAAACACACATTCAAGATATCACCCCGTTCTTAACCACCTTTTTCGGTATATGCTTATGGGATCTTTCAAACGACCTACCACCCCCTGTCATAATTTACCGGATAAAGTCCCCGGGCGTCCTTGCAAGCACGATGGACGATAACTACCCGAGATTGGAATTGAACTACGTCGTCCCACGGCGAACAGAACTAGGCGTATGCGTCTACAGATTAGAACAACCGACCACTGTTTCACGCAAGCGGATACAGTTAGGTTTGCATCGAATTATTGGTGCAGCAAGAAGCAATTATTGTATTTTTCACAACAAAACCAAATGATGCCGGAACGATTTAAAATTGCTATTTAAATTTAAATTGTTTGCTTTTTTCAATTGCGCATTAAACAATTACCTAATGGAATTGAAATTTGAGTCGCTAACTCTTCTTTAATGTGCCATTTCATCAATTAAAAACGTTTATCGGACACAAGGCGACCGATAATATTTTCTAGGGGTATCTTATCATATCGAAAACAGTTGAGAACAAAAAGTAATGAATCAATAAGCTACTACCAAATGTTATTGCGCAGGTTGTTGCCTTATTTTTAAATGAAACAGAAGATAAAAATCATATCACCCCCTTCGTCGCACAAACAACCTTACCGATAGCTCACACACAAAAAAACGTGTAAACAAGTGATACAGTCGACAAAATAGTAGCTATCTTTACTGTATTGCAATAAATCAGATTGTACGTTGCCGTGCCGTATTGGTTGGGTACACGTTTTCGCGTCACCGTTTTATTCGACTTGGTGGCTTTTGTTTCGGTGCTCGAAACTTGCTTCCACCCACCCGGTGTCGATGAGTCATTAAAGTTAATTGGATAACGACCAGCCAAGACACTAATTATGACGCGCGCAGTGGCGTCGACTAAGAGCATCGACGGACAGGCGTGACGAAACTTTACCTCGATTGCACCACCATCTGGATACAGTTATTATTTCAATATAAAAATTGTTTTCAAAACATTGTCTCGTCTGGTGTCGAGAGAACGAGGAAAAAAAACAACTCCATATAAACCTTCCATGACGGAAGGCAACGGCTTAACCGCACACCATTATGCAATGGCAGTAGACACCGACTGGTAGAGGACGCCACAAAAAAAACCACAGTAACCGATACTTATTACTAACAGCTTATCCTTCTAGAGAGCTTACCGTTTCCGCTTGACACACTCCAGCACCTTCAGCTTCTCCCAGCCCTCGTCCGTCTTCACCCAGGAGTCTCCCGGCGAGCGCCAATCCTTGGAAATGAACGGCATCCTTTCGCGTCGTTTCTCTGGAGCACCTTTCACAAGCGACTTATGGAAAACTGCACTTTTTCACTGCGCACAGCACCGTACCTACTAATCTCACTGGCCAGATAAGCTTTGCCACCGACACGGAGAAATGGAAACGAATCCAACTAGCTCGTTCTTCTTGGACGGGAGACACACACAAACGGGGGCTAGCAACGGAAGTGGAAAATTTTCTTCACCGCCTGCTTTACGCCACTACAGAGCAAAATGTCTTCCCAGAAGACACAATCCGCGCGCGCTATTTCGTGGTGTGGCAAACCCTACGCGGATGACATTAAACGTTTTCTTTTTTTCTTTTGCAACCCCAATGTACCCGCCCGCTAGTAGGCCACGGAAACAAGGAAAACACTCAACACACAGACACAAACACACCGGCACTGCTGTTAATGATGCTGCTGCAAACGCTACTTTCTCTATGCAGCTGCTACGCGGTGGATGCAATTCCCTCCAGCTTCTCCGCGTGTATCTGAAAATCTGGCAATTTGCAACGGTTTTCACTCGCGGCAGTATAATTCACTTCCTTCTTGACCGGTGGGGCACGACCTCACCGAGAGGGTGGCGGGCAGGAAAAGCAGTTTTTCGTGTCAACAAGCGCGCAATGGCCTGCACACCAGAAGCTTTCGCTTTTTCGCGTGCGCTGTTGCATGTGTAATATACGCTGTTGCTAGCGAGGCCGCTTGTTTTACTTTACTCTGACCCCGCAGTGTGCAGTTTGAATGTGCAGTTTCCTTAACGCTGGTGCATTCGCAGCTAGTTTGGTTCGGTTTGATGCACCCCTGTGATCGAGACTCGAATGACCCGCTCTCTGTGCTTTGTGTGCGGTTTTTAAGGAACTTTCATCATATTACACACTCACACACACAAGCAGCATCAGCAATGGGCCAGCCGAATTCTGTTTGGAAAAAAATATAGAAGAAAGGAATGAAAAATATGTTCAAAAAAATTGTAAATAAGTAGAACACGATTCACCACATTCCCGTACATTCCTGTGGACCGCTTGCAGAAGTTTATGTAATTATAGAGCGAGCATAAAACGGCAAACGCCGTTCAAATGTCAGCCAATGACTTGAGCCGTGCCTATTTTAGAAACTTTCATCCAGTTTTGTTTTTTTTTTTTTTTGTTGTTGTGTGCCTTTTTCCCCCCTCCTCTGAATTGCATTTAAATGTGCATTCCCTCGTTCTTTCTCTCTCTCACTATCCTTCTCTTCCCCCACTCTCTCTGTACAAATCTGTGCTGGCGGTGTCGTTTACCTTTTTGCCCATACGTGTGCGTACAGAAGCGCTTCTTTTGAATTGTAATCTATTTTGGAGCCGCAACGGCAACTCCGCGCGTGAGTCACTTTGCGTGGCTTTTCCTGCCCACTTTTTTCTCTGATCGTTCGCCGGCATCGGTTCTATTCTTGGCATCGTTTCTCACACATAGAGAAATGGCTTGAGCAAACCAGAGGAAGAAGCATTAATGCCGGAGCAGTGTCTCGAGTGCACTTGCGTGCATCTTCTTCACGCGCTCGATACATCTCTTGTAACAGCGTATGACGGAGGGTTGCAGCACGGGAAAGAATAGGGGAGAGCCTCAGTTTACCGTTAACGACGACGGTTTTAGCGCACACTACCCCCCAAGCCCCCCTTTTCCCTGGAGCACTATTATGCACGTGCACACACATTGCGCCATTGAAGTGCATATGCGCGCACACAAGGGGGGAAGAAGAGAGCGAGAGCAATAAAACAACGACGGGGAGAACGACTCCAAAACACACACCTATACACACACACACACACAAACACGCGTGCGTGCGTGTGTGCCTGCTAAAAACCTGTCACAACACGCGCGAGTGTTTTTCTTTGTTACGATTTTTCCACCATCCAAGTGTGCCTCTGTGTGTGAATACGCTTGTTGGTGCGTATTCTCGCTATGCGTGTACGCAATTGATTTGTTTAGTAAACAGACAAAACAATGGCATTGTGATGCGGTTTGTTTGTTTTTCATGTCTAATTTCTAAATGTTGGTGATCGACGAAAAAAAGACAAACTTTGCACGAATCCACAACCAACCCCATCCTCCCTTTCCTTCCTCTTCTCTCCTCCATCCCTCAGGACACGTAATGGCGACGTTGCGAGACGGTGGCGCTGGTGGTGGTGGTGGCGATGGTGATCCAAAATAAATCGTAACGCTGCTATTAGTTCTCCCCGTGGAAAAAGCGATTTGCGTCGTCGTTTCAATCGGATTTAGATGCTTCTTTTTTGTTTTACTCTTGCTGATGATGGCGCTGCTCTTCGGCTGTACCGTGTGTGTGTGTCTGTGTACGTGTGTCGCAAGTTCAATAGTACGCGACGCGAGCAGGAAGAAAATTGCGATGCTTGACGAACACTTCACCCCATACAAACGGGCGTTCAAACAAACAAACGAACAAAAACCTTTCACTATTTGAGGAGCGGGGGGTTGGTTCTGATTCGTTTCTCCCCACACACGATTCTTTGCAATCCAAACCACGCAAAATGGAAGCACTTTTGTCACTGCACAAAGTACACTTTTCTAGCAAAACTCAAGTCCACTATTTTCTTACCCGAAATGCGTTAATTGAAGTGGAGTTTCGCGGACATTCGCCTTCGGTACGGTTCCGATGTGTCCAAGAGGAGCTGTGTACGTTTTCTGGTCCTCTCTGTCGCCAGCGCACGGGCTTCAACCGAGCTCTGTGTACGACGGGGTCTCCCCTCTCTCGCTCCTTTTCTAAGCAAAATCGTTGTTGTTGTCTCTCGCTCTCTTTCTCGCTCTACCGTGTTCACTGTGTCAATGCCTTCGTTCTGCGTCCAGCTCTGATGGTCTATCTCTTTTGCATAGATGTTTTCGACTACTATTTAATTTTGACAGTAGTTTCTTACATTGAAAACCTACACCAAAACCTCTATAGCATAGGCCCATTAAAACTGTTGTAAAAATTGCACAATTTAAATTGCGCTACACTGCACAATAGCGACTTCCAGAGAGAACAAGAGCGGAAGAAAGAAAGAGAAAGAGACTACCAGTGAGAGAAAACACACAGGCAGGTGAGTTTGTTGTTCCTCTTGCACCAACACACGCGTTTGCTGAACCAGGAAATGGATAAAATTCTTTTTCCCATTCTAAACCTTGTATTAACTTCCCCAAAAGATTCTGTTGGGTTAGTTTGTCCTTTTAACTGGAAAATTAGAGTAGTAAAATGCCTGCCAATGAGCTAAGCTTCTATTTCTTACCGTCAATGTGCTGCTCGCGTTAGCAATATGGAAAACAAAACAAAATCAGCTGTAGCCAATGTGAAAGAGAGCTGATCGTGTGGTAGTGTGAGTGCAGTCGCCATTGGAGCAGTGTTTGGTATACACAGTGACCGTCGAAATTTGTTACACCATGTAAGATTTTCTGCAAATTTTAAATATACAACGGAAATTTATTCTACTTTGAATTTGCATTTATGCTGCAATTTGCAATGATTTATGCTGAGAAATATGCTTGAATAATATTATTTTTTATAACACAACAAAACAGCACCGCATGTTTGTTTGATTGCCATGGTTGTTTTGCAGTCTACGTACGGTCGCGTGGATGACGTCTGTATTTTTTTATACATTTTAAAATATTTTTTGAGCAAAAACAAAAACAATTCCTTTTCTAACGATTCAATGTCCCCAAAAACATGCAAATTCGTTTTTTACATAGCATTTTTTCATTCAAAAAGACTAAATTCTTTGTTATATCATCATCGCCAATTTGACAGCTACCCTTCCATGCTTGCCCGACACGCTAGACAGCCAGACCTTCGCATACACACTCGCACACAAACCCCGTTCAATGTGCCAGCCAGCAGAAAGATTGTGATTTTTCGTTGTGAAATAACAACACTCCGCGCAGTGCAGCAGCAGCTTCCCGCTCCCAGCCACAGAAAATGTCCGCCAGCGAGGGTCCGTCGAAGGTTGAGTTCAAAATCGAGGAATCGGGCCGCAAGCTGAAAAAGGCGGAGGTCGACTTTATGCGCCTGATCGAGCAGCAGAACCTGCAGCGTGTCCAGAAGTTGCAGCGCCAGCGACGCAATAACAAACTGACCGGCATCGCGCTCGGCGGCACCGTGCTCGGCATCTACCTCTACTCGATGCTGTCGGTGAAGCAGGAGAAATTCCTGGACGATTTCGAGGAACCGGTCAAGCTAGAGGTGGAAAACAAGGCGCTGTAAGAGCGGGGTAAGTGTGGATGTTTACATCATGGAAGAACGAACCAACCGCTTACGTCAGTGTTTTTCCTCTTTCTCAGAAACCTATTTTATTACATATTCTTTCGTTCGCGTTACTAGTTTGTAAGAGCCTCCGCAGTAGCACACTCACACACACAAGATGTCCGCTTCGACGAAAATATCGAAAGCCCTAACCTCAACCGGCATCCGGCTGCCACCGTTGCCCACCATCCGCGATCTGGTCAAGCTGTACCAGCTGCGTGCCATCAAGCAGCTGTCCCAGAACTTCCTGATGGACGAGCGGCTCACCGACAAGATCGTGCGGGCCGCCGGTAACATACGTGACCATTACGTGCTCGAGGTTGGTCCGGGACCGGGCGGCATCACCCGCTCCATCATCCGGCAGAACCCCCGGCATCTGGTGGTGGTGGAGAAGGACCGTCGCTTCATGCCCACGATGGAGATGCTGGCCGAGGTGGCGCAACCGTTCATGCGCATGGATATCGTGCAGGGCGACATACTGGACTACCGGGTGGCGGAGGCCTTTCCCGACTGCCCACCGCACGACTGGATGGACAGGAAGCGGGCACCGGTACATCTGATCGGCAATTTGCCCTTTGCCATCTCGACGCGGCTGCTCATCAACTGGCTGCGCGATATGAGCCTGCGGACGGGCGCTTGGTCGTACGGACGGGCCAGCCTAACGCTGACGTTTCAGAAGGAAGTGGCCGAGCGGATCGTCGCCCCGATACTGTCCGATCAGCGCTGCCGTCTGTCGGTGATGAATCAAATCTGGAGCACGCCGGAGCTACGCTTCATGATCTCGGGCCGTGCGTTCGTGCCGAAGCCGGAGGTAGACGTCGGCGTCGTGACGATTGTACCGCTTCAAACGCCCCTCACGCAGGTCCACTTCGACACGGTGGAAAAGGTCGTTAGGCATATATTTTCCATGCGGCAAAAGTATTGCCGTCGCGGTGTGGCCAACCTCTACCCGCCGGCAGTGCGCGAAGAGCTGACGGAGCAGACGTTCAAGCGGGCGGATGTAGATCCGCTGGCACGATCGTTTCAGCTTTCCGTTGCGGAGTGTTTGCGCATTGTCGAGGCGTACGACGGGTTGGTGCGGGAGCGTCCAGAAATTGCCGCGTACGATTATCGAGCGCCAAAGGTTAAGGGTGCTGCCGTTGAGGGTGATGGGCAGGGGGAGAGTGAAACGGACCGATGATCGGTGAACGGTGCTGTGGGACATTGTTTGTGAATAGTAATAAACATGCTTAGTTATCACGAAGAAGATGATGTAAGAATGGGTTCTCCAATGATGACCAAAAAGAATATTTTCAAATCTTTAATAGCTTATGATTGATACTAAAAGTTGAGCAAGATATTTCAGCATAAAAACTACGTCAATCGAATGTTTCCTTTGTTTTAAATTCCAACAGTTCATCTAATCCATAGCAACAAGAAGTTTTTATCCATCCGGCGCCTTCCAGTGTGAATAATAACCATCACACATTACAATTTGCCCAACAATGTGAGTGACTGATCCGGCCAACCGTCAACAAAAGTGCAGTGAAAGTCATATTGATATGAATTGGCGTGTCATTTTTTTGTCCTTCTCCTACCAAAAACCTCTCCGAAAAAAAGGCTTAAGAAAAGGAACGCCGTGTACGTTGCTAAGCGCAGGCTTTCGGGCGGGAACTAGGCACACGTGAACAACCACATTACAACCAGCGCGAGATATGCTGGGCGCCGATTTGTCAGAATTTGCGTATCGTGTATATTAACATAAATCGATGCTCGTTTGTTTTGCATGTGGCGCGTTATGATTTAGTGGCTGTCGTGGAGCGCGATAACGAGGAACGCGGCACTGATTTGCAATGCAATGTGAATCCAGGAAGTCATGGGTGTGATAAGACGGAAGTGTGGTTCAAGTTGGGGAAAGTTTTGAGTTGGCAACATTTATTTCCACTACTCGGAATCGCTACGGGAACGGTTAATTAAATTCAAAACTGTTCTCTTGTTCTTTGTTTGCTCGTTACTTTTAAGGGTCAAGTGTATTTGTTTCCACTAAAATTTAATCAGTTTGATACAAGAGTGCAAGCCATAAGGTGACGATAGTTGTAACCAACTTTCAGGAAACTATCAACCTAAGTACGAAGCGTGCAAGCTAACGGCTAATAAGGGCCGATTTAAATGAGACAGTTGGGATAAGTGCATGAAAGAATGGGTAGACGTGCGGGAACGAACTCTTGGAAAACAATTTACACTTTCAACACTTTCACCACTTTCAGAGCGCATACAATCCACTTCCCGGTACGACATGGCTGGCCGTTACAAAAAGTCTTGTGAGCTTCCCCCGTTCAAGCGAGACACATTTCTCCCCCTTGGAGCTTAACTAAAAGCAGCTTTATTCATTTGCACACTCGGAAAGGATGGCTTTAGCCTGGAAAGGTCCTTTGCCAAGGCCTTGGTGCCCAAGCTGCTGGGGCTTCCAGCTAGGAGCCGGATCGGTGGAAGATCCAAGTCCAGCTTGCAGTGACTGTGTAATGGTCTTTTTCTGTCATGTTGTGGGGCGAAAGATTTATACGTTAGTGCAAGTGTGTTTTTGTCCCGGGACGTTGAGTCTCATCGTACAAACGCTTCTCCTCGCATTTGAATCTCACATGCAAACGGGCCACGTTTTATCTATTTTCGTCCCACACACACACACACACACACACACACAGACGCCTTGATGTACACTCCGACGCTAATGAATCTGGTGCAACTAATAACGTAAGTAAACAGGGCAAAACCACAGATACGCAGCAAAATCTAATCAAAACCACCCATCATCATAGCGCTCCAGCCCATAAATGTACTCTTCACAAGCAAACTTTGCATGTTAGCTCCATAAATAAAATGTATCTTTTTGTTTCGATGTACCCACTTAACGAGACTGAGCTGCGTTGGAACATTTGTGCGAAATTTAATAGTTCTCATATTTGCGAACTGCATTAGCAAGGTTTCCTGCTTCACCTTTAGCAAGCCATTGCTGCCCAGCAAAGGCCGCTGTTGAGTTGTTGTTGAGGGCTGAATATTTCAACAACAGTTGAAATCGAATCGAGTTCTTGTGCCGGAAGTGCTAGAGTGAATCCCACTGGCACTGGAATAGACCGTACATTGAGCAGATTCGTCTGGACGTTCGGTGCGTTTGAATGCAAAAAGGAGACCAAGGATCGTACGATTGTGTCCTATCAAGTGGCGCTTTTCTCATTATTTATATATCCGGTTCCTTTCTTTGTGTCGATTACCATTTCAAAATACCGCTCCTCTTATCGTATTGATTGATTTATATAACTATCAACCAATTAAACGATGTGTACAAGAGATGGAAAATGGGTTTGGATGCTCGTTAAGAGGATACTTCATTGATGGGATGAATTATAACCGCATTTTGAGCGTACCCTGATATATTTCCATGAGCTATCGATGTAATCATTCAATCACAAACTTTCACAGCTCATTTATTAATTAACGATATTAACCTGCATTTATGAAAATCCGCCAATCATTCAACGTCCAGATTAACCAGCCCCCTTTCCAGCATGTCATCTTCAATTAGTGCACCTTTAGCGAATGGACAGACAGTCCAATGTTATATTAATTTCAAACCTGTTTCGAACAGATTTCCTTGCACTACGTCATCATTATTATCAACTGGATGGGGAGGAAAGCCTCCCATCGTTGCTAAATGAGCTTCACATTAATCCTTCCCGGCCCGGTTTGACCAAACGCACGACGGCAAAACCACCACCACACTGTCAATAGTGGTATTGTTTGCTGGTAAGATTAACTCCTTCCCCGGTTCCGTGTGGCGATATCCGTTCGGCCTTCGTCTAATGACCGCGAGACGTGACGTGAAAGTTCGGCACATGGTGTACGCGTTTGGTTGTCGAAGGCCACCAAAGCTGACCCGATAAATGGCGGTAGAACCATGGCGAGAAAGGAGGCATAAGGAAAGCAAGGATTATCTTTTTGGCTAGGTGATTAATGTTGTCTTATTAATTTTTGCTCATATTGTTCACAAACATCTTCCACTATATATGGGTGAATATGCGATTGAAGGTAATGTAAAGTGGCTAGTGGGAGCAATCATTTCAATTGCAATGCCATATATTTGTTTTGCATACATTTAGGCGACGTAGCTGAGGCGAAAGCTTTTACTTTATACTAGCTGCAACAAGGTTTTCAATCTAGTATGTTTGAAAGTGATTGATGTTAGCTTCTTGTACATGAGTTTTTTGCTCGCTTATTGTAGGTTAACAATGAAAGATTCATGTCCGTTACATACATTCAGGCGTTTGATATTCATTTTGCATATATTTTGGCGTGTTTTAATGTAAACTAATTGGTTGTACTCCGCTTGATTATTTCTTCACATCAGAAAGATGGCATGTCCTATTTCATACACATAACCTTTGACCCTTTCGAAAATGAAACAAAAACAACGGCCATACATATATCCGAACGTATCCTGGCAAACTTGCGTAGCTTCCAGCCACCAACCGTGAATAATGATATCTTCATAGCTAGAACTCACACCCCGCGTGGGTGGAACAACAAATCACCCCCAACACATCAAGTTTTTCAAACCACGATAGTATGCGTCACCAATTTTGCCAGTTCGTTCGTTGTGGTCCAGATTGAAAAACGCTCCCAATAACGTGCTCAATCGCTACTAGAAGCAATATTTGTTTTGCAATCGAAACACTCCGCATACGGCTGGCGGCATCGTGCATGTGTGGAGTGTATGCAGTTGCGGTCGTTTTTTTCCTTTCACCGACGTTTACAGGTACAAAACGATACGAAACATCTCTGCAGGTCTTCCTTCAGGGATACAGAACACAAGCGGCTGTGCTGTTTCGTTAGAATTTTAAATACTTTTTGGCTCACCATTGTACGCTTGTGCGACCTAACTGAACGAGAAACAAACGTTACCTCCTCATCTTGGAGCTATAACAGAAGCAATAGAAAGATGGTGTAAGGCACTGATTGTTGCGGTTATTTTTTTTTAGGGTTTTGCGTACTTTGGATAGATTACACGCTGCGTTGTTATTGGAAACGGGGACGAACGAAACCGTACCGATACCAGCTGTCAGGCTAGATGCCGGATAAAGGATGCGCTTTGTTTGATTGTTTATTGTATGTGAACAAACGCGATCGGTAGAAATCTATTATGCTGTTTGCGTTTTTACGCAGTATATTATTCACAATATTTTAACAGCCCTTGGGCGTTGTAATTGTTTCGCAAGGCTGGCACAATGGCTGGCGAGTTTGGTGCGGTTGTATGCTAAGCATCAAAAGCGGAATAAACGAGTTTGATTTTTAAACGTAAGCTATTTGCTATTTGCAGCGTTCAGTGTTGCTGGAGAGCTTTAATTTTAACCACAGCAAATCGTGTGTCATCATAGGCTTACAGGGATATATTCACACGCTCGTGACCTACGATGAACTCCCTGCAGGCTTTTTCGTTCACGGTATGTAAATTTTACGACATAATCACCGCAACTTATAGAATAAATTCTCGAGCGTTTACACTAACATGCGGCTTTAAGAGACTTTAAGGCGCTAATATCCTTAAAGAAGATAATGTAGTGCACAAAACAACAGGCCATAATTGTGTTACTCTTTGTGTTACTGTAACCGTAAACGCCTAAAAGTATGCAATTATAACGGTTGTCTGTTACGACTTTATGCTGTTGGCAGCCTATTGTTTCAAAAGCAAAAAGGCTTCAATTTATATGAACAAAGTTGTCCTCATATCCAAAAGATTCACTCCTTATCATTCATCATCGAATGAACATTACTCCACGTGCGTCAGATATAACACGAACACTAAGACGTTCTCATTCGGTCAATTGATTGTTTTTTTCATCACTGTGATTAAGGGTTTGTTATGAGTTTTTATCGAAATAACATCATAATTAACACATGAGTAATATTGCCCTGATGAATGTTTAATTCAATTTTAAAATAATTTCTTTATTAATCATCAGCATGCGATGAACCGCCAGCATCCCAGCGCAGGATGAACGCGTTCATCGCTTGCTGTGGTTCGGATGTCGGCTAGCATGCAGAGCGCAACGTGCTTCTACACCCATGCTTGCGCCACACGAGCATTCTACCGGGCGTAACGCAACGTAACGGTGTGGCAGACAGACGCTCGCATACATACTCACACACACGCGCACACATTGCCGCTGGCTTCCGGTGCGAGCTGGCATCGGTGAATAAAAGGAAGTGATCTTCACGAGCCGGCAAGCACTCGTTTGCGACAGGTCTTAGGTTACGGAGCTGGCTCGGGAGCTTTTGAAGTTGTGCGATATTGTTTTTACGGTGTTGGTGCTGTGCAGCTCGGTTCTATCGGATGCTCTGTTCTCGAAGTGAGGAGTCAGGTGCGTGTACTGAAGAGTGTTGAGTGAAAGTGGAGCATCGATGCACATTAACACTTAGAACCCGATTTGCTATGCAAGTTAGAAAGTGAAGTGATATTGAACGCGTTTTGTGGTTGTACAGCGTGTGTAAAGTGTGTAATAAACAGTAATATCAATCAAGAGTTTGCTGGCTTGGCAAATCGTAGGAACAGTGCTAACAAACGCTTCAAAAAACATGAGAAAACTATTTTCATTAGGAAGGTGTTCGTCGACGCCTAAATGTAGGCAAAAAGTTATTTCTAAGTGAAGTGTGCTTGAGTTCATAGAGTACATTTTTCTTTAGACTGTTCTTAGAGCTTGTTTACTTTTTTTTTTTTGTTTTACCCTGTCCTGTGTTTGTGTGTGCTGTATGTGAATTTCCCCCATTTTGTACGAAGAATAGCTTGTCACATGCAAACGAAAAGCCACGCTACGCTGATTCCATTATCATAAGAACCCTTCGCCAAGAGGCGCCCTATGCTCTCGAAACAACACGCTTAAAACACATGTGATATTTTTTTCTTCTGCAATGCAACCTACGACTGACCATTGTTTCATCCACGTGGGTCCAGGGCCACTGAGTGCCTTTCAAATTTAAATACACTCCTCTGCCAGCAGAAATGATCCGCTAGCTTCACATGAAAGGAATTCTTAGCGACAGTTGCCGACACGCTGCTATGCCTTTGCACCGGTGCACTCTTCCACTTCCATGATCACAAACAATTGAAATGTGTAGAAGAAAAGGGATTTTCTTTTTATTGTAACTGTAACACTTAAATGCCAAAGTGATGAGGGGGGAATAAACAACACACTAGCTGCCAAGAGGCTGGGACGCTGCTGTTACTTTCGCGTCAGCGAGAAAGTGAAAGATCGTCGAAGAAAATTTACATACATACAAAGCAGCATTGCCAGCGACGGTGGACGGTGGCAGCCATTTTGATAGTTTCCGGCGCGCAACACGTCACACGTATGGTAATGAAGTGTTTGAATGATGCATCTTTGCAACGGTCGATTCGTAGGCGTACATGATGCGGACGATAAGCAGGATCGTCGAGCAGGAGGAGGCGACCTTAGAAAGAAACAAATGCTTCCGGTTTTTTGTTCTGCACTGCTGCTTTTGTTCACTATTTCGCGAAAGTTGCACACAAGTGGAAGGATGAGAACACTAGCAGCAAGTGTGGCACAATTTATGAAACACACTCACACAACTCATGAATAAAATTCTCATTTAGTTGCTTCCACTATGGCTCAAATTCACTCCCCCTGATGAAGGTGTAAATCACTCATGTGAATCTTTGCACTCACGCCTTTAATTTGTTTCCTTTTTAATCGGCTCCCTTTTTGTGTATCATACAGGCAATAGAGGATAAGGCACATGTAGCAGCTAGAAAATAAATCAAACAACAAAGCGCTTGCTCGTGCAGAGATTCATATAAATCAAAAACAGTGAAAACCATACATTCAACAAACTTTACATTTTCAAAACTTAACAAAAACGTTGACCAACAGTAGCAAAATTTCCAATAAAGCATAACGAACTGCATAACAGAATCAACAGGAACAAAGCACACAGCAAAAAAGTGCATTCCACTTTTACCCAGCGACAACACGCCCAACAGTAACTCCTGGTGCTCATACTTCAACCTCAAACAACACCAAAATGGAGGTAAGTAACGATGCCATCTGCTCGTAACTCAATCTTAGGTGCCCCTATTTGGCCGTCGCTTAATTTATTGGAAGTTTGTGTCAGGGCCACCGTGCAGCGGCTTTGTCCGTTAGATGGTGAAATCTTTCCGAAAAGGCGGACACAGTGTAGGTTCACCTGCTACCGAAGGTAAGGAATCAATTTCGATCATAATCATGATTGAAAGGTGTATGACAAGGGTGTTTGCAGTTGTAGCTATGGAAGCACAGCATTGGGTAGGCTTGACAAAAAATTGCCCCACCAACTAGAAATGCACTGAACGTGAAGGATGATTTGCTGAACGCAACACGCACTAGCACTAGCACTTTGTCCCGCTCGGTGAACGAAATGAAATCGCTACTTAATGATCTACTCAAGTAAAGCACATTGCATACATTTAGGCGTGCTTTGAACTGTTTGATAAGTTTCTGTTAGCACTACGGCCGAAGCCGTTCTTTCTGTAAAACGCCTGAAAGTATGCAATATAGTTCCACAGTTTCCAAGTTTCCTTGTTGTAGTACTGAGATTCTTTGCCGATAAATCTACCAACTGTTAAAGATTTACAAAAACTATTCAAATATTGATGATAATTTGATAATATGATAATTTACCATATTACATACCTTTAGGCGCTGAGCCAGGGCGAGAAGTGGGAAATGTTGTTTTTGCCCCCTTGTCCTAAAATAAGTAAAAGCAAACATCACCAACAGTAAAGCGAAAGAAGTAAATCTCGTTGATTGTTGTTTGAAAATATACAATACCGGGAATTAATGCAGTTAATAAAATTTAAAAATCAAGTAAACGAGGCCACTTTCGTTCAAGAAAACAAATACTACCCTTTTCCCTGCTTCCCGTCTTTCGGCAGACAAAACTTTTAAGCCGCAAGCATAACGGTGATCAAAATAAGATAAACGTCTAGCGTTTGTTTTCCCTTAGCTCCACCTTAATCAAACCCAAATGGAACCATCGTTTGTTTTTCCCTCGCCAAGCAGAAGTTTCCCAAGGGAATACTATACTACTGCAACGCTCGTGCCAGCGGAAATAAACAAACTTTTCTCTGGATGCGTTTAAATTCGCGGGTTCGTTTTTTTTTTCGTCGTCCTACGTTTCATTGCTCTTTTCTCATTGTAAGTGCACAAACGTGCTAGCATGCAACAGTTTATTGTGATAAATCTTTGTACACGAATCACGAGAGTGACTGTGGCTGAGGAACGGTTTCATCTACCATTGCAATTACGGTCACACGGCAAACATTTTTCCAGTGGCAAACAGAATGAGAAATGGCAAGCGACAAGAGACAAGAGCCATTATGCAGCAGAAACAAATGAGCATTGTACAGCTCATAAGCAAACCGTTTGTACCGTCATGAGTATAGTGCGTTCCAATGGCATAGAATAGAGCAATAATCGTGCCAGATTGTGAGGTATAGAAATGTTGTTTTTTCCATTCCAGTTAATTCCAAAGAATGAATCAATTCTGTTGACAAAACACTCTGACGCCGGGATTCATTATGAGTGAAAGGAAGGGAAAAGCTCGGACTTGTTTGTACATAAAACCTCCCGAGGGTAATCAAGATGCTTTGTTTATTCAGTAACACACACACTTCCACACAACAATAACATGGGATCGCAGCTATTTAGCCTTATTTTGCTATAGCACTCTACTCAATGATATCATACTTTAGCATCTAAAAACATATTCGTAACACAATCATTTAGGCTACCAAGCCATTTGAAATGAGCATGAAAGTACGCCTAAAGTTATGCAATTTGCATGAAACTATTACCATAACAGCAATCCAAGGCCATAACATTACTTTTACTTTCAACAACAAAATCTAATTGGAAAGGATAAGTTAAAGAGCCACAGTTTGTTTTTCGGTTAGGCTCACACACAAAACAACAACAAAAAGTGATTCTTCTGGGAAACAATAAAACGGATGATTATGAAACCCATTTTTTTGTTTATCTTATTCTTCAGATTCTAGCCAACCCAAAGCAGTCACTCTCTGTGTTTTAAATTCTACGAGGCCCGCATTAGACCCGAGGGCAACAGGTTGCTCATCTCCGGTCTACATTGTTGAGCAGAGTACTCGAGAGCACTGCCAATTCTGTACAGAAACGCCTGCATGTAGGCAATGAGGTAAAAAGGCGCGTCGGTTGACCTTTCGCGATGGAAGAAGCCCTCAAAAAGGCTAACTATTTCGATATTTGATACAAAAATGGGGAAAAGAATTTAAAGCCATTTATAAAACTGTATTGAAATTCCAATAAGTAGTAGTAGTTTGAATTTAAATACTCAAAGTGATTGTTTGGTATTTAATGGTATGTAAGCCATCGCAACGAATCCATTTTCTACTCTGCCTTTGCTTTTTGTTCAAAATGTTCACTTGCTCTTTTTACAATCGTATGTCCTCACTACTTCCCTTGACAAGATACAACACAAAAAGGTAAACCACCTCATTTGTATGTCCCTTGCGTAAAATGGGTCACCTAAAAAATACCAAAGAAAAACATCACTCCCCAATGTAAGAGAAACGAAAGGTAACAATGCTACCAGCAGTGTGCCGACCTGTCAGAACAATCGCATTAACCTGATCCTTGCGAGCCATTCAATCTGCCTCACGATCTGCAACCATTTGCCTATGGGAAACTTACGCCTATTTTGTAATCGTAGGCGGCAAGAAAACCTTGCTGTGAGGCTGTGTTCGTAATTCTACAATTTTACTAAATGCTGCCCACCTGTGCCTACTTTCCGGTGCTTCCCGCCCTAAACGAATCTTGCTCTGAACAGACAAACCGAATGCGAAAGAGGAACAAAACGTTGTGCTCGTTTTGCTTTTCGTTCCGAGCTCAGCACAAGGGACAGGAATGTAGAACGCCTGAATGAAAAGATTTATTGAGTGTTTCTACGAGCGCACGAAAGCCACTCAGCCCGATGACTCTTGCACCTTCAGGATGTTTAACTTTGTTCTATTTTTTGTGCTGATGATAAACTGTCCCTTTCATGCCGGCGGCATGGGACAGTGCTTGGGTTCCGTCAGCCTGTGCGTAGGTCTACGGAGTTATGGGTCAGGGGGCAGAGTAGACAACAACCATTAGCACAAATTTAGGTAGTGTTTTAAATTAATTAATCAACCAGCTCGAAGGGGCGTCCCGCAGAAGATGCCAGAACATTTTCCGTCATCCACTCGTAACTCATCTGCATGCGAGTGGCGTACATTACATCCACACATTTCATCCACAACTGTTTCACAAATTGCACAGCTAACGATCAAATTTCGAACAAGTTAACAAGGATGTGGTTGTTTCCTGGCGAAGACTATACCCACAACGTTCTGTGTGGTAAATTGATCGGATATAGATTGGCGTGCTAAAATTACTTGCATACATCACACACACATTGAGAAGGTCGTTCGTACATTAAATTAGATTATCGCAGAATTTGCGGTCCGCGGTTGGTTCTTGGTCCTTAAATAACACGGTACCGACGGCCATTTATTTGCACTTAATTTACCCTCAAAAGCCGTGGCTTTTTAGGGCGGGTGATTGGACGCATCGTCGACCGCTGACGGAGCAGCGATGACCTTTCCAGTGGCCCGTTGAAGGGTTCGGACTGTAAGGTCGTCTCCCACTTGTTGGGCAATCTGCAAAGCTGATGAGCAGTGTTTTATTCATCCCAACATTTCTCAACGTTTGCATAATTAGAATCGGTTCGAAATTGCATACCTTCCTGTGGTTCACAGCACAGCGATTAATGAACGTGAAAAAGCAACCGTGTTAATTATTGAAGCATGATGATTCGATAAAGTATTTATTGACTGAAATTAAGGTACAAAAACGATTATTTTTTGCATCTAAACGTCTTTATTAGCACATAAAGCATACATTTAGGCGCAAGAACCTAAATATGCTGTTTGTTATGCAATTTTGTCTATTGCTACTAGTGTAACTGTGTTTTATCTATTTCTATCCGGTCAAATCATCATATCCCCCGAAGACGTTGCTTCAATTTCATAGAACAGCTCAATTTTCAATAATTTCACCTACACACAGAAACCTAAACGGAACAATACAGAAATGGTGAAATCTTCCCACTGGGTGCGATCAACCTACCAACTACCCTTGTTAAACGCACTGCCATGCAAAGATCACACACACAGTACAAACGAAGGCTGTCACACACTCACTATCACTTTCTACGAGCGCTGAGTAGCCTGTCATCACTTAACCTTCCCATTCAGTGTCACGGATGATGGGTGAAGCCCTACCTGTTGCTATTGCTTACGAGGCCAAAAAATGATACATGACATCATCCGCGTTGCGTTCGGTAACACGGAAGGCGTTACCGTTTGGTGAATGGTTCGATTAGCTCCCCAGGATAGAAGAGCTGTACTGGTTAAAGTGCAACCAATGCCAAATAATTGAGGGGAAAGTGAAGGGTAAAGATATGAATGAATAATATGAAGGAATACCTTCTTTTTTATGGATAACGTCCCACAGTATGGCCCTAAAAATAGGATTGCTTATTTGCAGAGCGAACAAAAGTAAGGCAATACTAATGTTACGATACAATGTTACAATACCGGTCAAAGAAGCCTACAAGCAATACTGCCACCCACCAGTACAGTAGAACACGCAAAACAGTTGACGTTGATTTTGTATTTCGGAAAATGTTGGGAGTTGGATAATTTGTCCGAATTGAAAGGGATTTAGTTGGTTATAAACCTCGTCAGTTTTAGGTGGCTGACAAAATGGAAAACTTTGCTATTTGACTATTTTGGTACCATGATATTCAACAAATGTAGTAATTGAAATTAAATTTTACATGATAACATTCAGTTCTACTAACTAATTCAAGCGAAAGATTAGAGTTGTAAAAAACAGCATACATTTAGGCGCATTTAGGCTCTATTGCACTTAAGGTAATATGGAGCTTTGGGTAAATATTGCATCAACATTTGCCCTAAACGTAAATGAAATTTGTTAAATCCCTCTTTCAAGCTCACCTCCAATGCATTGCAAGCTCAAACCATTCGTTAAACCAATCAAGTCAGTCCTCTGGCGTTCGTTGTTTGTTGCCGCAAAATAACATAGAACGCTTACTGCAAATGTGAAGTGGAGAAACACTTCACTTACCGCTTTACGAAAATAAAAATTTCCACCAAAACCCACACGAAAGTAAAAGTTGGTAAAAAAATTTAATTCACCACAAACACCAAACAAGGGTAGCGACGATCGATCAAAACGGTTACGATGTCGGTTCTCGCCGGAAAGAAGGCGTTGATACAAATGTTAAGAAAATATTGTGCAAACCACTCGTACGAGGTGAAGTGGTTTTTGTCACCGTATCGTAGAGAAAGCCAGCTTGCAGCAGTGAGGTGAAAATAGAAAAGAGTGATAAAATTTACACAGCCCAAGGCATTTTTGGATGGATAATAAAAATAAACACAAGGTCAATACGATGGCAGTAAAAATATTGAGCAACACGGAATGATTACTTTTTGGGCTATTTTATATTAACACATACGCATACAACGATGGATGAGCTAAGAATGAACAAAGAAGCGAAGAGCAACGGTACACTGCACCGTGGAAAAGAAGCATCGGTTTTTGTATTTATAAGAAGCCGCTGAAAAGCCTTCCAGTGATGTTGGGCAGAATGAAAGTAATCTATTCATACACAATTCTCACGATGCGCTTCTTTTATTACTGCCAAGTTACAGGGTTTCCCACGATTTATTGGTCAGTTTCCATGATTTTTTGGTGCGTTCCCACGATTTTCTGAGCGTATCCCATAGATTTTTGGTTCGTTCCCATAATTTATTGGTATTTTCCGATTGGATATCAATACAATTGGACCAAAAAATTCTAGGAAACGACCAAAAAATCGTGAGAGCGCACCAAAAAAATATGGGAACCCACCAAAAATTGATGGGAACCAACCAATAAATCATGGGAAACCCTGTATTTCCATACAATTACTTTTCAAGATCATCGGCTATTGTTGCGCTCAAATGGGCGGGCAAAAATGAACAACAATGCTTTTGCCAGAACCTGCATTTTTATAGATAAAAGAAAATGACTGAAAAGAATTATTTTTACTTAGACAATAATAACACAGTTTATGTTTAATTCTCAATAAACTCAACGATACCAATTCCATGCCTCCAAATACACTATCAGCGGGAAATTAAGTTTTTACTTAAAATGTTTCTGCACTCATAAATCTTGTGATGCAAATCAATATATCCCATAAGCTTGAAACATTTCTTCCTGTGAGTTTCTGTGTGTGATAATTAAACAGATTTATCATGCAGACTGCTTGCCCTGCACATATGGCGCCTAAATGTATGCACAGCACCATCTTCCCACACACACAGAGCATTTGGTATTAAGCCTAGCCATCGACGATTTAAAAGCTTGTTTGATTGCTCTTCGTAGAAACCATAGTAACGCATTTTAGCTGGAATCTAATAACTCTGCTAACATGGCTCGTCAACACGAAACGGGTATCATATTCCCTTTCAACCGCTCTCGGAATCGTTATCACTTATCATAACAATAATCTTGCACCTGTGATTACTATTTCAAGATGCTCAACAGGGATCATGTTTTCACCACCGTTTAATTACACTCTATTACTCCCTCCACATCCTCGCGCCTTAGCTCGTAGTTCTTCCTTGGTCGTGTTTGTTTAATCATTGGACTTATGAACTTAACACACGAGCTTCTTCGGCACGAGGCAAACAAGGTCAATCCTTCGGTACCTATGGTGTCTGCACCAAACGGCCATAAATCATCGTTAGCATAGGGTTGTCTACTTCCCAGACTCCCCCTGAATGCGAACCATCGTGTCCAAATAGTGAACTAATGTTAGCCAACCATTCAGCTCTTCTATCTTGACCGTTAGTTCTCTGTGCGCTGGCTTCATTTCAATTGAGCCACAGTCAGAAAAAAGTGGGTGAGAGTCAGTGTGTAGGAGAGCAACACGAAATCTACGACCAAAAGTATAACCACCGGTGTGCATCGTGTGCACGTACCACCGTATGAACTCAATCCATTTAGTCGCACTTGGAACGCTTTCGAAATAATAAAAGTGATTATAAAACGGTGAGGAGTGCTCTTTTCCCATGCGGATCCTCAAGTATCATGTACTTTGGGGGAAAACTCGTGTGCTGTTGTTTTTTTTTGTAGAATTTGTTTTTTTTGTCGAAGCAAAAGCTAGTAGAATTGTATTCGAGATCTATGATTGTTCCAATCCAATCTACAAGAGAAAGAGGGTCCTTGATTTTGCTGGAAGTGATAAAACGATGTGAAGAAAATTTCGGGTTTCAAGTTTTTGCAACCTTCACCTAACATTTTCCACTTTTTTCATTCCTCTAGAAACATTCTACAGATTAAATCTTAATCTCTAATCGATCGTTTGGCATTAGACGTACAGATAACGAGACATTACACAGCCGAAGCATAATGCTCACACATTTGCCACTCAGCAATATTTTGATTGCTACAGGAAGGAACAATACACAACAAGGAATTTGTAAAATCAGCACCAAAAGCCCAGAGAAAGAGAAAGAGAGAAAGAAAGAGAGAGAGAGAAAGAGAGAGAGAGAGAGAGAGAAATAGAGAGAGATGCCAGTTTAAATTCAGCACGACTGTTCGATAAGTGAGGGTATAGTAAAGGAATGTCTAACAGTCACCAATCAATCAATCACTCTATGAATAGACTCGAGTGAAAGAAAGGACTACAAATGATAATACCGTATCTTAGTGTATATAGCTCACTGCGTGCAAGAAATTTCATATCGTCTGCTGATTAAACAGTTTTCTCCCCGCTGAAAGTCATCCGTGATTGGAGAATTAAAATGTGCGTGCAATTAAACGCTTTCATGGCTACAAAACAGTGCTTTGTCTGTTGTTCCCTTCACTAGGAGGTTGTAAAGACACAAAACAAAGCTAATCTTGCATCTCGAGAATGGTAAATGACTCAGGCACATTTCTCATCTCCGTTCTTAAAAGCTAACACCGACTAGACAGCATCGTTTTAATATACGCCTACAGTATACTTTCCTTCGCAAGAAATCACCGTCGGCCCACACTGCCCCGACAAACCATGTCCCATCCTGCAGCGCAAACAGTACGGCTCGTGCTTCACTTCACTCTCATATCAACGACTATCATCAAATACCTGTGGCTTGTTGGCTCAACTTGACCGGACCGGACCTTGTCCATCGCATATCATGTCGTCCGGTCAGACAGCACGCGCTCGCATGTCAAGCAGGAAGCAAGTGGCTACATCGTACGTCGAGATGTTGCACAAGAGTTTGCTCAACAGTTGACTGTCCACCCCGGTCCCGGGGTGATGCCTGCAGCCCTGGCCAAGCAACGGTGCGTTTTTGTGGAACAAGGTTTGAGGGGTGGTTTGGGGAAAAGTTGCTAGTTTTCTTCCTTCCGGTCGTAGTATCTTTGCACGGACGTTCGAGCATAAGCGGTTGGGATAATTGAAGAAAACGATTTAAATGCTGGACCGGTACGGGATGATGGCTGGTAACTCGAACTGAACAAATATTTTTAAATCAGTAGTACTTTCTCACACATTGATTTTTCCATTCGCATCAACATTGGCATAAAGTCGATAGAGATGACGTTGTGGAAAATGATAATACGACAGCACAATTACATGCTGACAGGCAGTATCAAGTTCAGTCTTATTTGATGATTATTATTGATACACTATCAGCATTTCATTTCGTTCTTAGAAACTTCACTACCATTTCATCACAGTTCATATTTACTCTTAGATTGCCTTCACACTACAATAATTCTTCATCACCATGGAAACACGTGATGGTACTAATGGAGACGCATGGTATGACTTAAAGGAGACGCCCAGTAGGTTGTAAAAAAATAGGTTCTATTCTTTATTCTTTGGAAAACAAGCCATGTTTCAACAGCAAACATAATTCATGTATTTACGCTTTAACACTGTGCAAACGTTCTTGAGCTGAATTTTCACGTTCCAGTGAAATTTTAAACACAGATTTTTCGCTAGCAGAACCTTCTACGTACTCAAGATATAACATACAGCTGCTGCTGCTCCTGCTGCCGGCGGTGGAAGCTTTCTTTTTCTCAAGAGTATGCCTCGATCTATGTTCTCCTCGACCGGTATCTGGCGGTCGAGCCAACCCAAGAGCTTTGGGTCGCTTACTGTACTTGTCCTCATTACCCTTCGCCAGCTGTTCCGGTTCCCTTCGTATGCAAGGGGCTTATTACAACAATTAGCAGGCACTTGGGGCGCTCCTTCTTCTTTTCCGCTTTAGTGGCGTCTTTCCCTCGAAGTGGAGGTTCGCTTTGGAACGCTGAAAAACGTACGTCAACGAACACGTCAAGCTCATGTTGCTATTCACAGTCGAGCGACCGTGGTGGTACCGCAGATGACCGCAGTTATAAGTAATGTGACTGCCATTATGCGTTTGCCAGCCACGCAATTCCCACCGGGACTTGTGCTGGTGGGAGAATGGGGCAAGGAAAGGTTTCGAGAAACGATGAAGATTGTTTCTTCTGTGACGTGTTACAGCCACCAAATGAAATGATAAAGAACTCTCACGGTCAGGGTCTAATGGAGTGTTCTAGCTTCTTTTTGTTTTTAAATAAGAAGATTGTGTTGTTATTACATCAAGGTTCAAACAGCAAACAGCAGACGAACAGTCCAAAGCTAACCATGCTTGCGTAGACATCTTGTACAGAAAGTCGCATACTCTGCGCCTAACAGTATGCAATTATCCATGACAAAGCATCCCTGTTGGGCTTAACATTTTGCCAGCTGCTTTCATATTCCCCTGGCGGCTTTGGGACACGCGAACCTTTTGCCGAAACTAACTTTTGGCATACGATTACTAATGACCCACGTCATGTAACGTAAATATGGCACTGCTAGGGTAACTGGGGGAGGGATTCTACCCAAAAGCGTGCCACAAAGATTGATTGATTTTCCCACAACAGCTGGTTGGAGCGGTGCTTGCTTTAAGAGCATGGAACACCGATGAAGATATAAACGAAGAAGTCGATCCAGTCTATCCCTGAACGCACTGTGTTTGTTTACGAAGTAAGTTCGAAAGGAAAAACAGTACCGCACCTTAAGAACTGTATCGGATGTGTCTCGGTTGTCTCGGCTGTTGCGGTGGGAAGAAAAGTTTTGCTGCTTCTCCGAAGGTTCCGGTACCACGCAAAGTTTCCTTTTGATCCATCGATAATGGAGTGCTTAACAACACCAATCAACACCATCCAGCCACGGGGGAAGCAGCTACGTCGATAGATTATCATTTATTGAACCTATGGGTCAGAAAGAAACAGAGCCAGTGTGAAAAACTGCCTGTGTGACGAAAGAAATCTTTCCAACTTTTCTACCCATTCACCCTACACATCCGCACGTGCACACACACACACGCATGCATGATGGCAAGCAAACGCTGCTAGCAAACATACCTTTAATGTTGACTTTACTTAAGGGATCAGTCCGCTACAACGTTGCCGAGCTCCATAACAAAACCGATTGTGTCCAATCCAAGGGTGATCCGTACGCACCCAATCTCTGATCCCGTACCAATGTTGAGGCGCTAATGTTGACACAACAAATTATGGATTTCCACCGCTGCGGTCGATGCAATCAATCGGAAAAACAAATGTTTATCCACCATTAGAGGGGCAGCACCGCGGGGCTGTGAGTCGGGCAGGCTACTTTTCGTTCGCTCGAGAAGGGTCAAAAAGCCCCGTTAAAGGATGTGACTCTTTCTTTGTCAGCACGGCCATACGGCTGTTCGGCACTACGCAGATGATGATATCCGCACGGTGCAAGTGGGCATGAAATTGCATTTTCGCGTTAAATTTTACGAGACAATGGGCGCACCGGAGCAGGAAGCACTTCAAACGCTGGGTAGAAAGCACGTTACCGTGCTTTGTGGTTCTCGCACGGTTTCTGGCTTGCTTCCAGTGAAGACCATTGAAAAGATGTATGCTTTGAGGCTCTCTGAGCTTTTACTTGCTTGAGAACGAATAAATTTTCCCCCGAATCCCGGGCTCCCTGGTGACAAACGTCTCCTTTCTTGAAGATGCTTTTTGTCCACGAAAAAGGGTCACCAATGGCACCGAATTTCGTGGGAACCATCCACATACACACTGTCATCATTTTTCCATCTTACTTTTGGAAGAAATAAACGATAATTTATTACCCTTGGAACATCTGTTGCACTGCACAACCCTTTTACCGTGTGGTGCTTTCAAGGGTGCAGCATTTTATTATACTAGCGTCTTGCAAACGAACTTAAAAACCTCAGTATGAAAAAACAAAAAGCCGAAAGTGTTATAACTCTTTGACATTTTGGTAAAACTTCTAATGCAACACGTCAATCCCACAAAGCAAACAAGAAGTTAACGGGATATTGAAGTTGTGTCACAACAATGCAAAAACAATTAATCGGTTTCTGCGGAGTTCGGCTCCAGAATTCTTCGGCTACTGCTGAAAAAGTTACAATGTGTGAAGTTTTATCGATTAGTGAATTGAATAGGTATGAATCTTTGTTGTACATTCAGACTTATTTACAATTGTTTAAGGACTCAATCCTTCATTATACTAGATTGTTCATCAATTATTCATTAAAATATCATGTGACTTAATATTTGCTTCGATATTTCATTTCATCCAAGTATTTCTTGAAAAGTTTCTTTCTATAAACGCCTAAAAGTATGCAACTTGTGATGCAAAATTACCTGAACGCGATCAAAACCGTCGACTTTCCGTTTTTGAACAACTTTTTCCCCAATACATCTACTTTATCAAAATGTAACGTTTTCGGTGCAAATTTGGCCCAACTTTCTCCCAGTGCAGTGCAGCAAAAACGGTGCATGTCAAATGCATACCCGCAACATAAACTGACCACATCCTACCACGTGTTTGCCGGCGAAACCTCAATCAAACTCATCACTTTTCAAGTTTTGCGCAACGTAATTACGATGTAAGCGCTACATTGTGCAACCGGTGCCGATAAAACGATTAACCTACTCCTGCTGGAACCTGCAGAAGACTGCAGAGTAGACTCGCCTGACCACATACACACACCCACACTGCTCGTGCCTGAAGAACACCAAAGTCATGTTCAGAGCTGTTTCTACAACCTATGGTCAGCACAAAATTACCACCAAACGTACGCTGGGCTTCATGAAAGGAGGACTTATTTAACGGGCCGCCCCACCGGTCGCTTTTTCTAATAAGTTTTTACCCTGCAGTTTGCCTCGTTGTTTATCATCTCCCCGAATGCAATGATGTTGCCTTGTCAGTGTTCTGCACACGGCCCAAACTATCAATACCTATCTACAATGCTGTTGGCAGCGACCGAAAGCTTCCAGTCCAAGCTTCGCTTCAAACGATACCGTCAGCAACTGTCAGTCCATTCGGTGAAAGTACGAACACAAACTTTCTCTTCTGGTCGCTCGATTTGGTACGGAGCGCAAATCAATTACAGCAAACCAAAACTGGAGAAAAACTTTGCACCGCGCCCACTCCTGTCCACCGTAAATGAGGCCGAAGAAAGCGGAAAACGTTGATCAAATTGAGTGCGACCGAGTCTATTTTCAACCCCGGTGGCCGGATATGTGTGAACGGCATTTCGCGTCGCACTTTGCTCGTCAGTTATAGTCACGTAGTAATGATTAGCAGCGGTACGTGTAGGTTCCGGCAGACTCAAAACAGCACACGATGGAGGATGAACATATTGGTTGTGTAGCATCTTTTCCCCGCCTTCGACCTGATTCTGAAGCATGAGCCTTTTTACAACGCAATCGATGACGCAAAACGGGCTGCCGGGATTGCGGTTCTCGAATGTCGACACACGGTGTAAGTGATATTTTATGAATGTTCCTCGCAATCGACACATGGTTTATTCCGGAGCAACTTAAAGGTAGTTTGTCGGAAAAGCGATATCATTTTCGTAAGAATGTAGGGTATAACGGGCTTAAAACAATGATAGGCGTATTCTCTAGCCCGTAAAGTATAGGCCGTGGGTGCGCCTAAAGGTATGCACACTATGTATCTATACATTACATACCTTTAGGCGAAAATTTACCTCACTCATCTCATTTCAGTGAACAAAAACACATTTCATGAGTGGTTTAAGAGTTTAATATATTTTATAATTGTGTTATAATGTAAATCGAACTGCAAACTTATTTCTCTACGTTCAAAAATGACACAAAAATGAATCGATCCTATAGTGAATTGAATAGGTATGAATCTTTGTTGTACATTCAGACTTATTTACAATTGTTTAAGGACTCAATCCTTCATTATACTAGATTGTTCATCAATTATTCATTAAAATATCATGTGACTTAATATTTGCTTCGATATTTCATTTCATCCAAGTATTTCTTGAAAAGTTTCTTTCTATAAACGCCTAAAAGTATGCAACTTGTGATGCAAAATTACCTGAACGCGATCAAAACCGTCGACTTTCCGTTTTTGAACAACTTTTTCCCCAATACATCTACTTTATCAAAATGTAACGTTTTCGGTGCAAATTTGGCCCAACTTTCTCCCAGTGCAGTGCAGCAAAAACGGTGCATGTCAAATGCATACCCGCAACATAAACTGACCACATCCTACCACGTGTTTGCCGGCGAAACCTCAATCAAACTCATCACTTTTCAAGTTTTGCGCAACGTAATTACGATGTAAGCGCTACATTGTGCAACCGGTGCCGATAAAACGATTAACCTACTCCTGCTGGAACCTGCAGAAGACTGCAGAGTAGACTCGCCTGACCACATACACACACCCACACTGCTCGTGCCTGAAGAACACCAAAGTCATGTTCAGAGCTGTTTCTACAACCTATGGTCAGCACAAAATTACCACCAAACGTACGCTGGGCTTCATGAAAGGAGGACTTATTTAACGGGCCGCCCCACCGGTCGCTTTTTCTAATAAGTTTTTACCCTGCAGTTTGCCTCGTTGTTTATCATCTCCCCGAATGCAATGATGTTGCCTTGTCAGTGTTCTGCACACGGCCCAAACTATCAATACCTATCTACAATGCTGTTGGCAGCGACCGAAAGCTTCCAGTCCAAGCTTCGCTTCAAACGATACCGTCAGCAACTGTCAGTCCATTCGGTGAAAGTACGAACACAAACTTTCTCTTCTGGTCGCTCGATTTGGTACGGAGCGCAAATCAATTACAGCAAACCAAAACTGGAGAAAAACTTTGCACCGCGCCCACTCCTGTCCACCGTAAATGAGGCCGAAGAAAGCGGAAAACGTTGATCAAATTGAGTGCGACCGAGTCTATTTTCAACCCCGGTGGCCGGATATGTGTGAACGGCATTTCGCGTCGCACTTTGCTCGTCAGTTATAGTCACGTAGTAATGATTAGCAGCGGTACGTGTAGGTTCCGGCAGACTCAAAACAGCACACGATGGAGGATGAACATATTGGTTGTGTAGCATCTTTTCCCCGCCTTCGACCTGATTCTGAAGCATGAGCCTTTTTACAACGCAATCGATGACGCAAAACGGGCTGCCGGGATTGCGGTTCTCGAATGTCGACACACGGTGTAAGTGATATTTTATGAATGTTCCTCGCAATCGACACATGGTTTATTCCGGAGCAACTTAAAGGTAGTTTGTCGGAAAAGCGATATCATTTTCGTAAGAATGTAGGGTATAACGGGCTTAAAACAATGATAGGCGTATTCTCTAGCCCGTAAAGTATAGGCCGTGGGTGCGCCTAAAGGTATGCACACTATGTATCTATACATTACATACCTTTAGGCGAAAATTTACCTCACTCATCTCATTTCAGTGAACAAAAACACATTTCATGAGTGGTTTAAGAGTTTAATATATTTTATAATTGTGTTATAATGTAAATCGAACTGCAAACTTATTTCTCTACGTTCAAAAATGACACAAAAATGAATCGTTTGGAATAGTTCCTTTGGAGTAAGTTCTATTTATACACACTATCATAAGGTACTATTCACCGTATTGCGCATTGGTAATGTGAGATGGTTTAATCCCTGCATTCAGCGAATGCAGCTTCAACTTCAGAATGCGAACATCATTCAATATCCTAAACGAATCCATTCAGATATAATATTGAGTGCCTATTCATAGGTGCTTGTAGCACAGGCAATTGCAGAATGTACAAGATTTACATTAAAACTATTATAATATATACTAAAACCATTATTTGCTAAATGCTCAAAATTTTATACAGCTGTAGTACTTTTCAATTATAATAAAGGAAAATGTCACATTTTTCCAACAATTCAATTAAACGAAACCAAACCAATCAACACTCGAAACCAGCAACAGGTCTTAAATTGAATAACAAAAACAAATCCTTTAAACGGCTGCAAAGCACTGCGCTGGCGACAATGACTGGGTAATCGAAAATTGATGGCTTCGGGCAAACGCTGCCACACGCGCGGTTTTCCCAAGTACCGTCCCCCGACCAACCTTGCTACAGCGCTACCCTTAGCAAGACGCCTCTGAACGGCAGCGGTGAGCCGTGGCAATAAATATTTATTGATAAATTAAATTTATTGCTCCATCACCGTGTCATGGCACGGGTGACAAGACGCAAGATTATGACAAATACGAACATCCCAGTACTAAGGGATGTTGGCAGTTAGCTTTTTGTTGTTCCTTCCGCAAAAGACTATCAAGCAGCGTCGATCAAGACACCTCGATCCATCGACCACTTACGCACATACTTACGGACGCATGTGAGAGGCAATCAGTACAGATTGATTGTTTGTAATGGCATCTTGCGATGGAGCGGGAACAGACAACGGGATGACAGCTTCCGTGGGGCGATTTGTAACTTTTTTTGGAAATTTTCAATCAACGGTGTACTGTACTGATGCTGTGAATTTAATTATTGTAGAGGTTGCATTACATGTTCCACCAAGCTCCTGTGGTTAGCGGTACCTTTTTTCTTTATCACAATGTTCACAACCAATCAAGAAAGTGTTTATAAACCAACATCTTATTGATTCTTTCATATTTTTTTTCTCTCGCTCGACAGATCATGAAAATATCCATCTACAAGCTGCTGCTGTTCGTCATCCTCTCAACGGTGATGCTATGCTGTCACACGTCCGAAGCTGGACCGGCCCGCCAGCTGGCCAGCCTGGCCGCGAGAGCCTCCAAGATCCCGCGCTCGATACGGGCGCCCTTCCGCAACTCGGAAATGATGACGGCACGAGGCTTCGGCAAGCGCCGGGCTCCGATTGGCGTCAGTTTCGGCAGTGGCCGGCCAGCACACCACAGCCTGGCAGCGGGCGACGCTGAGTCAGCACCATGGGCCGAGGAAAAGCACGACATCAGCAAGCTGATGGAGGATCTGGCGAGCGTCGATCAGAACGATCCCCAGCAGCAACTGATCGGAGGAGATCAGGAGAACAGGTAAGAGCTCAAAGTGAGAGTAACATTATCAAGAAGCGGATTTTTACCATTTCTCTCTTCGCCAGCTTCCCGCTGGAGTGGTTTGCGAACGAAATGTCCACCAATCCGACACTGGCCAAATCGATTCTGCAACGTTTCGTCGACACCAATCGCGACGGGCTGCTGGAAACGGGCGAGCTGATGCCGGGCGCGGGAGCGAACGGTAACGAGCTTGGGTCTGAGCTGTTCTAAGAAACGTCTCTCCTCTTCAAAAGCTCACCCAAAGCAAAGTCATTAAAGGATGGCGTCGTCTGGTACTGGCTTAAACGTGTTTAGACTGGAGTCTGGAGGGCATGGACAAAAGGGCACACCAGCAGGACACTTTCTCTGGACGCTACACAGTTATCTACATCTTTCCGCCATTCAACCATCGATTCCTGCACAAGCAACCCGTTTCTTTCAAATCCAAATGAGGCTGGCATTACTCGTATTTCCCCCTGATCTACAACTATATAAACTTTCATTTGATTTATTGCAAACAAAAAGACTCCAAGAGCATATGAACTATTTACGAAATCTTTGAAAAAGAAAAAGATCAAAATCAAATGATCCTTCTCATCTCCTTCTCTCTCTCTCTCTCTTACACCCCTAGAGGTAAAGCAACAGAGCGGCACTACAATGCACGACAACACGCCAAAGCGCCGGAAAGCGCCACCAATAATGGCTGGGTATTGGGTGTTGCGCTTTCCGGCGTTTTCCCCGCAGTTGTCTTGTTTGATTCTTTCGTTTGTACAAACCGTTTGTCACAATCTCCGTTGTTTGCGCGTTTTTGTTAGCTGAAATACACACTGGCTGGTGGTGTGGTGTGGTGTGTAATACATTTGCCTATGTTTTGTAGCATACACTAGTCGGTAAGAAGAAGCCAACCAAGGCGACATTACTTTAGCGCACAAATAAGAAAGGAAAAGGAAGTAAGAATTCTAATTGAAAGAGAGAGAAAATACACAAACACAAACCAAATCTTACGCACCCGTTTAGTGTGAATATGTGTAAAGTGGGGAAGTGGTAAAAAAGGGGGAGGGAAAGTTCATTTAATAACAACCAAGCTGAGAATGTTGTAGTATGAAGGATTGAAGGAGAAGACAGAAGTGTAGTGAAATGTTAAAATAAAACAACATTGCAAACACAAAACATAAAAAATAGCAACAAAATTGAGCAACAAACACCGGCAAAACAGACACACACACACACCAAACAAAACACAGTTGTAAAATAACGAGCGAGAAATATATTGGGTTTGAAACAGCAACAAGAGCAACATCGTTGATTTACTTTTACTGTATGGTTTCTTGCGCAATTGAGAATGATTTAATAAAGCTTGACTGTTGTAATTTAAAACATTTTCTAAAAAGGGGAATACAAATATATGCTTCTGAGCCAAAGTGCCAAGGTGTAAGCCACGGTAAGGTGCTTCATTAGCCACTTCATTAAGAAAGTTTTGCCCGAGCTGCACGCAATTCAATGTTGAAAGGTAAAGCTAAAAGTAAAAAGTTGGAAAACTGCAGCTGAAAAGATGAAACAACGAACAGCAGCTAAACAGCACAGCAAGAACAAAAAGACACAGAAACTGATTAAAAACAGTTAAACAATCAAAGCAGCCTTTGGAATGCACTATGGCTACCTTACAGCCGCTCATCATCGCCAGCATTATCGTTGATGGAAAGAGAGGGCTCATGTTTATCATTGAGAATTTCCCACTCCTTGTCCTTGTCCTTGTCCTCTTTCTCGGAGAAGTTTATCTATGCGAAGGAATGTGTCATTATGTTTACCGAACAAACCACCCCCCGCCCCATCGACAAAGATCAAAGCCCGACGAAAAGGATTGCAAAGTCGTCATCACAACAACCCACGGGCATTGGCCCGGTCCGCAGTACTTCCGGTACTTCGAATAGCTTTCATTGTTGATCGATATCGGGCGAGGTGCAACTACGGGGAAACATGCTAACACACTCGTGCCGGATACACCGTTCCCACCATACACACCCTACCCCCTCATGTCCAGCAGAAGGACAGTGGAACAACACTCTTCAGTTAGTCATCAGATCGTATCAAGATGCAGATGCAGATCAAGGTAAATGCCATTTCGATGTTCCCGAGGTGTGTTTGTGTTTATGTTTGGGTGAGTGCTGGACACTGTCCAGCAGCTTACAATCGTTCTGGCAGCTAGTTGTTTTGATTGATAAAAAAAACACTCACACACACACACTGTACCAGCAATCGAGTGAGTCATCGCGGGCCATTGTACATTCCATACATTAACGTGCGAAGGATAACAACGGCATTCGTCCGGTGGGAATAACCATCCTCAACGATGGTCTCGAAGGTGCTATAAATACGAAAGACATTGAACGGTGAGGCACCATTCAGGCACGGTTTACGCTGGTCGGTGATAGGTTGCTTTAATTTTCGATCCACGGAGCACTGTAATCAAACAACGCACACACGGAGGTGGACAGTTTCTTTCACCATGAACGGTAAGTCGAGCAGGCTTAGGCCTGTGTGGCTAGTGTGCCTTCAGTGATTAACCAGCCTTCTGTGCAGTGTTTCAGCCATTGCTGACGATCGCGGTGCTGCTGCTGGTGTGTGGCATTGCGCTGCCTGCCCATGCCGATACGTTCAAGTACGAAGATGGCATTCCGGATGGGCGCTGCCCGCAGTACGACAACCCAATGAGCCCGGTCCATCTCGCCATCCCGACCGATTGTACCAAGTTTCAGAAGTGCTTCAACGGGCGTGCCTTCACGATCAGCTGCCCGCCCGGCCAAGAGTACGGTGTGCAGCTGCAGCGCTGTGACTATCCCATCTTTGCCCGCTGCCAGCAGGGTTATGTGAAGCCACAGCCGGCCGGCTTTAGCTACGATGCGGGACAGGTCGATACACGGTGCCCGCGGTTCGATGATCCAATGAATCCGACTCACCTGGCGCACCCCACGGACTGTAGACGGTTCTTCAAGTGTTTCGATGGCCGCGCATTCGAGCTCGAGTGTCCAATTGGGCAGGAGTGGGGCATTCGGCTGAACCGTTGCGACTATCCGTCCCTTGCACGGTGCTCTCTGGGTCGGCAAGCGGAAAAGCCAGCCACTGAGAGCGACAAGCAGAAAGTTGTGGAGAAAGCCGAAGAACCAGAGCAGACCGACGAAGAGTCATCCGTCGGCTTTGCTAAGCCAGTGAAAGCTGGCTTCAACTACGATTCGGGCGTGAACGATGTGCGCTGTCCCAAGTTTGACGATCCCTACCGGCCGATCCATCTGTCCCATCCGACCGACTGTCGCAAGTTCATGAAATGTTTCGATGGGCGCGCCTACACGATCGACTGTCCGGTGGGGCAAGAGTTTGGAATGCGCATTAACCGCTGCGACTATCCCCAGTTTGCCCAGTGCTCGGTGCAGAAGAAAAGCCGTAAAAGCTTGGGCAAGGCGGCTGCCAGCGATGATTACTACTACGACGATGACTACTATCTGGACGACATTCCGCTCGATTCGGCCGAATGGACGCCGGAGCAGCGCGAGATGATTGAGGGCATTAAGGATGGACGCTGCCCGAAAACTGACGATCCGGCCGAACCAGTCCACTTCATCCATCCGCGGGATTGTGGCAAGTTCTACAAGTGCTACGATGGGCGCGCCTATCTGATCCTGTGCCCGGCCGGGCAGCACTGGAGCGTGCGGTACGATCGGTGCGACTACCCGAAGGTGGCCAAGTGTACGATTCGTGGTAGCTAGGATGGTGGCGGCGGCGTTCCGGATGAAGGGAGGTTAGAAGTAGAGTTAAGGAAGTATTTATTTGTTCGATAGACACACACACACAACACACACACATAGAAACATTCGAGGCGCGTGAGTAGATGCGTTGACAATAAATGGTACATACACAAAAGTGAGCAAATGAAATGGTTTTATCAAAAATTGTTTGTTGAATGAACGTTAGAATGTATTTAAGAGCAACGAACCTTGTCCGTTAAAGATCTATAAAATATAAAGGCCGGGCTACATTGATCGTACTCGCACGCGTAATTTTGATTTTCACTAGCGCATCTGGCGGCGGCTGGTGGAAGCTTTTTTTGGTCGTCGGGGGAAGGGTCGTGCCGGATCTCAAATTTAAGTTGTTTTTTAACCGTTTTTCGATGCGAAAACGGCTGGAATACTTGCACAACATATTTATCTATCAATTACAAAGCTATTTAGCTATAGTATTTTCTGGAGCAGTCCCAAATTGTTTGGCAAAATGCTTCGGTCAGCCGCCGCCAGATGCGCTAGTGAAAATCAAAATTACACCAGAGAGTACGATCAATGTAGCCCGGCCTTAATGACTCTTATCTGAAGTCTGAATACCCAAAAAATAATCGAAAACAGTTTCTACTTAACGGCTGATTCAGTAACTACTCAACAGATGACGCCACTTCAAAGAACTAACAAAGAGCCTACCCCCCCGTTGGTTGCTTGGAAGAGTTGATACCTTTTAGTTGACGCTACACACATGGCAACGTCAAATTTCTTCTTGTTCTTCATATACATGGCACACATCAACCATAGTCGATGATCAAAAGTCCTAAACTCCTTGGTTTAGTTGTCAGTAGAATATCTTAGTCCTTCGAATCGGGGGGTCTCGATCCAAACGGGACTTGAACTCAAGACGGACCCCTGTTGTTAGGTTGTATACCACGACTTGACAACTATACCATGAAACTGGTCCGACAGGACGATCTTAATACTGATACAGTATAATGAGTCCAATCATAGTAACAGGTTCAATTCTTATCATCAGTTTATTTATGCCTTTTGCACCCCCTCCCTTCGATTCTAATAAAAACACAACAGTACTCTTATTATGCTTGTTCGATTTTATTTTAGTAAGCTATCAAAAAGAAAACAAAAACTGTTTGCTCATAACTTTTCCTTTTTTCCACAGAAGCAGAAGCATTCACCATTTATTGTACTCTCACTGTTTCTAAATCGAGCATCTGGCACGTGCCGGATAGTCGCACCGGTTGTTCTTCGCGTCGAACTCCAACCCAGGCGGGCAGCTCATCTCGTACGCGATGCCGTTGAAACACTTCTGGAACTTGACGCAAGTGGTCGCGCTCGGGAAGTGAACCGGCTTGGCCGGATCGTCATCGCGCGGACAGCGCGCATCCATGCGGGTGATCGGTTTCTCGTACTTTACCACCACCTCACTATCGTCATCATCGGCATCCTCGTAGTACGATGGCCGCTGCACCGGTGGTTTCGGTTTCGGTGGCTCGAGCGGTTTGTACTGCATTTCCCACGGTGCCGACGGGACGGTTACGATCGGTTGTTCCGGTTGACGCTCAATCGGACGGCTTGGCCGCGGGGCAACTGGCCTTGCCGGTTGAACGGGCTTGCGATTTGGCTGAGGAGCACGGTCCACGGGGGCAGGACGATTCGGCACTTGCTGTTCACGCGGGTAGGTTGGCTGCACGGCCAGATTGGATTGCGCACGTGCATCCGGCTCGACTTGCATGGAGGCTTGCCGCTCTTGCGTAGGCATTTGGTACGGATACCATTCCTGTGGTTGGTACGGGTAGTAGTCTGGTTTGGGACCCTGTTCCGGCTGTGGTTTGCTCACACGGGTAGGTTCGGATTGAGGCTTACCCGACGGGACGGCAGGTTTTCTATTGACCGGTACTTGCATCTCATACACCGGCTCGGGCATGTATTGGAAAGACTGTTGGCCATAGTATTGGGTTGGATAGTTAGGTTCGCCGTAGGACGGCACTGGTCGGTACAGCTCTGGCCGTGGTGGATATGAGTTGTAAGCTTGCTGGCCCTGGTACGATGGCTCGTATCCCGCTTGTGGATTTCCATAAGTTTGTGGCATTTCTTGCACCTTCGGTGGGTACGGTTCCGGCTGTGCTTCTGGTTTGGGCTGGTACGATTGATGCTCTTCCTGTCCAGCTTGAGGCTGAGCGGCTTCCGGCTTCGGTTCCATCTGCCACGTTTGCTGCCCATTAAACGCAGGATATTCAAACTCAGGCTTTAGTTGGAACTGGTTCCACGCATCCACCACTGTTGGTTCCGACGGTTTGGGCAGTTCGACGTGCTTTTCTTGCTCGGGTAACCACGAAGGTTGGGGCTCACCTGCCACACCTTGTCCGTAGTACATTTCCTGATGTTCGTACGGCCAGTTGGGCTGGAAACTCTCAACCATTGGACGTTCCTCGCGCACCTTCTGCTCAACATTCGACTGTTCCTGAGGCCGCTGAGGCAAACTTTCAAAGCCATCCGAACCCGTTGCGGTGCGTGATGGATAGTAGGGTTCGGGAATCATCCAGGACTGTTCATTTGCCGCTTGTACCGCCTGACCGGTACGCGCTTGCTCCTGGGCAAAGGACACCGACTGGGGTCTGCCCTTGTCCGCCACCCATAGTGGGCGCTCCAGATACGTTGCTTCCAGGATGGTACAGAGACCGAGTATCACCGCTACGGTGACCGGTGTACCTACAGACATAGTGACACCTACGAGAGAAGGAGAATCACACATGCAGTAAACCGTTTGGGAGAATCTCAGCACCTATTTACCTCGCATTGTCGTCGTTTTTGTAATGCGTAGCTAGCGTTCTGTCGCTTTTTTGTTGCTCTCACTGGCAAATCATTTACATTTTATAACCTTTTGCCCGCACACGCGCTCACACGGGTGGCACCGCGGCACACGCTTCAGGTTATCTTATCGAAGCGCGACCCTGTGCATCGTTTTTAGGGTGGAAATTTTGAACCACGCTTCCCGGAATCGTATGGTAATGGACGTTTCAGGTCATGGGTAATGTGAAAGTTCTGTAACCCTCGTTTATCGCAGGACGAATCGAAAAGTGCGTAAAAAGTAGCCGAAACTACCGGTTTGCTACCGGAACTGCTCGACCAAAATTGAGACCTCGATGCTCAAGGTGCTGCACTTTCACCACGATGCAAAGAGGGATAGTGTCAGGTGATCGTCCATCGCAGGTAGGTTGGCCAAGTTCTTACTGGAACTTGCGATCGGAGGACGGTATTGGAGTGAGGATTAAGTATGACAAGAAGTTATGACAGCATCAGGAGGTAAGAGTTAAGCGTATGTCCCTAGATTAAGTGAATATCACGCTATAATTATAACAATATTACATACAACTCTCTCTCTCTCTCTCTCTCTCTCTCTCTCTCTCTCTCTCTCTCTCTCTCTCTTTTTACGATCTCCATCTATGTAGAGTATTTTGAATAAAATGAAAAGAGCAAAACATCAAAATATCAATACAATGTTTCATTTCCTGATGCTCTAATGGCAATCTAATAAACATTAATCAACGCTAGCATCAATTAGCCTGTTATGCAATCTCAAGGCTCGATTGCTCGATGCCCACCTTTACATATGCTTATTTATCGAGCAGCTGCTCCGGCACCGTAGTTCTGTACCGCGAACTTACAAATGTAAGTAATCGAAACCGAGAAATCTTTCCCTTGCGATAAAGAACGAGCCGACAAGATGCGTGGAACAGCGAAATACATTCTAACTAATAAGTTTGCGCGCGGCCAACTTGCGTTATGTAAAGCTCGCTACGCAAAAGATCGTATAAATAGACACCGGGCGTCGCTACTGCTTCACCATTCGAGTGCCACCAGTTTCGATCAACGTTCAGCGGAAGAAGCAAACGAATCATAAAAATGAAAGGTAACATTTAGAGGGCAGAGTTTGGTGTGTTAGAATGGTCTCTTAGGTTCTAACTGGGTCGTTTTCTTTTCCTTCGCAGCCATCATTGCACTGTGCCTCATTGCTTGTGTGTCGGCCCAGTACGACTACAACAGCTACTACCAGGTGGGCATCCCGCAAGACTACAACCAGCAGTACAACCAGCAGTACAACCAGCAGTACAACCCGCAGTACAACAATGGCCAGTACAACAACAACCAAGCCCCGACCAAGGCCATCCCGGATTCGCGCTGCCCCCGTACGGACGATCCGATGCGCCCGGTCCATCTGCCGTACGCCGGCCACTGCGACAAGTTCCTGAAGTGTACCGGCGGTCTGGGCTTCGTCATGGACTGCCCGGCCGGTCTGGAGTTCAGCGCACGCATGAACCGTTGCGACTATCCGGCTGTGGCTCAGTGCCGTGTCTAGATGTGTTCGCCCACCCCGTGCACAGCGATCGAGCGAGAACGACAAAACGACTGTAAAACAAACAGAAAAGCACAAACGAGTAATGAGTTATGGCAACATCGCAAGACTAGCCGGTGGTATTAGCTTACTTGTAATCAATAAAACACCTTCGTAATGCCAATTGAATTCATTGGTTACTGATTATTTGCAACGATATTGATGGTTGAAGTGACAAACTGAGGGTAACAGTGGAGATATTCGTTCGTTCCAGGAGAGGTTAATACTGTGGGAGAAATTAGGCCTTTGCAGGCAGCATTCCGGTGAGAGCTTATAGCATGTTTTGTAAGAAGTGCGTCTTATTTACAAGCTCGTCATGGGTTTTATAATCCCATTTATAAATCCCAGGTTTTAAATTTATAATCGATCGTGACAGAGGATAGCATTGAGGACCGATCGTAAACATAGCTTGGCTGTTGTACAGTACAGTGCAGCATAGTTGGAGGATTTCAGTTCATTCGAGCTTAGAAATTTATGGCTTCATGTGTTATGGACAAGACAACGACTCGACGACAGCAACGACGACATCCGTGTGCCTTCTTTCTAAGTTTAATTTGAATAATTTGAGCACTCGCTTACATCTGCAAGATTGTTCTGGCCTTATGTAGCACATATGGTCCTCCTGATACACCTAGATGCTTATTATTTAATCTTTCGAATCTTTTGAAAATTTGAACACACGAAAAGCTTATCAGTGCCTTTTCTGCATATGTCAATTTGGGGTTCTATTGACGCTCTAGCACTGCTTTCATCTATTCATTACCGAGTAAATTGCATGTAATGGTCCATAACAACTTCATAATATGATTTATTGTCAACTGTTTTTGGCTCGAGGGACGCTATGCCCAATAAAGTCAAATCTTGTGATGCTTCAGGTAATGCTAACTACCTTAATGTTTGGACAAGAGACCTAGTCTTCACAGGGTCTAGCAAGTTTCCCATCCACCTGCCAGTGCCTTTTTTTTGTCTACATTATTATCCCAGACATTCTGAGCATCCTCCCAGGTTAAAGCAAACTAACCCCGAAGGCACCCCCCCCCCCCCGGTAGTCATGATAAAGAAAGATTTCGCTTGAAGAAAACTAACTAAACCTGTCCCAAAAGTTCCCTATTACCCACATTTTGTATGTATTCTAAATACCTCCTTGTTCTTCATGGGGATTAAAAACGATGCGATCATGCCAGTTTCATCGAATAGTCGTCATCTCGAACAACATACCCGACTGGGTCAAGTCCCCCATACGCACGACTAACTATCCTGCTATGAGTACACTAAAAATTCACAGATAGCCAAGGACATTCATGGTTAGCGCAGGTCTAAAGCGTGACTAAGGTTGTATTGCTGAAGAAGAAGAAATAGATCATGCCTATATTGTCCAGGTTTTTGTCATCTTTTTCTTCTTCATTAGCTCAACAACCGTTGATGGTCAAAGTCTGCCAGTACCACTAGTGGGGTTTGGCTTTCAATTGTTAATTGATTACCCAAAGCAGGATAGTCAGTCCTACGTATGGGGGCACTATCCATTCAGAGCTTGAACCCACTCATGACAAACATATTGTTAAATCGTGCTATTCGACGAATGCACCGCGAGACCGGCAATGTCATGTCATTCTTTGTTAATGTTTAAGGAGACTTTAGGTACGATTCGCCTCTAATCTAGGATTATCTAAATTACCTTACAACTATCGAACTAAATCCGGTACAATATACCATAAGTATAGAATTTTCATAGAGGATAACGGATTGGCAGACGAAGGCACGAGACCGTGAGTGATTTCGGACACTCCTGAGACAGGATAAGATAGCAGAGAGGTTGTAGCGCCGGATAAGTAATAGAATCTTTCATTGACTTCTGCAACTATGAATAAATGAACGAAATCCATTTTTAGTCTGAAATAGACCAATTCCGGCTGGGCATTATTTGGGCAACACCCGGAACTTTGTAAAGAGGATGGTATGCGTACAACCAGTAAACAACGAACAAGATGTTCGGAAAGTACCGCGTAATGGTTCGTACGCTTTTGTTGCGTTTTCGTAGAACCGCGCGATAACAACGTACCCGAGAAGATACGATGTCATCGATAGCGGCGTAAAAAGCGTAGAGTCGATCCTCCCCCCCACGATGCTGCGGTGGTACCAATTAGTGGAAGCAAACGTATCAATTAGGCAAATTACTTTCAAAGTTTTGTATAAAAGCATCGGGCCGGCCAAGGAGAAGGTATCATTTGGTAGCAAGTCATTTCCAAAGCTGTCCCAAGCGCATCCCTTCAACCAATCAACAGCAACAATGCAGGGTAAGTCAAAGACACCTGCAGGGTGGATCAAATAGTTTAAGCTTACCGTTCACACGTGTTCTCGCACTCTCTTGCAGCTTTCATCGTTCTCGCTGTCATCGTGGCTGGCGTCGCGGCCGCCCCCCAGTACCCGGAAATGTCGTACAACGCGTACAACATGCCGCAGGAGCCCCGCTTCGAGGCGTACAACATGCAGCCACAGTACGACACCCAGTACCAGTACCAGCCCCAGTACCAGGCCCAGCCCCAGAGCGAGCAGCTGACCGCCGACGGTTACAAGATCGTGCCCGGCATCGTTGATGCCCGCTGCCCCCGTGCCGACGACCCGATGAAGCCGGTCCATCTGCCAGTGAACGGAAACTGTGGCAAGTTCATGAAGTGCTTCGGTGGCCGCGCCTACGAGATGGACTGCCCGGCCGGGCTCGAGTTCGGCTCGAAGGTGAACCGTTGCGACTATCCCGCCCTGGCCCAGTGCTCGCGCTTCTAACTCCCTGCTAACTAGCGGACAGCACACAATTGTGTGCAAAGTCCCTAGCGCGTGGCTGTAGATGCTACCACCGGAAGCATCCGGACATTGGTTGAATAAAGTATCTGGTTTTTGCTCTGAAATCTTTTGCTGGATTTTGTTTTCTTAACTTGGTTTAAATCGGTGCAAGCTTCAATGGCGAAAGACGCGCTCCAATGAATGATCATACAGATTAGAAAAAAGCCATCAATTTTATTTGGTCTTTACATCGTCGATGTACCCAAGCAATCGAAAGAAGAAGATAGAGAAGTAGAAAAAGACAAGAATGTTGATAAGTACTACCACATGTCCACGCGGTATTGGTGGTCCCGTGGTACAGTCGTCAACTCGAAATAGGCCCGTTATGGGTTCAAGCCTAGAATGAACCGTCCCCCGTAGCAAGGGCTTGTCTATACAGCTGCATGGTGCTGAATAAGTCTCGAAAGCCTATATAGGCTCAAATGTCCGCGAAGGACATAATGCAAAATAGAAGAAGAAGACACCGAAGATTCCCATAGACACCCAAGACGCCCAATTACTAAAATTATAATCTATTAGCTAACTACTAGAGTCGATCTCGTGGTACAGTCGTCAACTCGTACGACGTAACAACATGCCCGTCATGGGTTCAAGCTCCATATGGACCGTGCCGCCGCCCTACGTAGGACTGACTATCCTGCTATGGGGGGTAATCCATAAGTTACTGAAAGCCAACCCCACAAGTGGTACAGGCAGGCCTTGACCGACAACGGCCGTTGATCCAAAGAAGAAAAAAGAAGAAGAAGAAGCTAACCTACTCAACCAACGTCATTACTACACTTCTTAGTACTTCTAGAGTTTATGTCAATGCTGATAGTTACCTATTTTCGTGTAGACATTGTACATATCGAAACCATGCGCTACATGATTAATCCCCTTATTCCTCTTATTAATGGCCATGCTGTTATCTATAAATTGCTGTATGCATTCAAAACCTTTATCTTCAGCTCGTTCCGGCAATAATACATCGAATTTTCCCACCTTTAGTCTGCACAACACTTGCCACACAGCAAGTGATCTTTATTCACAGATAATACTGACCTATCCACGAGACGATTGGCACAAAGGTAACAAACCTCACAGCCGGCTGCACCGGGCCAATGCCGGGTACTCGCAACGGCCATTCTTCGCATCGAACTCCAACCCAGCCGGACAGTCCATCTCGTAAGCACGGCCGCCGAAGCACTTCATGAACTTGCCACAGTTGCCGGTGCGCGGCAGATGGATCGGTTTCATCGGATCGTCCGTCCGGGGGCAGCGCGCATCAACGACACTGACGGCCGGTTTGTACTGTGGCACTGGCTGAGGCGGCGAGTCAACGCGCGGTTCCTCCTGCTGATCGTTCCACGATGGGCGGTTTAAGGCGAGCTGCTCCAGCGGCATCTCGAACCCATAGTTGGCCTGCTTCATCGGTATACGTCCCTCAGTCGAGCAGCGCACGAGATAATCGTAATCACAGCTGCTCTGTTCCACATCGTACTCTAACCCGTCCGGGCAGCGCATCTCGTAAGCCATGCCGGACGAGCAGACCAGAAAACGGTTGCAATCGGTTGGATGTGTCAGGTGGACCGTACGTTCCGGATCGTCCACACGGGGACAGCGTGGGTCACGGGTGGCCAAAACCTTCGCCTCCAGCACGGTGGCCAGCGCCAGTGGGACCAGAATTGTTACAAACATACCTGCAGGAAAGGGAAGAGCTTTCCGGTTAAACACCACACTCATCACTCACCTAACGCTTTTAGTCAGGACTTTACCTCGCATTTTGGTTGTGTTGCAGTTCGCACTGTGTTCAAACTAAAATGGAATGCAATCACAGCAGGTAGAATGGAAGCTTTATATAGCGACGGCGCTGAAGGTTACGTTCTAGCGCGTTTGCCAAAGTACTACATGCCATTCTTAATCGTTTGACGTTCTTTCGCAGTGCGTTGTTTGTTAAAGTTAAAACTGGTGTACCAATTAACGATACATTACATGCTTGCGGTTGTTCCTTTTTGTTGTATGATGCGGCTGCGGGTGCTACCAAACAGTACCGTTGTTTTCTTTATGGACCACTGACTAAGGCCCACTGTCTCGGGTGAGAGCTATTCAGGGTGCCTGTGGCGAATGACGCCCTATCTTATCGCCTCTTCCTGTCGTCTAAAGTACACAATCGTCGAACTCGAAAACATCGATCGCAAATAAGAAAATCGAATTCGCTCAATAACCAGGCCATACTCGTGACGGTGATAGCGGCAGGCTGAATGCACCCGTAAGCCACGAACCCTCCCCCAAAACGAGATTGAGGATCTGTTCCAGCAATATCCTCCCATAAACTTACTATATCAGTAGCTTAGCAGATTAGATAGTGTAGTCTGCAAGCTTCCAACCATGCAGCCGGCAGTCAAACACACCCGAACAGTTCTGTTCCGGGTCGCGTGTTGTTCGGTTAGAATCGCTCTCCACGACTTCTGGTACGATGTCGGTACGTCTAAAGATTATCGCCTTGCTTCTGGTTGGCATGCTCGATTGCCTCGCCGGCCAAACGGTAGTTTGCGATGGTGTTGCGAACCAAGCTTTTCCTCACGAAAGCGACTGCACCCAGTACTACATCTGCTCGAATGGCAACAAGTATCTGCTGTCGTGCTTTAACGGAGAACACTTTTCACCAGTAACGTTGCGCTGCGAGTCACCGGAAGTGGCACAATGTGATCCTAACTTTACCACGTTGCAACCCAATCCAACCGGCCCAACCGGTCCAACAGTGCCAACCACACCGACCCTAACGTCACCCACCAGTTTGACGGTTGTGCCTACGCTAAGTACCACAACTGATTGGACAGGACCATCGCTACCCACCGTTCCGGAAGTTACTGTTACTGAGTCCACGACCGAGCAGGAAACGACAACCAGCACGATATCAATCGAGCCTACCATTACCGTTCCCACGGTTGGAACAGCCGCACCACCAACGGTACCAACTGCAGCGCCTACTACTGCCACTCCTCCCATCACCACGACGGAAGAGGCTACTCCTACTCCGGAAACACCTGATCCAGAACCACCTACTCCCACTCCGGAACCGCCTACTCCTACTCCGGAAACACCTGATCCGGAAACGCCTGATCCGGAAACACCTACTCCTACTCCGGAAACACCTGATCCGGAAACGCCTGATCCAGAGACGCCTACTCCTACTCCTGAAACTCCTGATCCGGAAACGCCTACTCCTACTACGGAATCACCTACTCCTACTCCAGAAACGCCTGATCCGGAAACACCTACTCCTACTCCGGAAACACCTGATCCGGAAACGCCTGATCCAGAGACGCCTACTCCTACTCCTGAAACTCCTGATCCGGAAACGCCTACTCCTACTCCGGAATCACCTACTCCTACTCCAGAAACGCCTGATCCGGAAACGCCTACTCCTACTCCGGAACCACCTACTCCTACTCCAGAAACACCTACTCCGGAACCACCTACTCCTGATCCAGAAACGCCTGATCCGGAAACGCCTACTCCTGCTCCGGAAACACCTACTCCGCAGCCACCTACTCCAGAAACACCTACTCCGGAACCACCTACTTCTGATCCAGAAACGCCTGATCCGGAAACGCCTACACCTGCTCCGGAAACACCTGCTCCGGAACCACCTACTCCCGCTCCGGAACCACCTACTCCAGAAACGCCAACTGCTGCTCCGATAACGCCTGAACCGGAAACGCCTTCTCCTGAATCGCAAGACCCTAATGAACAGTAGCATGATCCAGATATATTTATGATTTTGTAAAACCGGTCAAAGTTTGGTAGTTTGAACAAATACAACAAATATAACAGTGCGAATAGGTATACAAAAAACGCCTGCTAGGTATGCAATGCGTTGAAATGGATTACTTAGATACATTCTTTCATTTATAACATTTATTCCGTTGTTATCTAATATACATAAACATGATCCTTTGTTCGTTCGAATTCTCAAATCGTATTAGAAGATGGTGGCAAAATCCAGTATGATTCATCCGGTAGAGTTTACCGGTAGTGGCATGGGATGCGAAGCAAGTGCCACGACACGCCAACGTAGCAGATAGCAGGTGTACATTGCATACCTTCAGGCGCCATTGCTTGCATTCATTATTACAAATCATTGATCGCAATCCCAAAAATGTGCGAGTTGTATCTACAGAATTGATCGCGTAACGGCTAAAAATAATGATTATTATGGCGCTGCTCGAAGATAATTTCCCCGCTCTAGATTACATCACACTGAAGTCTGAGAAAATATACGTATTATCATAGCTTACACCCTTCTTGAACAGCACGGTCGAGCTGCAGGTTCATGATGGACGCCTCAGTATCGCGGTAGACGTGCCTTTAATCTGCACATCTGACGCGCACTGTTGCTGTCGGAAAACACTTTCGGCAACGATATATATGGGCGTATATCTTATCGCCAGAAACAGTGGATTACGCAGACGGAAGCCAGCATAGCGTTCGATTGGGCGGTTAAAAGGCTATAAAAGATGAGCTACCATTGCCACGGCTTCCAGTTATTCGGTTTACGTTGATCGTGCGCGATTTGCCACAAACGGTGCTCTGTCCTTCTGTTAAAGTCTGTGTATGAGTGCGTGTGTAGTTACAAAAATGTGGAAGTGTGTCATTGTGGCATTCCTAGCAACGCTCGCGTTTGTGAGCGCACAGGAACCAGATCCCCGGTGCCCGCTGGTGGATAATCCGCCCTTTCATCTGCCGCACGAAACCGATTGTGGCCTGTTCTACACCTGCTCCTATGGCAAAAAATACCTGAAATCGTGCCCCGTGAACCAACACTTCGGATTCCAACTGCAACGCTGCGACCATCCTTACTACGCGCAGTGTACCCTTGGATCGGGAACAACGGCTATCCCCACTATCCCGACCACAGTATCGACGGCGTCTCCAACTACTGCTCCAACGCTACCGACTACCACAACACCACCTACCACCGTATCTACTACTACGTCTGCCACTACCACTACGACAACTGCATTCACTACTACTACTACTACTGCAGCGGCCACTACTGTACCGACGGCCCCAACACCCGGACCTACGGGAGTACCAACTACCGCACCAACTACCGCACCAACTACCGCACCTACGACAGCACCCATCGACACCACTACTACAACGGCAGCCACTACCACCGTATCGCCCACGACCGTGGAAGTTCCCACCGCTCCAACATATACCTCCACCGCTACCATACCGACTGCCCCGAGCCCAATTCCGACGGCCCCAACACCTAGTACAACCGTGGTCGGTAGCACGACCGTCGCGGGCAGCACGACCGCCGATGCGACAGTACCTACCGTACCGACGGCCGGTCCGTCAGTACCTACCGTCCCCACGGCGGCCCCAGCACCCGTTGCGATGCATCCCCGCGTTCGAGCTCTGCGCACTAGCCATGGAATGGCGTAAGCAAATGCGCAAGTTTTCAGCCGCCATGTTCGCTGCTGCGCCAGACGTTTCACCGACGTCTGCCTACGTAGCCCAATCCATACCCAAACTGTATATCGCTTAAGCTTACACCCATAAAGCAATAAAACCATATTTATAATCTCCGTTAAAACCCGTGCGTCTTCGTGCGCCTGTGAGTCGTGGCGATTATTTAAAGGTGCCAATCAATTCCGTGCCCGTGTGGCGCAGCTCTTATCAGCTAGTCGAGGCTTAGTGTAATGGCCCAATACGAAGGCACCCTTCCTAGCAATAAATCCAACAATAACCACGTCTGGGTGAGAAACTGATCGCGTTAAATCTCTACTTTGTGTAGACTTTTGTTGTTTTTTTGGCAGACGATCCAAACTCTTTATCGGTGAAAGTGTGTGGAATGGAAGTTTGGGTTTGGCTCCAATTTTTAAATACCGTTTTCATGGAACATTACCAACTTTTATGACAAAAATAAGCTATTTCAGTTTGTTTTGATCAAGGTTTTTGACCGATTGCGATCAAACCAGTCTAGACATAAGACACCAGTATCGTACAGGGAAATGCCGGAAGTTGCTTTACCGTCTATCGGATTCAATACGCGTATTTCGTTTATGGCCCAAAGGAAGATTTATTACCCTTGCCTGATTTCGTTCCGTATCGCATACGATTGAGCAAAACAGTCAAGAAAACATCACCCAACTAGAAGGTTGTACCGAATTAGCTCCCATAACGGCAAACGTATCATGGCAAAGCTGGCTATCTTCGCTCTGTGTACACTTATTCTCCTTCTGCTGGCGTTTACTGGTTGTGTCGGACAAGAGGAAACCACCACCTTCAAGCCGGGCGATCTACCCTTCGTGGAGGTACTGTACAGGCGTATCCTGCGGCTTCGATGCCCAGAGGGTCAGCGATGGTACAACCGGCTGAAACAGTGCATCTTCGTCCCGACGGCACCTACAGCGGCACCTACCGTGTTCGTCAGTCTGTCTTAGCGTGAGGTGTACCCAACCAAATCTGGCGGGAAATAGAAGCACACTTTAAAAATAAACGTAACACCAGAAGCGTGTGTTATCACGTTTTTTTCTCTGTTTGTTTGTTTTGTTGCCTTTGTCACGGTTCACATGTATGAGAGAAGCCGCCTGATTACTGGTTAGCAGACGGTGGACACACTGTTACCGATCTTATCGATCCTCTCCGCCGGAATGTGGTAAGGTTGCGGCGAGCAAACGAGGAAGATAACGCTCTGTAACACTATCGGTGACCGACTGGCCAGTACTGCAAGGGCGACAGATCCTGCAGAAGCATACGTCATACAAAGGTAGAGTGTTTTGGAGCTGTTTTATTTGCTGTTTCGCGTCGCTTCCAGTGGTTGGCAAAGTGGTAGAAAGCTGTGGGTATAAGACATTTGTTACCACAAAATCAGGTGAAAAGAAAAAGACTCATTCCTTCCAGTCCCAACACACATTCCAATTGAGAATCGATCCCATCCTGCCTTGTAAAAGCCAGTGCGGCTTTCGAATAAACCAACAGGCAGCTGCTTTATACTTTGGTAATCTGTCAATAATAATCATCCGTTCTCTTCCATAATCTTACGTACCTTAAATCACCTTAATTATTTTGTAACGCTATTAACTGTTTCTTAATTTTCGTGAATTTAAAAAAATTCCTTTTTCCTCAACTCCTCAACCAAATAATAGCAGCACTTCACACATCCATCGATCAATCGACCAGCGAACCCTGCAGTGTGCGATTCGCCTATTTTGCAAAACGATGATGCCCCCAACACCTACTCCTCCTCTCGATGTACATGATATCCCGCACCGCAGGCGAACCAATCAACGGAAGTGGATTGCCGCGTTTCTGCTTCCTGTACATGGTCAACCAACAATGCGAGATGTGTTGTAGAACCATGCTCGTCAACTTGTCATCTGTCAGCGTGTGCACATGTAACGGACTACCGGGCGCGGGCCACGGCTACAAAAGCCTGCCACCGACAACAGGGCGCTACTAGTACTGGCCAGCGGATCGAGCCGGAGCCAATCAGCTTCACCATGGTCTGCCCACGATGGGTTGTGCGTGTGACGACGTGTTTGGTCGTGGTTGCGGCCTGCCTACTTCCAGCCCCCAGTGCCGCTCTCAGTGATCCCTGCTCGCAGAGTACTACGCTAGCGCATCCGACCGACTGTCGCAAGTATCTGGAGTGTGTGGACGACAAGCTCGTGCTGCTGACCTGTGGCGTTCAGTATTACAATGCATCCATCGGTGGGTGTACGAACGATCTACCAGCGAATAGCTGCCGCCAGCGCAAGGAGGACTCGATTGTCTCGCTCGACGAAACGTACCTCGGACGTGCCATCGTCGATCCGTGCGCATCGTCCAAGCCAGGCCTCAAGCTGCCGCACCCGGAAAACTGTGGCCTGTTTTACCAATGCACTCAGTCCGGCGCGGCCCTGTTCGCTTGTCCGGCCAATCTACTGTTCCACGTGAAAATGAGGGTTTGTGTTTGGCCGCAACAGGTGGAGTGTGCCCCGGGCGCTGATTTACCGACCGGAACAACCGCCGGGCCGAACACCACGCCAGGACTGGACAATGATGGCAACATTGTTCTACCCGATGAGATCTGTGAGCCGGGCTGCTTTCTCGATCTGCGGTGCCCGGTAGACTGTGATCCGATCCTGCCACCGAAAGCCTTCCCCCATCCGAGCCGTTGCGATGCGTACTTTACGTGCAACACGTTCGGCTACTCCTGCATCACCGAGTGTCCCGTGGGCATGTGGTTTAGTAACGTTTTCCAGCGCTGTGTAACGCCCAACCTGTCCGACTGCACGCCGGTCGTGCCGCCCATCTGTAAGGTGCCCGACTGTCGCCCGAACCCGGACTGTCCGGTGCCGGATACGGTACCTCCGACGAAGTTGCCTCACCCAGAACGGGACGATTGGTACTACATTTGTCGCGATGGAACGTCCTGCCAGATGGCCTGCCCGCCCGGGCTAGTGTGGAGCCCCATCTTCGAAGAGTGCACCTTTGATCCGGACGATACGGAAACTCCAACGCCCGAGCCAACGACCACTACGATCGCTCCCGCTACGACCACTACTACGGCGGCTCCTGTTACTACGACAACTACTACGGCGGCTCCTGTTACTACGACAACTACCACGGTGGCTCCTGTTACTACGACAACTACCACGGTGGCTCCAGTTACTACCACCACTACAACGGCAGCTCCTGTCACCACGACGACCACCACAGTGGCTCCTGTAACTACCACCACTACCACGGCGGCGCCAATCACCACCACGACCACGCAAATCACCACCACCCCGGAGGTGGATTGTCCGACCTGTCCGCCCTCGAACTGCTACCCGGACAACCGGTGCCCGAAGTGCGAAAAGTGTGACCCAACCTTCTTCCCGCACGACGACTGCGACAAGTTCTACAAGTGCAACTTTGGCCTCATCTGCGAGATGCGATGCCCGCCCGGGCTGCACTTTAACGCGCGCGAAAACGTGTGTGACTGGCCGTCCCAGGCCGGATGCGAGTATCCACCCATCATCGAGGATCCGCCGGAGAACGCCGCCTGCCATCCGAACCCGCTCTGTCCGCCCGGCAACGGGGTGGAAACGTTCCTGCCCCATCCGGACAACTGCACACTGTTCTACAAGTGTAGCTGGGGCAACGCCTGCCTGAAGGAGTGCCCGGACGGGCTGCACTGGAGCAAGGCGAAGCAGCGCTGCGAATGGCCCAATGTGGCCGGCTGCGACCCGAACATACTGCCAGACGATCCGAACTGTCCAACCTGCCCGTGCATACCGTGCCGGTCGAAGCGGAACGCTTGCCAACCGTCCGAGCGCTGCCCGCCGGCCGGCAAACGCAGCTTCTCGCTGAGCTTCAGCCACGAGCTGCACTGCAACCAGTTCTACGAGTGCCTGTCCGGCCAGGCCTGCATCCTCGAGTGCCCGAAGGGTCTCGAGTACAGTGGCGGTGAGGCACGCTGTGATGTACCGAGCAAAGCTCAATGTAGCCGTTGGTGGAAATGAGGGAAGGTGAAGTTTTAAAGGGAAGAAGCTGGAAATCTGATCCCCAGTTGTGGCTACCACTTTACTTAGAATATTATGCTAATCTGAATATCGCAAAATAAAGGATTAAAATCAATAAAGCTAAAGTTACTACTCGTTAGTCAATCCTCTATTTGAAATTAGTGCGTTCAACGCCTAAAGGTAGGCAATATTGTGGTGAATTTGTGCGTGAGCGACATCTAACAGATATTTTCAGTACCAATGCACAACATCCCGTCGTGAGTAACTTCTCTCCGCTCCATTGCAGTGATAAATGGATTAATGGAATGGACACACATCACAAGAGACTACGACATTTATAGTTGCCTGAATCACAATCCAATCGGTTATCCCAAGTCCAACGCCTAAATGTATGCAATTCAACCTCTAACCTTTCTGACATTCCTCAGGGACCTTTGAAGATTTAAAAATATCGAACACCATTTTCAAAGAAAATAAATATTTCGTGTGTAAAGGAACATGTTGGTTGCGATAAAGTGCAGTCTACTCGTTCCTTTGAAAGTCTACTCAAACCACACGCTCTGCATTGAAGATCCTGGTGATGGTGTTTATTTTTCTATTATTCAAAAGGCAAACACTTACAGCGTACAACCAGCCACGGACGCAAAGTCGCACCAATTGTTCTTCGCATTCCAGTGCTGTCCGGCCGGGCACACCTTCTCGATAGCGACGCGCCCAACACACACCAGATACTTCCTGCAGTCGGAGTCGTGCGGTAGCTGAGCCGTCAGACCCATGTTGCTGCGTGCCAGACAGCGCGGATGATTGTCGATGATGCGGAAGTTGTACTCCACAATCGGCTGCACTGGTTCGGGTATCTCCGGTTCAGGCACAAAAAGCACCGGCTGATGCTCATGCTGCACCATTTCCATCACCAGGGCAGGGGCGTGCTCGTTCACAGGTACTACCGGAACGGAGTAGGATTCTTCAGCAAGCTCCATAGTCTCCTCGTCCTCCTGTTGTGCTTTCTCTTCCTCCAGCAGACTCATATCGACGCCGTGTATGTCCAGCACTAACCGCCCGTCAACGCGTGGCGTCGCGCAGTAGGACGCATCGGCAAACTCACAACGCTGCTGTTGGTGATCGTACAGTAAACCCTTGGGGCAGCGTTGCACGATCGCATCATTGTTGCCCATACACACCACGTACAGACCGCAGTCGTTGGCGATGGGGTAAATCTTACCCATCGGCTTATCCCAGCAAACCTATCCACACGAAGGGGAAAAGAAAAAAAAACACAGCAATGTAATCAGTAACGCTCTTCGACTAATCACTTCTTCGCTCGCTTACACTCTGCGGTGGAAGCTGCTCGATTTCAGCTTGTTCTTCCACGGATTCTTCAATGACTGGAGGTGACGTCACGATCGGTAGCCAGTTTGGTAGCGATGGTTTTGTTTCAGCCCCGTTCGAATTGCCTTCCACTATCGGTGGCACAACCGGCAGCGGATCACTGGGGATGACGGGCAGTGGCTGTGGCTGTGGTACCGGCAACGGAAGAGGTCGTGGCTCTACCGGGGCAACCGGTAGCGAGGGCTCCTGTGGCACGGGTCGTGGTGGTTGAGGCTCGGGAACAACGGGCACCGTCTCGTCAAGCTCACCGTGCGTACAGGCCGCCATATCGAATGAGCAGGCGTGCGCTTCATCACTAAAGTACAGCCCCGGGGGACACGAAAGCACCTGCCCATTGCCGCCCATATCACAGATGACAAACTTGCGACAGTCCTGCAGATGCGGCAGGACCTGCGCCTCCGAACCGAGACTGTATCGCGTACATCGTGGATCAACGCTCACGCCGCTCACTGCCAGCACTGGCAGCAGTAGTGTAAGTACGTTCCTCAACATTCTGCAAACTGAATGTGGTAGGTAGCGCTATTGCTGCATTTTATAGAACCCACTGCTGCTAGAACTGGGGACCGGAATGGACCACGGCCGTACTCGTAATTTTCTCCTCCTCTCAGGTGGCTATCAGTGCAGCGATGCTTGCTCGCGCTGCATCTTACTGCCTTTTCTGGCACATCTTATCAGGCGTTATCCTTGTTTTTGCACAACCCGCCGGACCGAAGAGTCTGCTTTTTTTGTGGACGACGAAAACATCTCGACCCTGCCTGCCAGACATTGGACGCCAATTAGTCGACCCGGTTGTTGGACATTAATAAGTCACTCCCGCCATGGGTGGAACATTTGTTTTGCAAGATAATGTCGGAATGCGTAATTAAGATAGTATCGCGTTCCATCAGATGTTACGTTTGATTGGTGCGGTGGTACAGATCATACAGGTCCTACAGTATGCAATTGTTGAGTTGTCATCAGGTAGATGACTTGATTTTCAACCGATGGTACTGTCTCAATAAACATTCTTCAACTTTAGCGCATTCTTCCTTGTTCCTAGGTTCAACTCTGTATGAGTTGTAGGGTCGTAAGCCTATTAACCAGGCCGGTCTGGTGGTACAGTCGTCAACTCGTACGACGTAACAACATGCCCGTCATGGGTTCAAACCCCGAATAGACCGTGCCCCCATACGTAGGACTGACTTATCCTGCTATGGTAACAATAAGTCAAAGAAAGCCAAGCTCACTTCACTAGTGGGTACAGGCAGGCCTTGATCGACAGCGGATGTTGTGCCAAAGAAGAAGAAGCCTATTAACCAGGTTCTTCTCACGGTAGGCACTTCTTATCAAAATTGGGATTTCTATGGCGTCGAAAACGAGTGCTTAGCGCATATCTTCAGGAACTCGGATGTGTGGCATGGTTGCTACGATGGAGTTGGAGAGAATACATATTGATGGACATTAAGCAAAATTTATCAATACCTAAATAAACATCAGAAAATATCGTTTCTCTTCACCTCTTCTGTCCATAGATCCTCCTTTAAATCAACATTACGTTCATAAACTGAACTGCAATTTACATTGTGGTTATACACTAATATACTTCGAGAAACGTTGGGACGCATTACCATCCATGAATTCCAGATAACTAACAGATAGCGTCATTGCTATCAACAAGAATTCTTTCCTATGTTTCTCATCATTCATTCAAACTTCGAACGGAACGAAGAATGACCCCTGTCTTGCCAACCGGTCATCTAGTGCCGCACAATTTAGACATCATCTCGAACCTGCAAGAGGAACCTCTCCGATATAGGAAGCAATGTGGTAAAACGTTGACGTCATGTACACGTACAGCGCGTAATGATCAATACATAACACCTTCGGCCACAGGGTCTAACGAAACACAGCGACAATGTTACACAGCGACCGTGCGTCGTCGTCGTCGTCGTCTTCAGGGCGCTAGACGGGCCACCACCATGCTGCCCCGTAACGATGTTCACCGATAAAAGGCGAACCTTGTCGGTGCCGTGAACATGAACTAGAACTTTCAAAAACCGGTGACAAGTGATAATAATTAAGATAAAGCAACCAATTTGGGGACTGACGATTTGGGTGCGGGTGCGACACGGGGAGGTCGCTATTTTCCTCCGTACGGACGCATCGATGGCGGGAAGCCGCGGACGAAGTCGGGTTCCATTACCAGGGTCACGACGGTTACCCGACAACGGCCGACAAATTCTAAGAGCTTATGCCACAACCTCCGCTAGTTCAATGTTACGTTCTATTAAGCTTTTAAGTACACCTTCGCTACTTCCGGACGTGTCGTGGCCTGTCTCCCTTTCCATCAGCTTCCATCCTAAATGCGTCACACCACCATGCATGGGATGGGAACAAAGCGTGGACGAACCGGAAAAAGGTAGCCCTGTAGCTGAATGTTCTACAATTTGGCACAACAGAATTTCAGCATTCGCACCACCGCCTCTAAAACGATCCGCGTGCGACGGGGCGGACACATGAAAGAACAAATCGGGTACCGCGCAGGAGAGGATAGTATAAAAATTCTTGCCACCTTCCACGGTTAAGTCAGTCAGCAGTTCGATCAGCTTGAATTCTCTGGTGCCGTGGCCGCAAGCATCACACCATCGATGAAGCAGCTCTATCTGGCAGTGCTTGCTGCCACACTGCACCTTGTCCAGGGTCAGGGTTCGTGCGTCCCGGGCGTTACCTGCGAAACGTTCAACTGTACCACGGATGCCCGGTGCCCAGCGGTGAACCCGCCGCAAGGTCCAGTGCTGCTGCCCCATCCGAACTGTGCCAAGTTCTACAAGTGCTCCAATGGGCAGGCGTGCGAATACGACTGTCCGGCAAATTTGCACTTCAACCATGTTGAGCAGGCGTGCGATTGGCCGGAACGGGCGTGCTGCGACATGAACATACCCTGCCTGCCGCAGGATCCCTGCATACCGGGCGTAACCTGTCCACCGACTGGACCGTCCGATCCGCCCACCACTGTAACGCTACCGCCACCGACCGCACCCACACCTGCTCCACCAACCGCACCAACACCGGCTCCACCGACCGCACCAACACCGGCTCCACCGACCGCACCAACGCCGGCCCCACCAACCGCACCAACACCGGCACCGACTGGCTGCATTCCGGACCCGCTAAGCTGCAACCCGTTCGAAGATCCCAACAATCCAACCTTGCTGCCGCACGAATCCAACTGTGGTCAGTTTTACAAATGCAACCTCGGCGAACGCTGTCTGCTGTCCTGCCCGCTCGGTCAACACTTTTGGCCGGCGGGAGGCGTGTGCGAACGGCCGGAGGTGGCTTGCTGTAATCCGGCACTGTGTAACACGAGCCCCAGCCAGTGTGTGGATGATGTCCGCTGCCCTCTGATCGAGGATCCCAACTTCCCGACCACCTTCCCGTTCCCGGGCAACTGCTCCCGGTTCTACAAGTGTGATCTTGGGAGGCGCTGCCCAGTAGACTGCTGGCCTGGCACCCATTTCAGCGCCAGTACGGGACGTTGTGAGGCACCGGACGAGGCATGCTGCGATCCGGCCGTACCCTGCCGCGGAGCAACCGTTCGCAGCTGTGCGCCCGATGCGCGTTGTCCGCTGAACGATAATCCGTTCGATCCGACCGTCCTGAAGCACGCGGACTGTACCCGGTTCTACAAGTGCGATAACGGGCAGGCCTGTGTGTTGGAGTGTCCGCGCGGGCAGCACTTTAGACAGGATACGCCAACGACGGGAAGCTGCGACTGGCCGGATCTGGCCTGCTGTGATCCCAACATTCCGTGCACGGGACCAAACCCCGGCGTTACGTGCCGTCCCGATAGCCGCTGCCCGTTGTTCGACGACCCGAACAATCCGTTGCTCCTACCGCACACCAGCTCCTGCGCTCGGTTCTACAAGTGTACGAATGGGCTGGCATGCGATCTGCCCTGTCTGCATGGACACTTCAGCCAGGCGTTGCAGCGCTGTGAACGACCCGAGGTCGCCTGCTGCGATCCTGCCGTACCGTGTGAGAACACCACGCCTATGCCTACGCCTGTACCAACGCCTGCTCCAACGCCTGCTACTACTCCCGCTCCTACACCTGCTCCTACACCAGCACCTACTCCTGCGCCGACTCCAGCTCCAACGCCAGCTCCAACGCCAGCTCCCACTCCTGCTCCCACTCCGTCCCCTGGTGATCCATGCATTCCTGGAGTCACTTGTCCTCCAGGGGATGCCGGTAACTGCGTCGTGGATGCGAGATGCCCGGCATGGAATGGACCTACCCCAACGCTTCTACCTCATCCTTCAAACTGCGGCATGTTCTACAAGTGTGACAATGGACGAGCCTGTGAACACAACTGTCCAGCTGGATTGCACTTCAATCCTCTGATCAGCGTGTGCGACTGGCCGCATCAGGCTTGCTGTGACCCCACGATACCATGCAATCCTCCATGCATTCCGGGTGTAACGTGCCCGCCTACTGGGCCTACGCCTGCCCCAACTCCTGCTCCAACGCCCGCTCCGACTCCAGCTCCAACGCCAGCTCCAACGCCCGCTCCAACTCCAGCTCCAACACCAGCCCCTACCCCTGCTCCAACTCCAGCTCCAACTCCCGCTCCTACTCCCGCTCCAACTCCTGCCCCTACTCCAACTCCCAGTGATCCTTGCATTCCTGGTGTGACCTGTCCACCAAGTGATGCTGGTAATTGTATCCTATACAATAGATGCCCGCCACGAAATGGAGCTACTCCAACGCTTCTGCCTCATCCTTCCAACTGCGGAATGTTCTATAAGTGCAACAATGGATTTGCTTGTGAGCACGACTGTCCAGCTGGATTACACTTCAACCCAAGTCTCAGCGTGTGCGACTGGCCAAGCAGTGCCTGCTGTGACCCTACGATACCCTGTGATCCTCCATGCATTCCGGGAGTTACCTGCCCACCAACCGGTCCTACTCCTGCACCAACTCCAGCTCCAACTCCAGCTCCAACCCCAGCTCCTACTCCCGCTCCAACTCCCGCTCCTACTCCTGCTCCTACTCCCGCTCCAACTCCTGCCCCCACTCCCGCTCCAACTCCAGCTCCTACTCCCGCCCCAACTCCAGCTCCTACTCCTACTCCCAGTGATCCTTGCATTCCCGGAGTCACCTGTCCACCGAGCGATGCTGGTAACTGCGTCATGGATGGTAGATGTCCTCCCAGAAATGGAGTCACACCGAAACTTCTGCCTCACTCAGCCTGCAACATGTTCTACAAGTGTAACAATGGATTCGCCTGTGAGCACGACTGTCCAGCTGGATTACACTTCAACCCAAGTCTCAGCGTGTGCGACTGGCCAAGCAGTGCGTGCTGCGATCCAACGATACCCTGCGATCCTCCATGCATTCCGGGAGTGACTTGCCCACCAACCGGTCCTACTCCTGCACCAACACCTGCACCAACTCCAGCTCCAACCCCAGCTCCTACCCCGGCACCTACTCCAGCTCCTACCCCAGCTCCTACTCCCGCTCCTACACCAGCTCCTACTCCTGCACCGACTCCAGCTCCTACTCCAGCTCCTACTCCAGCTCCCACTCCTACACCCAGTGATCCTTGCATTCCCGGAGTCACTTGCCCACCGAGTGATGCTGGTAACTGCGTCGTGGATTCAAGATGCCCGCCCAGAAATGGAGTCACGCCCAAGTTGCTGCCTCACTCTGCCTGCGACATGTTCTACAAGTGCAACAATGGATTCGCTTGTGAACAGAGTTGTCCCCCCGGACTACACTTCAATGCCGATCTCAGCGTGTGCGACTGGCCAAGCAGTGCGTGCTGTGACCCGACGATACCCTGCAACCCTCCGTGCATCCCTGGCCTAACATGTCCACCGACCGGACCTACCCCAGCGCCAACCACCGCACAGCCGCCCATCACTCTACCCCCACCGACATTGCCTCCGCCCACTCTTCCTCCACCGACGCTTCCTCCACCCACGGTTGGACCAACGCCTTCCGAGCCGTGCGTGCCGGGTGTAACGTGCGAACCGAGCAACTGTCACAACGACATGCGCTGCCCGGCCCAGGACGGTCTAACGCCAACGCTCTTTGCTCATTCGGAATGCCACAAGTTCTACAAGTGCTCCAACCGAAAGGCCTGCGAGCACTCCTGCCCGCCCGGGCTGCACTTTAATGCGCGCGAGTTTGTGTGCGACTGGCCGGAAAGCGCCTGCTGCGATCCGACGATACCCTGCAATCCGCCCTGCATTCCAGGCGTCACGTGCGCCCGATCGGTGCGGCTTTAGTGCTACGACACTACGACAATGACACTCACGCTATTGAAACGATATCGAATGTACCCGAATCAATGTTTGAACGTATAGTACCCTATTTAACCTCTATCTATATCTTATTCACTTATAAACTAGCCGCTAGCAACAACGATTGGCACGGAAAAAGTATTATTTATCTGCATAACTGATAGTTTTCAGTGGCACCTGTTGCCAACTGTTAACCGATAGTTTAAGCCAGGTGCAGCACCTGCACCGCACCAAAACAGTACTAACCCTAACCATGATTAAATGCGAATACTAACCCCCAATATATAATCAACGCAAATAAATATATACAACTAATCTTGCAACTATTAAACAATGGATTATTTGTTTTCCCTTACCATTCGATGTGTTCCCAAGTACCTGTTGAACTGTAGGCTATACATGTAGACAAAGTAAAAAGGAGCCATTTTACGGTTCAATCATGCTCGCACGACACTCGTGCGTTCATGTCGTTCATGTCTAGAATGGACCTTCCCTCAACAAGGACTGATTATCTGGCTCCATGATAGCGAATAAGTCTCGAAATCCTGTAAAGGCGAAGATGTCCACATAGGAAGTTATGCCAAGTAGAAGAAGAGCTTAGCTATATTGACCAACAATAGACGAAGAGAAGCAGAACATCTCTTCAACGGCATTGGTTGATGAGCTGGGAAAGATTTGGACCTCACAACAGTGAATAGTCTGCTTCAAGATCGGATGATACTGTTTTGAATACAAAAAAACTCACTATACGTCTCAATACGTTACTTACAACCGGTCTGGGACCATCGATGGCTTTAATGACTCTGGAGTTCACTTATAACTCTGCTCAGCTTCTGATGTTGGTTTTATACTACTCCGTTGCTAGAGCGCAGTTGCTATGAATGCTTTGATCCATAACATATTTTCCACGAAAGTTTCCATCATGTCTAGCCTACCCTATTGTTGGACGTTATCCTTACGATGAAAAAGGCGATCGCATGGTACAGTCGGCAAGCCGTACAATCTAAGTACATGCTCGTAACTACGTCATAGGTTCAAATCTCTCGAGTTAAAGATTAATTTAATGCTGAACATGACCCCTTGAATAAATATATTCAGCTTTTTTTACTATTTCAAACTATTCTAGTAACAAATAAGTCAATATAACGGCTTATTGTACCTACGCAAGCCAACCGATAACAGTTGTCTTGAAAAATAATAAAAAGAAGATCCATTTTAAGAAGTATTTGATAACACCATTAGTTTGCATGTGTATGGGGAATAGATCTGAAGAAAAAATCAATGAACCGCCCCAGACATAGTAAATTCTTTTGCTTCCTCATTCCTCGCCAAATTGCCATTGATTTGTGCCAAAAGATGTGTATCACTCTTTCCATGCCATGTGTATCAGACAATGCTAAAGGATACTCTCTCACGGATGGGTACCACGACCTTGATAGGAACCGTTCCAAATCGTATCCGACCCTCAGCATATGTGTAACCGATTCGGTCACACACTAATGGCACAGACACATTTGGAAGACACTCTATGCCGATGCTATCCACATTTGCGGTGCCGCCCGGTCGCTGATTACGTACCCGCTGCCCGATAAGAAACACCACGCCGTCCGCCGACCGAGTGAAATGGAATCAATTTGTATATAAAGCTGCCGGCTATCAACACCCGGTCACAGTCACAGTTCGCCATCGGCAGCTTTCCTTTTTGTTTGGTCCGAGAGCGCTACCTCCCACATCTGCTCCACTGCACACGGAAAGTGTCCAGTTACTCCCCCCCCCAGCACACGCACACCAATTTCGGCAATGTATCTGCCACTCGTGCTCGCTGTCACGCTGGCAGCGGCCCTGACCAACGGTCAGCAACCGTGCGACCCTAGCGTCACCTGTCCCACGTTCAACTGCACCCCGCACCCGAACTGCCCGGCCAAGGATCCGCTTCACCCGGTACAGCTACCGCACAGTGACTGCACCAAGTTCTACAAGTGTTCCGGCGGCAATGCCTGCGAGCAGCTGTGCCCGGTCGGACTGCACTACAACGCGCGCGAACAGTCGTGCGACTGGCCGAACCGTGCCTGCTGCGACCCGAGCATCGAGTGCGGTCTGCCGGACGTGCCGGCGAACGATTGCGTGCCCAACCCGAACTGTCCGGCCTCGTCGAAGGACACGATCCTGCTGCCGCACGTCAACTGTGCCAAGTTCTACAAGTGCTCCGGACCGTTCGCCTGCCCGATGGACTGTCCGCCGCTGCTGCACTTCAACCCGAAGCAGAACGCTTGCGACTGGCCCGAGCGAGCCTGCTGCGATCCGACCGTGCCGTGCGATCCGTGCATCCCCGGCGTGACCTGCCCCCCGGGACCTGGACCCGTTCCTACCCCAGCTCCTACTCCTGTCCCGACTCCGGCTCCTACTCCGGCCCCTACTCCGGCCCCCACCCCAGCTCCCACTCCCGCCCCGACTCCCGCCCCGACTCCCGCCCCAACTCCGGGACCTACGCCCGGTCCGACGCCATCCGCGCCAGGCGAGTGTGATCCAGGAGTCACCTGCCCGCTGAACTGTGTCCAGGATATGCGCTGCCCGCCGCGTGACGGTTCCAAGCCCATTCTGCTGCCGGCCAGCGTCTGCACCAAGTTCTACAAGTGCCAGTCGGGCCGTGCCTGCGAGTTTGACTGCCCGTACGGGCTGCACTTCAACGAGAAGTCGATGGTGTGCGACTGGCCGCATCAGGCCTGCTGCGATCCGACGATCGAGTGTGTACCGGCCTGCATCCCTGGCGTCACCTGCCCTTAGGAATCCGTCGTCCGTGTCGGTACTGCTGCCAGACGTATGGATCACATTCATTATTAATACATACAACAACAACAACAACAAAAAACACACACACACATACACACACTGACAAACAGTTGGAGCATTGTGATTCCCTAATGAGCCGTATCAATAAAGTAGAGCAAATGTGAATGAAAGCGTGTTCGAGTGACGTTTTCTTTCGCTTCCTGGTTACTTAGATTTCAATGCTGAATTTTGTAAAATAGTACACGTGTTTCCACTTCCGCGAATATTGCGTTGTCCAGGATGATAGCGGAGGAAGTGAGAGGGAAGAGGAAAGGGAGGAAGAGACTCGATTGGAATTGGTTTACAATTCGTACTTAGACTGAGACATGTTTAGGAACGATTCAAGAATTGGAATAAAATAGGAATAAGTTCCATGGCTGCTACGGGATTAGTATTAGTTCCAGGACCGATATAGGTTTACGACCAGTTTCAGAATCGGTTATAGGTTTGGCATCAATTCTAAGACCAAACAACCTACTTACCTACTCCGATCCAGTAACTGAGTCCATTTCTGGACAACAAACCTCTTCTCTTAGAAACGGTCGGTTCTGCTTGTCCAATACTCAATATCTGATATCTCACCAGTACACTATTCGCACCCCGCAAGAGCGCTCCCAAGCGACCGTTACGTGCAGCCAAATTGTAGATAATAGTACCAAAACATGGTCGCAAACATGACCATCATAGATACGGGTAAACATTCTTCGCGCACTTTTCACTGGCGATAATGACGTATACCACCCACTCGAAAGTCTGTCTTTTATCTTTCCCGTTCATAACCTTCATGCCGTAACCGGAAGCTTTTTGTCTCCTGAACTTCCTATGCAGCTATCACTCCAAGCGAGGTTCGTCCCAGGCAGCAAGGTCATATTCGGGCTGTGTTAGATCGTACCTACGATACCTGACAGCGTCAATGGCCGCAACACGAGTAACGGTAACATTGTAGGCATGCAATATCTCAACCACGATAAAAAACAAATCCTTGTAAAACATACTGATAAACGCGTGTTCCACGTGGGACGTTACATGGCTCGGCTGGCAAGTTCGAGGTAATCACCGTCGAAAGACATTGGTAATCAGTCTTCCTAAATGGTCTTATGGTGAAAATAAAACTGTTCCAAATATAGCTAAAGATTACTCCTTACTGACATCTCGTTGATTGAACGATGCATCGTGCAGTGACATGGTCTATAAAACCTTTGCTACCGATCATTTGGCACGGTTTTAGTAACCGCTCCACCTGCTGGAGCAATATCATCTGCAAGACACACACCCTGAGGTTCGTTTGTGATCATCACCAGCAGTTCTTGAGTGAAGTGATTCGTGTGCTCTCGTATAGAACACTTTCAAGATGAGACAGTTCCTAGCGCTGGTACTAAGCGTGCTTGGAATGGCGCTGGTGGACGCTACTTGCATCCTCGATGCGCGCTGCCCACTGGTGGAGGATGCAAATAAACCAACCCATCTGTCACACTCGGACTGCAAAAAGTTCTCCATCTGCTCGTACGGCCAGGCCTGTGAAAAGTCCTGTCCGGAGGGTCAGCACTGGTCCACCGCTTTGCAGCGCTGCGAGTGGCCAAACGTCGCCTGCTGTGACCCATCAGTCGCGTGTGATCCCACCCTAGCCAACCCGACGGTGGTACCCGAGGCCACCACGATCGACACACCGGTGGCATCATTGTGCACTGCAGACGCACGATGCCCACTCTATGAAGATCATAACAACCCAACACACCTGTCACACGAAAGCAACTGCGCTCAGTTCTACACCTGCTCGTACGGCCGACGCTGTCTGAAGCAATGCCCCACAGGACTACACTTCAGCGTGCTGCTGCAGCGTTGCGAGCATCCATCCGTTGCATGTTGCGATCCTTCAACAGTCTGCCAATCGTTGGCGACTACTTCGACGATCCCGACCACTGCAGCCACCGTGGTCTGCCAACCCGATGCAAGATGTCCGCTCGTAGAGACCAATCCGTTAGCACCGCTGCTTCTCCCCGTACCGGGCAATTGTGGTGCGTTCTACAAGTGTCGTACCGGAGACGCCTGTCTCTTAGCTTGTCCCGCTGGGCAACACTTTAGCCAGACGCTGCAGTTGTGCGAACGACCCAGCGTTGCGTGCTGCGATCCATCCGTACCATGTTGATCCGTTTCCGGAAGCTGCTAAGCCGGGTGTGCCGTGAAATGCCCTTTATGTTATCAAGATGTCTTTCACAAACAGATCGAAACACGCTGATTACTGAAAGGAACAATAAAGATTTAGTACACTGCACTGGGTCTGAGATGTGATTGATTTTAAATAGTATCTAAGCAATACTATATGGTCAAGTACTTACTTGTTTATAGACTGAATTGTGCGCCGCCAGTATAGAGGGGTTTTTTTTAATGATTCAACTTCAAAAATTCATCGTAAAACGATTGCACGCTTTTTTAAGATCATTTGTTGTTGGACTGATCGTCTTTTTTCCAAAATTCGTCAAACAGCTTGCATACTTTTAGGCGCAGCGCCTTCTCGGTATAACGCCATCTGCGTGCGAGTAGCATAACTAAAGCATGCTCCGCGCTGGAATCTCGTCGGACAGCGTGCAATTGCAGCGAGTGCAGTCAGCTGCCATGTAAAAACATGAAGAAGATAGTAATTGCAGACATGTGGTGGTAAATGTTTTCGGATGAGTTATTCTACTTCGTCCATTTATCACGGGTGCTACCCCCAATTTGCCGTTACAAAACTCTACTTTTCAACGCACCGTGTTCCTCTCTCGGTGGCAAATTGCATGTAATGGGGAATCACTAGTCACTGACGAAATGGACACAGCGAATTGTGTTCGCGAATACGATTAGGTGAAAACAGAGCTTCACACATCGTTTTTTTTTATTATAAATATCAGCTATTGGTGACGAGAGTGGGTGTATAGTAATCCGTTCAAATGAAACTACTGAAACGGTCTGACTGGCTAAACGGTATACAATTACGATACACGGATTCCATGCAGCAAAAGACGGATGGGAGGGGGTTAGGGATGGTTTCCGTTGCAAGTGGTCACAAATTTAAACAAATAAATAATGCACATTCGGACCGATAGTTTAGCTGGAACCAGAAGCACGCTACCTAATTGATCGTTCCCAGTCGCAATCACTAGAGTTAGAATTAGGAATAGCATCTGGCATAGCATCTGAGCGCACATTAAGGAGGGGATGGGAAGCTTTGCTCTAACTTTTCACCAATCGTTCATAGCATTCGCCACTACTACACTTCACACTCTTCAAACTTAAACTAACTGTACATTCGAAGGGCAAAACCAAAACAAAACGAAGTGCGTTCACTGTCTCGAAAGCAAGTGCGTTCACCGCCGAAACTACAGCGGTTCGCCATTTTTTTTCTCTCTCGATCTATTCCCTGCCAAGATAATACACATTATTTGCTAAGGCGCGTAAATGAGATGAAACTTACGCTTATGTTCATTAACATTACCCATCTAGATCTACCGTACAGTTTTGCAGCATGATGTGGTCAAATATCGCTCACTAATTCGCTCTTTCTCTGTCGCTGTATGTCTAACTCTTAGCTAGTTTCCGTTTGTACGAAGCAAGGACATTCGACACACACACGTACACACGTTCGCACACAGTACATACAAACGCACAGAGCTGTTCTGGGACCCTAACTACAAACACCCTCTGTTGTCTGGCCGGTGGTGCTCACCCAAGCGGCTGAGCGGCTGTGCTGCTTAATTATGCTCAACGGTAGCTAAACAGATAATCTTCCACATCCGATGCCGTCGTCCAGGACGAATCATCCGAATCATCACCGCCACCGTCATCGTCTCCCTCATCATTGTTGTTATCACCGTCGCCGTCATCATCATCCTCGTCGTCATCATCGTTGTCGTCGTCGTCATCCTCTCCGTCCTCCTCGCTGTTTGATGCAGAGGAACCTGTTTGCGAAAGGTCATCATCATCATCATCTTCATCATCATCACCATCATCATCATCATCATTGCTGTCATTATTATCGTCTCTAATATCCCCGAAGACTGGAATTGAGTGGGGTGGGATGGTTGAGGTGGGATTTGTTTAACTCATTTCGCTTAGTCTATTCTCATATCTATGCTTGCAGATCTCAAGGAAAGTTCGAAAGCTTCAGATCCCATGTTTGAATCATCAATGTCGATAAAATATTAAAAATAAAATTTCTGCTCTATACCCAACGCAAAATGGAATGGAAAGATAGCAAAGGGACACCCGACTGGGCTTTCGACTTTCCTTGCGTGATAACACAGCATATATATGGATACAGGATTGCTCTTACTTCATTCTACGACAGTTGTACCGTTTTCTCGAGTCCTTCATATCACACATGTACCTCGAAGCTCAAGAAAGCGCACCAACTGGATGTTTCGGTGAAGTGAGAAACCCTGCATCATTCGCGCAATGCAACTCGACCTGCTGTACTTACCGACGGATTCCGTCTCCGACATCGTGTTCTCCTCCGAGTTTTCCATGTCCTCCTCCTCCTCGTCCTGATCGTCGCCGATGTTTTTCTTCCGACCCACGCTGTAGATGCGCACCACCGATTCCTGGAGCGAGTTGTACCCGCCCTGGTTCTCGACCACCGCAATCTGGCTACCGTATCGGTTGACCGCCAGATCGGAAATGCTGCGCTTCACATCGATCGTGGCAATGCTCGAATAGTCGTAACTGTCCAGCACCTTGAAGCTCGTCTGATACGCAGCGATCTCCGCCATCTCCGCATCCTCCTTGTCCAGCGTCAGCCCGTACATGACGTTCTGGGGGGAAAACTTGACGTGCGTCTGGTCCAGCGACGGTACCGTGCGCAGCAGATGGAACGTGCGCAGGTCCCACACCTCGGTGTTTTCCACAATCTCCAGCCCGTTCGGGTGAAACACGCCGGAGATGTTTTGGTTCAGCTTGTCGAACTTGTGGATCTCCTTGCCGGACGTCACATCCCACAGGACACCGTCGGACAGGATGAGCTCGTCCGATGGACAGAACGTGGCACGGTTTTTCGTATATTGATTGGCAATGGCCGGTTCAAACTTCATCACCTTCTGACCCGTGTTGATATCGTAGATCGTGGCAATCTGCAAACGACAGGGAAAGAAAACAATTCAGTCATTCGTAAACCCGATCAACACGAATTCTCTCTCACACACTATCGTTGCTCGTACCTGATTGGTCGTCGCCAGGACCCTATCCGGCGTAATGTTGGCAAACTCTACGTAATCTTCCTCGTCCCAGACCAGCTTCTCCGATATTTGATTATCTTCCAAGTTCCACAGCGCCGATATTGGGTACCGCCAGACGGCGGTCGTGAGCAGCAACCGGCCGTCCTTGCTCACCTTCGTCGAGGTTACGGCCGTCTCGTGGCAGGTGTAGCTGTGCTCCTCGTTGCTGTCGTTGAGGTTGAAAATTTTCACCTCACCCGCTTGCGATCCGATAACGAGCCTTGTTCCACACGGCTGTCGAAAGAAACGATAAGGTTTGTTAGCTTTAGTCCGGCAACCAGCAGCTCAACACTTACCGTAAAATCACAGGAGGTAAAGCAATAGTCCATCTCGGGCGTACGAAGTACCCGCGAGGCGGAAAAGTTCGAATGCACCAGCCGACGGTCGAACCGGCGCGACGCGAACCCAGCCTGGCGCCGGTAAAACCGGGCGGCAAAGTTGTTTCCACACCCGGACACCCGGTTCGGCCGCGGATCCGGACACTTGTGGGGCTTGAACAGATCGAACGGAGGGCAGGTGGACATCGGGTGCTTGCAGAGCGCGTGCTGATTCGTCAAATACTCGGTGATGATCGAGTGCAGCGTTATGTTGTTGTTCGCGGTTGTGGAAAGCTCGCTTGGTAGCGTTTTGGAGCTGGCTGTCGCCAGCAGCAGGAAGTTGGTCGCATCCGTCGCCGAGATCTGCTTCTGCAGCGAGCGCTGGGAGGTGGTGGACGTCGTCGAACGGTTCATATCGACCGGCGTCGCGGCGACCCGGTTAGCCGCCGGATGATGCCCGTTCTGGCTGCCGCCGGTCGACGAGCCGGTGTGCTTTTTGATCAGCTTAATCGGTGCGAGTGGTTCCGCCGGATCGATCGTGGGGCTGCCGTTGCCTTCGTTCATCGGTTCCGGCGTGGCAGCAACACCGCCATGCCCATTGGCACCGCCCGGCAGGTTAGGAGTACCGTTGCCGTTGCTTTCGTTGCTTACAGCGGCCAGCGCCGCCTGCAGATTAGCCTGCGCCGTGGACGCGTTAAAGGACGCATCGACCGTGCGGCTGCGGATGCGCGACCGCTGCATAATGTTGGTGTTGGGCGACCGGAAGACGAACGGCGAGTGAAGGGAGGCGGCCGAGCGCGATAAGGCAGACGCTGGTGGGTTCGGCAACTGCTGGAACAGGCTCGCACTCAGCCCGGACTCTTTCACCAGCGTGCTGGCCGTCTCCTTCAGCCCGCTCGCGATCAGGTGCTGGTAGATCAGCTGATACAGCTGCTGCTCGTTGAACTGGATACGCGTTTGGGCGACCACATTCGCCTTGTGGATGTCGGACAGGGACGTGTCTACCTGATTGCCGAACGTGTCCACCTTGCCGGATACGCGCTCCATCAGCTCGAGTGCGTACTTTTGGAACTGCACGTGCTCTACCCGCTTCTCCTGTAGTATCGGATCGCGCATCAAACCTGCAAAAGACGAGCAACAGAAAAATGGTGAAATTAATCTACCACTCCCAGTGAGCAATAAAAATAGTGTCCACTTACTCTGCAACTCGCCATGCACGAACAGTGGCAGCTTGCCGACGATCTGCCGCACCGTTTCCGACCGCGCCAGCCCAGCCAACGCACGGCACGCCATCCCTCGTATGCAGTCCGCGTCCGTGATCGGCACCTTGATGCGCATCAGCGCCAGCAGCACCAGAATGCCGTTGTTCGAGCGCACGCTCTCCCACACCTTCTGGATCAGCTCTTCGGAGCTTTTGTTCGGCATACGCTTCTTCGCCGAACCGTACCGTGCCAGCGAGCCGCTCGGACGATGGATCGGTGCGCATACCAGATGCACCAGCAGGGCGAGGGCCGACTTCTGTACCTCCGCATCGGCCACATCGCCTTCCACGGCACTCAGCACGATGCTGATGCCTGTCGATATGCCATCGTGATGCCGCACCGGCTCGACAAACACGCTGTGGACGCGCGATATGACGGTGCAGACGCTCAGCGCATCCAGCGCATAGCGTACCGTATCACCACTGAAATAAAAGCACAAAATAGAAATCTGTTAGAACCAATTTGTTCGCTAAACCCGCAACTCGCTTACCGTCCACTGTAACTCCAATCGAACGTTAGAAGTATGATGCGCAGCAACAGCTGCACACCGCCCAGCTTCAGCAGCTCGTCCACCGGCGCCCAGTGAGCCTTCATCGGGAGCAGTTCCTGTAGCGTGGTAATCTGCTGACTGATCACCTCCGGTGGGTTTTTGACCGCCTTGAACACGGGCTGCGTCAGCGTACCGGACGGCTCCTGCTGGCGCGTCACCTGGATGTACTTGTAGTACAGGTGGTTCTCGAAGTACTTCTTCAGCGCGATGCAGACGTGCCGGATGACCTGCCGCTCTGCCGCCTCCTCGTCCTCGTTCATCTGGTAGTCGTCGGACACGACCAGCAGCGGCAGCACCGCAATCACGTTGTACAGCCGCCGTATGCCGTCCTGCTTGTCAAACTCGTCCAGGATGATCTTGAACTGGCAGCTCAGCCCAAAGAACATCGTCGCATGGCAACGGCCCGAATCGTGCGGGCAGCCGAGCAGCCAGAGCGCGTACGACACCATCTCCGTGATGATGTCGCGCGGCATCTGACAAATGCGCTCCATCGCGTCCTCGCAGTAGGCGAGATAGTAGAACGCAATCGACACGCCGGTCGCGGCCAGACTCGGCCGCGGGATTTTCAGCAACCGCTCCAGCCCACCGTTCGCAATAAACTCGAGCGAAAACTTCTTGTGGCACAGCAGCGAGGCGAGATACTTGAGCGCCTCGAACGCGAGACAGGTGTCCTTCGGGTCGAGATGCTCGATATAGCGAAAGATCAGCTGCATTGCGTTGTGCTCGAACACGTGCGGCAGGAACTCCTGGTACTCGCCCATCGGTGTGAGATAGTTCAGGATCAGCATCTGGCTGGTGGCCGCCGTCACCGGAAAGTACGGGATCATGATGGCGCGCGAACCGCCCGCCGCCCGGGACGCTTGTGAGTTCTGTTCGCCCTCCTCGATCTCCATGCGATTTTCGTTGCTGCTAGGATCTGCTGCATTTTCCGGTTCTGCACTGTCCGCCGATGCGTCGGCGGTATCGAACGTTGATGTTGACGGTTCTGCCTCTTCCACTTTTTCCACCAGCTCGCTCATCCCCTCCTCGTCACCCCCCTCCGGTTGTGTCTTTTCCGCGGGGGACGATAGTGTGACAGCGCTCAGCATTGGCGAAGGCGAGTTCAGAGCCCTCGGCGAGTTTGCCCTCGACGATGGGGTGGTTTTGGGGGTGGTTTGAAGATGGGCCTGCTGCAGCCGATGCAACCGGTTCAGCATCACCGGCAGTAGCCGGATGTTCTGCTCCCGAAAGCTCACCGCTATCTCCTGCTCCTCCATAGCTGCTCCCAGCAGCCCGGTAGCGTAGCTTTGCAGCGGCTCGGGACTCGATTCCGCCCAGCTGTACAGCCGCTTGATCAGATGGTCGTACTCCACCTGGAAGACGGCCGACGTGTCCAGCCCGGGCATGATGACCAGTATCAGCCGGCAGGCGGCCACATTTAGCGCGTGCGAGCTTTGCTGCACATTCTGGCGGGTGAAGAAGTTGTCACGCAGATAGTCGTTCACCAGCCGCGTGATGAAGTGATCCTTCCGGAAGAGCAGCTTCAGCATCCGGCCCAGCTCGCAGTTCGGATCGGTGCGCGATGGGTGCCGCTCGTCGAACGGGTCCGGATCCTTCATCCGGTACGCTTCCATTTCCGTCTCGAACAGTTCGGCCAGCCGGGTCACGATCGGTTCCGGATCGTACCCGGGTATGGAATGTTTCTCGTCCCATAGCTGAAAGATGCGTGACAGATCGGTGCCGCTCAGTATCTCCGCCTGATCCAACGGCGAAGCCATCGCGGATGTGTATGCGCGCGTGTATGTGTGTCCTGTGGGGAGCGTGCGAGTGTGTGCTCTAACCGACTACGGCACTGTTGACCACCGTCCACAAACTACCATATCACCAGCACCGCGTGAGGGCAGTTCTCACCGCACGACACAAATTGTAAACACCACGCGCGACTGACGGCACTACGCACTTCGCCTTAACCTCACTTTCAATGCTCACTGCGAAGTTGGGGGGATTTCTTGCTCCGTTTCCTTATCCAACTGCAAAAAGGGATGAATTGTGGGGCGGATTCATGCCACCTTTACGCCGCAAACGTTCCACCCTACAAAGGGAAAAGGGAAAGCTATTATCAGCCTACTGGCCTGACGCGCAACGGACCAAGGAAATGCGAACAATTGCCCGGTTGTTGTGCTCTGGCTGTCCACCTGCGACACTAGGACACACACACACTCACACACCGCCGTACAATTGCATGGAAAGTTCTGGATTCCTGGTGTCGAATACGGGCGAATACTTACGGGATATGTTTCACAGGCACCCTGCCCGTGCGGGAGCCAATTGTACGAGAAATTAACGAAATTTAGGTTACCGTGCGATGGTGCAATTTCTTTAGAATGTGACTCACAATGCCTGCCGTGAGTTCGGCCTGAACTGTCAGTTGGCGAATCGCTCTGCTTTTGTCCGAGCATGCAGTGTGGCCAGATTATTTTGGCAGATTTCGGGAGGAGCACCAAAATTTTATCTGTAGTTTTCGGTAGGTTTAAACTCGAAATTCGTTTGAAAAAAAGTGTTAAGCAGGGGGGTAGCGTGCTAATGTGTGAAACGAAAGCTCCATTTCACCAGAATATACATCGGCATATGTAAATCGGTATTTCTGGTCACTCTGCCCGGGCAAGGGCAAGGGCAAGGCGAGCTTTTTGGCGGCCACCATTCAAAAGCCCTCGCTCGAAACGTCGAAAATCGTCACAATTACTGAAAAAACCTTCGCCAGCGAGGGGAAAACGCAACGATTACGAGCCGACGGTTTTTTAAGTAATTATGACGGTTTTTTTCACGTTTGTACCCTGTACAACACTCAACGGCTTCCGAACTAGTGGTGTGCTCTCTGAAGCGCACCCACGACTCCTATCTGACTCCGACTTTTGTTAGTCCGATTCCGACTCCAGCAAAAGCCGAACCACTTATTCCGCCTGGGAGTCGGCCGGAGTCGTTCGGAATCGAAGTCATTCGGATGACTCCGACTCCGGACAACTCAGAACGATTCGGAGAGACTAATGACGACTTCGCATGACTTTAAACGACTCCGGATGATTCTGGACCACTCCTCTCCACTCCGGATAACTCTGGACGACTCCGAATGCTACCAATGCACGCACTAGGACTCACAACATTGAATTAATTTTAAATTTATTTTGTTACCGAAAAAGGTGTTATGCGTTCCTTACACAGAAAAAAAAATACATTCCCTAATAGCCACTCGAGGGAAGTGCATTATTTTTTCTTCTCATCCTTTCCCTTCTCCGCTTTCGTGTCCTCCTTCTTGCCATCCTTCTCGCTCTCCTTCTTCGCCTTATCCTTATCCGCACCGGCATCCTTGCCCTCCTGAGCCTTCTTGTCCTTCGCATCGTCGCCCTTCTTGCCCTCCTCCGCGTCCCGGTTCGTCAGCTTGTTGTTGATCAGATTGTGCAGCGCGATGATGGATCGGACCAGCGAGGCCAGATACACCACCAGCATCTGATCGTTCGTTTTCACGTACAGCGTGTCGGTAAAGTTTTCCTGCGCAATGTCCGGCAGCAGGTTCAATATGTCCTGCAGCTGGTACACGATCTGGTGGTTGATCGGCAGCTGCCCATTGCCCACCTTCAGCAGATAGTGCTTGATGTCGCGCAGCTGTGCATTCAGCCCCTTCAGCCCCAGCAGCTGGTTCGTGATCTTCTGCGACAGGCTGCCCACCGTCGTGTCCTTGATGTCGCGCAGCAGATGCTCCACGCCGACCTCTTCCGCCTCCTCGGCACCGATTTCGCTCGGCACGTGCTCGAACGTTTTCGACGTGGGCGAACCATCGTCGTGCACCTCTTCCACCGCAATGTACGCCTCCGTCGGGAGGCCCAGGTCTTTCGGCTTCGCGTCAATGATGACCAGCACCGAGTTGGGACAGTAGCGCCGGATCAGCTCGTTGATGGCGATATCGTTCTGGCAGAGCTTCGGCCCCGTGTGGTACCAGCCAACGACACGCTCGCGGGCATTCACCTTCTTAAACATCCCGTACATGTTCTCCAGATAGTCGTGGTCCAGGAACCAGACCGATTTGTCTTTGTCATCCTCATCGAACGGCACTGTGAATGGGCAAGCGGGAAAGCGGAACATCAAAGCGACGCCGTAGAATAGAGCGTTTTACCAGCGCTACATACCTGCGAAGCTGTTCGACACATCCAAAACACCTTTCGCACGCCAGCAGCCAAGCAGTACACCGACAACGCGCTTCTGGTTGCCGATCTTGCCCATCCGGTTGAAGTGGTCCACCACGCTGAGCAGCACCAGCGGGTGCACGATCACCTTGGTCGTACTCAGTTCCGACGGCATCTTTTCACGTTTCACGGAGGGGTTTGTGCTGTAGCGGAAAATGAACGATTTAACACAACAAACAGTGCCAGAAACGAATGATTTTTGTTTCTGGGATTCGGTGGCTCTTCGCAATGACAAAACAAGTTTTCCGTTTGACGTTTAATGGCCGGGTTTTCTTTGTTTTCTTTTTCCGTTGGCAAGCCGTTTTGACGCTGCTGACAGCTTTCCTTGGTGGCGTACTGCACGCAAGCGGTAGCGTGGATGACAAATGTTCTATCGTAAAGCGATTATCATTTTTGTTACTTTTTTTCATTGAGAAAAATTATGAATTAAATGTGTTGCTTTTTCATCGTAAATTATACAAACATTCTATGAAATCCGCTTTATATTCAATAAATAACAAACATTGCTTCTCTCTGTACAAGAAACGTCAGTGGCACATTGCCTATTTTTCCACAACAAATAGTCCCCCCCTCGAGGCACAATCTTACGCAAAGTCGGCAATTGCTGCTCAACAAAAACACATTTATCTGTGTCTTGTTGGCTATTGCTGTCTTTAACATTTATTTAAACAGTGAAAGTGAACCTTCTACCTCGCTGCCAAGATGCCCTTCATGAAAGGAAAGGCTCCGATTCGGAGAACCTTGCAGTACCTGAATGCCGGCCAGCTGATGCTGAAGGATAAGGTAAAAATATTCAGCGTGAATTACAACACGTACGGAGAGCACCATGAAGGAGCCAGGTAAGTGCTTTGCTTACTTCCCTCAAGATCCGTTCCTAATAAAAGCCTATCCCATTGCAGAGATTTCGTGTTTTGGAACATTCCCCAAATACAGTACAAGAACCCGAAGGTGCAAGTGGTAACGTTCAAAAACATGACCCCGTCTCCCTTTATTCGCTGCTATTTTGGTAAGAGTTTGAGATCGAACTGTGAGCCTACCATTTCCATAGAACTTCATGCAACACTCTCGCTTTCCTTCGTTGCAGAAAACGGCAAACAGATGCTGATTGATATTGACAGTAAAAACCGGCAGGAGATTCTACAACACCTGACCACCGTAGTGGGAAAATCTGAGTGAGTATGGAGGTTAGCGGTCAGCCTATTGGTTCATGCTTTTAACAAACTTTCCTTCCCTTTCCACAGCGAAACGTTGAAGGCGGAAGCGAAGCTGGCCGAAAAGCAGGACAATCCGGCCAACTTTGGTATCGGCTGCATGAAGCACTGCATTTGCGAAGTTCCCGGCCAGTTGCCGTGCCCGGGTGTTGTACCCGTCCCAAAGCACATGCGAGGCAAGTTTAAGTACCAAATGAAGGAATAATCCCGCGCACGAGAAGGTCGGACGCAAAAGAAGGATAAATAAATTTGTTTAGTTTTTTAGCTTCTATATTCATGAATCTTTGTTCTTGTCGGTCGGTCCGATAGGTTTAAAGCTAGCAATACATGTTGTAAAGTTATGAGTATTCGCCGATGGGAGGTGGTGAGATCGTCCAGTCCGCGCACGCGACTATTTATGGCGGTTGGTGTGTCTGTACGGTGCGCTCCGGTTACCGCCACGACCGCCGCGGCCCCTGCTGCCACCCTCGTGGAGCGGTCGCTTCGTCTTCGGATCCATCCGCTGCGGTTGGTGGATGTTGTACTGGTACCGCTCGATGATGGGCCGCTCCGCGGTAGTCGATCTGTTGATCACCAGATCGTCCGACCGGCTTTCCAACATTTTCAGCTTCGCTTCCAGGGCTTGAATTTTGGTCTGCTGGCTTAGCGGACCGTTGGAGCCACCCTTCGACCCGCCCGCCAGACAGGGTATCTCGATTTTAGGCTTCGATCGATCATTTTCCTCACGGTTGACGTGTTTCGCCCACCGGACGACGATCGTTTTCTCCCCGACCAGCTTCCCATCCAGCCGGTGCAGTGCGGATTCCGAGTCTCGGTGCTGCAAACAAACATAACAAACGCCCGTTAGTTGCGTACCATGTCGCGTAGAATGTGTGGCGTGTTCGACTTACGTTCTCATACGTAACGAAGGCGTACCCCCTCGGATAGCCCGCTAGCGGCCCGGAGCGATGGAACAGCATGTCGAACTTTTCGATTTTGCCGTATTTTTGCACGATTTTCAGTAATTGATACCGATTGGTGGAAACGAACCGGAAGCAAAAGCAAAAAGTGAACGGTTAACCGGGGGTTTGTTCCATTATATGTGGTTAGCGTCCGCCATGAAGGCGACAAAGGGTTGGAGCTCTACTTACTCGGTGATTCGACTGTCCAGATTCCCAAGCCAAAGCCTGCGGTCGTCCTGCGAGGAGGGCTAAACGATGGAAATGAATAAGCAATGGATAAAGGACTGTTTGCAAATGGATTTAACACAAATAACTTACTTCCAAACGATCCATTTCGATGAAAAAAGCAGCACTTTTGTTTGTTTATCTTCTTTACGACAATTTCTCTTTTGTACTGCTTTGAGCTGTCAAACGTCGAACAAAATGTCTGTTTATAATCGACACTTCCGCACTTATCGAGCGGCGCACGAACAGGCAACTTGGCAGAGCACGAAGCAGCCCTGCAGCACTGACAGCCGGATGTGCGTGCTGCCACCCGTCGTTGACAGCGCGAACCACAGATCTTTTCCTCGGCATCCGTGAAGTTGACAGTACGTATCGGGCAGAAAGTTGGTGATTAAATTCGATTATTTTACACAAAGTACCATGCTTGGCTCGTTCGCAACGATGTAAAACGATGGGCGAAAGGGCCTCCTTTCGTAACAGTATCGATTGTCCCCGCGGTGTCGGACGATTGGCGATGTTTCGAGGGAAGCGGTTCGTGGCGACTCACAAGCGCTTCGACAACAAATGTGTTCATGTGTGCAGGGAGGCCCTTCAACCACATCGTCTGCAGCATCGTCTGCCACGAACGAAGCCGGCGGGTGAAACGATACAGTTTGGGGGTGATGTGGTGGTTGATCAGCATTTCAACTGACCTTTCCGTACGCTTGTGTTCTCTTTCAGTAATTTCACTACCTCCGTAAAGCCAGCCGACAGTCAAGATGACGAACTCGAAGGGTTATCGCCGTGGTACTCGGGACATGTTCTCCCGTGGCTTCCGCAAGCATGGAACCATCCCGCTGTCCACCTACATGAAGATCTACAAGTCCGGCGACTATGTTGACATCAAGGTACGTTCATGCGAGTCCCGCTTTAAACCGTTGTATTCAATTGTCTTACCTTTTTTGCTCTCTCTCTCTCTCGCTCTCCTCGCACCACAGGGACACGGTGCCGTGCACAAGGGTATGCCCTACAAGGCGTACCACGGCAAGACTGGCCGTGTGTACAACGTCTCGAAGCACGCGCTCGGCGTGATCGTGAACAAGCGCGTCCGCGGCAAGATCCTACCCAAGCGCATCAACGTCCGCGTCGAGCATGTGCAGCCGTCCCGCTGCCGCGAGGACTTCCTGCGCCGCGTCAAGGAGAACGTGGAGAAGCGCATGGCGCTGCGAGGCAAGAAGCTGCCCGGCTTCAAGGTGTCGCTGAAGCGCAAGCCGAAACAGCCGCGCCAGGCTCAGGTCATCAAGAACCCGCCGAAGCCCATCTTCCTCGCCCCGATCCCGTACGAATTCGTGGCCTAAGCGAGCGGTGGTGGCGCACGACTGGGTGAGGTTGGAGTGTGCCGTGTCCCGTGCAGTGTGTATATATTGTGCAGTTCACGGTCCTTTGTGTTGTACTGGTTTGCTGCGGTTCGATAGCTGCAGCAGCAGAAGTAAAAACAAAATAATTTTTATGAATTACATCCATAATACAAAGTACGTGATGAAAACCTGAACCCCTCTCGACCATCGGTTATTTGTTTTTGATCCTTATTGTGAGAAAGTGTTCGTTGGTGGTGCGAAGAGAAAGGATAATCTCGTACCTTTCATTTGAGTTTTAACAGTTGTTCGCATCCTTTGTACGAAAGATAAGGTCAAGTACATTATTTGAACAGTTGGTTGGTACTTGTTACCATTTTATTAGAAGTGTTCCTATCATTATTGGCATTTTCCACACTTGGCGGAACTGTTTCTTCTCCCCTCGTCCGCTAGGCAAGATGCGCATCATTCCTTCTTCACCTTCTCTGCACAGAGTTTCTAGTTCAAAGTGGAGTTTTCCCTTCCTGCAGCTTTCTCCTTCTATTCTTCGTCTTCGTCTTCATCTAACGGTGCCTTAGTGTAAAGAAAATGTATCATGTTTGGTAGTAATGTATTTTTGCTCGATTCCAAATCGATCCTACACTCTCCAGTGTCCTGCTTATCCTTCTTTTAACACGGTTCAGGCGCTACAGCTGCTGAGGATGGCCTTGTTTTCACACAGTTACCATGACAACCATGGTCCCAGAAACGAGTTAAACTTGATTGTTTACGGAAAAACAAAACCCAGCGATTCCTTCGATGGCTGAGCCATCGTTCCGCGCTGTCCTGTAGCGCAAAAAGAATAGGTTTGATTACTACGCTCGTATTGTACGGGCCTCCTCGCTACACAGAAAGAATAGAGCTTGCTCTTGCGTCCTACTTGCTAAATTCCTCTCCTTTCCCGTTAAGCAATAACAATAAGAATCACATTAAAATTCATACAACTGAGCGAAACGTTAAGCGCTCCGAAGCCCGGGCCGACGATGCGCAAAGAGAAGCCGCAAGCGCACTGTCTCCTCGATACGCTCCGCCTTCTCTACCTTTCCCCACAGCTTTGTACATTCTCTTTCGCCTTCGCTTGCCCGTGCTCGACACTACATAATATAATGATATATTACACATCTGCTACACAATAAATAAATAAACAAAATTAAATTCACTAACATAACCACTAACTGCTGAGTGTGAAAGCGTTCGCGCTCCACATGCTCGCGTAAACCATCCAGCATGCTAATACCAAGGGGGCATGTTACCAAGGAGTACCAGGAAACATGCCACAAACTGTGAGCAGCAAACGGCTGGCTTATTCTACGCACAATCCCGCGACTGGTAGAACAGAATGTAACCCGTTTCCGAAGACTTTTGTATGTCCGATGTCAACCCGTAAAAGTCCTCGATGGTGGAAGCTTCAATTTTCTGCACATGGAAAAGAGGGAAGATTCATTAGAAATTGTAAAGGAAGGGAAATTTCCTGTCGCTGACTTACATCAACCATATCGTCGTCAAACAACAGCCAGAAACCGTGACTTTTGACGATGCTAATGTAATGGCCACGGTTGGGGCCCGAGCCGCAGTGTATGACCACCGCCATCAGATCGTACAGCCGGTCCGGATTGACCGCATCGTCGGACTGCGGGGGGAAATAAAACAATGATTTAAATTATACCATCCCTAATTTGGGAATGTTTTTCCCCATCCCCAACCCACATACCGTATTGAACAATCGCAGCTCGAGCGGGAACACGACCCGGTGCGAAACCTTGATGTGCCGGTTGTACTGCTCCATGTACTTGAACCGCTTCAGATGGAGGGCCAGTATCATGGGCAGCTTCTTCACGCGCATTCGCTTCTGCGCCTCCTGGTAGCTGCAGCAGTTATCACATTTGAATTTGTTATCGCTGCACAGCGTCTCGGTGTTGCTGAAGCAGCGCAAGCAGTGCGTGATGCTGGTGTTCTGGTCCACGTCCACCTGGAGGTCGAAAAAGTTCTCATCCTTGCTGCTGACCGTTTCGCAGTTGAGGCAGCGCGTCTCGCTCGTCAGTATGCCCTGGAAGATTTCGTGCACCCAGGTCGGCTCGGTGTTGCCGCTGTTGCTGCCGCCGCCATTGCCCCCGTTGAGGCCACCGTTCAGGTCCGGCCCGTTCGCCGCTGTGCCAGTGCCGTTCGCCATCCCGTTGCCACTGCTGCCTTTGCCGCCGGCACTGCCACCACCACCACCGCTACCACCCCCTGCCTTTGCCTGGTTGCGTTCCGCGAGTATAATTTCGTTGATGTGGTTGATGAGAAAGTTAAGGAACTCGTGCGCATCCTGCTGCATGTAGTTGTCAAACTCTTCCTTCTCCTTGCGCAGCCGGGCGATAAACTTTTTCGGCGCTATCGAGCCGACCTTCTTCTTCTGCGTCGCGATACTGTAGAACAGGTCGGCCAGGCAGGAGAGGAGCGTCTCCTTCGTGCGCCGGTTCTTCGCCTTGTACTCTAGCACCTTCTCCCGGAACGGGCGGCAGAAGTAGAGCGCCTGCAGGACCGAGTTGCTGTAGCAGGTGTTGCCGAACTGGAAACAGCATTGAGAACCGGATTTGAGTCAGTGTGTGTGTGTGTGTTGTGATGGAATGTGAAACTAGTCAGTGGACACTCCCTGGAGAGGGGAGCACGGGCGGACAAATACTCACATTGACCAGTCCGAAGTAATGCTCGTTCGGAGGGAACTGGTCTGACCCGATGTCACGCTCGAGTTGGGAAATGTTGGCACCCTGCAGGGGGAAGAAAGAGCGAGCAAAAGGTGAATTCAATGTTACGGCACGGGTCCCACCAACCAGTCCCCCTCAGAGAGGGGGGACCGACCATCACCAGTTTTGCCGATGCAAAATGACCAAACAACAACAACGTCACTCACCATCCTCTTCCAGTAAGATGCACCATTAAAACACCCTATTCTTGCTGCAGGCACGTCACGTCAAGAGGATCCAGGAGCACACGGGAAGCCGATTCAACAAAAGCAAGCCTGTTCTGTCCAGCTTAATATGTGTTTTTCTTTTTTCGCACGCAAACTGTTTGCCAGAGGAAATTTCCAGCGCCTTTCGGAAGGGGGAATGAAGTTTTTTCCCTGTTCAGGGCTGCCTCGCAACCGTGTTTGACGTGTGTGACAGCTGCGCAGCTGTCGCTGGTTGGCAGCTGTCAAGCGGGCTCGCCCGCCCGTGTGCTGCCAACTGTGCGGAAACAGAATAGCGGCGTTTTCTTTTCATTCCTTTCCGGTCTTCCTGTCAAACGTCGCGAAATTTTGCCTGCCCGATCGCTCCGAATTTTCGCTACTGCAGACGCACCCGAGGCAGCCAAGGATGGCCAAAAAGAAGGGAGAAGACCAGGACTTTGAGGAGGAGCCCAACTTTGACGATCCGGAGGGATTCGTGGACGATGTATCGGACGAGGGTAAGTGCTTGCCGCAAGTGGGTGCACCCGCCAGCGCACTGTCATCGTCATCATCGTTGATGCTGTGAGGGGGGTGGGGGGGGGGGCGATTGGTGTGTTGGTGTTGGTGGGCTACGTGTGAAGGCAGCTTCCATCTTCAGCCGCCCGGTGAAGAAATTGTCCTACAGCCAAGCACTCGACAACTTCTTTTTTTTCCAGAACTGCTGGGAGACTTCCTGCGGCAAAAGCCGTGCGAATCGGATGGCGTAGAGAATGTGATTGTCGTGGACAACATTCCGGTCGTCGGTGCGGCCCGCTTCCCCAAGCTGAAGGGCATCATCGAGAAGATCTTCAAGAATGCCGGCACGATCGTGAACGTCCACTACCCGAAGGACGAGGAGGACAACACCAAGGGGTACGCGTTCGTCGAGTACAAGAACCAGGAGAGTGCGGAGGAGGCGGTCAAGTCGCTGAACAACTACCGGCTGGACAAGCACTACACGCTGCTGGTGAACCGGTTCGCCGACTTCCAGAAGTACTCGGACATCCCGAAGGAATGGTCCCCGCCCCAGCCGCAACCGTACAAGGTGCAGAACGACCTGTACAACTTCCTGCTGGAGGCGGACGCCCAGGACCAGTTCTGCGTGGTGTCGGAAACGGTGCCCGGCTCGGTGCAGGTACAGTTCTGCCAGAACACGCAGCCGGAACCGACGGAGCTGCTCAAGCGCGAGCGGTTCACTGACACGTACGTCAAGTGGTCCCCGAAGGGTACGTACATCGTGACGTTCCACAAGCAGGGTGTCGTCGTGTGGGGCGGCTCGAGCTTCGTCAAGGTGAACAAGTTCGCGCACAGCAACGCACAGTTCGTGGACATTTCGCCCTGCGAGCAGTACCTGGTGACGTACGGCCCGAACGGCCAGAAGATCGTCATCTGGGACATTCGCACCGGGGCGGAGAAGCGTACGTTCGTGTCGGACGGCATGTCGAACGCGTCCATGCTGCGCTGGTCGCACGATGACCGGTACGTGGCCCGGCTGGTCGACAGCCAGATCCAGATCTACGACACGACCACCTTCTTCCTGCTCGACATGAAGTCGATCCGGGTGGAGGGCATCCGCAACTTCAGCTGGTCGCCGACCGACAACATCATCGCCTACTGGGTCGCGGAGGAGGTGGACGTGCCGGCGAAGGTGACGCTGATGGCGATCCCGAAGAAGACGGAGCTGCGCACGAAGAACCTGTTCAACGTGGCCGACTGCAAGATCCACTGGCAGAAGTCGGGCGACTACCTGTGCGTGAAGGTGGACCGGTTCTCCAAGTCGAAGAAGGAGAAGAAGGACAAGAAGGACTCGGACGTGAAGTTCCTCGGCATGTTCTACAACTTTGAGATATTCCACATGCGCGAGAAGGACATACCGGTGGATTCGGTCGAGGTGAAGGAAACGATCCTGGCGTTCGCCTGGGAGCCGGTCGGCTCGAAGTTCTCCATCATCCACGGCGAGCCGTCGTCCGCCAACGTGAGCTTCTACGAGACGAACAAGGGCCAGGAGCCGGTGCTGGTGAAGAAGCTGGAGAAGAAGGTGTGCGGCCACCTGTTCTGGTCGCCCCGGGGACAGTTTATCGTGCTGGCCAACCTGCAGATGGGCACGTTCGAGTTTGTCGACACGAACGATTTCAGCATCATGAAGACGGGCGACCACTACCGTGCCTCGGAGGTGGAGTGGGACCCGACCGGTCGGTACGTCGTGACGGGCACTTCCGGAAAGGTAGGTTTGATTTCCATTTCTTTCAATTGCCAAATGCGGAGGACCCATTAGGGAACTATTTTTGAAAATTATTCCGTCAATAGTTTCCTTAGTTTAGCCTCCAATAGCGTAATTAGTGGAGTAAGTCATTCGTCAATGCGCTTGTTTGGCGCATTATGCACGATGCTTGTTCTGCACATGTATTTATTACCATTTCTTATTCAAAAACTGTTGTGGCAAAGACATAGTTGTCTTAATTATCGCGCACTTCATCCGGAGGGCCCATTAGGCAACTGTTCTTGCAAATAATCCCATCGAACGTTTCCTTAGTTTACCCTCCAAAAGCGAGCTAGTTGAGCAAGTAATTCATCAATGCGTGTACTTGCGCATGATGTACCATGCTTGGTCTGCACATATATTTAATAAGAATCTATTTTCAATTCGAAAGCTGGTGTGGCAAGGACAAAGTTGAAATCATTGACGTGTATATCTACCGGAGGGCCCATTAGGCAACTGTTCTTGATGCAATCCTATCGAACGTTTCCTTAGTTTACCCTCCAATATCATATTAGCTGAGCAAACCGGGTTTTTAACCATTCCTTGATGCGTTTTTATTTGCGTATTAGGTACGATGTTTGTTCTGCACATTGGTTAAAGCGTTATTCTCTACCAGCTTTGGATAATAACTGAGTCATAGAGCGACAAGGGAAATGAAATTCAAATAATTCAATTGTTTTTAAACCGGAGGGCCCATTAGGCAACTGTTCTTGCTAATAATCCCATCGAACGTTTCCTTAGTTTACCCTCCAAAAGCGAAGTAATTGAGCAAGTAGTACTTCTACCAACTGCGTCATGCGTTCGTTTGCGCACTGGGACGATGCTTGTTCTGTACATAATTATAATTATTTTGTGTGAAAGAACCCCACAATATCCGATCTTTACTTACCTTTGTATGCTGATTTCACTTTCCCTTCCTCTCCCCAGGCTAAGGAAGACCAGGGCTACTACATGTGGTCATTCCAGGGGCGCATACTGAAGCGCGTCAATCTAAAGAACTTCATGCTGTTCCTGTGGCGGCCGCGCCCACCGACCCTGCTGTCGGACGCCAAGCAGAAGGAGATTCTCAAGAACCTCAAGAAGTACTACTCGCAGTTCGAGAGCAAGGACCGTTTGCGTATGACGCGCGCATCCAAGGAGCTGATCGAGAAGCGTGCCAAGCTGCGCGAGCAGTTCACCGAGTACCGATCGAAGCGCGTCAAGGAGTGGGAGGACCAGAAGAAGCGTCGCATGCAGTTGCGAAACAGTACGTACCGTTTGAGGGCCATTTTCCCTCTATGCAGAGTAGTGTCTAATGGATGGATTTCTCTCTCATTGCTTTCCTCTTTCAGACGTCGACACAGATACGCTGGAGGCTGATCCAGATAATGTAGAGGAGGAAATTGTTGAAATACTTGTACGTGAAGATACCACCGTCATCGAGTAATCCGTAGAAGGCAACCCCAACATCCTCGTCGTTCGGCGTGGTGTGTTTCGGTGGCGTATGTAAGCAAACCGCCGTCAACATTCGACCCTTGCGCTGGTGTGACCGCTGCTTTCGTACCGGGGAGCGCTGTCACACGTTCGGGGATCTTTTACTGCGGTGGGAGGTACGCAACAAGCGACGGAAGAAAGGAAGAGAGTGAAAAGAGAGGGTGGTTGGGGAGGACAGCAAATTCCATACACGCCGCGCACACAGCCTCCGCGCAACATTTGCTTTAACATTTTATAGACCCGACCAACGCAAGATCCTGTTCCTCGGGCAACGCAGCTAGCAAAAGGATACGGTTACAGTGTGTGTGTGTGTGTGTGCGTGCGTGTGTGTGCATCATTTGGAGCGAGCTCCTGAATGTGCACACGTGTTGTTTCCCGGCGAGAAAAGGAGGCTTTCGTTCAATGGTGTATGGGAAGATCCGGTTCATAGCAGACAATTGCAGTTGCAAAGTGACATTTTGAGGCAACTTCTGCAATCATCATCGTCATCGGGCAGTAGTCGTACAGCTTGTGTGCCGTTAGAATACCATCAATTCCGGTTCTATTTCGAAGTAGAGTAACTAAACCTATTCCTCAAGTAAGGTAATCGTGTACGTACCGTTCAGTAAAATCGAAAAAAGCGTACTATTAAACAGTATGATCATTAATAAATATAATATGCTATTGTACGATACATCATTGGACGGAACAGAATATTATGCCGTTTGTGAACGATGGGTAAAATTGATCCGAAATCTATCTAGAATTTATATCACTGGCATGATTGGGAGACAGAGTTCTATTCGAGAATTTTGTCAGCGATTAATTGCTCCAAAAATAATTACCTTAACGATTTTGGAACATTATTCAAATTTATTACAAATTTTGAAAAATCGTGAAAAATTCGGAAATTGACCCAAATATTAACTCATAAATCGTTCATACGCAAGAACCGAAATTAGTAATGTAATTTGTAGTTGCTTTAAACAACAAATACAAAATTTCAACAGAAGTCATTGCACGAAATGTCACTGCAAATGTCCTACCATCGTCTCCCGGCGCACGCTGTTGTGCAACGGGGGAACGATCGGTTGCGTTGACGAAAATAACACAACAAACACACGCACACACGCACACACGCACACACCAGAGCACACATTCTGACGTCGCTTCACCACACACGCTCATGTGCTGCTGCTGCTTCAACTCGTGTGGTGGTGGTGCGTCTTTAGCCCCGTTTTGCACGCTGTTTTCGTTGCGTTTTTCTTCGCCAAAAAAGTGTCGCTGTGGATATTCCGTTCCAAAAGAGTCAATACTCCACATGCTCTAAGCGCATCTAGCGGGCGCGGAACACTGTGTGCGGGACACATGGTGTGCATATTGTTCTTCCCCACTCACGCGCTCTCCCCCGCCGGTGCTCGCTTCCCATCGCATTCGTCTATGTTGCCGTGCCACAGGCAAGAACAACGTCGCGATAAAAGCGAAGCTGGACGCAACAGCCAGTAGTGCTGTGTGCGTTTGCAGTGTGCGGCCCTAGCAGCTAAAAGGGAGCAAAGCCATCAGCCCTCAGCACAAGCAGTGTGGTGTTGTTATATCCTTTCCGGATTAGGTGCGGGTGCGTGTGTGTGTATGTGTGCGTTGTGCAAGATTTGTGATGCATCACGGGGCAGCGAAGAGATCTAGTTGGCTGTGTGCTTGTTGTGTAGTGCCGTAAACACCCGTACGCCGCCCGGGGGTGACATCCGGAAAGAAAGTGCTCCGTTTTAGTTACTGTTTGATCTATATTAGAACGCAAACGCTGAAGCTTAAGGCGAAAAAGTGTCGTACAAACGGGTGTGAGTGAGTGTGTGTGTGTGTGTGTTGGATGAAAATTTGCTGGCCAAATGTTCCCGTAACCTTGGGCGAGTGCAGTGGTGGAAGGAAAGCAAGGCAATTGCATTTCCAACAAGGACGTCAAGTTTGCAAGTGAGTGTCATCACGGTCCGAAGAACGTAATCATCGTCCATGTGGGAAAGAAAGTGTTTCAACTATCAGCGGATATAGCGAGCTCCAGAGCAAACAAAGGGACTGCGGCTGGACCCTTTGGCTGCTTGTGTTTGACAGGGTCACCAGCAGCAGCAGCAGCAGTATTTTTTTCAGATAAGACATACATCCCTCCCCTTCACAACCACACATACACAGCTTGTTGTTTGTTTATACAGAAGATTCCAATTTTGAAGACCCATCCGCATCGGGAAACAGGTGAGTCGGCCAGCAAAACATCTTCCTCACCATGACCATTTTCTTTTCTACCACAGTAGCGCAAATGATGAAGCATTTGTGATCATTTGTTCGCGACAAACACGCTCATTTTCCCTTCATCCCCAAAACCATCATCATGTACGTGACGACAAGAACGGGACACACAAAACCGCTACGGCGGGTACAGTTTTGACGCAAGAATAATACACACGTACAGACACACACACCCGTCCATGGGTTGTTTGCGCGAAGGTTACGCACGCCGCAGATAACGGGTCGTTGCGTGGCGACAATGTTGCTGATGACGCGACCAACCGAACCAGCAGCTGATGATTCCGGTCAGATTCCAGTTTTTGTCTCATCCCTCCCCTGCAGATGAAACAAAAGGTTGCCCTCATAGTAGGCGAGCGACACCACACGTTTGCACTTGACCTTTCGTTCGCCGTGTGAGAAGGTGGCTCCGATTAAAGATGGTTTAATGATATGGTGGTAGAGAGCATTTCTCTTTTTCATCTAAAACCGATTGAATAAGTTATGAATGAGCAAAGTAGGCCCCAACAAGCTGTCAACCATTTGCCCCGTTGGGTGGACACAGATATTCATGATTTCGGGTCTGCTTCCTTTCCCCGTTTTGCTTCTATTAATAGTGACGATCTTCTCGAGCGTGACTGATTTCATTGATTCTTCGTGGGGGCACACTTTGGTGTGTCGCGGTACGTGCATAGAGGAGCCAGCCAGGCAGCATGGGCGAATTCATCCTCGATGTCGGATGGTCGGAGAAAATCGGAGAGCGAGGAACGGTTTGGGCAATATTTAATTAGCAATGTTCGGAAATGCCGGCTCGCTGTTTATTAGTTTTTTGAGCGTACAGAGTGACGACATTCTTGCTTTTCTGAGCACACATTAGGATGATGAGAGGAAAAGGGGGGCACTGCAGCCATGACATTACAGTCATTAAACGCGATGCTCATTAAAGTGTGTCCTGCAGCCGGCAAACTGGTACGACAAACACACACACACACATGTTTGAGGAGTTTGTTTTCGTTCATAAATGATGCGCGGTACATCCTTTGCCTTCCCAACTCTATGTGCAACCCTCTTCCCCCTCGCTGTCCTGTACGCAACAGCATCATCATACGTTAAGCGTGATTTAAACGTTCGCCAGACGCGCGGATGGATGATGTGATTGTTGTTGATTTCCCGTGCCGCTCCGCGCGTGTTCGAGTCCCTGTTTGCTGTGCCGTTGGAATGCGCTGTTGTGGATTAATTTTAGCTTATTGTTTCTCCTTTCGGCACCAATTCGCCACAATTCATCATGTTAAGTGTTTGGGTAAATGAGTTAATTTATAAGGTGTGATGATTGGTGGAAGGGTTTCGTGCGGGAGGTTTGCTGTTGTTAAGCCAGCATTAAAGGGGACTTATACAAAGTATAGATGAGTGTTAGTTTTGTGCTAATATGCTTAAAACAGTATCTGCTTAGTTATATGTAATCAACGAAGAAGGATGATTAAAAGGTTCTAACAATTAGACCAACTACCAACGAAGGAATTAAACGGACCAACGAGGAATTAAAAACAAACGTCTCTACTGACATTGACATTGGTTCGATGGCTTCTGTTTGTGTAACGATTACAGCCGGTGTAAAATACAGGTGTGAGAGGCACCGCTTTTTGCTTCTTCGTCGTCATCGTAACGATCGAAGCACGTGCTCTTGCCTGCATTCTAGCTGCATTGCGTTAGGACGCTATGGAAGGCTTATTTGAACCACGTGATCAACAATAATACTGCCTTTTTTGTTGTTGATGATGGCAAAGAAACACCCGAACATTATACATGAACGTAACGAAACTCAATGGAAGTAAGCTATTCCTCGTAGTTCTCAACGTCACGCATCAAGGAAGCTAACAAACGAGGGCATTAAAATGGGTTTAATTGCACTTGTTGTTAAATTGTAAATCATACTTTATTTACTGTGCGCAATGATTTTTTTAGTTACTAATGTACGAACAAAAATCAACAACAAAAATTGAGCTTGCTTATGTTTAAATGTTCGATTGGCACAAAAACAATCTTCACAATAATTTGGTTATTTTTGTTCTGCATGTACTAAGCATTCCATCGCCTAATCATGCTATATTTATACCTATTTTCCTGATCGCTGAAACCCGGCAGCGCCTCTCGTCTTATCAGCAAAGGGTTAACCAAGCCTCGGCGGTAGTATTGGTGTGTTAGCCCAAAATACTCACCACCATCGTAGGAAGTGCCTCTTGCACGGGTCAAACAGCAGCGAACCATTGCAGCACACTACTTTGTCGCTAATCTCACTTCCTCTCCCCCACACTCTGGGTGCCGAATGACGGCGCCATCGTCATCTGCTCCGTGTGACAGGCTCGTGTGTCCAGGCTCCGTACCCGTGCACTATGATCGCTGCCGCCCGCTTGTCTTGGTGTTGGCGGTGTCTCACAGCGCGTTATTAATCCCCCCTTCCCTCCCCCTCTCACCACCAAGTCCGCTATTAAACGTTGCCCACGGGTTGAGTTTGAGAGACACAGCGCGTCGCGGATGCGGCCGTAGCACTGATAAGAAGCTGCATCAGTCTCCGTCCAGTGGTCCGCCGGGTCGGGTTTGTGCAGCATGACTCGATCCTACACGATCAACGGGCAGACAAGCGATCGGTCTTTTTTTTGTTTATTTAGTATTTAGTTGTGCGTGTATAGTAAATAGTGTTTTAAAGTGTAAAATCCGAACTTGACAACGTTCCTTGCCGAAAACCCTGTTCGAAGGAGCTGTACTACTTGACGACATTTTATTGCTGTTTTGTTACTCTGTGTTTGTGAGGCTGCCAGAACGCCAGCAAGACAAGATGGACCGTCGTCCATTTCTGCGAAACCGAGAGCTGTCGGAGCTGTCCCCACTAACGCAATCAACGCCGGGCCCTAGCCATGCGGCTGTTGCACCGGGCCTGACACGGAACCACTCGTACGGCAGCATCCTGCCATACCTTGGGTTCCTGCGCAACTCGCTGCGGCGGTCCGCTTCCTCCTCCAACCAGGTACACACACACACAGTGCTGCAGGTATTTTCCCGACGGAGGAATGCTCGCTGGCATGCTAATCTCGCCCATCCCATCTTCATCTGTTTACATCTCTCGGCTCGTGCTTGTGCTAACAATCATCTTCCCGGTGCGGCAGCCCCCACACATATGGGGCTTGCACACGCGGTTTGTTTGGAATTTCAGTGTGTGTTGCGTGTTGCCCCCATGGGCCCACAGCACCCGAACGCGACCCGATCGTAGTAGCCGAACGGTGCGGCCTGTGCGGACGGTGTGGCTGTGTGTGCAGCGTGTACGCGGCCACAGCCGACTCGGATGACCTGGCGACTGTTTTACTAGAGACAAATTGTTGTCATTTTGTTTATTCTATGCTACTTTTTAATATTACCAGCATCTCAGGGTATTTGGGGGTTTTTTAATTGCTTTTTTGATTGTTTCATTCTTGCTGAAGCATCATGGCTATGTTCTAATTAAGCGAACAATCACGCCCTAAGTGTAAACAACTCGAATTTTGTTTGTTTACACACGCACACGATAGGTAGGTGTACTGCTGTACCAACTGCTGCTGTGTGTGTGTATGGGTGGTATTGCTAATTTGTGTCAGCGTATGCCTAGCGACCCTGGCTTACTTTGAAATCTGCGTACACCGATCACGACCAAGTAGCCAATAAGCAACGCTCCCTTATCATTCTACTACTAGCGATCCCAATTAAAACGAAGCGTGAAGCGTAAAATTGCTTTTTTATGTCGATTTTTCGAATACTGTGAAAGTTTCTATTCTATCGGCAGCATTTTCCCATGATGTGATGTACCGCCAAAAGCCACGGCACTCAATCATGCGCTTAAGTGTTGCGGTTAAGTATGTCCTTGTGTCCTTTCGGCAAAGCTCCACCGCTTAAGACTCATGACTTTCTCCAGTGCAGATCTCGTGATGTGTGGACACTAGTGATGGGTAAATTTAGCAAAAATCCGGAGTCGACTCCGATCCGACTCCGATAAATTCGGAATCGACTCCGGAAGGCAGGTCCGCGCTGCAATATCCGGAGTCGTTCGGAATCGTCCGGAGTCGTACGGAGTCGCCCGGAGTCGGAGTCATCCGGAGTCGTTCGGAGTCGTTCGGAGTCGTCCAGAGTCGTTCGGAGTCGTCCGGAGTCGTCCGGAGTCGCCCGGAGTCGGAGACGTCCGGAGTCGTTCGGAGTCGTTCGGAGTCGTTCGGAGTAGTCGGAGTCGCCCGGAGTCGTCCGGAGTCGCCCGGAGGCGGAGTCGTCCGGAGTCGTTCGGAGTCGTTCGGAGTCATTCGGAGTCGTCCGGAGTCGCCCGGAGTCGCCCGGAGTTGGAGTCGTTCGGAGTCGTTCGGAGTCATTCGGAGTCGTTCGGAGTCGTCGACTCCGGACGACTCCGGTCGACTCCGGACGACTCCGAACGACTCCGACTCCGGGCGGATCTAGTGGTTTCATTTTGCCGGAGTCGGAATCGAACTAACAATAGTCGGAGTCGGATCGGAGCCGTGGGTGCGCTCCATACAGCACATTACTAGTGGACACCGCCTCGTGTGGGTGTGTGGTTGGATGGTTGGACTGCCTGCTGTTGCCGATACAGAGTTCAATCGATACCGCCATCGATGCTGCTGTTATCAGTTCACGTGTGAGTGGTGCACGAGGAAGCAGGGAGCGGCAACATTTGTTTTATTATTTAAGCTTTTTGTTATTAATATTTAGCTTGTTAAATCTATTACATTTCTAGACTTAATTTCCCAAGATCATTTAGACAGATCATTGAAGATGATTTGTCACTGACCTGTCTGTAATCTTCCTCCAATCATGAACCAACGTAACGTTTACGCGTTATCAACCTGTCATCCTCAAACGTTCTCGTGATACTGTCAGCATGTGCGCGTGTGCGAACCACTTAGTCACTACCGCACAATAATAGTAATAAATCTTACATTAAAGCATCATCCATCCACACTCGCCTGGAAGAGCGAAAAGAAGCACCCTTGACCAAGCGCCGAACCTCCGCGGTGTGTGCCCTTAATTGACTTCCGGATGACTTCCCCTTAACACGGGCTGTGATTGTTTTGTGACCGCCGACGTAGCAGTTCGCCTTTCAATCGATTGCGTATGGGAGGAGGACCATTACTCTACCCCCGTTTGGCTATTATCAGTTACTGTGCAAAAGGGCCGCCTATCAATTTGATTTTATTGAACCGAATGAAAACCGTGTACACTTGATGAGGTAATAGCGGGTAGTGGGTAGGTAGTTGATCAACGTGTGTTAAACACTGTTCAGTGGCAAAGAAATAGCGGGAGAGATACGGAACAGATATGCGGAGACTGAAGATTTCTACTGTTTCCTGGACTATGGGGTAGAGGGAATTGAATCATCCACGTGGTGACAATGTTGCAACATTTCCGGTTCTTCTTTTTTACACGTATAAAGATCCCAAAACAATGTATTTATAACTTGATTTTAATCACGTGCTAGTAATCAATCTGGACCAAAATAATGACTCAATTACACAGTTTGAGGTCCCAAAGTTCACTGACACGATCACGATCACCTGTTGATCGCTGACACAATCACGGCGCTGTCAAGGTCATGTCAAGGTCTGTATTTGAGAGGTCTTGGTTAAACAAAGCTATTACAGAGAGCTGATCTAAAGATTTGCTTCTTAATCAAGAACAGTTTTGCAAAATCTGGGATAACTTTTTAACCATTCATTCACCTCGGCATCTCTTGTATAATCTATAGATGATCCTACATGGTGTGGCATATTAAGTCCGGGAAGTCTCCAAAAGGTCGTCATGATCGCGAAGGTTGTTACGCTACAAAAATTTCTCCTTTTATGATACACATAAAGCCATTTTCTGCAACTTAGACTCCAAAAGAATTCCTGATCTTATTAGCACCTTTCTAGGGGTTGAATCTTCCGAGTCTTGAATCACCCAGCAAAAGTTTACATCATCTCAAACACTTCAATATAGTAACGCTCTATGGCGGTGACTTTGAAGTTCGTTTGAACAGCCAACAGTAAGCAAACAGAACCCACTAAGACCAGCTGAAAGCTCCGTAGATGAAGCACCTATCACACTTTCTTCCGACGTGCTTCCTACCCGCCCGAAACAGCCCAAACCAGGCGCGCGCGCTCGGCCTTGTGTGTCTAGCAGCAAACGCACATTTGTCGCATCTTGAAGATAACGGCGCCAGAAATCAGCTGTGTGTTGCTGGGTTGGAGCATCGGGTCGCTATCTCGGGGTTTGCTCTTGCTACGTTGTCGTAGTGTCTGCTGCTCTGCCCCGTATCATCGTCCGCATCCGAATCATCGCCCAATACCCCAAACACCCCCCTTCCGATGGGGATAGTAATAAAAGAATTTTAATCACGGATACTGGTTGATTCTCGACCGTGGTGCGCGCCCGAGAGCGACAGCTAACTGCTTTGTGCGCGGGTGCGTATATGTGGTAATGTGCGCCACGGGCACCGCCGTTTGCGCGCGCGCTCGGCCGGCGTGTCCCGCGAGCACCCGACCGCGGTTGTGAGAGTGTGTCTCTGTGCCGTGTGTGTGTATATGGCGCTGGTTCGCGATGTGCCATGCTGCTGTTGCTGCTGCTGCTGCCATCGGGCGCGCTCAGTTGACGAATGTTCACACGACCGGTCGCATCGGGTGCGCTCGCGGAGGAAAGTTTTCCGTCGATTTCGTTCGGAGTACGTCGTCGTCGATCAGTATTTCTGATTAGACCTGCTGGCTGGCCGCGGGTACACAAGATCAATTTGGAGAAATCTAGAGTGATGACAACTATTGATCGTTCTTCGTGCGGCTGGTGTTTGTGTGTGGTTTGAAAAAGGCTCAATTGCTTATGACGTCACTGGTAATTTCCAAACGGAGAAGCAGTATCGTCTTGTGAGTACGGTAGTGGAGCTTGTGCTTGTGATGTGTGATGCACAGCGTGCATTAAACTTTGCAGAGTGTTTATACGAAAGAGCCTTCCGAATTGATCATTAAACGATCATTTGTCGACCAATCGCCGCAAGGTTCTGGGAGGAATATTAATGTCCAGAAAAGTGAGAAGACACTCGCAAGCCTGCGCCTAGACAACACACGCACACAACACAGTCTATTGACATCTTCAATGTCATGGGACGTTCAATGTCCCGCTTCCCTCAGTAAACGGTTTGTGTTTATGAATGTGATATATATTGCCATTGAGTGAAAGAGGTTTGCAGTCAACCGGCTAGCTGAAACGTGGCGTGTGGCTTTGCCTGTTCTTTGCACTTTGCACATGTGTGTCGTTCTGGCGCACAAAAGCGGGGCGCGAGTGGTTTTCGGTGTACCGTGCAGTCGACGAACCCGGTGGCGTAGCGTGGCGTGGCCCCGTCAGGCGACAAAATGTTCAAAAGCAAGCATCGTTCCGCCGGCCACGAGCACCATCATCACCATCAGCAGGTAAATATAGATACCGCCCCCCTTACCCGTCGTACGGTTGCATCGATCGCCGCGGCCAGGTAGGGCAGCGCGGAAGGCAATGGGGTGGATCTGATTCACCCACCCTTCTCTCATCTCATTCCTCTTTGATCGAGGTGGAGAATCTTAAATGACAACCAAAAAAATAAAACGAACCAAAACAAACACACAACACAATAAATACTATCCACACAGCGCGCCGGGAAAATGGCGATGGCAAATGGGGGATGTGTGCCATGCTGTTGGGATGGCTTCTTTTTCTTTTTGAAATAAAAAAAGCGATGCTTATCGTTAGACACAGAACCCCGCACTGCTGCCTTTGGAAAGCACAAACGGCACAGGAAATGTGCAACGTAATGCTTTGGAGGTCCACCATGTATTGGGTTCGTGTTCTGGCGAATAGAACACAAAAATGGCACCATACTCTCACTGGCGAACGGCGATGGCGAATCGGCGAAAACGACGGTCACGGGTGTTTTTCGTTCGCAAAAAGATATCACGACACGGCAGGCCACGGGATCGCTTATCAGTACTCGCCGTCGTCCCCCGGAGTAGCCATAAAGAGGCCCTTGTTCGATAGTGACGGTGCTCCGAGCTCTTATCTGACCGGGGTGTCGGGGACAGGGTGAGGACAGGTGACGGAATTCTCCCGTGTTTTGCGCTCATTAGCCAATTAACATGCAACCAGGCCCGAAACACGCGTTTGCTCGTCCGTCATTTATCGCGGGGTTGTTTAATTTGCGAAGATCCCGTGTACGTACACTCGAGAAGAGATCGACTCGTCACGAAAGCGACGGTGTCTGGCATGTGCCACCTAAACGAGTCCCAAAACCCTCCCTTTTAGTGGGGTAAAGCATCATCAGTGTGGTTGCACCTTTTTGCTACACGCCAACTCCCCACTGGTCAGTGTCTCTCATCGCGAAGAGGTCAATAATTCATCGCCCAAGTGGCGTTATCGTACAAGCAGGTGTCGGTGGTGTTAATCTATCTGATTTACAGCCCCAGCTGAAGTGTGCTCAAATCATGCACGATGTCCCCAATGGTTGGACAATTGGACAATAAATTGTCGTTGTCGGTATAGGAGAGCGAGGGACCTCGTGAGAGATTCAATTTATTCTAATCGATGTCCTTTGCCTATTGTGACTGCCATTGACTCAACACTGATCGGGATGGAATGTGCAGCAAGATATTAAATCACCGGCACAACGTTAATGTAATTACTACTTCTCCCTTACGCTCGTGAAGCGGAGGCGTGCGTTTCCTTCGCAATTTTACTGTGCTCTGTTGACTGTTGACGCTGACCTGACGGTGACAAACTCCTCTCCGACTCGCACAATACATGATGCATGATCACTGAAGCATTCCTAGTTAATAAGCCTAGAATAACGAATCTCATCATATCATTTCTTAACTAACAAGTTAATAAATTCAAAAACTTAATTCCCGCGGTGATCGACCGTATGTGTTCTTATTGATTAAATCATTTGATCATGGTAGGGTTTCTGTAGCCATCTTAACGGCACATAACCCATAAAATACATTTCAACAATATTATTGGACCGTTCAATGTTGAATTTGTATTTAAATTTGAAGCTGGGTAATCGATCATTAAAGTAAACATCGATCATTTTCTTACTTAAATACCAAATTCTTAAGCATCCCACATACCATTTCCAAATCCCAATTAAAACAAAAGCCCACAACAATACGCAATCACAAGCGTTCTCATCTCATTAATTTCCCCCAAAAAACGAGAGCATACGATTGTTATCATTTCCTTCTTCGCTCGCCCCGTACAATGCATGATATGTTTCCTAAGTGTACTCTGTCTGCTGTGTCAGATCGGAAATACGAATGTGTAAACCTTAACCCCCCTTGCTGAGTGTGTACGATTTTGGCTCTGCCGACGAGTGTGCCAGCTAGAATGGAGCCTTCAAAATCATTGGTAGCATTATTAGACGTTGCTAACCTGTAGTGATAGGCCGTAGAGCTTCTCCATGCGTGTGGTGATTGTGTGAGCGCTGGTGCCGTGACCAGGATCATGTAGCTCTGTTGGCATCAGCGCTTCAGACACATACATATACACTGCGTTATAGTTAAGTGGTTTAGTGCTCCATGTTAGATGGAGTCTAGTGCTAGGATGTGCTAGAATAGAACAAATAGAGAGTCATTAGTACCTTCTCAGCTTAGATTTGGCCTAGAACTCTAGAAGCATTTACATCCCTAGACATCCCTAAATAGTGTCCATAGTGCTTTGCATTGGTTTATCAGCAAGATTGGATATCGCAAAATTATCTAAAAAAGATCATTTTAATGTAATGTCTCTTACAACAAAAACATCTTCTACTGTTTAATCAAACTTTAGAAGATGCCTATCGGCAATAGTGTACTTAATCGGAAGACATGTCCGATCCTCCTGACTTAATTGGTGTACCCAAAAGAAAACAAAACGACAGTAGTCGTTCGTACTATAAATTCATCATTCTACGAAAAGGTGATCCTATGCTAGCATTCGCCTCTTGCTCGCCTGTTTTTAGCCCTGGCCAGCCGGCAGTGTAGTGTCAGAGGTCCAAATTTACTAATCGGAATGATCGCTTTGTGTGTTCCATTGTTGCCCTTGCCCCAAATTCGTGCGTAACCTGTTTCGCTCGTCCGTTAGTTTCTTCTGGATTCTTCTAAAGTTTTATTTTAGTGCTGATTGCATCTGCATTGCCTTTTAGAAAGAGAGTGTGTGTTTGTGTGTGTGTGTTTTAGGATGACGTTTCCCTGCGGGTTTGAATGCTGCTACCCTCAGACGCTAGCATACATAGAAGCCAAAAGTTTGCCAGAATGCTGCAGTGCAATGCATAACTTTGGAATGATAACATACGATTGTGCCTGAACGATTTTGATTTCTCTGTTCTGTCTGTCTTTGTCTCTTATGCGTCGATTTTGCTGTTTTATTTCCAGACCGTTGTGTTTGTGTTTTCGTTCCGAACACCTTCTCCTCAACCGTGTGTTTCGTTTGTTTGGCTGTGTTAAGAAAAGAAAAAACCGTCCGTTCTCATCTGTTGAGAACGTCTCTGTCCGCAGGAAGATAGAACACCAAACAGAGGATAATAGTACTGGAAATTTGTCATCATCACAGCTGGATCTTTCATCACTCTTGTCTGTCGGTCTGTCTGTCTCTGTGTGTTGTGTACGTCTGTGTTTTCATGCTTATCATGTACGGATGGAGCTAGTTTTCTCATGTGAGGACGCTCCCAGCACAGGAAAGCACTTAAGCTGCAACGCGGTGCGAGAAGCGCATCTCAACTAACGCAATCTTTACGACAATCATATCATCTACTACATTGCAACAGTGATAAAAGCAACTACTTGTCCACCGCTTCCCCATCACCGTCTTTCGTATGGATGGGGACAAGAGCTACGATCACGTGAAGGCTCTGGTGAGCAGCATTCACGGATCCTTTACCGATGCATCCCTACTGGATCGCACGAACAACAACAGCCCGTCCGGGTTACTTACCGCTGCGACTACACCGTCCAGAACACCGTCACCTTCACCGTCACCGTCGCCGGATGTCATCCGGACGACCACGGAGGATGACTCGCAGGCTCAAACGGTCAGCACCATGCCCGCCGACGGACAGGAACGGGCGGCGGCTGACGGTGCCGCCGCACCACCCTCCAGACCAGCGGAGAGCGCGACCTCGGCGCCTGGCAACAGCATCATCGGCAGCACACCGACCCGGCTGCTGCAGCATCGGTTGCGCATACCTTCGCTGGTCGTAACAAGCTCGCTTTCGCCTTACCATCCGGGCAATCTGCTTGCCGCGACCGCCGACCCAGACCATACGACGCCCCGGCGGTTCAGTTTTGCGATCATGAGACGCCATTCCAATACGGTACCTACCTACCTACCTACCTACCTATCTAGAGACATCCCCCGTCACATCCAAGCCGCTCCAAACCGCTCTGTCCGCGTGCTCTGTAGTGCCAACTCCTGGCTAGTTCCGCAAACATGCCCGTCAAACACGTCCCCGTTTGTACCTAGTGTTGTGTTACATTTTCTGCCACATTTCCTCCATCCCGCCTCGCGTGTGTTTTTTCGTGCCATGCCTACCATCATAGTGCTCTGTCGCAGCTCGTTTAGTAACCCTTTTTCGCTCTTTCGCTCTTTCTTGTCCTTTTTCCACGACTTGCGCTGTCACTTGCTCCTGCTATCTCTCTCTCTCCCATCTGTCATGTTCTTTCGGCCACTAACTCTGTGTTCTTCCAAACTATTTTTCCTGTTTCGATCACTTAGTGTGACCTCTTTTTTTACACTTTGTTCGTTCACTTACTTGTGTTTTTTTATTTGTTTTTACGCTTTTGTTTCATTGCCACTAACTATTTCCTTCTTCGGAACGCGTAAACGCGTGTAGCTAAGCGTTTTGAATGTGTTATTATCTTCTTCGATTTTTCCAATTGTTTCAACATGCTGCAACCGATGGCGGCTTCGTGATTGACACTCTGATAATTATAATAGCAAAATGACTTACTTTTACCTTTTCGAATGATGAATTTTTAAATCTTTTATACTGTTTCTTGTACAATGCACCTCACCTGTTTCCCCGTGAAGAGTGCAATATTTATGCAATGTGTATATCTTTGTTAGTGTATGTTAATTTGTTGTAGTGTTTAGCGTAATAAGAAGAAACTAATTATATTCATAGTGTAATTCATTCGTGTTGTTTTAATGTATTTGACTATTTATGTTAGTTTTCTTTTTGTGTTTTCGGTTTATAGTGATGTTTAGAAGTTGCATAGTTGCATTTGTGTGTTTATAATCTGTTAAAATATTCATAGCAGTATTTTACTATTACCTACTTCTCAGGCACAACATATCATTTTATAGTTTTGTTGTTCTATTTTCTTCGAAGTTGATTAGTAATTCTGCCTTTTGGCGAATTCGCTCGAACAACAATGAGTCATTCTAAATTCGATCTATTCCGTCGTTTCTAATCCTTTCGCACTGCCCAGATGTGCGATGGCAAAGTTGCAAACAAAAATCACACATTTAATATTCACTTAGTACCACTGCTGCGTGACCTACCCCGTCATCCCGTTGGGTGAAGCAAATGGTCTGTAACGCTATCAACTGCTACTACCTTATGCAACACCACAGCTCGTGGTGGATGTGTGGAGTTGGCAAGGTTTCAAACGTTTCTCATTTTGTTGGGTCCCAACAATTCATCATCTTCCTGTCGTTTGGACGCCAAGCGGAGAATGAACTGCACTACGAATGGTCGTCCACATGCAAAAGCGGCATCAAAACAATCCCGACCGCTAATTGGTGACAAATTAGAAGAGCGTTTGCTCGATGACATTGTGAGCGAAAGTCACTGATGAAAGAAATGCCAGTAGTGTAGTTGCTAGACTTGGAGGCTCTTTCCGAAACACGTCGTACGTCAGATTTGACGCAAAATGTTGCACATTCTAATCAGTTTGATCGCGTTCGTGCGCTGTTGTCATTGCCTTTTATTCTTCATGAATCTGTGCTAAATTTATTGCGTCAGTTTGTTGACTTTTAAATTGTTGCGCAAAAAGGCAAACGGTTTGCTATTCCCATGGGCCTGTTGCTATTGTACACTGGTCAGAGTTCAATGAACGATTCGAAGCAAAATCAGGATATTTAATAGGAAGGCGGAGTAATAGTAGTTGTTGTTTTGCAGCACGCGCAATTCAATATGTGGCATGTGTTGTATTTTAATGTATTTAAATACAGCCTATCCTAGGTAACACCGAACGGATGCTGTTTACGATTCAATATCATATTCATGAGCGATGAAACGAGATCATGATGTCAGTAACAGCGTCATTAATACGGAATACAAAAGGCTACATGAAAACAAGAGCATGAAGATCGCGGTTGTTTTATCAGAAGTTGTAAACAAAGATTAAATAGGAAAGTAACGTAGATTCTTACTGCATTGCAAAACAGCAAAGGCAGTATGGGCAGCGGTTTTACGCATCAGAGATGGAAGGTTCGAATCTCAACCCGGATTTCAACCATATTTGTGATTTGGCGTGAGTTTCAGCGAATCAGTGAGTCCTTAGGTAGTATGTATAAACAAAGTTTCTTGGAATCCATAGCAGTCGTGATCCATTCCATGTCTTGGAAATGTCATGGAACTTTTCCTATCAATTAATCCTGATCAATCGAACAGCTTTATACTATACGCCTCCATCACCTATTTTGTATCTTAAGGGCTTCCATGTTAATAATTGAAACATATCCACCGGTAATGAATCACTTATTCCTTTCTACGAAAAATCAAACTGTTTCGTCATGACGCTCCCATCGCGAGTGGCAAAGACTTCTCGGAAAATCTTACCACTCCGAGGCCTCAGCTAACTACAACTGATTGGCAAGGATTGAGGCGTTGGGCGAGGGGACAAGTTTCTCTTGGGTCGTTCGTCGTCACGGCATCTACTCCTCTCGTGGCTGCTGGGGGCGACAGCAAAACGATCTGTTGTGCTATGTGTGCTCAGCTGAACACGAAACACCGGCCAACAACCACGCTCAGGTCCGTTCTCTTGGCGTTTTCTGCACGCTCGCAATTTCTCCCACACTCTCGGTTGTTCTCGCCGTTCTCGGCATACTCTATCTCTCGCTTCCCGGACCCAACCGGATTGTGATCGTGATAATCGAGCACGCATCAGCTGGAGTACCTGTTTTCGATCACGATAGAGAGCGGGGTGGACCTAGGCGAAGAAAAACAGGGTGACGGCGTGCGCTATAGGACGCAAAGCGCGTGTCCGTGTCGCTGGCGCGCGATCGTGGCGTTTAGTCTGTAAAGCGCGCTCGAACACGCCTGATCGAGGCCTCGAGAGTAGAACACGATCGCAGGCGCGCGCGCGTGTTTTCGGTGTGGACGATCGTCCCCGGTTCGTGTGCACTTGCGTTGGATCTCGCGAACCTTCCGTGTTGTGCCCACAACCAGAATGCGCATTGTCCGCGTCGGTGCAGTTGTCGTTGGCAGTTGGCAGTGGCACGCAGGATCAATGTGGTTGCAAAGGTGTCCTAGTGGCAGTAGAAGAACCGACCGCGCATTGTGCAGTTAAAGTTGTTTAAAGTGGCAGCTGACAGCTTTCGGGCAATATAATAGAGAGCGTTCGTTTACCACCGGTGCAGTGTGTTCAACAGAAAAAGAGCCAGAAAATATCGTGGAGTATTATGTACGAAAGATGTTGTGATAAATTGCTTTCATCAATTGCTGTTTTGTGTGTGTTTTGTGCCCTCGTGATTGGAGTTGTCCTGTTTTTAAGCATTTAATTAAAGTTTCATGTCTATGTCACTAAGAATAATGCGTTCTATGCTAGCGTGCAGATTGGTTTTAAATTCACCTACAATTACATATTTTACATTCTGTGCTTGCATTTCCATTCACATTCTGAAATTGCGTCGTAGCTTCGTTTCCGGATAAGTAGATCGGCTCAATTAACTGCATCTCGTGATGCTTAGCTTCCGTAGAAGGGAATTTAGTTGAAGAGCTTTAGAAAACGGAAAGTTGGACCACATTGCAGTTAGTAATGTTGAATTGTTTGTAGTTGTATACAGAAAAATAACTTCTGCAGGAAATCCATAGAAAATTGTCTTTGAATTAATAGGGAAACAATTAATGATCGCTAAAAGTGTGTGAATGGATCCAATGAAAGATCCCGCTTTCCTAAATTTGCTGATCGGAGCTCTCAAAACCTGCATGACGAGCTAAAATAATTGCCCAAATTATGGCACCGTTAGCTTAACCCAGAGAATAAACCCACCCTAAGATTTGCAAATTGATGCATTCTTATGAGCATTATAAAACTATCCAAACTGGAAAAAATACCAGTTCCAGAAAATTAGGACAATCTCTATCCTGCTATTGAACTTCAGAAAGAGGTAACTGTAGAGGAAATGAAGCCTTTCTGGTTTAGTTTTTGCTGTAATATTTTTCGTTAACTGGCTGAGTCGTATAAATTTCGCTAAACTCACAATTGATAACGGACTATAAAACTATAAAATGTTTTATTCTATTAAAAAGAAACCTGGACGTAATTTATAATTTCTGGCGTACGTGACGAAATTTAATTTATGGAAATGGTCCGCTGTGGAACATTTTTTTGCGAGTACCAAAAACCCAATTTCGCGCCGCCTGACAGTGTCAAATATTTCTCCACAATTCCTCTTTACGCGCGGCCAAAAATAACTCGCCCAATGAAAGGGCTTTACTCCTTTTCCATGCCGTGAGCAATTGTAATCCAAAAAAGCTCCTCTTTCGGCTGTCATCCTGCTATAGCGAAAGATGTAGCGAAGTAAGAAAACGCATACGCAATAGCAAAGAAACAGGACTTAACTCATGCAATCACGGGCACAGTACACAGAATGAAATAATTTATCTTCCAACATCCAATCAACCGTGTTTCCTCTTCTCGGGCTCGAACACTGACCTCCACAGCGGGAGGCATTTCGATTTACTTTTTTGGATTGCGGCGAAAATCCGACAGTAAATCAGGAAAAGAACGGAGATCCCTGGAGTGTCAGCCAGCGCAGCAACTCGCACAGCCCGTGTCCGACGCCAACGCGCAATCGATCTCCTTGCTGCGTACTGCCGCAAACGAAAAGTAGCAGAAAAGGGTCCTCGTGACGCTTATGCCAAACAGTGCCAAAATCTAGCCGAAAAGTGTAAATGCTTCAATGTGCATTGTTGTGTGTCTGTGTCTATATGTGTCTGTGTGTTTAGCTTAAAAATAGTGATAATTCTGTGTGAGTCTGTGTGCGTATGTCCCTTTTGCCGTACCACTGCTGCTAGGCATCGAGTGTGTGTTACGCTGCATCTCGGACCCCAACTGCTTTGCATTTCATTCAGGCAGTGGCGAGATGAAAGTAATCAACTGCGATGAGCTGATCCTGAACGTTCAACGCCTCAAGGCGTACGGTCGGCGCATTACCCGCTCGTCCAAAGTGCATGTATGTAAATAACGTCCGCTTTCCGGTGACTTAACGTTTCAATATATCGTGCTTCTTTCAAGATAGAAGTTATCCTCCAATTGTTTGACATGATTTGATGATGTCTTTTGGGTTTACGTGTCTTAAAAAGCAAATCAGAATCGTTATTGTTATGGTGTTGGATTCGTCTATAGTAATTTCACCTTTTTGGCTATGTCATTGTACACCAACAACTGCGTCACAGAGTCCAGTATAGCGTCAAACGATCATTTAAGACATTGGCAATTGGTAGAAGGTGATTCCCCAGTTGGAAATTCTTGTTGGTCAAACGAATTCTAACAGTTCATGCATTATGACGTCTAGACAACGTGTTGCCTTTGTTCTACAATATACTTTTCACTACGACTACAAGCGTTGTAAACTGTTGGCGGAGGTTCAAAATTGTGTAGTTGTTGTCGCTTAGATTTTAAATGATTCTTTCCCCAATAACTGCTGAGGTGCTTCCCATGGATAAGAAATTTCTACAATAAAGCAACATGATACAGTCCGTAGCCGTAGTGTCTTGGGTTTAATTACGTTCCATGACGTAGGCAATGCAATATGTCATTCGTTTGCACAGCTGTGCTGCAATATGGACGAAACATTTTAGTTTTATTCCTCCGAGAAAGCTCATTTTGAGTTTGGCAACGATTCTGTGTAAAAGACCTTGTAACAATATGTTTATGGTTACAAAAAATCCCCCAAACAGCTATCCAAATGTTTAACAAAGATTTGCTAATCCATAATAGAAGGTCCTTTTTGTATACAAAAATGAGGATCAAGTCATTGTTAGAAGCGTACGTGATGAGGAATGTGATGGAAGTATTCGGTATTGCTACTAACGCTGGCTAGGCGTGGTGACCCCACAATAGGCCAATTTCTGCAACAATCTGTCCGTGGTAAAATAGGTCAGCCGCGTGTGTTTGTTCGTCCAAACCGGAACCGCCAGTTTCGATTCGATTGAATTATTGCCAACCTGAACGCAAGCCGTTCCTACCGACCTTGAGCTGCCTGGTCGCGGGCACACTGTGGCATTCTGCGAGGAACTAACTGCACCAACCCCACCTAACATCCGAATGCCCGGTTCCAAAACAATCAGGATCTAGCAAGATACCCGGTGTCAGCAACAATGCAATGCGCTCCCGTGTTGGCAAATAGCTACGGTTGCAGCTCCCCCTGACCAGTGCGGATGACTAATACGGGGTCCGACGCGCCGCGATCAAGAAGCGGAAGGTTGTAAGGCGAGTGGGCTGCAATGACTACTGCAAAGCAAAACCTGAAGAAATGTGCCAAGTTCTTGCTGGTCAGTCGGTAGCAGCACACCACCCCGCCTTTGTGGTTCTAGTTCGTTGTGATTGAAACACGCACCACCTAGACGGTTTTGTGCCCTGGGGGCACATTGTGGGTGTTATTAATTAAGGGCTCATTTAAAAGTATAATACTTAAAACAATCCGATAAGGAAAGATTTGCACGGCGCAGCAAAGCCCCCCTCCCTCTGAACGTCAGGTTCTGCGGCTGCGTTCTGCCAACCTAATCGAGAACCTACCTTTGGGTGAGAATTGCTGGTAAGCCTTTAGCGCCGCGGTTTTGTTTGTGCTGCTGCTGCTGCTGCTGTATGGTGCACTGCTGCCAGCAGGCTGCGAGAGATACGCGAGATCAAAGTGGTTTGTTTTGCTTTCCCGCTAGGTGATGGTGGGTGCCGAGTTTATTTATGCATCCAGTAGTAGTGTGTCTCCTGGTTAGCAGTTAGTAACTCGATCACCTGCATGGCATGGTTGGTTGGTTGGATTGGGTGGGTCGGTTTTTATTACCTCCTCCCCTACTACTAGCTCTACGATACGATGCGGGTCCAAATCAATCAATCTGATCAGTTGTGATCGTGTGTAAGTCGTACTGACAGCAAATTACTAGACGAAAGTATTGGATGATGCAGTCGTCTGACTGGACTAGTTAGCTTAGTGGGGCGATAAAGAATGTCTCCATTAGACTCCAGTATACAGGTCCTTTTGTCTCCCCGTACTCAATTTGCCAGCTCCAAGATTATACGCATCAGCATCTGCAAATAAACGTACAATGCACAGCGGTGTACCTCAGCGATGACAGCGACAACTCACTTCATTACGCGATCCTTGCAAACGCGGGCTCGGACTCGTCCGTTGCAAAACATCTCAAACCGGCTCGAAAACAGAGAATGTTTCATAATGATGCCTTGGATGCACTTGCCGCCCCGTACTCGACGACGGTGCACAGTGGCGATGGTGGTGGTCGTCGATGCGCGCGTCTGCCCGCTAAGCGCACTCCACGACACAAAGCCCGACCCTAATTGGACATCGTCCAAAAGCAGATAGATTGAGAGAAGGAGGGGACAGAGAGAGAGAGAGAGATTTCAACCAGGTAATCGTACCTGATGATGGCAAAATTGTTCCTCATTTAGTCAATCTATACGGTGAAATTATGGACCTCTCTGTACAGCGAGGCCCGGCGTGCTACACCGGGCGGGCCACCGTGTGTATTGCTCAATGTGAGCACGGTAATTCTGTCACCAAACCGGAACCACAGACGACCGCTGTTCGGGCGGGGGAGGGTTGACCATCGATCGGGGTGACCATCACCACGCTGTCACCAATTTTTGCAAACCAGCCAACCAGCCAGCCAGCCAGCACGCGGCAGGTCTGCATGTTTGTTTTATTCGCTCCGCTAATGATCTCATCGCTTGCCCTCCGGGGCCGGGTAGTGTACCTCCGGGTTTGGCGGCCCCCGGGTCACGGGTGGACAAGGGCTTCCGCAGGCTTCTAGTGCGGCGAGAATGCAACTCTTAATACCATGTCGGGCATAGACCACCACCTCCACCAGCGCCTACCAACGGCAATGCGCTTGCTGCACACCTTCTAAGCCGGTGCACTGCGGGTGCGCCCGCCAAGCACACACTCTTCAGGACACAACCGGTATGGTAATGAAACGGGGTGGACGATAGTTTAACTGCGCAAATGGCATGGTGCTGGTACCCTGTCCACTTGCTCCACCAACCCACCAACCCCTAAAGGTCACTGTGGTGTATCTGTGTGTTCGTGTTTTTTCTCTCTCCTATTCGTACTTCTTTGGCTCAAGTGTGGTCTTAGACACTCTCTAGGCCATCACCATCGGTTGGGCGTACTTGGAGGGCAACTTCGTGTGCACTCTATCCGGGTCGTCTCAACGTCCAACGATGACGACGACGACCAATGGATGGATGGGTTTGATTTGCGGAAGATGACAATTATAGGGACATCAATAGGAAACTGCTAATGATGGTCTTTGCGTTGGGATGGCTTTGAATGGATCCTAGGGGGATGACTGGAAACCTGGTGACGCATCTTCAGGTATCAGTAGGAAAGATATCAGTAGAAAACAGGAGATAAATAAACTGGACAGCAGATGAATACTGTTGATGGAAAGTGGGACATTTGGATTTGAAATAAGATATAGTAGTATGAAATAGAAGATCCTCAAGGTATCCAATATCTCTGAGCTATAAATTTTATTGATCGTTTATCTAGCGGAGTTCACGAAAGATCAGATCGTGACTAACGGAAACATTATTGGTTAGATCTCTAATCTTATCGATAAATATTTAAAGGTTACAAAGATTATTACTGATTGTCTGCAACATTCTGTTATAAATTACTATCTATTAAATATTAACACTATCATTTGTAACATGAGTGTCGCTTGAAGTTACTTCATTGTCGCAATACTGTATGTAGATGATGGCATACCAGCATGTAAACTAATACAGACGGCAGTAGTCACTGAGGCGATAATTAATACCGGTATTGGCATGCAAAGCAAGGCGCTACTGAATGGGTTTTGATTTCTCCCGTTAAAATCGTTGGTTTTACTAGTTGTTTTATGTTAAATGTATCCAAGTGTTTTCCCCTTTTTCCCTTAACAATTGTCTCCGTTTGATGTTATGCGTCGTTGAACATGTTGGTTGTGATGCTTCATAATGAGCAATTAATATCATCACTACTTTGTATGTCACTTTACAGCATTGAATGGAATGTTTCTGTATTAGCTGCCCCTTTTTGCTGTTGTTTATTTTTGTTACACTAAACCTCTGCTTTCCCATTCTACTCTCCATTCTTACGTTTCCATTTTGACGTGTAAGAAAAGCTCTCAGATCCTTATGTCGCTAGTGGGAGCTTCGAGACGAGTGCGTTAACTGCAGGCTCTAGTATGTGAGAGACTCGCACGGAATTCTCGACTAAAACCTCGCTTACAAGCAAACGCACGCACACGCGCGTGTGCTGCGTTTGTATGTGTGTAACGAAATGCAAAAGAACTGTGTTTGATTTTCTTACCACACTAGTTTGTAGAACTTTTTTTCGTTTTTGTTTTCTTGCCACTTTTAATATCCTGTACCATTTATGCACGTTATGTGTTGTGTTTTTACCGGTTTTTAATATATCCCTCTGTATCTTCTCTTCGTTGCGATGCGCCCTACCCCTGCAAAAAAATAGGCACTGAATCGGTGCGATTCGATGGGATCGTTGGGCCACCGTTCGCTCCTACAGTACCTGGAAACGGATGATCTAGCTGGACTAAAATCATTCCTCGGCACCCGCCACCTGCAGGTCGACGATCGAGATGAGGTAGGTGAAGTGTAAACGCTCGGTACAGTGGGGCAGCTTCTTAGTGTCGTGCACAGTGCGCGGGCTTGCATCTCACTAGTAGTGAGTTCAAACCCGATTTATGCTGAGAGAAAAGATGATCGTTTTGTGCGCAAACACATAAAAAACGGGTTGTTTTTCCAACTCATTCTCCAGAACAACACCACAGTGCTGATGGTCGCAAGCGGCCGCGGTGCGACCCATTTCGTGAAGGAACTACTGGCCCGGGGTGCCGATGTACAGGCGCAGGATTTGGACAGCTGGACGGCGCTGCACTTCGCCGCCAAGGCCGGCCATGTCGGGATCGTGGAGCTGCTGCTGGACAACGGGGCGGAGCTGGAGCACCGCGACATGGGCGGCTGGACGGCGCTCATGTGGGGCTCGTACAAGGGGCACACCAGCGTGGTGGCGCTGCTGCTGCAGCGCGGTGCCGACGTGCAGGCACACGGCAACTACCACCTCAACCCGCTGCTCTGGGCGTCCGGTCGTGGCCACACGGAGATCGTGCGCCTGCTAGTCAACACGGGCGGGGCGAAGGTGAACGTTGGCGATAAGGTAAGAGTGGCTCAGTGCCACACCCCTGTGTTGTCTCTTTGGGTGGCAAATCGTGACCGGTGATTACATTCTTTTTCCCGTTCTTGTTCCAGTACGGAACGACCCCGCTGGTGTGGGCCTGCCGCAAGGGAAGCGCGGAGATAGTGGACGTTCTACTGAAAGCCGGCGCGAACGTGGATACCGCCGGCATGTACTCGTGGACACCGCTGCTCGTAGCGGTCAGTGGCGGCTTTCAGGAATGTGTCTCCCTGCTGCTCGAGCGCAAGCCAAACGTGAACGCCCTGGACAAGGACGGCATGACGGCGCTCTCGATCGCGTGCCGCGAAGGGCTCACCGAGATCGCGTCGGCCCTGATCGCGGCCGGTGCCTACCTGAACGTGCAGGATCGGGCCGGCGACACGCCGCTGATCAACGCCGTCAAGGGCGGACACCGGAGCGTGGTCGAGATCCTGATGAAGCGCCACGTGGACGTAGACATCCAGGGAAAGGACAAGAAGACGGCCCTGTACACGGCGGTCGAGAAGGGCCACACCGCGATCGTGAAGCTGATCCTGCAGTCCAACCCGGACCTGGAGCTATCAACCAAAGACGGCGACACCGCGCTGCTGCGGGCGGTGCGCAACCGCAACCTCGAGATCGTGCAGATGCTGCTGGAGCGCAAGGCGAAGGTGGGCGCGACGGACAAGCGAGGCGACACCTGTCTGCACGTGGCGATGCGGGCCCGCTCGAAGGCGATCGTGGAGGCGCTGCTGAGCAACCCGAAGTACGGCCAGCTGCTGTACCGGTCGAACAAGGAGGGCGAAACGCCGTACGCGATCGATGCGACGCACCAGAAGACGATCCTCGGGCAGGTGTTTGGCAATCGGCGGCTGAACGCGAACGAAGACTCGGAGGGTATGCTCGGGTATGGGCTGTACTCGTCGGCGCTCGCTGACGTGCTGAGCGAACCCACGCTTACCACCCCGATCACGGTGGGACTGTACGCGAAGTGGGGCAGCGGGAAGAGCTTCCTGCTGACAGAGCTGCGGGACGAAATGAAGAACTTTGCCCACTCGTGGTCGGAGCCGCCGATCGACGCGTCCTGGCTGTTCTTTCTGATCAGCCTGCATCTGGTGCTGGTGATCGGGACGGTGGTCGGGCTGGCCACCTGGAGCTACGTGTGGGGCATGGTGACGGGGGCCACCCTGCTGGTGCTGATTTACTTTACCGACATTCTGCTAAAGTTCCTCGACCGTCGGTACGATCTCGAGTGGCTGTACTCGCTCAACTACGGGCTGTCGCGCAAGCTCGGCCGGCTGCGGCTGATACTGCAGGTCGCGTTCTGCCATCCGCCCGGGCCGCAGAGCGACCAGCAACCGATGCCGGTACGGTTTCACTTTGCCGAGGCGAGCGGGGCCGCCCCGAACGGTGATGCGGCCGTGGCGCTGATGCTGGCCTCGCTGTTCGACGCGATCGAGGCGCACTACGGTTCGTTGGCGACCGGGCTTTATCGTGCCTTTCGACCGAAACCTTGTAAGTGTGTGTGTGTGTGGGTGAGTGTATTTGCAAGAACAATTTACCTACAGTTTCGCCCTCCTTTTTCCGACAGTAAAAGCAACCGGTGGCTGGAAATGGCGTAAAATGTGCTGCATGCCGGTAGTGCTGATGTTCGAGCTCGGCATGCTGGGCATCCTGGCGACGGCCTCGCTCTCCATCGTGTACTCCGAGTACGGGCTGGAGGGCCGGGAGGAGATAGCGGTGGCGATCTACGTCCTGCTGGGCATCCTGCTCGCCGGCGCGATTGCGAACCTGCACGCCTGGTCGAAGCTTATCGGTGCCTTGTTTATGTCGCAGGGCAAACACCTGAAGCGTGCCTTCAACAGCAACGAGGCGGCCCCACTGACGGCGCTCGGTGCCGAGGTCAGCCTGATGACGGATATGGTGCGCTGTCTGGACGCGTTCACCGGCCAGCAGAGCCGGCTGGTCGGCGTGGTCGATGCGCTCGATTCCTGCGACACCGAGCGCACGCTCACGATACTGAACGCGGTGCAGACGCTGCTGTCCGGGCCGCAGCGACCGTTCGTGCTGCTGCTCGCGGTCGATCCGCATGTGATAGCGAAGGCGGCCGAAGCCAACAGCCGGCGACTGTTCACGGAGGGCGGCATCGGCGGGCACGACTTCCTGCGCAATCTGGTGCATCTGCCGGTGTACCTGCAGAACTCGGGCCTGCGCAAGGTGCAGCGGGCCCAGAACACCGCCATGTCGGCGTACCGGCGTGCCATGCCGGATCTGAGCCGGGACGACGATCAGCCGCACCTGGGCCATTCGGCATCGGTCCGGCGGCTGTCGAACGCGTCGGAGATTATGTCGTCGCAGGAGAAGCTGCGCGCGATGCCGAGCTCGTCCCGCGGGGGTAGCAAAAAGCTGCGCGTATCCGACTCGATCGCAAGCTCGATCGGGTCGAACCTGCACAAGCTTGGCCAAAACCCGCCGGTGGATCTGTCGAAAATCATTCTCACCGATGATTACTTCAGCGACGTGAATCCGAGAAGCATGCGAAGACTGATGAACGTCATCTACATCACCGGTGAGTTGGAAGAGTGTGTTTGATGGTTTGTTTTCCTATTTTATTGTTAATTATTTCCCCGGTTTTTTTCCTGCCAGTTCGGTTGCTGAAAGCTTTCCAGATCGATTTCAGCTGGTACCGGTTGAGCTCGTGGATCAATCTCACCGAACAGTGGCCGCTGCGTGCTAGCATGATCGTGCTGGAACACGATCAGGGCGGCGACAGCTTCGACGATTCGGTTTCCCTGCAAGCTGTATACGATAAGTGAGTGATAGCTACATGCTTAAACGCCCTTAACGCTTCTAATCGTTGTGCAATGCAATTTTCTCTTTAGAGTGCGCCCGAAGCTGACGTGCCTGCGGGAAGCGGCTGCACTGCTCGATCTCGATCGCGACGAGCGCAAGCTGGACGCATTTTTGCAGCTGCACAAGTCTGACCTGCTCGTGTCGGATCTGCGCATCTTCCTACCGTTCACCATCAACCTCGATCCGTACCTCCGGAAGGTGCTGAAAGAGGACCAGCAAGCGCTCGAGGACGAGGGTATCATCATACCGATGAAAACCGTACTGCCACCGAGCAAACCGAGCGGATTCGTGCCGCACCATCACCATCGGGCGCCGGTTGGCGGCGTGCTGCAGCCCACCCCGCAGCATCCCAACAATCTGACCAACTGGCCCAACTTCTACAACCCGCAGCCGCAGGCAATGGCGCTGATGAGCTACTACAATCAGAACTGGGCCAACTTCCCAGCAGGAGTTTACGGCACGAATGCGCTGCTGGGTGAACCGCTGCCCAAACCGGGCTCTGTCGGCGGCGGCCCCATCATTACCGAGCATCCGCCGCACGAACAGCATTCCACACTCGGCAGCAACAGCGGTCGTAGCAGCAAGACCACCACCGGTGCCCTGCAAAAATCCTCCAGCAACGGTCTGGCGACGAGTCCACCGATCGATATCGACCTATCGAACGTGCAGCTGTCCAGCCTGACGGTTGAGCAGCTGATCGAGCTGCTCGAGAAGGTGAACGATCTGAAACCGGCCATGGAGCGTACCGCGCCGATTCTGCGCGAAAATGCCATCTCCGGCCGGGTGCTGATGTACTGCAATCTGGAGGAGCTCAAGTCGGTGCTGCGGCTTAGCTTCGGGCACTGGGAGATGTTCAAGCTGCTGGTGACGGCACTGCGGGAAGCGAGCGTAACACAACCGGCCAGCCGGAAGCTATCCACCAAGACGACCTCGTTCGCGAAGGGGACGAACGATTCGGTGGAGATGCAGGAACCGATCGCCCAGTCAACGCCACCGTTCGGATCATCGACGAGCAGCTTCCAGCCGATCCGTCAAAAATCCCAAAATCTGCTGGAAAAACAGGTAAGCATCGTTCCTTGATCAGGCCGACCGGCTGGAAAACAAATCGCATTGACTGATTGTAAATTTTGAATAATTACATTTTCCAATCAACAAAATCTACCCTCCTACCACACTGAAACACACACACTTACACACAACGTGCCCTCGTGCGCAAATGCTAACATTTTATGTTTTTTTTGCGCGGTTGTGTTTGCCATCGAATTTGAATTCTCACCCAACCCCAACGTCTGTGATAAAACCGAATCGTCGCTAATTAATTGACCGAATAATAATTACCTTACAACCATAAATGATTAAACCAACAAAAACCACACACTCGCACACATTCACGGACGCATTTAATGCAACCATAACCACAACCCCGTTGCGTGTGTCTCGGAAATGCAGCCAGCAAAAGTGCATGATTACGAATATCTCCAGGTAACGTTCGACTTATACGGCATTCTGCAAGTCTGTGTCTAATATTACCCACTGTCTCTCTCTCTCTTTCTATTTCTCTCTTTCTCGTTTCCTTCCCTCCCTCTGTGAACGAATTGTGAATTAATTATCCCACACGTTGGTTTTGTTTCTACTGTTGTATCCCTTTTGTCGTTATCGTTTTGTATCAGCTGGACTGTGTTTAATATTGTTTCTCCCTCTCCACATGTTGCTAGTTCCGTCAGTTAGTGTGTGCGTGTGTGTCTGTTACAGTTTCTGTTTTTTTTTATACCTTTCTGTTTTTTTGTTTCTAATTCCCCTGTTCAAAATGTACGGGTTTTTCCCCCATTCTCTTTACTACTGGTTGGTTGTGTTTTTATATTTTTGTTTCGTGTCTTTCCCTTTCTTTACTTATTTTTGTGTTCCTTTTTTGTAAGAACCACATCTGCTATTTCGTGAATTATTAACTTATTTAAGTGGTTATTCTGGCACCGTGCGTCAAAGAGTAGAACTATTTTTCCTCATTTCTTCTGTCTTTTTTGCACCTTCAACTATTCATATTATAACATCATCATCTCTTTGTAAGGCTAAAGCATGCTTGAAGTTACTGTATCTTAAACGTCTACACAGTATTTAAATTCTCAACCAAATTGGCGTCATGTAACTCATGTAAAGTGGAAGAAATTCTCATCTGTTCTTGTAAACCAATGTTTGGAGTTTTTCCCTTCCCTTGAATCTATTTAATGTCGCTAAAGTGAAGGACATTCGCTGCAAAAAATACACTTACAGAGAATATGACTCCTACCACGTAGTGACTACAGTCGTTCTGTGTCGTTTGTTCCACTGCCCACTCTACTGTTATGTGTCACGTTTCATTCCCCACTTTTGTTCTATTTTTTTATAGTATTTGTTAGTTACATTTCTATCTCTTTTCGTGAATTAGAGGTGACCTCTCCCCCTCCAAACAAGGGAATGGATAGTTTGGGTGTGAGGTGCGCGCAAGTCGATAAAATTAAACTGATTTGTTTCCTTCTCTTCTTTCCCTATTATCCGCCACTCTACACCAACCCAACCCCACAAGGTGACGCTCGAGGAGCAGATGATCTGCGGCGCACTGCAAACGCTGAACGAGGACGCGTTCGAGGATGTGGTCAGCAGCAGCGAGCGGCCCAGCCCAACCGGTGAGATGTTTAGCCAGTACCTGGCGCCAATACGGGAAAGCTCGGAAATCGGTTCACCGCCTCGCCTCACTTACAACCTTACTAACCCAAACCTGACCGATCTGGCCGCCAGCAACGGTACGCTGAACGGTGACGACAGTGGCGTCGGTGGTGGTGGCAGCGTTGGCGTCGGCGGCGGCGGCGGCGGCGGCAGCACCAGCAGCGGCAGCCATCTCGGCCTCCGGTCCGGTTCCGGCCGGCACAGTCGTTCCCACAGCCTGCATGACGATGCATCGCTGACCAGCATCGTGGTCATTCCCACCTTCCTAACTACGTCCCCTAATGGCGCCAGCAGCAACAACAACAACAACAACAACAACACCACTACCAATATCAACGACACCAAGCTCTAATCATTCCCGGTGAATCGATTCTGATGTATTACACAGCCGAAAGACGAGCTACTTCCTGTTGTAGCTGGCACTGTTGTTGCTGTTGTTGTTGATGTGCTGTGTGTTATTGTTGTTGTTGTTGTTGTTGTGGTTGTGTGGCCGTGTTGCTGTATTAATGCCACTGATGGCGCGTGTTTGCTGTGTTGCTGTTGTTTGATGTGCTTTTTCTTTCTCTAAAACAGACAAACTTACATTCCTACATACCCACAAACACGTCGATGTGTGTGTGTGCAATATTAGACCCCAAGACTTTAGACATTCTACTGTTTTTGCTACCGGTTTTCCGTTAATTTAAATAGCAACATCGAACAAACTTGGACTCTTGGAGAGCCAATAGTGTACTGGGGCGAGCGAGTATTCTAACACGGAACCCCCACTTTTCCACCCCAACGCTCGCGTGCGCACATCTCTCAACCACACAACCGCCACCCCACCTACCCCTGCCCCGATTTTCGGCCACAAGTGTGCATGAAAGCAAACACAAAGCACGAATAACCGCCGTTCATTTGAATGGTGCATTACACAATTGGGCGGTTTAAGTTCCCGTAAGACATCTGCAAACCCCGGGGGTCTACCAAAGTGATACTATACTGTGTATATGTTTTAGTGTGAGCGCGAGGGCACACAGCAAAGTTTGTGAAACGTGTATTTTCCGAGCATTTATCGTGCCCCGCCTTCCATTTGTGTGGTTTTTTCCTGTTTTTAGTAGCAAAAAAATTAAATAGAGCGACTATAGCGACTAGAGGAGCCAGATTGCGAAAACAGGATCGCAAATTACCATTTTCCTTTCCAAATGCGCGCTTCTGCGCTGCTGCATGAGCTCGGTTATTAGAACGAACCAAATCACAGAGACAGGGAAGTGCTAGTAGTAATGAGAGAGAGAGAGAGAGAGAGTTGGAGAGAAAGATAGGGAAAAGAGTAGAGCTAGTGCCCAGAAAAAACCACACAGGATCGTTCTTCCCTTGAACAACCTTTAATGAGGCAGACGCGCGCCACTCAGTTCTCCGAGCACGGAGACGGGTGGGCGCGCACCAACCCCCTCCTCCTTTTGTTTTCTTTTCTAGCGTTAAGGATAGAGAAATTGCTTAACTATATTTAGACAAATGTATGTTTACCCGTTCAAGGAAAAGCATTTAAATATAGCGTAACTTTAGTACCTTGTGCCAGAGGTGAAAGAACGAAGCGCCGACCGAAGTTTGCTGCTACAAATTTAATCCCCCTCCTTCTCCTTCCCCCCCCCACCCCCACCACTACGGTGTGTCGTTGAGTTTTTCGTGCAATTTCGCCCACCAATCGCGTGTGTGTGTGTGTGCTCTTTCATCCTAACTACTAAAAGACTGCGCTTTCTACCTATTTCTACTGTTTTGACGAGTGTGTATGCGTGTGTGTGTTTGTGTGGTGTGAAAAAGCTTTCCAATCTTTGCTTTCGTTTTGCGCGTTCGTATCATGTATCAACAATATCACTCAGCCCCACCCACCCCCCCCTCGCAAATTGTTATTCCGCAACACGTGGCGGTCTCTCTCTCTCTCTCTCGGTTTCTTCCACAGTTTCTGTCCGAAGCTCGCCGATACCGGCCCCGAAGCAGACCGCTTCCATACTGAAGCCGACCGGCAGCATACGGAAGGGTGACGCGAAACGGGTCACCATGTGCGATGCGGAGGGCAACGTGACGCCGACCTTTATCGAGGTGCTGAACGAAAAGCTCAACAGCAAATCCAAACTGACCGGTAAGTGATGATGTCCTGTAGCGCGGGTCTAACCATCGACTGTGGGCTTTGTGGGGAGTGAGAAGATTCAAAAGGAACCACTACTGCTGCTGCCACTACCACACTGCACCTTTTGTAACGATGTAACACCGGGTACACTCCTACTCCCCGTTCTTCTCTGCCAACTTCACGCCCCCCTCTACAAGCTCCTTCTTTTCCGAATGTGATTGCATGCGCAAACCACACGTGGGACTGCAACGCGCATGCATCCATACATGCATCCTATAATACATCTACCCACACCCACCCGACGGAGCAGGTTGAGGTAATTGGACTCTACATCTCTGTGCACCACACACACACACACTCTCTCTCTTTTCCGTGTGGACACTTCTTTCTCGCTTACTGTTGTGCCGAGTAAGGATGGCTCACTAATCACCGAACATCACACCAACCGATGTTCGTTATCTCTTCCTTTCTTCCCGCTTTGTGGTGAACCGTTTGCAGTGAAACGACAGTACAGTTTCATAGAGCCGGACGCTAAGAAGTGACCGGGGCTGCCGAGTGCCGATCAGCCCGAGACGGAGAGGGTGAGATGAGAAGTGTTCCAATTTTTGCATTATTTTGATTACTTCGTGAGGTGTTTTGCGTTGGTTGGAAAAGAGTGTGAAGCACGCCACGGAATGTTTATCTCAGGCCAATAGTTTCTAGTCAGCAGGAGGGTTCATAGTTTTAAAGCATTGAATAAAATGTTACATTTCGGTATAACGGTGACGAGAGTTTGGGATGTAGAAGCATGTAAGTATGTGCAGTAGCTTGGGATGGAACATGGGCGATCGTTGTTTCTTTCTTATAAGAGAGCAGGTCTTGGGAAGTGATTCAATAGTTGTCTGATTTATTCTGCTTATTGGTAAAATTCCCTCTTTTCTGATGATTTCTTATCATTTAAATCTGGACTCGGTAGTAATTTTCCTACGAATGTTTTAAACAAAGACGATATTCTGCATCTTGGTCAACTATTCAAGTTCCAAGAGCAATTTGTCTATCTCTAGCCCTCCTTTTGGTATGCAATGTTTTGTCCGTCCTTCCGCTAACAACATTCTCCTACATCACACCAACCAACTGCCCCGTCTCTACGTTGTTTTCTTGCCAACGGACAGGAAACCGGACGTGTTGGAGAAATACTTTGCCCCCGATTCGCTGGTCGACTTTTCGGCCGCCTGGGGGTTCACAATTTCCAGCCCCTGCAACGGCGTAAAGGCAACGCTCGACGCCGTACCGGAAATGTGTTTCTTGACCGTCGTGCTGCCGCCCCAAACCTGCTGCTGCTTCTGCAGATTCTTCTGCAGCGTTTTGCTAATGCGCACCTTGGTCTTTTCGTCGATCTGCGGCAAACGGATGCGGCCCGTGCCGGTTTTGCCGATCGTTCCGCGCGTGTAGCCGAGATCCTCCTGGTACGCATCCTCCTCAATCTGTGAAAGCGCGTGTGAAAGAAAATTAACAACTCTCCGGTTCAGTTTACGTGTAAAAGAAATGAATACTTACATCACCAAAGTTCATTCGGTTGGCCTGCTTGCGGAACTCGGTAATCGCATAGCGTTCCTTCATCTTCCGCACCCGCTTACCGCCACGCTTCTTTTTGCCTCCCTCGATCGGTTTCGGCAGCGGTTTGATAAACTTCACCGGCGGCGGTTCCTGCAGCTTGTCCAGCTTCTTCTCGATGTCCTCCCGGAACCGCTGCCCGATCTCGCCCAGATGGCTTTCGTGCGACGCGTCGACACGCGCCGCCAGCGTACACTTGGCTGCGACAAGGCGTGCCGCTTTGCGGCGCAGATCGGGCGGCGTATCTTGCACGATGTCGCAATAGTACACGTAGCCCGTGTGCGGTAACATTGCCACTTTGGAGAAACTAAGGGGAGGAGAAAATGTGATTTGAGTTTGAAATGAAGGAGAAGCTTACTTTACGAGCCCGTCTTACCCAGATAGTGTTTTCTTCTGTGCGCCCAGCACCTGCACGTTGCAGGCCGGCATTTTCGACAGCTTCGTCAGCCCACCCGCCAATCCGACCAACTTCGCAGCCGTCGACGCTCCCACGATCATCGACATGTTGGGAGCGATAAAGGTCATTCGGCTTTCGACGTACTCAAAGATTTTGCTCTTGAAATCGTTCAGCTCGACCGCCATATCACACGCCTCGTTGATCTGCTCCAGCTCGTGCTTCTCTAGCTTCACTCTGCAAAATAAAGCGTAAATGAAACCAACATTCTCAAAAGACAAATTTTCAATCCGCATACGAACCCCTGTGTGGTGGACGCCGTCACGGAAACGATCATAATCGTCGCCTGAGTAATGATTTCCTGCAGACGCTCGTTGTTTTTCGCCTGATCTAGATCATTGCCCAACTCGCGCACACTGCGAATGTAGTCCATTTCCGCCATGATGAGTGAATCCAGCTCGGGAAAGCGCTTCTGATACTTGTCCTTGACGAACTTATGGATCGTGGCTGTAAAGATTCGAACAGAAAAAGTCGTTAAATTTCCCTCGCAAACAACCGCAAAGCAAACCGTACATATTTCATTATCAATATCAACCGCAATGTTGTTCGCCTCCACGATGAGCTGATACTCCGGGTCCGACTCCACGTTGCCCACCATCTCCGTCGTTGTGCGGGGGTTCTTGGCGTACTTTTCGATCTGCGACAGCACGTTGGACAGCCGGTCCGAGTCGCGCAGTTTGCAGATTTCCCGTATCGATGCCACGGCCAGGTTGATTTCCATCGGTTCATCTTTAAGATCGTAAATGACGGCATCTTCTTCACCGCCCGAGTCAGCGTCCTCTTCGTCACCATCGCCGGCTGGCGCCTTCGGTTCCTCCTTGATGGTGTCTACCCCCTCCTCCATCTCTTCATCGTTGTCATCCTCCAGATCGGCCAACAGTTCATCCGCAAGAGACATTTTGTTGCAGCTTTTTGGATACTTTTGTTAAAATTAAGGAAACAATTTCTCTACACACCCAAAACGCGCTTCTTTTTTCCACTCGCAACCGGTTTGTTTTGATGGGCAACGATGTTTGACGTTTCTTCATTTGACAGTTCGCCATTTTATGGGAAAACGGGTTTGTTATAGCACACTGTAAACAAAACATTACCGCATGCAGCGGGGTTTCGTGTTCGCTGCGCAAAAAAGTGCCGTAAAATGCGAAGTATACTGAGAAGCATTGTGAAAATAAGAATTCCTGCACGTTCAGGACCTTCCCTGCCACTTCAGCTGTGTACAAAGGTGGCCACAGTGCCTACAACTCCACAGCACAATGCGTTGCAGCGGTACGAGGATGATCTGCAGAACGAGTTTCATCAAATCCTGCGCGAAGAGCGACAATCCGTGCTCGACCCGGTGGCGGATCCGATGTCGCTGGAGGTTTTCCCCAACACCAGACCCGCCTTTAACTTTGCAGCCTACGTCAACAAATCGCCCACCCTGCAGCAACTCGTCTCGCTCGGGGTGGAGCTGCACAAGCTCGAGAAGCGCAAAGGCATCGCACAGTTTGTGCTCGGACTGGACTTTGATCGAGACATGCGGAATCACATCCGCTTCCTGGCGGACGTTGGCGTGCCGGCCGAAAGCTTGGGCGAGTTTCTGACCAAAAATCCACTCATCTTCAAGGAGGATCTGGGGGATCTCGAGACGCGAGTGAATTATCTGCAGTCGAAGCGATTTTTGCCCGAGGAAATCGCACGCATCGTGACGAAGAATCCGTTCTGGTTGATGCTGAACACCAAGCGGATCGATCGGCGGTTAGGATACTTTCAGAAAACGTTCGCACTGGAGGGCAGTGAGGTGCGCGCGCTGTCCACCAAGCAGCCAAGGCTCATTACCTACAATCTGGAGCACGTGCGTAAGAACACCTTCACCGTGCAGGAGGAGATGGGCTTCGAGAAGGAGGAAGTAAAGCAACTGTTGCTGAGCAAACCACGCATCTGGATGATAAGTGAGTGGATTTTGTTGTAATCACCACGAGGGCATACAATGACTCAAAGCATTCTCTTCCAGAGACGGAAGCGCTGCAGTACCGATTCGAGTATCTTCACCGCCGAATGAAGCTTTCGCACGCGGAGCTGCTTCAAACGCCCGATCTGCTGCTAACGCGAGACGTTCGGATCAAGCAAAGGCACGGGTTTCTTAAATTTCTCGGCAAAGTGCAGTACGATCCCAAGAAGGAGCTCTATATTCCGCTAAAATCACTGGCCGAAGGTACGGACGAGGAGTTTGTAGCTGAAGTCGCTAAATCGAACATGGAATGTTACAATCGCTTCCTGAAAACCCTCTAACTGGGGGCTGGTGGACGCGAAGCGTCTTTGCTACATGCTACTAGTGGACGTCGTTGTTACGAATAAAAGAGAGGAGTGCTGTGGTAGTAGGTGAACAAAAAAAGCATTTTCCGCAAAACGACTGGAGGGCATGTTTGTGTGTGTGTAGAGAGAGAGAGAAAAGGAGATTCACTGGTAAATGCAGACATGGACCGAAAGCATTAACTGGCCTTTCCAAGTTCAATCTTGCGCTTGATCACGTGTATCGAGGTAAAGAGCAACGAGTCGATGATGCCGGCCACCGTAAAGATTCCGCCGATTATTGCACATACATTGGTAGCGAAATGACCAAGGGAGCTACAAAAAAATGGATAAAAAAGACAATATTAGTATCTCTCTCTTTGAGGGTATCACGGTAGTCTTACTTTCGCTTTTCGGTAAATTTAACCATCAGCGGCGACAGTTCGTAGTTGACGAAAATGCCCGGCATGCCCGTTTCGCCGCTCATTGCCGTCACACTTTTCTGGTGCTTCGTGACGGAGAACTGGTTCGTGTACAGCGTCGGTCCATTCAGCGGCACAAACATGGTGGGAACAATCTTGATGTAATACTGAAACATCATCGCACCTGGAAGGACAACAAACGGAATTAAGTATTTTTCAAAAACATCCAGAATTATCGCGCTCACAGTGAGAAATCGTTCACGTTGCTATAAAGTGAGAGAAGCGGCTCAGTTCTCACGTGCACCCGCGTGAGAGCTGTCAGCGCGTGCTGTCAAAGTATGCTAAAATTCCTATTATTACGTGATAGTTGTGCATTGTTGCGACAACACACATTTTAACGAATTTGTGCCGAAAATCAAGCTCCCCCCGCGGAAACACTACGTTAGTTCACGTTCTTTTCAGATCCTACAGAAAACCGACACAAAATCAACGATGCCAGCCGTGCCGGGAGGTGTTTACAGCCAGAACCAGCAGCCGAGCTGCTTCGACCGCATGAAGATGGGCTTCACGATTGGGTTCTGCGTGGGAATGGCTAGCGGTGCCCTGTTCGGTGGCTTTTCGGCGCTCAGGTAACGCTCAACCCGGCACAAATGCGTCATCTCCCCGCTCGTTTACGCTCAGTTTTAATGGTGAATGTTTCTCTCGCGCTTTTTTTAGATACGGATTGCGCGGCCGTGAGCTGATCAACAACGTGGGCAAAGTGATGGTGCAGGGTGGCGGCACGTTCGGCACCTTCATGGCAATCGGAACCGGCATACGATGCTAAGTTAAACACAAACACACCCAACAACAACAGGCATCCGTGCGTAATGTCCTTAACTGTGAGCAAAAGCATTCAAATCCCCTCTTCTCTAAACCTAAGAAATGTTAAGCGAATAAACTAGAGACAAAAACCCTACCTTCCGTGGCCTCCACCATCAGTCCGTCCAGTGGGCGGGTAGTACCGAACCCGAACTGTTCCCCGAACGACAGCGTGTTGATGCGGTGCGTGGTGTTGAACCGGGACGACGAGTACGGCTGCACGTCGTGCACGTGGATGTGGTTGATGGAGAAGCTCTTGCCGGGCGCAATGTGAAACCGGCCCTCGACCCGGTTCACCTCCATCGTGCCGTAGATGTGGCAGCCCTCGCTGAACGCTTTCCCTTCCACACTGCCGCCGTTTCCGTTTTTGCACTGCTCAAAGTCCTCCACGTTCGGGTTCCACTTGCGCTCGCGGTACGCATCGATAACTTCCTGGCAGGTGTTGCAGCATCTACGGAATGGCAAATAGGGGGTCAGAAACAGAATTAGAGAATGCTCAACCGAGGCAGCTAGCCAGGCTACTTACTGGGACGCATTTTTAGCCGCACCGTAACAGCTACCGCAGGCGGGTTTGACCGTGGTCGTTGCCGGGGCCTCCGTACTTGAGATACGTTTCGTGGACGCCTGAATGTCCTCCTTTTTGGGCTCCTCGATCTGGTTGCCCTGCAGGTCCAGCCTTCGCTTGTAGATGTTGTGTTCGATGTGCAAATGCTGCTCGCCGGTTGAATCCTGCGCATCCAACGAAACGTCTGTGTGTGTGTGGTTGGGAAAAGATTGGAAAAACACTTTAGTGAAGACGACGATTGTTTACCAAGCGAGCTGACTCTGACGCATACAGTCACAGGATATTCTGGGGATGGTAAAATCTAGATTAATCTTAAGCTTGTGTCCCCGTGTCGTGTCCACGAACAGCTCCTCCGAAACGTTCGGCGACAGGTAGGCATTGATTTCGCCTATCACTAGGGTGACTATCACAATCGAGCTAATCAACGTAACTGGAATGACCGGCAAAGCAGAACAGAAAAATCGTTAATAAAAGCCATTATTAAACTCGCTAATTGATGCAGAAGATCACACTTACGTGCCGCTCCGCTAACGGTGCGTATGCTAAATTCATTGTCTATCTTCGGGTAAGCATCTAGCCGTCGCAGCGAATCAAGAAACCGCATACTTTTGGTCACTACAGCACACGTGCTTTCGCGTTTTGTTTTGGCTTTTTGGTTAATGCAGAACCGGCCGCAAGCCGAGGAGTTAATGCAAATGAGCTTCCGGCTGTGCAAACATGCAGAAGAGATTTTTTTTATCGTATGCTGGAAAAACACGTAGCCACAACAAGCCGAAGTTTGTTATCGTTTTGGTGAATTCTGACAGCCCAAAAGACAGCTGACAGCTGGTGCCGGTGTTTTCTGGTGGCGACAGCCCAATGGTCAAATTTGGAAGCACAGGTACGTTATCGGGTAAACTGTGCCATTTGATTAATTGTTCCGAGTGATGAGGCTGGATGGCGACCTCGAACTTATCCTGGCCACAAGTTTTGAAATTAATCTCAAATATGCCGCAATTTTGGAACTGATTCTACACATTTTTCATGATCTTGGAACTGTTCCTGGGCACGCAACAGTGCGCAATGGTGATGGGAAAAATAAGGTTTTCTTTGGAATCGATTCCGGCTAGGTCCGAAGTTCTCTGGAATCGATTCCAGATATTAGGTCCGTAATCAGTTTCTGGAATCGATTCCGGAATTGGTCCTGGATTCAGCTCCGGCGTCGGAATCGGCTTTGAAACTGGCCTTGGAATCGCAATCCGTTCTGGAATCGGAATCGGATCCAGAAGCGAAATCAGTTTAGGCATCGGAATTGGTTCCAAAATCAGAATTGGTTCCAAAATCAGAATCGGTTTCGAAATCGGAGTCGGTTTCAGCATACCCATAAGAGTAGGCGTTTGGGTCCAATGATGCTACGTATTGATAGCCGCAAAGCATCAAAATTTACTTGTAAACGATCCATTCTCTTGAAGATTCCCACACTGATTTCGTTTCTGAAACTTCTTATTTCAATTCAAAAACTGATTCACATTGCGGAGCTAGCTCCAATTCTAGAGTCAATTCAGATTCCGTTACCGAAGCAAATTGCGATTCCCAGGTCGATTCCATTTTCGAAGCCGATTCTGATATCGGAGCTAATTCGGTTCCGGAATCAACTCAGGAATCGGTTTCGGAATCGGCTCCGGAATTAATCCGGACCATGGAAACGGAATCGGGTAGGTTCGATTCCGAGCTCCCACAACTAGAGCACAAAGCAAAATTGCGCTGCACTGTCAAACCCTCGTGCCGCCCTAGTACAATCAAAACACACTGTGAGCCAACCCGCCAGCAGACTTCACTCAAAAGCTGAAAGGGCTGTCATGTGCTGTCCGCTCTCTGATGTAATCAGCGGCGGTGAGATTAAATTCATATCTCAATAAATTTCCAACCGAGAAACATCGTGCGGTCCCGCAAAACACGCGCTGTGAGCAAGAAGGAAAAAAACGTTCTGCTGAAAATTGCACTCGTGGTGATAGTTCAGCGAAAAGCACAAACAACGTGCGGAGATGTGGAGTGCTGTGAAACAAAGCGCAAAAAAACACGTGCCGTAAATGCAACCTCTTGCATCCGAAGCAACCTGCCCGGAACAACTTTCATCTTCTGCGCCCGGGTCCAAGTGACCACAGGCAGTCGGAGAAGACCGCGTACGCGAGCCTATGCTGCTGGGTGAATCGATTTTAATTCAATTAAGACAAAGCAAGCGCCGACCTGCTACAGTGAGCCCCCGAATCCATTCGTTCGCAGTGCTGCGTTCTTAATCGTTTGCTAGCAGTGGTAGTGTACAGTTCACAGCCGGCTGGTGTCGGAAGTTATTTGCCCGCTACCGAAGGAAACACAAATATATCAGCTTCCGGTGAGAAACAGACACACACACACACGCGTATACACGCAAGACTGACCGAGAACGCGGAACCAACAGCAGTAGCAGCAGCAGCAGAATCCTTCCCGGACGACGGTGTTATTGTGCTGAGGAGCCGCCGAAACATGAAGAAGCGCGGCGGCAGTCCACAGCCCGCTCCGCCGCCCCGGCCGGCCACGGCGGACGGTGGCATTGGCAGTGAATCGCTGCTGCACGCCTCGCAGCACACGATGGCGGTCAACGAGTTTAAGTTCATTAACGAACGGCCGGTCGACGATATCTCGCTCAACTTCTTCTACAAACCGCACACGATCACGCTGCTGGCCGTGTCGATATTCGGCGTGATGTACTTTGCCTTCGTCCGGTAAGTAGTGTTTTTTTTGGTGATAGGAAGAGACACACACACACACGATCCCCGGGCACATAATTTTCTTCATAATCGTATGTCACCCTCCTAGTGTGGCGCGCACGCTACGCAAAGGCTAAGGGGAACTAGTAAGGGCATAATTTAATTTTGCTTTCACGCCAGAACTTCCATTTGATGTGTGCACTATTCCGAGGGTCCGGTGTACTTTGATACCTACCATGACTTCTATGGGGGTCATGTGAAAATGGAGAGGTTTTTTTTTCGGAGGGCGAAGCAAACGCTTGTTAGGTAACCGCAACGTGCTCACACAGCCTGCTAGATCCGCGCAGCAGCTTAGCAGAGTGCAAAAGTATTGGATGCACAAAAAAGTCACATATTTGTTAAAGTAAAGCCAACAAGTAGTTAGTTATTTTTTACTAGAGTCATGAGAACCGGTGTCTTTTTAGCTTCCTCGAGTCATCCCAGATCAGGCCGCGATAGCGTCACATGTTTCAGATTGATTCCTATGCTTGATGTTAACAAGAACCGTTCCGAAACACGTTGACATTATCGGTGGATCGATCTGGAACCTTTGATACAGTCCCATTGAAGACTATTAGAAGTGAAGTTCGTGTTTTTTAAATAACCTAAAATTAAATAAGTACAGACACATTGGCCATTTTCACACTCAACAAACTTTTTAAAAAATGCTTCATATCTTATCATGCTTCGTTTCCCTTCCTTTTCCAGTGATCAGTCCGATATACAGGAAAACATTTGGGCCGGCATGGTTTGCGTCATATTCTTCTTCCTGATCATCTCCGTGCTAGCGTTCCCGAACGGTCCGTTCACGCGCCCCCACCCGGTGGTGTGGCGAATGCTGTTCGGCCTCTCGGTGCTCTACCTGATGCTGCTACAGTTTCTCATGTTCCAGGACTACAAATCAATTATGGGGATTTTCTACTGGTTCGATCCGAAGCTGCGAGATTTCCACATCGACATGGAGAAGGTAAGTGTTTGCCGCAATTAAGCTTGCTTTGGAGAATGTCTACTGACTGGTACTTTCTTCCCACGAACCAGCAATACGCCGCCAACTGTTCGGACATGTCGTTCGAGCGCATCTGGTCCCACGTGGACGTGTTTGCCTGGGGCCACTTTCTGGGCTGGGCCTTCAAGGCGGTGCTGATCCGCCACATGGGCATCCTGTGGGCCATCTCGGTGATGTGGGAAATTACGGAAATCACGTTCGCCCATCTGCTCCCCAACTTTGCCGAATGCTGGTGGGACGCGCTGATACTGGATGTGCTGGTGTGCAATGGGTTCGGCATCTGGTGCGGGCTGAAGATCTGCAAGCTGCTGGAGATGCGCGAGTACAAGTGGGCCAGCATACGGGACATTTCCTCGACGACGGGCAAGCTGAAGCGAGCGGTGCTGCAGTTTACGCCCGAAAGCTGGGCGCCGGTACGGTGGCTCGACCCGAAGTGTACCTACATGCGGTTCTTTGCCGTCAGTCAGCTTGTTTTGCTGTGGCAGGTAGGTTCGCTGTGTTCCAATTTGGAAGAACTTTATAAAAACATGTCTTATTCTCTTTATTTTTAGCTAACTGAACTAAACACGTTCTTCCTGAAGCACATCTTTGAAATGCCCCCTTCACACCCGGTGGTCATCGGTCGGTTAGTTTTTGTCGGTCTTTTCACGGCGCCCTCGGTTCGGCAGTACTACATCTACGTCACGGACACGCGCTGCAAGCGCCTGGGCACACAGTGCTGGGTGTACATCGCCATCCTGGTGTCGGAGGCAATATTGTGCATCAAAAACGGCAAGGAGCTGTTCGAACGCACCCAGGTGAAGAACATCGTCGTGTGGCTAATCATACAGGCCGTACTGTCGGTGCTGTTTGTGTACGGTTGCATGCTGTGGCACCGATACGTTGAGGTAAGTGGTAGAATTCGAAAACGAAACGTTCTACTAAACACTAACCATCGCGACACGACTCTCGGTACACATTGCAGGAAGATGATTCACGAGACGGATCTCCGGTGAAGCAGGTCAACCGCGCGTTCAAAGATTCGGCCATCGTATCGGGTGACTCGAAAGGTACGTAATCGGGGAACAGAAGGGTCATGATTATTGCTCTTGCGCTTCGCTCACACCACCACGCCACTCGCTTTATCAAAGTCCAGCTGACCGGCGTTAATCGACTCCCGGGTCGAATCCGGTTTTTGAATCACCCCATATAACATTGTGCGAGCTTGTTGTTTACTACCGCCTCCCGTGAGTGTGTGATTGCTATGCGGAACTTCTTCATACGCGCATGCAAAAAAGCAGTGTGAGAGTGTCCCTTATCGCGCGACTAACCCGACCGGCTTCGTCTGGCCGACAAGTGCCAGCTCCAAATATAACTTTAGCGCGCCAAATCAGGGCTTATCGCGGACGCTACTCTCTTTCTCTCGTTCGCCGATTGGTAGTGCGCGCTCGAACAACACTGTCACGCCACTTCGGGTGGCGCGCGATCCTTATCATGTCTCTCCAACGGTGGGTGAGCAACGGTGCGCGTTCGCGGTTTACGCACGTGTAGCGCATGTGTCGCTGGACGCGGATATTGATCCCCCGACAAGGAAGGGCTAGGAGAGGGAGTATTAGACAGCAACGCAAACGCCAACACACTGACCCATCTGCTGGTTACAGTGAGGAGAGTTGTTGTGCACCCGGTTCGTTTCTTATCCATATTTCTGTTTTGCTGCATCACGCAATGCCAATATAAAATAATATCTGTCACGCGCGCTCGCTATACCCAAAATCTATATGCGTATCTACATATCACCAATCACCAACCTCTCTCTTTGCTCCCGCCATTCCATCGGAAGGACCGGAATATTACGTGCATCCCATGTTTGTGGCACATGCCCGCGGAAAGGTGCGAATGGTCGACATAAACAGCCCTAGCTATGATATCAAAATTAAAATCGTGTGAAGCTGCACGCCCAGCTAGGACGGGCACACACACACACGGCATCAGCAGTAGCAGCAGCAACTGGCGGTCCGCTGCGCTCCCCCTTAAAAAACCAGGCAATCGATAATCGTCCGTACTAAAATACGTCCGCGCGCGCGCTTGCAGCACCTTGTGTACGAGAATCAAACCGAAGCAGTATTGATGCGATGTGATAATAATGTTTATATGTTTAGGCAATCGAACAAAGTGAAAGAGGCTTAAAGTGTTTTGTAGGCTAGGAGAAAACAGTTCAAAAATGAGCACCAATTTTCTAGTGTGATCAATGTGCCAAATTGCATTCCCATGTTCGCTTGCTTGTTGTGTACTTGGAGGTGTATTTTATTTCTATTTCATCCTCGCTAAACGTTTCACCGCTTCATGCTGCATTTGTTTCGGTTTATGTTTGGGCGCGCGCGCTGTTTACGTTCCAAGTGCCTTCGTTATGTTAGCTTTTTGCCGTTTAAATAGCCGTTACATTTACGTTTTTGCTTGCCAACGTTTGCACTGGTTAAATATGGGTGAAGCCTATACTGCTAATGATTAGGTTTCAGGTTAAACAAAAAATGACTTCGCTCTACGATTGAAATGTGTACAAGGCTATTTTAATAATTGATTGTACGCAAACAAAAATGGCCAGAAAGGATTGCTTTCGTACGTGTGTAACCACGAGCCAGACACACAAGGTGAATAGTCAATCATCTGTCGTGTCGAACACAAGGTTCTTCTACTGCTCACCGCTCGTCCTGCTATTTGGCACGTTGCCGAATGTTGAGCTTTAGTTTCCGTGGGTGAAATTGGCATATCAAAAACCGCACAGAAAGAACCCAGAGCCGTGGTGGTGGGTCTCGAAAGGGTCAGATTTTTTGTTTTATTTTTCTCCCTCGCCATCTACTAACCAGTATCCTAAATTGAGCTTAATAACGCCGCCCATCGATAGCGTGTTTGATATAAAACACACGGAACACGGTTTTCATTGCTGTGCCTTACATTATCAAACCGCGCGGAGGAACGAATCGCGTGCAATGGAGTGTATAATTTAGGGCAAATTTTCACTGGCAAATGCTGCTTATCGTTCAGTGCACCCTGCGCTGTAGGTAAACTTTCAAACGTGGTTCACCCAGCACGCATTTTTACGCTGCAAGTATATTTAGACATTTCTATCCAGGGGATGAAGCCGTCTAGAATAAGGGGAATGTTTAAATAGAACAACATTTAATCGTATTTTTAGCATTCAGTTTCAAACATATTCTAACTGGTTTTTGGTGTTTTGAAGAGAAGAGCTTGAGCTGCATATAGCTATCGTTTCTCGTTTCGTTTATAATCGTTAATTATAACGTTAATTATTTCTCGTTTATAAGCGATAATCGTTTATTGTACTCATTGTGGAATAAGCAGGACTTAAAAAGAATGTCGAAGCCAGCAGCGTCTCTTTTAAATAATCTTTGGCATGCTGCAGTAAAAATAGCGCTTGCTTGCTTAGCTAAATGTGTAGCTAAAATATATATTATCCCAAATAGGAAATATTTTGGATATTTTCAAATGAACCAAATCTGGTTCTTAAATTTCATTTAAAATGTATCCCCAAAATTACACAAAAATATGATTCTCTTCTACTTTTTTTATCTTATTCAAAAGGATTTTTTTTTACATTTTTAATAATAAATTTTAAATTTAAATACAATTTAAATTTTATTAATGAAGCCTTCTTTCTGAAGAATTATCTATAAAGTTGTTAAATGTAAATGTTAAATCTGCATCTCTAAGAAGATAATAAGCCCGCCGCGTAGTCGTCACTCGGGAGCATCATCTAACGCTGAAGCGCCCGCCAATGCCTGCGTACATAAATAGATGTTATGCATCGCTAGCGCAGCATGTTGCGCGTTAGTATGGTAAGGGTTGTGTGTCGTGCGTGCGGGTTCAATAAAAGGGTGCTTGCTTTTCTACGCTTTTGTATGGCACATCTGTGCGGCGCCGAGCTCGGTTGAGTCCGGCCAGGTGTCCGTACCGGTGGGGTATGGCTATCAAGACATATCCAGCACGTAATTTTTGACCCCGGAAGGCAGTTGACTCGCTCCTCTGCGTCGACGCCTTCGACTCTCTTGCACACGAAATGCTGACTGATGTGTGTGTCCTTCCTCCTGTGTGTGTTACCAGCCCTTCATGGTTCTACCACTCTGCTCCGTACTCCTCTCATCCATTGTGTCAGATCACATTGCTACCGAAAATTGGCAACAACAACACCGCTTACGTTCGAAATATCCTATTCTATTCCTCTTATTTTCTTGTTTTTTTTTTCTTTCTCCAAACTATAGGAATCAAGGGTGGTTCTTCCTCGGCCAAAAGCTCACCCCACTCTACGCCCACCAAAAAAGTTCGATCTCAGCAGCAAGGGAGCAGTATCCCGCTAGGTACAGCCGGCAAGTCAGTCCGCGAACATGTTGAGTAAATAGGGTTCGAGGTGCAAAACTAAGCACGCACTGCTCGCAATAGGGAATAGCTTTCCTTACACCACTTTCACGTTTCCCGTTTAACCAGCAGTTACACTAGTTCGTTCGTACGCTGCATGCTTGCTGCAGCATGCGAACCATTTTTAATACCTCCTTTCCGAATCCTACTTGCTTGTTAATCCATTTCTAAAAGAATTGCAATACGTAGGAAGGAAGACGTAGACTGTAAGATGTGTGTACCATCTTTCTTTCGGGTTTTGTTTTTAAACATACACACAACTGTTCGAAACCAAATAGAGCTTGGCACAGGGAAGTAGAAAAATCCATACAGACGCTCGCAGGAGCTCGGCTGGAGTTGGCACTCCTTAGCGCTTGAGCCAAACCAACAGCCAGCGCCCGAAATACTCTTACCATGCTCTGCTTAGTATGTTAGCTTTCGTTTGTTTTAGGTTAATGTGCCTGTTTTTTTGTTTGTTTGTTTAGCTAGTTATGTTTGAAAATTATGAAAAAAATGCTTCCCTGCCCTGCTACTGTTGCGTATTTCGTGCGTATGTCTGCTCCCCGTAAGGGGTAAACGGTGTAACACTGTTTACCTGTTGCTTGTTTTTAGGCGTATTTAACAATCTATCAGTGCACACTATCGACAAATCTTACCGTATTCTATCGTTTTCTCTATCACCCGCTGTCGAGATATATGCTATTAGACAAACACTAACAAGTCGACTGCAAAAGTGCAAACCGGAGAGTCCCGAGTTAAAGGCTGAATGAAATGTAATTTTTACCAAACACGCTGTAGGGCGTGCAGGTGTGTTAGCTAGGGATTTGTGACTCAAATCTTAAGACGGCGATGTGATTGTTACAGCTGATAGAAAGGTAGTGATAGTAATAGCAATAGACCAAACAGCAACAGTCATACCGACGACGACAAACGTTTCCTCCGACAAAGACGCTATGTGTTTTTGTGTTATTGTAAAAGACACTGTGTGTGTGTGGTATATGTTCCCAAATGCGATGGGTATACCTATTATACGCAGACTCGCAACGACACTCTGATGCAGCTGTACAAATTGTATTGCGAATAATTATATGTAATAAATGAAGAAACAACAGAGAGACTACAACAGGAAGAGGGAGAGCATTTGCCACCGCGTTTGTGGCAAGTAATAATCAAGAAAAGAAAAGGTTATATGCTGCTCCGGATCTAGTACAACAAACTGCGGCTTGAAGAGGTAGCAAATGTCGGAAGGGATCTGTTCAGTTTGTAGAGGATTGATACATCCGCAAGCTTCCTATTTTAGTTATATCGGACGTGCTGTGCAGAGTGCTGTACAAAAACGCTGGTACATAAGCGAACCACAAGCGTGTTAGTTGACCTTACTATTTGAACTGTATTGTAAGCCCTTTGTGCATCCACATATCTAAATTCTCGATCATATGCGCTTCGCTGAAAGAATAATTCGACGTGATCGCCATTCTACGCCTTGCTGTACACACCTTAATGAAAACGGTACACTATTTATCTACATATCTTTCTTCCACAACATACAGCTATAGACGGAAAGCAATGTTATAACGTTTAAAATCTAAACTTATTCAACTGTCGTGCGTTCGGTTCTACTCTTAATACTTTGCGCGAGTAGGTAGTTGCGCGCAATATCTCAATTTGAAACTGAAAATCGATCCGAGCAGATGGTAGGAGCTAATGTGTGGAACGTTCTGTCCTTGCGTTACTTTATAGGCAAAAATCTCTCTAGTCAGTAAGAAGAAAAGGAAAGAAAGAATGTGTGGATCAGTTGACTACACTGTTACGATACATAGAATGTAAGATAGTTTTACCAAATGTTACTGTCATGCGTTACAGCAAAACAAATCCCATCCGCACGGTCGCGTCAAAGTTTGAAGGGATATAGCTTCTTTAAGCTCTTTTGATCAAACGTTGGACAGTGAATTGGAAGCCAGCTGTAGGTAGAGCGTGACAGTAATGAGGCGCAAAGTCACAGAAAGTTTATTTTAAGTAGGTTTTTGTTAGAAGTAATGTACTACGCTGGGTACCGGGGAACAGCCATCTGCTGCTATAAGTATAGTTTACGTTAATAATAGTTTCATGGTATGTTCTTCGCTGGAAAGAACGCTGGAACGGCAGAATATGCTAATAATTAAACCAAAAAAACATTTAAAAAAACACAGACACCCAGGCAAATGTAGGATTAAGATATAGTTATTAGTAAATGAATGTGTTGTGTGGTTGCAATTCTTTTGTGTACATGATCCCATTTTTTTTGTTTGTTTTACAACAGGAATGGAAAACGAATTACAATGATTTCAATAAGAAACACTATGTTAAGATGGCGATGGTGATGATTTACTGAAAATGACATGATGACGATCGAAATGAATCCTTACCCGTAGCAGGTAGTAGTCGCAAGATACGTACACAGAAACACTAGTGCAACGATGTTTGAACGGTAAATGTAAAAATGTATTTCAATTCGTTTCTTGTACAAACATATTTATCTCTGATCTGCAGAAATACTGTTAAATGATCGAGCTAGCTAGAACCATTAACTCTTCCAGAAACTTTTCGGCATTGTTCCAACCTTCCGCCTGCACGAACTGTGTCACGGTCAAGTTTAACGTTCTACTTGATGAAGGATAATTAATAATGCTCAGTATTCTGGGCAAATCACGCTCATCAGTTTCATCCAGCGGGTGCTCCAGTTCGTACTCCAGCAGTGCCTTCAAGAGTTCGTAATCATTGCAGTTCAATGATGATAACACAAGATCGCAGTCATAGTGACTTGTTATTCCACGAATGTTGTGTTTAGTCGCATGATGCAGCAAACATTTCACATGTGCAATACGTTTCTCCATCAAACCCATGCAAAGAGGTGGTATTGTATCGCCATGTAATGTCAAATCAGGTTCGTACTTCAATATCAACTCCAGCACTTCTGTGGTGTTCTCGCATATAGCGTAGTGCAATAGTGTGTAGCCCTGGGTGCTCACTATATTTACCGAGCCAGGATCATAGTCGAGTAGCATTTTGATCACTTGCGTCGGGCCTTGATAACTTGCGTGCAAAGCCAGGTGTGCCGCTGTTAGTCCACTACTGTTCAGTACTCTCACATCTACCTTGCAGGCCAGCAAACGTTGAATTATATCGCACCGGCCACTTCTTGCGGCGTGATGTATCATTCGTTCGCCACGTGTTTCGCCATCGTCAAATTCCAGTACGGAAGCCCCGTAGCTGTTCCGTAGATCACGTCTAATACACTCGTCGAACAGATATCGAGCAATAGCAAAATCACGTGAACATACTAAGGAAATGTGCATGGCACTCACACCGTTTATTTCCAATAGCAACGGGTTGGCATCGTTTTCAACTAACAGTTGAACTATTTCCAGCTTTTCGTTATTGAAGCAACAGTGTAGTGCGGGGATACCGTTGAGCCCAGCTGGTGCATTTGTCATAACACCGAGGTCAACCATGGTTCCCGGTGGATTGACACTGTTAATGAAACAAACATCCGCCACTCGGCAAAAATAGTGTTTAGTGCCGTCCATTGATTTGAATTGTGCAAAAACTGCTGTGCTTTGACTGAGTTCTTCCTTGGAGAACTTAAGTAAATCTTTTAGACTGTCATCCAGGGAGTTTGGATTGCTCAACGACAATGTACCGCTTTCAGGATATTCAATGCTGACATTCATCGTGGTTAATACATTGAACGTGACTGATACAGATGCACTATCGAGCGTGAAATCGTGCCAAATCATGTTCGTCAAATGTGCACATTGTTGTAAAGCGGAATACGCACTATCATACATAGAGATTCTATTGCTATGCTCCGATGGTACCTGTCCGTCCCCCGCGCACGAATATGGTGCATCTCGTTCGACGATAATCCTGTCCAACGTGCCTACTCTATCGATCGTGCGCATTTGACGTGCCCAGTTGAGCAGGCTTTCAACCATTGCCGTGTTTCCATCTTCAACAGCGCTACCCAATGGCGTTTTTTGGTATTGCTCTCCCTCCAGAAATGCAACCATCTTCCAACGCTGTAGCATATTCAACGGCAATCCAAAGCGATCTTTCTCGTTTGTTGGCCCAATCACATCTATATCATTCACTCGCTTCGTAATTATTTCCAACGCATCCCTATTACGACTTTCTACTATCGTCACCAGCACCGATGAACTATCCATCCAGTCAAAGCCCATCTTTTCGAGCGCTCGTACCGTCCTCCCAGCTGTATGTCCATATTGCACAGCTATAGCAAATGGATGTGGCGCCTCACGCAGGAAGGCATCGCGTTTGACTGAGCTGATTCGTTGGAGCAGTCGAGCCTGGTCAAACTTCACCAGCTGGAGTAGTGTGCAATTTTTACCGCCCAAATGGCCAGGGAAAGGCGTATCGATCGGAATATCTGGATACTTCTGCAGCAATAGCTCCACACACGACCAGTGCTGTCCATCTGCTGCTAAAAAGATAATGCTGGCAAGATCCGAAGAGTTCGTCAAAGGACAAATTGTTAGTAGATGCTGCAAAACATGCATCCTTCCATTTTTTGCGGCCAGTTGGTGGCATATATAACTTTTCACCGTTAGAAATTGTGAGAACGCTTGATGTAGCATGTAGAGTGCAGCCTCATCATTTCTCATAACAGTTGCGATTGAGAATATGTGTTCGAATTGGTTTACATCGATATCCATTCTACCCATCGCATCAGTAAAAATGTCTTGTCTCTGTAAAATTACAGCGAATGACACTGCATTTTGATTTAGTACGGATGTGTGCGGTAGTAGCATATTTGCTATCGTTCGTTTACAGTAACTCATAGCATCACAGAGGAGATCCACATTGTTAGTATCTTCTGGATTGCTGAAGATACCGAAATGAGGCAACATCTCACGAACACTTCGCTCATTGCCATTTCTTATACACTGTATCAAAATTTGACGTTTTTTGGCGACATTGGCCTCCTTTAAAAACCATTCCGTTCGCAGCAGGTTGGCCATCAGATCCGGCCAACTAGGGAGTTTACCCGGTAGCTCAGTCCTGCCACTTTCGATCCACCGTTCGAATGCTGCCGGATAGTCGCCTAAGTATATAGCCTTGGTCAGTTGATTCGATGGGCTTTCAAGTGCTTCGATATATCCTCCAAAATATCCTTCCAAATATCTTAAAACCTGCTCATCAAAACGGAAAACATTTCCCAGGACGGTAAGCGGTAAACTTTCGCATGGACAACAGAGAGCATTTGGAGAACAACAGAATCGACTTTTTAACTCACCACCATCCCGCACAGCGGAATGTATCTGCCGTACGTCTCGCGCTTGGATTGCGGTCAACAATCCTTCCTGCACCCCTTGCCACCGCTTTGTATCCTCGAAAGATGGAAACTTGCTTGGCGCTATGTTTGGGTCTGTCGCGCATTTTGTATCAAACAGGTGTACCTCCGTGGTGGCAAACACAAAAGCGTTAATTAGGATTTTTACCTTCGAACTGTAGGTTAACAGATCGTAGGACAGTACGTCATGGGCCAAATAGTTACGATAGTTCCTCCCCTGGATCATGGAAATGGAATGTTTCATGTAGTGAAAACTGTCGCCAAAGTATTGTACTGCTATCAGCATCTCGCAAAGATCCAACTGAATCTTCATCAATGCAACTAATGTACGTGTCGGAAAACTACCAAACTCAACAGCCACTAAACCATCAACTGTATGCAGCTGGTGTTCCTCTAGTATGGCGAGCAATCTGTTGCGCGTATCATCGTAATACTGCTGCAGCACCTCTTGATCCTTGCTCAGCAGCTGTCTGGCCAATCGCTCGTTCCTTGCGATTTTGTGCTGTTTGCAGAACGCTGTCAGCACCTTCCATTTGTTATCCAAGTAGAACACGTTGTTGTAATAGGACTTCAGACGGGCGCACAGTGACTGCAACGCTTCTTCATCGAGCTTGTCCGCTAATCCCAGTTCCTGTGCCAGCTGTCTTGTGTGTGACAGACTGTCCAACTCTTGCGAGCAATCAAACTCACAGACAGCACTGCGCAGCAGTTGCGAAAACGTGCAAGGAAAGTAATCGAGTGTTTGGCGTGCTTCTTTCGACTCTACGCGAGATAAATTCACGTGAATGTTGCGCCAGTTGCAGAGCCATCGACGATAAATCCTCTTTACACCCGACAGCTTGTTAAGAAACCAGTCAAGCATTCGTTTCACCGACGGTAGATCGTCGCTGCAGTAGCCAAGGGAAGTTACGGAGGAAAGTTGTAGATCATTGGTATAATTTAAGAAATCGCCAATTTCATCGACAATGCCACACTTAGTCTCTACATCATTTCGCCACAACTCATATTCCCGCATGTTGCGGATGGATTCTTTCTTCGCTTCCTCTGTGAAAGTGGCTTTTATGTTTTTGAAATATTCTTTCACCTCTTCGTATTGTTTCTGCTGGCTCTCTTCTAGCTCCTTGGTATGGCCGGCGTACCGGGCTAGCGATTGAAATAACTCAAACGACTGGCATGATCGCAACTGCCCATAGAACGAATACTTGACATCCGCGACCAACACGACGTACAGCAGCTGGAATACAATCCTGATTGGACCAAACTTGGAGTAAAACTCTTTGCACAGCTTTCGATCGTCAACGTTTGGTGCGAGAAGCCGGTGTAGCGGGACGCCGTGCGAAAACATTTCCCGCAGTGACTTGTTTTGCTTGACAAAGTGTGGTGTTACAATCGCTTTCATCACGTCCTGTATCTTGCCGGGCAGGTTGGCTGAGTTTGTGGTATTTTTCAACGCTTCTCCCAGTGTTTGCATGACACCCTGCATGCACATGATATCAGTGTGCGTGCTCTCCTTTTCCAACGGTTTTATTTGCGCATTATAACAAAGCATCTTCTGCAGCGAGTAGAACTGCTTGGTTTTGGCGTAACACTTGAGCAGCTTACGCTTGATGCGACGATCCTTGAATCGCATCAGATGGTGAAGCTTAAATGCTTCTTCCGCGATCAGCTCCGGCAGTATGGACTCGGTAGTGCGCCCTTTTCTCCACTCACTTGTCAATCTGGTAACCACATTCTGTGGATGGGATACCGGAGGCAATCGGATGCGTATTTGCTCGATGAACAGCTGTTTGGATTTGGTAATAAAGTCGTTCAATTCGTCCATTCTCTGCTCGGTCCACGCTGGATCTATTGTTCTCACCCTCTCCGCCATTTCCTTGATCAATCTGTCCGCATTGGTAGGCCACAAATTCGCTCGCTTATTCTCCAACAGTTTCGTTAGGTGGTTTTTGTGCGGGATTACGGCATTCGCTACCTTGCTCATCATGTCCACAACGATGGCCTCCTTCCGGGAGAATATTTCTATTTCGAACGGCTTTGCTACCGCAAACAGATCCGAGTGCATCGTCTCTAGAAAATTTGTGGCGATCGTGAGTTGATCGGTAATCATGCGTACAACATCAATCACCAAGCGCTTGGTCACTAACAACCGGTACTCAGGAACACTATCCGTATGTATCGACACAAATATTGCCACACAAAACAGTGCCTCTGACATTGGTAGGTGGGCCAGGAATTGGTTGTGCTTGAGGAAGTAACAGTGGTTGTGCCACGCTTGCAATTGGTGCAGCAACGTATCGTCTATATCGGCGTAGAGGCCTGTGTCATACTTTTCGCTAATCACACTCCAACACTCGCGTACGACCTTCATGTGTTGCTTCCATTCGTTGGGATCCTTCACCCCGGACCAATTACCCGACAGATGCTCAAACCCAAAGGCGGACAGTTTCCACATCACGTACACTCGAACTTCCGACGCCAGACTAAACTGCTTCATGGTCAACTGCATCAACGCACTGGTCAGATGCTGGAACTCTTCCATTCTCTCATAGCACTGCATCGCTAGAAACGTTTTAACAATCGGCAAAGAATTGTGACGCATTATCTTGTAGCAAGCGGTACCGCCGTCCGCTTCGGCTATTTCTAGTTGTATTAGCGCTTTCACCAGCTCATCGTCGCCAAGGGCTAAAGCACACTGCAGCACGGTATGCCCTTCTCTATCCTCCACGGTGCTATCGAACCACTCGCTCGCGTACAACCGGCGCACCATAGTGAGGTCTCGCGAGCTTCCGGCGAGCTTTTTCACGCACAAGTGCAACGGCGATGCTCCATGTTCCTTATCAAACTCCAACACAGTATCCAGAGTCACCTGTTCTATGCAGCTCTCCATCAAGTTCAAGTCATTCTTGTCAATGGCAAGAAACATACTTTTCACCAAATCTTTGCACATGATCACTCAACTTAAGAACGTTGTTGATAATGAACCAAACACACAGCTCCGCGCTAAATGATTAAACCCAGACGTCTCACAAGCAACTAGTCGTGAGGTATGTGTGTTTTAGCATTTTATTTGCGTGATGAGATAATCTTGGGTGGGAATTCCCCAAACACGTTAGCAAATCTCCCATTTTTTGGGAGAAACGCTCTCAAACTATCGCAGAGATGTTGAAGGAAGGGTGTTCGCGCACATAATGTTCGCTCCGACAATGACTCAAAGCGCTTTGTGACACGCAGCGGAGGAGATAGTGAGGTAGTTCTAGAAGCAACTCCCCAACTAACAACATCAACATGCTTTCTCATTCTACCTAACAGATTAGTAAAGCTGAGAGCGCGAGAAAACATGTCGCTGATTTTGTCGCTTAGGTCGATTTTCACCAGCTTGAGCTCTTCACAAGCCCCAACGGTCTCTCCTTGCCTACCCATCCCAGTTGGGGCAGTGCAGTCCCCAACAAAGGGAGTGGGGGGGGGGGGGGGGTTGGTCATAGTTGATAGAAAACCTGTTCTCTCTCATGTTTCTTTTTTCACAAACGACTCGTTCATTCCCGCACACCGATGAGTTTCAAGGGCGTGAATCTCATTCAATTTTGAAGGTGTTTGAGTGTGTGAATATTCTTCAAAATAACACTTCAGCATCGTATAATTACCAATTGCACGCCAGGACATCGATAGTGCGGTCTATCTCATCAATTCCTGGTGACCCCAGATGGTTTTCATGTTCATGGTCAACACAACCGCACAACGTGTGTGCCGCAATGTCTCCGCCATGCCCGCGTGGTGTTTAATCGAGTGAGGAAAAGCCGTGCGCCGCCACCCGGTGTGACGTCATCGTAATGCAATTGGAAAGTAATCAATTGAGGGAGGATGATACATTTCTTATCAGGCGCGTGCCAGCCACCACCAGCACAGCGAGGGGGGAAGTCGTTTTTCTTTTATTTCCATCCCATTTTTATCCTATTCACAAGTTTGAACCGTTGTGTTCCTGGTGATAGTGGGTTGTGGATTGTGGTTTTTCTCACGGCATGTCCCTGCTGTGGTGCATGCCAGCCGAGGAGTGTGACAACTTATCAATGAATTTCGTCGCCTCCGAACCGAACCGAGCACAGGGTCCCATTCATCGTACCAGTGAAGTGTGAAATTGGAGTTTAAATGCAATTTTTCAAGCATCCTAATTCGATGGAATCGTTTGCGGTTGTTTTATGTTGCTTTGTCAGCATCCTGCGTCGGACAGGATTCCTATAAAAGCAAGCTGTCGATGCTCTGGGGAGTGTCAGTTCCAACTGGAATGTGTAAGAGCACTAAGGGCACACACGCATCCCGATTAAGCTTCTGAAGTGTTGAACAAAACCGTATCTAGTGACTGTTTGTGTATTTCCATCTTGAAGCGCAACGTGTGAAAACACAGGCGATGGTTAGTGCGAACGGATACGTGAAGATGGCGAAAAAGGGAACCATCTTCATGGTGGTTTGCATCGGGCTAGTTGCTACCGTGCAGAGTGTTGCCTCGCTGGCTCAGGAACGCCGCAACCTGGCGTCCGAAGCGTGTACGGATGATGTCGGCGAAAGACAATACTATTCCGATCGACGTATCGATCGCTTGGATCAGGATCAGGAACAACGGCTGCTGCTGTTTAATCGGGTCGACAGACAGGGAGTGGGGGAGGTGGCGGAGGGCCGGCGCATGAAAGTAGGCCATCGCGGATTTGAGCGGTTCGTTGACGCTACTAGACGTGAAGAACTTTCAAACCGTGAGGCTACCGATCGTGTGCTGGTCGGGCGCGAGCGGCGTGAGGAGGGCGTGACTGTAACCAGGCGTGACGCTGAACGACGTGAAAATCGACTTGACGAGCGTATGGAGAACCGTCGTACAGATCGCCGTGACGAAAGACTACAGGAACGCCTCGGAGAGGATCGCCGAAGGGAGGAACGCCGTGAAAACCTCCGAGAGCAACGTCGTGAAGATCGTCTTCTAAACCGTGAAGATAGATTGGATGGACAACGGAAGGAACGCCGCGAGGAACGCCGTGAGGATCTCCGATACAACTATCGTGATGAACGACGAGAACAACAGGAACTTCGTGAAGATCGTCGTCAAGATCGCGATGAAGAGCGGCGCCAGGATCGTCGTGAAGATAGGTTAGATGAACGACGAGAGGAACGTCGTGAGGAACTTCGAAGCAACTACCGTGACGATGAACGACGAGAACGTCGAGAGAACCAACGAGATGAACGTCGTGAAGATAGACGTCAAGACCGGCTAGAAGACCGGCGCCAGGATCGTCGTGACGATAGGTTGGATGAACAGGAACGTCATGAGGACCGCCGAGAGGAACGTCGTGAAGATCGCCGTGAAGACAGAATTGAAGACCAGCGGAACAACCGAGATGAACGACGGGAGGAGCGACGTGAAGAGCTCCGAGAGGGTCGCCGTCAAGAACGTAGAGAAGATCGTCGCGAGGATGCTCGAGAGGGTCGTCGCGAGGAAAGGATGGAGGACCGACGTCTAGAACGCCGTGTAGATGACCGAAAAAACAACCGGGAAGAACGTGGAGAGGACATGCGAGAAGAAGAACGACAGGCCGATCGTCGGGTCCGCGACAGGGAAGAACGTATGGACCAACTTCGCGAAAGCCGTCGCCAAGAGCAGTTAGATGATCGAAGACTGGAACGTCGCGAGGACATGCGCGAGGAAGGTCGTCGTGAAGAACTCCGAGAGAACTACAGGGATGAACGCCGTGAGGACACTCGCCGTGAGGACACTCGCCGTGAGGAGCGTCGTGAAGAACATCGCGAGGAAGACCTTCGTCGAGATCGGCTAGACGAACGTCGTGCAGAGCGTGAGGATCGACGAGTTGAGCGTCGTGAAGATGAGCCTCGCCAGGAGCGTAGAGAACGCGCCGGAGAGGAGCGTCGAATCCGTCAGGAAGTGACCGATGAACGTCGTGCTGAACGCCGGGAAAACAATGAACGTGCCGAAGAAGCCGAACGACGTGAAGCCCGTAACGATAGACTGAACCAAGCTGGACGCCGTTTTGCTGCCCGTGAAAATCGTGCTGAGCGTCGCACTGTGCGTGAGTTGAAGCATATGGACGATATGACTCGTGGCGAGGACAAGCTGGTGGCCGCCTTCCAGCAGGAAAATGCGTTCCTCTATCAGCTGTTACAAACGGCAGCCCTCGTCGGTGTTGCTGGTTACTGGCTGCTGAAGGGAACGGGTGGATCCAACACCGAAGGAGAAGAGCTGAAAAAGAAAGCAGCTCCTTGCTCCATGATGGAATCTTTCGGCAAGCTGCTTGCCGTCGGAAATGAGTAAAAATTACAACCTAATAATCTCTATCACACACTTATCACTCTATTATCCAGTGCATTTTATACGTCAAAGAGAGTAGAGATGTGTACGGCAGCTCCTAACCAGAACACACAGGCATTAACACAGGAGACACAACACAGGCTTAACAGACAGTACAAACAAGCAAAGCAAAAGCACTATTATATCCTTACAAAGTAGTTCGATGTATACTAACCTTATCCGGGTCACTAACTAACCTTTGCAGTGCAAGAAAGGCAATAATGTAGAGCCCTCAAACATCAAGAAAATGCGTGTGAGGCATGTAAAAGAGCAGGTTAAGACAACATAAAAGATGGAACAATATAAACAAATATTCTATTTAAAGCAATCAATAATATGATGAAGCAACCATTCAAGTTGCTGTGCCACGAGCATCTACTGATCTCTAATGAACTTCACATGCTTCAAATGTGGTGGTTATAGCTTCTTTGCAGAGTGTGTGAATCAATCGCAGCCATTCAATCCATTGGGCATCACATACATACACTCCAACCTACGACCGACAACGACAACGGTGAATGAAAACCTGGAAAAGCAATTTGGGAGGATCTCTTGTGGAACGACGACAACGACGGAGAAATGTTATCAACAAATCATGTGAACCTTATTTTCTTCCCCTATTCACAAGCAAACACATCCGTAAAACCTGTGAAGGTTTTATAAATATTAACTGATAGAGACAGTATTTATTACTAGACGACACTTGGAGATACAATAAAACATAGATATCCTTGTGCAGCAAAAAAACGCGAGTGTTCTCTGATTGAATGACGTAACAAGTAAATGAGAAAAACTGAAAAGATCAAAAACGACAATCTCAAAAGAATCAGGAGAGAAAAAAAAAGTTTCACTGTTTCCGCCCGGGTTCGAACCGGGGACCTTCTGCGTGTGAAGCAGACGTGATAACCACTACACTACGGAAACACAGCTGTAGGAAAGCCGCTCAAAGCAGTACATAAATGTGGTACAGTGACTATGGTTTTGTTATAATTATGTTGATGCGTAATTCGCTTGTTATTTCACTAATTACGATTAGATTACATCGTTTTTGAATAGCACAATTCAATAGAATGTAACATATACGCTTTTTGCACTGCACACACATAGCTTTATACAGCCGTTGTTGTAGAAAAATGCTTTTTCTTCCAAGTTGTATGTACTTGCAAAATAGTAGATTCTTGGTAAAACGCTTTCATACTTTTCTTCTTATCACCGAAGAAATCACCTTTTCTGGAGCACCGAACATAGCCGAAATTAACACACAGCAAGTAACACTTCAAAACAGCAACATCAGTACAACAGTAACATTGATTGCGTAAATAAAACCCTTAACTATAGTTAATTTGTAGATAATTTTATTCGTATCAAATAAGTTTGTTGTTATCGTTTTTTACTACTTGAAGTACACTTTCGACTCTAACGACTCTAACGACTCTTTCCCGCCATTACTCATTCCAGCGTACCGTGCATATACTACACCTTGAACCTCATACCCATTTATCGCGTACGTATATTAACATTGAATCTAACTCGAAATTGTAATAATTTTGTTGTTGTTGTTGTTGTTGTGGCATCAACAGTAAAGCTTGAAACACACACACACACGGACGGGGTATGTGTCCTGTGGGGGAGTGAGCAAGGATCTAAGTTCTGATTTTGTAGGGTGGATTTTACATTCCCTTTGCTTTTGCTAGCTTCCATCTTCACTCATGTCTATCGCATTCGCTTACTTTACTAGTTGGTGTTTAAACAGAGGAGAAACGTTCGTATTTAGCTGTTGCATCACACACCACGCACATACACACAGGGACTTGTGCACGTCAATTTGTGCATCTAGAGGCTACGTGTTCTCTTGCTGCTACCCGTACTAGCTCTTTTCGTCTTTTGCACCACACACAACACACCACCACACATCACCAGAAGGCAAGCGTTTTACGCAATTGCACAATGTTTATGAAGAAATTTATAAAAGTGAACCCTGCATACATGTGCTCAATAGAGACTGCCATTCTCGAACCTAGCTTCTTAGTCAGCATTTAGTACGCATTCAGTAATTCACTGTTTGAGCCCTCCGCTCCTGTCTTCTTCGTCTCTATAAGACCCCTTCATGGACAACCGCGTGTCCTTTCGCGTGTATATTTTGCATTATGTGGTGGTCAGAACATTCCCGTTTTACCTTCGCTGCAGCTAGTTGGGCTTTTACTGATTGATCTCGTTCTGGAATTACGCTTGAGGTTCACCGCCAATATGTGCGTGCTGCTGCGGGACAAAGTTGAGTACCTCTTTGAAGACTAGTTCTAAAAAGACACGTGCAATAAAAGATGAGGCTCGAGTATGTGGTTTTCTATTATAAAGATCTTCTCTTACCCTTCCACCGTTCCACGGGCAGGTCCATGTCCTCGAAACTCTGATCGTACAGCGATGAGGTTGGCTCGTCGGACGGATCGGCATATTTCTCCAAATAACTAAAATCACACAACAAATAAAGAGTGGATGTCAGTAAAATAGTAAAGTTCTCTTAACAAAACACCGCTTCTTACGGATGAGCAAGGGCCTGTTCGGCCGTTATCCGCTTGTCCGCATCCAGCTCCAACATTTTCTCCAGCAAATCGATGGCAAGCGGATTGGCACCGCGGAAAACGTCGCTAAAGTTGCGCTTCTCCGTTTTCGGCAGCGATTTTATGTAATGACGGGCCTGCAAATGTACGAAAAGGGTTCAACACAAAATCAGTTTCAGAAGGTCACATTAAATTCTATACGACTAAGAAGACGTAAGCTGAAAATCGTAAAGGAAAGCAACATGTTCGAAGCTCTACCTCTTCGCTGGTGATTTTTTGCATCAGTTCTTCGTTGGGCGTACCGCAGAAAAACATAACGCGTGTCAGATGGTCAATATCTGCGGTTGAATATCCAAACCACCCCGCATACAAACACGCACAAAGCAAGTTCATTCATTGTTCATCGTCATCGGTTTTCCAAAAAAAAAAGTTACGCGTTTGATTCAAACGATAGCAGACGGGCAGCAGCAAAACATAGAGCACCATCCATCATTATGTTTGGTTCCAAAGTTAAGGTTTCTACGTAACATGCTTATTTAGAGGGAATCATTTTGTGTAGCATAAAATATAAACATGCCCAACTCGATAGATAAACGGGTTAGTATGTGGAAAACAGCAAACTTATGGAGTTGGTTAAGATGGGTAAAGAATAAAAAGAGGAGTTTCCATTCCATGGGGTAATGTGTGTAGTTGAAGCGAACTCCTGCACTACGACGCAGTACAGTTACGCGAAGCGAAAGAGAACGAAACACTATCGCGCAACCTGTATTGCGTGAGATCCCTCCCTTCCAACCAGCCGAAATAGCTCAGTTGGGAGAGCGTTAGACTGAAGATCTAAAGGTCCCCGGTTCAATCCCGGGTTTCGGCAGGCAAATCCACTTTTTTTCTGGTTTTGTATCCAGTTTTCTGTTTTTTGTCACATTTTTTCGTGCTACGATTTTAAAAAGAATCAAATCACATAAGAGCCAAAAACTGATATGCACAGCTATAGCCCTTCAGAAGCAGCTAGTAGATGACTTAGTCATACTCATCCATTCCGATTGTTCACAATTAGCGTTAGGAAAGATTCACTATGCATAATAGCAGACACATGCACCACTTTTCACGACAAACTATTAAAAAGATCTTGGTGTGTACGATATTTTAATTTTACATTAACTTTGAGAGTTATTTAATCTGTTCAAGCAGCACAGAACTGTCGCCGTCCTTTATGGAGGTGTGTGTGTGTTTTCGTATGTGATGGCACGATAACTCTGTGCTTCCTGTGACAGTGCCCTCTACGTTTCAAAGAACGAGCACAATGGGTTCTTTTATATTTCATTTCACCCACCATCAATTCCATGGAAGCCCCTCCCACCACCTGCCGAAATAGCTCAGTTGGGAGAGCGTTAGACTGAAGATCTAAAGGTCCCCGGTTCAATCCCGGGTTTCGGCACAGAAAATCACAACTTCTTTTTTATCCTTTTACCTACCACCACCAATCCCAGGAACAGAGCTATTTCTTCAAGTATTAGGATATGTTGTTTTTGACATCGGTTTTTATATAATAAACCTTTCGCGATGGTCAAAAGTAGGAAATTGGGTTCATATTAGAATCCGGCACAACGTCATTCAGACGACATTCTACAGAATTTAGTCTTCGTAGCCGACTGTCGATTCCATTTTAGGTAGATTTGTATTGGTTCTAGATAAAGACGAGCATTTTAACGTTTACGAACAGTTGGGTTTTAACGCGTAAGCAATTCCATTCCAAACCCTCCCTTGTCATTGCTTTCATTTTATATGTTAGTATTGCTATTGTTAAGAGCTTCGTCTTTACATGCATTAATCGTTAACAAGCTTTATTATTTCCATAATGATGCTGTTAATATAATATAAATCAATTTTTACACTACACAAATAGTACAACAGATAACAACCCCTGCCAACTGTTGTCATATTCCGATATGTTTACACCTGACCAAAACGAGCACGAGCGCATTAGAACGTGTTCATCAATAGCACTATGGTCCACCCTCCCCCCACCTGCCGAAATAGCTCAGTTGGGAGAGCGTTAGACTGAAGATCTAAAGGTCCCCGGTTCAATCCCGGGTTTCGGCAATGACCGCCAATCGCTTTTTTACTTCTTTTCATCAGATTCCAACAACAATCAACCATAACCTACTTTCAAACATCACTTTTGCGCTCTTCATGAGCTCTCTCAATGATGCTGTTTTAATACTCACTTCCTTCCCTCGATCCATACTTTTCCCTTCTCCTCAGGGAGTTCACGTCGCCTATCGGTATGCCTAATCGATGTTCACGTTCACCTGATTGACCACCATACCCCACGACGAAGGCAACATAGTCTCACAGTGTACATGTTTTTGTATGTATGCTCCTCTACCCGCTACCCCAAACGGCCCAAGCCTCAGAATTGGCAATCGAACCATACCATGTAGGTCCGATGAGAAAAGCCTACAACCAAACGGCATGTAATGACGGCAGATAATAACTTAATCAAGACGATCGTGCACACACACACCAACCCCCGCCCCGTTCCTTCTTGGTTTCCCGAAAAGGGGGTGAGGCACCCGACCGGCTGTTTGTTCAAGTGTTACCGCGGTATGGATGCGAACTGATGATAAGAAGAAACCATCGTGTGGTGTGCTGCAACAAACACAAACACATACCAACATAGTACAGGCCTCCCTTTTGCCGGTGGTGTTGTGTGGGGTGTGGACATTCCGCCGTGTGGAATAGTTGCGATTCTCCTCCTTCTCCCCCTGTGTCTTGCCCTGATAATATGGAACGAGAGCGTTTCAATTCGGAACAGTCGGAAAGGGGAAGGAAGCCAGCTCTGGCCGTTTACAGTAACTTGTTGCTAATGCCAAGGCGGGAAACCCCCATAAGCGGCTTCCCCGCTCGTGCTTGCAGGAAACCCTTTCCATCTCCTTCTCACCATTCTTGTGTTGAGGCACATCTTACGACAAGAAACGACTGTCGTGAAACGAATCAAATGAAATTAACTGTGTGCAGCAGCAGCAGCAGCAGCAACAAATGGTAGCAGAAAAATCCTTTCGTGGCCCGCTTGGAGAGCCGGTAAAACGTGCAAGAATTTGTAGAATGTTGTTCAAATTGAACGCAATGCCTATTAAAAGCTAAAGGTCTCCATTCTCTCCACATTCTGTTGTAGTAAGAGAGAGAGAGAGCAGATAATAATGGTCAAGTCAATCAGTGACGAATGCACATTGGTGTTTCAAATTCAATCGGTTCTGTCCGTTTGTGTTGAAGTGTACACAAGGCAAGTTCAATTGATTCAAATTAGACACGCTTTCTGGGAAGAAATGAGGCGATTACCCTGCTTATTGTGATAATGCTCAATAATGTCAGCTCTCTACATTGGGTCTCATTAAAAAGAACGTCGTAAGGAGCCTCCAGCTTAAAAAACGGAAGCAAAATGCTCACAATACTACTAAAAAACCTTCTAAAAGCAATCGATTTGTCGTCGTCACCCCCTACACCTTATCATGGCAGTCGAAACCAATCGCAACATGGCTGCTTTCAACCCACTATCTGGCACACACTGTGGCCTAGGCACAGCTCCAAAACTTCCATATCAAACAGCTACACACACCTCTCCGTCGTGGTCGTTTGGACACCGCGTCCGTGCCTTTTTCCTCCAATTGATCGCTATTTGCTACTGCCACCCTTTGGACAGATTGTGTGAGTATACTTTTGCACCCTTCGGACGACGCAGGTCTCGCTAGAGTGCTGACGACCATCAATGGGGCAAGCAAGTGTCGCCATCATTTGTGCGAGCGAGCGAACGCGCAGGTTTTGAGTCACCCCAGCAGTATCATATGGGGGCAAAACGCGCAAAAAAGAGCGTTTTTCTAATCACGCTTGACGTGTTGTGGTGATGAATGCACCCAGTTTTTTTTTTCTTCTTCTATTGCTGCTGCTCCATATCACTTAAAACGAAGCCTATTGGCTCTACCATCACTAGTGGATGTACTTGATCGAAAGCCTCACCACACTTTGGGGGGTGGCAATTACAAAGTGCAGACACACAGTAGTGTAGCGGGGGGTTCGATTACATTCGACTAAATATAGTACTGCTGCAGCAGCAGCTTTTTTTTCAATCGTCTGTGTGACCTTTTCTGTTGTCGCTGCTTTCGGTTCTTATGGTTAATTGTAATTAATGAAGCGTAATGCAACCGTATGCAGAGTGTTTAGCAACCTACAACGAAATGAATGGGAGGGAGGGTTAGAGTAGCAAGAACGCATGGCCCCCTTGTATTGAGTAGCTGCCCCACAGAAGTAAGAAGTATTATAGAAAGTGATTAAACTACAAAATAAGAGTAAGAAAACAATACACAAAAGGATCAGAGAGACAAAACAAAAAATGGTTTTACAATTACTCACACTTTCCGAGGAGATTTTCGCCATGAACTCATCGTTCGGTGTGCCGAGTATCTCCATGATAAGGTTTAGCTGGTGAATGTCTGGGGCAGGAGATGAATCAAGTTTTGAGAGGTTGTGGGCGATTGGGAGTACAAAAAACGAGAGAGAAAAAAATATGGAAATCATGCCCGAATGGCACAAAGCGAGAGTAGGAGGGAAGAAAGTCAAAGAAAATCACGTTCGAAAATGGTTTTGGTTTTGCTCCCGCAGTATATAATATTGGAATGGAGAGAAATTGGAAAGCTAGACACTAGTGACGCATTAGTGACAAAATTTGATTTTGTTTTAAACAAAAAACAAAACGGAATTGTAAATTGGCTTTACTTTTTTTTGGAGGGGAAACAAATACAGACAATTTGGTATAAACACTAACGACCAAATAACACCGCGCAAGATGGTAAATGTGTGTTAGTAATGTTAGTTACTCGCATAAATTGCACACACCCTCCCCCCTAACACAAAAAGCTTTGCCAAAACAAAAACAAAAAAATGGAACTAAAACCACGAAGCAAAACAAAAAGAGGGTGTCTTATGTGTCTATGTGTGTGTAAGGTTTGCATTGCTTTGCAGTAAAAAGGATACGGTCCGTGCCGGGGAACAGTGTCCGGCCGGTCAGCAGCTCCGCCATGATGCAGCCGACCGACCAAATGTCCACCGTTTGGTTGTAGTGCATCCAGTTGAGCATAATTTCGGGCGCCCGGTACCAGCGGGTCGCAACGTAGCCGGTCATCTCGTTCTCGGTCGGGCGGGCCAACCCAAAGTCCAGTATTTTCAGCTCGCAGTCCTCGTTCACGGCAATGTTGGACGGCTTCAAATCCTACGGCGAGACAGAGAGGGGGAGCAAAAGAGAAAGAGCGTTAGAAACATTAGCCTCGACATGCTGACCGCTGGACACAATTAGAGGATATTATGTGCTTGTTGCCGAAGGGCGGCCGGTGGGGTTTGTTGCTGTGTAGGTAAAACGAAATTGATCGATTTTATGCACCTTCACCCCCGGCCAACATTCTCGAGGACAGTCTAATTTCAGTCTTGCGGTCATTTAAAGCAAACATACACACAGACAGAGAGAGACGCCCATGTCACGACCATAAAATCACTTTTACATCATTTTAGTTTGACACGCAACGGTACACGTACGTCGCCTCGAGCGACGTGTAAGAAAGAAAGGGGTGAAGAAAAGTGTGTGTGTGTGTGTGTGTGTGTGTGTGTGTGTGTGTGTGTATATGTGTGTGTGTGTGTGTGTGTGTGTGTGTGTGTGTGTGTGTGTGTGTGGGTGTGTGTGTGTGTTTGTTTGATTTATGGCTTGCATGACTTGAGGGCGCCGGTGAACCTACCCGGTGAATGATTCCCGCACTGTGTATGTACTTCAGGCCGCGCAGGATCTGGTAGACGAGGAACTGGACATGCTCGTCCGACAGGCGCTGGGTGCGGATGATGTTGTTCAGGTCGGCGCCCATCAGGTGCGTCACCAGGTAGACCTGCTGGAACGATTCGAGCGTATTGTTGGCCCCCGGATGGAACACGTCCAGCAGGCCGATAATGTTCTCGTGGTTCATGTGCTTCAGCATGCGCAGCTCCCGGTAGGTGCGCTTCGCGTGGACGGCTGACTGGAACGGGCGGGCCAGCTTCTTGATTGCCACCTTCACGTTGTGCTCCGTGTCCATGGCCGAGCTAGAGAGAGGGAGAGAGAGAGAGCGAGTGGTAAGAGAAGAAGAAAATAATCAATAAAATGTTCTAATGGTCAGGCAGGAGTTTTACAAAATTGAGAAGTTTTATTGACTTTTTCAGGCTTTTCGTGGATTCATATTAGAAACCGCCACAAACAGAATGTTGGCTAGGCATCTAATCTTCCCCTTGTGCCTCTTTTTGGTGGTTTTATATATTGATTCCTCATTGTACAACATACATGATGAATAATATCCTTTTCTAAATGTTTCGCATTAAATTCAATTTAACTCATTTTTCAATTACCAACTGCCCATTTCATTATGATTGATTTTTAAGGATTCAAATTATTTTAACCAATTTACCTGTCAGTATAATAGGTAATTGTGATTAAATTGCCTCGCCAGGTGTCATTAAAATTCGGTGAAAAATTCGGGATGTCTCATCCACTGGGAATTAAATACACATTACTGTAGTCTTCAATGTCACCCAATAGTATTCTTCAATTCTAATGCTTGAAAAGAGGGCGCAAAGAGTTTTAACCCAACAAGGTCATTTATTTTAATGATCATCTCTCCTCTTCCATCATTCTCTTTGTCGGAGGAAGTATCATGGGATAGTGGTGGAATTTGCTGCTTTGTTGGCAGCAGCGCGAGTGACCCGAAAGCTTACCACTACTACTACTGACTCGAGCCTGAGTGTGTGCAAAAATATTTCAAATATTCCTCCGTCGCCAGTTTTAACAAACATAATCGTATTGCATAGGATTGCAGCTCTTTTTCTACTACTCAAACACACACAGAGGAAGACAATTAGCACCCCAAGTACCGGTCACAGAATGGGGAGGGTTTTGTCTGTACCTGTGAGGCCTATGACCCCCTCTCTCTCTGCCTCTCTACCATCCCTATCTGGCCGCAATCGCAACACATCATTCACCCCGACTTAGAGGAGGAAGAGGAAGGAAGGCTAAAATATACACAACCGTTAGGAAAGATAGTATCGCGCATTTGTTTATACGTTAGTTCAGCCGTTTCGTGTTATTTATAGGATTTCACAAAACCCCCATCCTTCGCTCTGTGTCTCCCTCTGTGAGGTGGCGAAGGGGAAAGAGATGAACCTGGCCACATCCGCCACCAGCAACCAGCACGGCACAGTCGTCAAGCCGAAACAAAACAGAGTGTTACTGCAGCTAATTATTCACACCTTCATCGTACCAAACGCGCTCCGTTTCCTTTGCGATAGAACGGGCGGGCGGGCACAAAGGTGATGGGGGAGGTGGTACCCCCCAATTGGGGAAAAATCATAATGTTTTGCGGGCGAGGAAATCAATATAGTGGCAGCACAGAGCAAATGCGCACTGTGTGGGTTTGAATAATTGCGAAATAGTTTTAAAGTGTAAATGACGTTCAAATTCTCTTTTGCACCTGTGTAACAATGCACCAGAGGGGGCCCGAGACGTAATTACGATCAGCTTTTGTTTTGCCCTTTTTTCATGCAAACCTTCTAAGATCTGCCCCACAACACACGTCGTAGTCCCTTGTACTCTCCTTTCCCTTTCCTTTACAAATACACATACAGAGCACAGCACGCGTCGTATCAATTGCATTCAATTGTAGCAAATTGACCGGGTTACCTCGGGGTGTTTTGCGGCTTTGCAGGGGGTTGGGGAAAGGTGCTGCAATGACATGCGAGTGTGCCTTCGATGCACAAATCGTCGTCACCAGATGTTACGTCCATCGTATTATTGCGTGTTGAATGATTGTGAGTCAATCGGAAAAAAACTAGGTGAACGTATAAAAACGACGTAACAGTTAATTGTATGGCGAGAAATTTGAGTACCGAAAATGTGCCTAAATGGAACTTATTTACCCGTTTAATGTAAAAAAGCAAGAAGGTATGCAAAGAAAAGGGATCATTTGTGATCGACAGTGGTCTCTCGTGATGAGAAAAATGAAATTTTCGTCGGAATTGATTCCAGATAGTAGGTCCGGTATCAGTTTCCTAAATCGATTCCAGAATCGACTCCCGAATCAGAATCGGCTTCGGAATCCGAGTTGGTTTTAGCATCTCCATAACAATAGACGTTTAGGTCCAATGATGCTACGTATTGATAGCAGCAAAGAATCAAAATTTACTTGTTAAGGATCCATTCTCATGGAGATTCTCGGACTGATTTCGCTTCTGAAACTTCGTATTTCAATTCAAGAATTGCGGAGCTAACTCTAATTCTGGAGTCAATTCTGATTCCGTTACCGAAGCAAATTGCAATTCCCATGTCTACTACGAATCCGGACCCGATTCTGATTCTAGTATCGAAACGGGAAGCAAATCTGGAATCCGACTCCGGAGTCGACTCCAACTTCAGCTCCGGAATCGGTTCCGGATTTAATTCCGAACACGGAATCGAAATCGGGTAGGTCCGATTCTGAGCTCCCACCACTACAGGGGCCAAAAGAGAATGAAAAAAATAACCTCAAATTAACACCAATAAGCTACACTCTCTTTGGCGAGCATATCAATCACATTATCAAGCTGCTGGGGCTCGCTATCACATTAGCAAAACTCTGCTGCCTCTCATTCATAAACGGCTGGGTATTTTGGGGCGGAAAATGGGTGCGACAGAAACCGCGATTAGAGGAAGGCACAAGGGGAGCGATTGGTACGCAATATTTACCAATAAATAAAAATGCAACAAACAGCAAGCCCTTTGCACATGTAATGCTTGCACCAACACTGGCCCAAAGCCATCGCAAACGATTTCTTATCAAGTCGGTGAGTCTGTTTGACTTCCCCTTGCTTCCATCATTGGGGTGGGGGTCATTGGGGGCAAATGGGAAATGGAATTAATATTCTCTAATCGAGTCTAAGGAGTCAAAAGCTTCGACCCAGAGGGAAAGAGGTAAATGGGAAAAAAGATTATAACAAACTTGTTGCAATTTGCGTTAAATAAGTGTAAAACGAAAACCTTTCAACAGCAAAAGTCAAGTTCATCCTGAACTCGGTTGCGCCTTCCACTCGGTCCACCCCTTGGGAAGGGGCAGGTGGAATTGTAGCACGAGGTATCTAATCTTATCTGGTGAATACCAATGAGATATCTAAAGTATTCTGCGAGTGGCGCGTGATGCAAACAGCCCCCCAACCCCATATACCGTTGGTTAGCTTAAAATATTCTCGAAAAAGATAACCATTATTGTTGTTGGTTTTAATCTAACTTTTGTCCTACAATATTCATTCCAATTTCTGTCCATCCGCCTAGCCACATACCTTTTCGTGACATTCTCAAAACAGAAGGTGGTGCTGTTTGTCGTTTGATTGTTTCTTTTCTCAAGGTTACTGCTACACACCAGAGGCAGGAAGAATCTCTCCCCGCCCCACTCGCACCCACACCCACCCACATGCTGTACTGTTGTCGGTGGACGAGCGGCGGAATGACGACACCATGTGTTATGGCTCGCGGGCACGGTCACGAATCGTGCTGTAATGGAAACGGGCCACCAAACACAAAAAGAAGGGCCCGGGGAGGCAAACGTAGTGCATAGTAAAGCGGAATAAAACGAATCCGGCTGTTTCGTCCATTCATGTGTTGTTGTAGAGCTGTTATTGCTGCCCGCCCACCCACCCACTGCACTGGACGACGGGGTGGGAGGGCGCGACTTTCGATACACAGCAGAATCAAATCGGCCACTCCTTGTCACACTTTCGTTGTGATCGTGATGGAAGCTGGATAGGCATGTTGGTCATTTTATTGCTTCTTGGCTGAATGTTCTTTAAAAAAAAAGATCTCTTTTTTACACGACTAGGGTCATATTTGTGTTGAGAATTTGGTCTACGTTCCGTGAACCCTGTGTGGGGTTAAGCTTTCGGGTGCTAAAAATCTTAATTGCTGGATTTAAAATACATTCCAAGAGCGAAGATATGTCAACCGAGGGATTAACGGGCTGAATTCGGAAATGATGACAGCAATGACGGACCAAAACTGTGTGTGCACCAAACAACTGCATCACACTCATGCACACAAAACAATCAAAGTAACCACAGCGATCCAGGCTCCTTAAGTTGTGTCCGGGTATTGAGCCAGACATCAACGTTTTTAGAATAATGCACGCATGACAGCTAAAATAGTGTTTATATGTATGCGTAGTTTAGATGGTTTTTTGGCACCGGGTGGCATATGAGTCCCCCCCTCCCCCCTCCCCGAAAGGAACTGTGACCGCAACAACGTCGAACCGGTTTGGGTTGTTGTGCAAACAGCAACGAACGCACATCATCATCGAATGCGGTGAATTTCGGGAGAGGGAAACAGCATCATCATCATCATCATTCAAGCCTTTTTCTGTGATGGCATTTCGTGAAGCCTGTGGGACGACCAATGATTCGATGGGTGACGTAGATGCTTTTTTGCTGCATTACAATAAGGAAATGGTATGAATATCCTTGATTATTGAACTGTTTTGTATACTACGCAGGTAAAAGCACGAAATAAAGATAAAACAGCCTTATAAAATTGCCTCATAACTGCCCTTTTGCAACCCTTTTGCACGTTAATGCGCAACACGATTGATGAATGACGAGTGCGAAACGAGTTTTTCAGTCATTAAAAATGCGTTTAATATTCAGTTTTTTTTCTTCCATCGCTACATCGCGGAGGGGGCTTACCGTAAAGGGTGGAATAAATTTAGGTGCGTTCGGGTAATTATTTTGTAATTGAACTACAATTATTACGACCGATAACGCAAGATGGTTTGTTTATTGAGATAAAAATTCAAAATATTGTTTACTTCATCTTTCTCGTATTTAAAAAGGAAAAGGTTACACATTATTGGTTGAAGCAACTAATTAACAATTTTCTGCTCAATTTACCAATAGCACCACGAGATTCCGAGGTGCGAACGGGGCGATCAAATAATCACAAACTCAATCGATTGTAAAACTCCCTACCATCCCTCAAAGACTGTATAATTAACCCCTCCAATTATATGGACACCTACCACACTTGGCCGTACGCGCCGCTACCGACCGGGGTCAGCACCTGATACTTTTCCGGAACTTCCCATTCCGTTTTGTTGATCTCGGTGCGATAAAACTTGGGCATTTCCGGGCCGCTCTCGGTTGCGTTTCCACACAGAATGATTTTCCCGGTGTTTTCCGCCTACTTTTTCTATTTATTACGGAACAGATGTGAGCGCACGGGACAAATACCACACGTCGCACACACACACGCGCGCGCGTATATGAATTTTACACTTTTATCTTCACTGGATTGGGGGGGTGGGGGGGGGAATGGACGGGACACTGAGCACCTTTTTTGTGTGTTGCCCACGCAGTAGGCCCCGACTCACACACAGACGAACTTTTTTTTTTGCTTCCTCTGTCGTCTGTCACCGTGTCGTCGTCGCACACACTTTCATCTGGTTGGAGGCACTTTTCGATTTGCACTTTTGAACGGTTTAGGTCGCAGATATCTCTGGGTTCACTGTGGCCGATAAGAACCACACATACACACGCACGCAATAAGGGGAGACTTCTTATCTTTACGAAATCACCAACTGCTGCTGCTCGCGGTACTGTCGCGAATACCACACACCAATCCACCGGATCACCTTACTGCTGCTGCTGCTGCTGCTACTTACAGCTGCAGGTGTGAATCGTAACCCGTACCCGTGAATACGCACACACGCGACAGCATCGCTTCCCGGACTCGAGCGCACACACGAAAACGTCACAAAAAACGTCGCGGAAACGCCAAGCGCGCACACACACACACAACACGATACACGCAACCGCGGAAACACTTGAGGAGGAAGATCGACAGAACAGTGAGGACGACTAGAAACAGAATAGCTAAGCACGAACAAACGGGGAGACGCGTTTTTGTGTGTCTCTGGCCGTGTACGGGATCTTTCTGAGCTCGCGGATGCCGTCGTTTTGCCGCTGTGCGATGTGTGGCAACTGTTATTCCCCGCTGTCTGTTCTTGTGTGCGTGTGTAGGGTGAAGTGACAGCCCAAGCAACCGAAACGGTGACAGCGCCACCGTTGGTGTGAAACTTAACGAAGCTGCCCAACAAACCTCTCGATGCTGTACGTTTTTGTTGATATTTTTGTGGATATATTTTTGGAAAATGAACGTAGCTGTCGCAAATGGCTTAAAAAAGAAAAGAAAATGAAATTACTACTGTTTGACTTCTTATCGGTCGTTGAACCTTAATGATAATATTTCCAAAATGGTTCAAAAAGGTAAGGCAGGTGTAGCTGGTCGATTCATTCACAAACTCACAAAAACACTTTTAAACCGTTTAATTTGGTGGTCAAAAATTTAAACAAATAATTTCGTTGCTAACGAGCTCCCACCCACCCAGTACACACCTTGGTGAAACGTGTCTTCCAAAACGAATGGGAAACGTCAAGTCGTCCAATGTTTACAACGCGAAATGCGTTACTTTTTGGTAACGCCTCGTAACGTGTTTACAATTTCGCCGAGAACCTCCACCTCCGCACACGAGTGTACTGCGTGTTTACGTTTAGCAAATCGTTCCCTTCTTGCAGGACACAACCCACCACCACCAGCATTCCGAGAAGGCAAATGAATTTTAACTCCTTCCCAAATGAGGTAAGTAAGCCAACGCTACTAACCTGGTGTGGCTGAAAAAAGAAATTGGTGCGCAATTGGGCGCCGTTTGGTTGTGTGGGTAATTTTAAAGCTTGGAATCGGCCTAAATGCTTTGTGTGCTTTCTGTCTTCTCCCCACCCCCACCTCCACCAACAGGTGCTGTGTTCCATATTCGACTACCTGCCATGGAAGGATCGGCAGCGGGTGTCGCTGGTGTGTCGTCGCTGGAACGCCATCATCAACTCGGACCACTATCTGCGCGGCCAGAAGCTGGTGCTGTACAACTACAACAAGGCCAAGTTTTTCTCCGGTGTCGAGGTGGAGCTGCTGAATCGGCAGAAAAATATCGCCTTCTACTCGAACGCCATGTTCGACACGGAGGAGCTGCTCGACACGATCGGGCGGTCGTTTAGCGGCGGCAGCGCCATGGTTCGCTCGCTGTCACTGTTTCTACGGTCGGAGCATCGGCTGGCCCGGCTGGTGGTGGACAACATACCAAACTTGCGCCACCTGACCGAGCTGAAGATATCCGCCAACGAGGGCCTTACGAACGGTGTGCTCATCGACAGTGCGTCCCTGGAGAAGCTAAACATTTCGTTCTACCAAAGTTCGGTCTGCCAGCTCGTCACGCCACGGCTGCACACGCTGCACCTGACCGTACGCTACCCGAGCGAGATGGAGCTGATAGGGACGATCTCGGCACAGCTGGTCGAGCTGAAGGTGTCGTTCATCTCGAAGGACCACGTTGCGAAGCTGTTCCGGTGCGACTTTCGTTCGCTCAAGACGCTCAACATATCGCTCAAGAATGACAAATACATTGCGTACAGCGTGTCGCCGGTCCATCTGCGACCGCTCGAGCGGGAGGCCATTTTCGCGCAAACCATCGTCGGGCTGGAAACGCTCCGCATCGTCGACATCTGCAACATCTTCGACATTGACTTTTTGAAGATGTTTGCGTACGCTAAGTCGCTGAAAGCGCTCACCATCAACTACTTCAAGTTGGTTAGTGAAGTGGGCGAGCTGATAAACGGGTTTAAGGGACTAGAAGTAAGTGGCATCACAGTTATTCCCCCTGCGTCTTGGGCAATGTTCTACTAATAGTACACACTCTTTCCCCTTCAACAGTACCTTAATCTAGAGGGATGCCAGCGAATGGACGATTCCAAGCGGCTACAACTACCCTGTCTGCAGACACTCGTGATGCCTTACAAGCAGCTCTCCCTGTTTAGTGCCACGCAGCTCGACACGCTTACGACGCTGTACTACAACAACACGACCAAGGATCAAACACTGTTGATCAAGAAGATAGCGGCCACCTTTACCAACCTATCCTTCCTGTGCCTGCAACACTTCGACAACGAGCTCGATCGGAACGCGTTGCTCCATCTGAATCTGCTGACGAAACTGCGCGTCCTGGTCATCGAGAACATGTCTGTTTCGAGTTCCGTGTTTGAGAACTGTCCGACGGTGCCGCAGCTACAGCGGCTGGTAACGGACACGATTGTGTCGGTGTGTATAATGCAAACCGCTTCTTGAGAACGTCTGCCAGAGGCACATACTTAATGCATCCATCCTCTCTCTCATTGTGTGTCTATTCGGCAGGAAGTGTCGATGCTGGATATGATACCGGCCAGATTCCCCTCGCTGCAAACGCTCGTCATCAGCAACTGCTTCCTGTATCTGATACTCGAGGATAGCGGGAAACACTACACAACGTTCGACGAGTTGCGCCGCCAGATGCCCTGCTGTCGCATATCGACCAAAGACTCGACCATTTTCACCAATACCGCTAAGCAAAGCTGAAGAAAATGGGTAGCGAGAGAGAGAGGGAACCGGAGTTGGAGTGTAAGAATCTATTTAATTCATCATTCAGGAGAAAAGGATAAGAGGAGTACGTGATATTGTAGCGTGTAAGCAAGGTGTTGTGATTTGTGTGCACACAACGCCAGTCAGGGAATCGTCTTTGCAGCCAAACGTGTGCAGATGTGGATATGTATGCGTTTCTGTGTGTGCGCGTGTGCGTATGTATGTAATATATTTTACTGGGATTTTTCAACTAATTGCAAACTAAACGAAGAAGCGTGTGCATAAGAAATCATTGTGGTGCAATACGTGTGTAAGGAAGTGAGCCAAGCAACAGAAACGACAATATGGTAGTGGTAGTGAGTATTTATAGGCGTTTGAGCGGGAGAGAAGAGACAGCGCCGAAATAGCTCAGTTGGGAGAGCGTTAGACTGAAGATCTAAAGGTCCCCGGTTCAATCCCGGGTTTCGGCATATGAAGAAACTTTTTTGTTGGAGTTTTTGTTTGTTCGGCATAACGTTCTCACTTTTAGTTACTAAATTAGATTTTTGACAAAGTTTTAAGGAAATAAAAAAGAAACTTTTGCAATATGATGAAATATTCATTTCATCGTCAGGGATGATTTTCAAAGGGAAGAAGTTTAGTGTAAATGGAAGGAAAAATCAGGTACTAATGCCAATGCTTTAACTATAGTGATTATTCACAAAAACATATATTAAGAAAAATACAATAATTTTAAATAAATTCCATAACTGACTGTAGTTTATTCGAGTGAATTGTTTTCATCTGTTTCTATTACAGAATTACATTTTATGCAATTCTGCGTTTTTCTTCCGATAGCAGACTTGTGTAAAATATTTGATTAATCTTGTATTAAATTTATCCCGTCAAAACAGGGTTACTCAACCTTATACTTTCGGAGTTGACAATGACAAGTTGTAAAACAACAGAAACAGGACACGTGAAACGACTACAACTTGGGACAAAGATCTTTCTGTTATTTTTTATTCATCTTTTGAAACAAAAATAATTACAGCAAGTTTAGACAGTACCTATTTTTTACAAAAAAAAAGAACTATAAACCTAACTTACAGCAGGATGACGCCATTAAACGACGAAACAAACATAATACCTCTGACGCGCTGTTGTTAGTAGCAGTCTCAGTGTGCATTCACCTCGCTTGGAACCTGAAATTGTCCTGTGGAGACAATCCCCGGCGTGGATGCACTAGAGAAACGGCAATGCAATGTTACAACACATGGCTCTCAAAAACTGCGCCTCGTTCTTCCTCCTCTTCGTTCTCGCTCAGTCTTCCCGGTATGCTTCGTTTGCGTACGTTGTACTCTTGGCACTCCTTTCCGACAGCGTGTCACTGATGGCCAGTGCATCGTGCTGCTTCTTTTTGCCCTGCTGCTCCACCTCAATCGATTCGACAGACGATGCGCCGCCGGTCGTGACGGAGTAGCGATAGCGCATGGCCAGCACCATGAACAGGCCCATGTCGAGGAACATGAGCGCGGCAAAGAGGAAAAACTCGAGCGACTGCGACTGGACGAACTTGGCCTCGGCAATGAACACCACCAGCATGTTGCCGATCGCGACCGTCAGCAGCCAGAACGCCTGGATGACGGACTTCATGCTTTCCGGCGCCTGGGAGTAGGAAAACTCGAGCCCGGTGATGGAGAACATGACCTCGCCGGCCGTTATGACGACGTACTGCGGTATAAGCCACAGCATGTGCACCGAGTTGGACGGGGTGATCGTGTGTGTTTGAAGGTTCTAAAACGGGAGGGGGTGGGAAATGGGTCGGAATTAGATTGCTGATCGAGGTGAATACTCTTTATATATTCGTTACTCACAAACTCATTCTCCAAAAACTCGTCCAATATCAGCGTGTAGACACCGCCCGGGCTAAGCTTCACGGTGGCAATCGGACGCTCCCCGACGTACACCCCGTACTCGCCCTCCGTCACCGACGTCAGCTGATCGTACTGGTTGAGCGCCACGTTGTACACGACGTCCGCGTTCCCGTTGTGCCGCAGCGAGATCTGCTTGGTCGTGCGCACGTTCGCTAGCAGCCGCATCCGGGGCAGCCCGTTCCGGTCCTTGGCAGCCGTGTCGGCGTACTCCAGCAGACTGCTCCGGCCTCCCTTCCGGCTGATAAAGTAGCTCACCGCACCGCCCGCCTGCAGGCTGAAGCTCCCGCTGAATTCGGTCATGTTTTCCCGCACGCACCCAATTTCGCTCGTCTCCGCCCGGAACTGGAACGTACCGTTGGCCAGCCCCGGGGGCAGCTCGACGTGGAGCGCTTCGTAGGCACCGCGCGACGGCACACTGAACCCGGCCAGATTTGGTATGTCGGTGTGGAAGCGATAGTCGCACGGTAGCCCATTGAACACGCGCAGCTGTGCCTCGTGTGCGGCGGGCAGCATCGCCTCCGTACTGTCCAGAGCGATCTCCACAAAGCCGGACAGCACAAAGGCAGCACCGGCCAGTAAACCGCCCAGAGAGAGCTTCTGCAGTGGTCGTCGTATGCCAATCTTCGACAGGGCTGGATAGATTACACTCTCAAAGACGGGAATAAAAGCCAGAATGAGCAGCGGATTGATCACCTGCATCTGGTCGGGCTTGATCGTATATCCGGCCAGCTCACCGTCCATGCGCGTCGCCTGGAACGTCCACCGTGAGCCCTGCTGATCGAACAGTGCCCAAAACACGGGCAGCGGAATGTACAGGATCAGTATCTTCAGCAGCGCCTTAATGTCCGCCACAATGCCCTTGCCGTACTTGGACTCGGCATAGTCGAGCCAGTGAGCCCGTGGGCTCGTGCTGCTCTCCTTCGATCGCACTGCCAGCGCATTGCCGATACACTTGAACACCAGCACGATCATGTTGCCGGACGGTTTCTTGATCGTGTACATAGTCCGGCCACACACAAAGATGACGATCGCGAGTATCATCAGCACTGCCGGCACACCAAACGCCAGCGAGAAGCAACTGTTGTCCCCGAAGCAGTGCACATCCTCGCGCAGAATCGGCGTCAGCGTGGTGGAGATCAGCGATCCGGCATTGATGGAGAAGTAAAACAGCGAGAAGAACTTGGCCAGCTGGGCGGCTTGCTCCGGCAGCTTGAACTGATCACCGCCGAACGCCGACACGCACGGTTTGATGCCGCCGGAACCGACCGCTATAAAGAGCAGTCCCAGCACGGTCATCGAGCTGGAAATGAGAAGGTGAAGAATCGATCGAATTAAAAGGGAGTTTGGAAAGAGGAACGTCGCGCAGAACTCACGTGGCAGGTAGATTCAAGGGTGGAATGGCGCCGAGTGCGATCAGTGTGCTTCCCGCACAGTACACAATGGACAGGTACAGGATGGTTTTAAACTTGCCCAGCCAACTGTCGGCCAGGATGGCACCCATCAGCGGGAAGAAGTACGCCAGGCTGGTGAAGATGTGGTAGATCACGGTGGCGGTATCATTGCTGTAGGCCAGCTTTTGCGTGAGATAGAGCGCCAACACCGCTAGGAAGGTGGAGATGAACGGACGGACAGTTAGTATTGAAGTTGATAGATGGAAAGGAAGCTCTCTTTGATCTTACTTCGCATGCCATAGTAGTTGAACCGTTCGCTGAACTCATTGCTGATGATGAAGAATATCGACCGAGGGTACCGAACGGGCTGGGGAAAAAAGGAACAAAAAAGGACGAGATGAATTAGATTAGCGGTAAAATCATTTGGATTTAACTTCAACAAGAATCAACAAGAGCTTCGAGGCTTTAAACGCCGCAGCGCCATCTATGGAAGACTAGCGGTACTAAACAACTGGACGCAGTAATGACTGATGTTTTTTACAGCGAAAATTGTTCAAAAAATATAAAAAAGACGCTTTTTATTCATCTCTGCGGCAAAAACTGACTGTTCACAGTTTAATTGATAATTCTGATGGATATTAATCCCATATATTTAAGCATTTTCCAAAGCATTTCTGTTAAGATGGTCCAACCTGTGATCTTTGAAGAAACAGCTCTGTTATATCAGTAATATTTTGTCTCAAGTCGTTTCCTGTTGAAGGTGATCACCCTTCAAAACATCCCATACATCCCGTGGAATGAACTTAGAACACAATCTGGGCACATCGCTGGAAGCGCCACGGAGGAATGCCGCGCTATTACGCATTATATGTGTAACTGTGTCCCATTCAACTTCCACCTTGACGTTGCATTCCAACGATAAGCCAACAAGCCTGCTGGATTCTGGATTGGAATTTGCATTTATTTGCACGTAGTCTCGTGACACTGAGACGATAAAGCGCGGGCAAGCCTAGGCTCAAGCGCTACAACGGGTAAGATGATTCTGCAATCACGCTGTATATTCGCAACACGTGCGCCACTGCGGCGAATGCGTGTCCTATCCGTTCCGCAACTTCAGCCACGTGCCGTCGTTAACAGGCAGGCGGTAAACGAAGAAGGTCGGAAATAAGACTCCAACCATACAAAAAAATAAAATAATAATAATAATACTATTTCTCTTCCCCATTTGGAGCATGTATACTGTCTTGCGGCGCGTTTAAGTCACTTGAAGACAAACACCTTTAGAAAAAAAAACTACCCCAAAGCGCCTAAAGCATGTTAGTAAAACATAAAAGGGTGTGTCAAAGTTAACAAAAAATGTAACAAAACACACTACACTCATACACAGTTACACCGTTGTCTAACAAACAATCCCCCCCGCCCAAGGTAGCGTGACGCGTTTTTGGCGCTGCTATTAGCTTCGCGCCACAAAACCGATTACTATGCATTTTCTTGTGTGAATAAGTCCCTGCCCTGCCTTGCCCTCCACCACTCTGCAGGACAATGCCAAAAATAGAAAAGCCTTCACCGTGGCATTTTACGCCACAGGTGACCACAGTGTGCCACAAGGCAAGGCTGCAGGCTGATAGTAAGAAGGTGAAAATGGATAAATTGTGGCAAGAAGAAGCCGGAACGCCAACGTCGTGCTCCAGTTCCAGGTTGCTGGCTGATGCAATCTGGCGGGTGTAGTACGCGCATTCGGCTGATGCAACCGATGAACGATGTTCATTGAACTTTTTACTGGACGTGGGAATTTCGGAGCGAAGCGATCGAACGTTTGTACAGTGTGTGACACTATTCTAGACAGCAATGTTCTTTAGTGTAAGTTCCCCAAAGTTGGGGTTTCAAGTCCTCAGAATTGGGATTCCTATCGATACAGATGGAGAGTTTAAACATCAGAGATGTATGAGATGTATGAGAGATGATCGTGATCATCACAGAGACATGAATTCCATACTCAGGACATACCATTATGCATTATTAGTTCGAAGGAACGCGTACTTAGCTGGATATGGAATTACCCAGATCATCAGAGCTTAAGGGAAAAGCCTTGTAGAAAGTCCAGATTTTAATGTTCTTAATATTGTTGACCTGTTACCTATGTTAGTATCATCAGATTCCAGTCAATTTATTCTTTGAACTAACATATGTGCGCGATCATTGCGTTTCCTCCTGATCAGCACACGATCAGTCATCGAAAATAACGACCAAAGTCTCAATACAACCTTCCCTAGCCTCACACCACATTGTAATTACTTTTAAAAAGCCTTTTCCTATTCCACAAACCGACTTCTAATTGAGCTAATAGACAGAAAGAACGCACTCTTCAATCGGTTCGGCGTCAATTGAAGCAAATGATACACGTGTCCCTTTACACGTCCCTTTGCCGTTTTTGACGATCCATTCCCTTTTCAATCAAAGCCTTCCACAGCGTGACGCGTTTCAATCAATTACCACCCCCTTACTACACGTTCGTTACTCCATTTAGTGCAAATCTACTTCAATTCGTATCAATTAAAATTGGCGAGTGCATAGAAATGCACTCTGCACACGTGCGGGTGTCGCAACTTCGCAACGCAACGCAACGAAATTATGCAATTCTCGAGCAGCAAACGAGTTAGCACCCAGCGGCACGCAGTGGCACCCACAGTGTTGACCCACATCGAGCCGGTAGGAGAGGATGATGGAGGTTACGACTTCAACCTTCCTACCAATCGATCATACAAGCAGAAATCGGTTTGGATTTCAGATCCCATTTTTTTTCGATCTGTCCAAAGCAAAGGTGTCGATCAGTTCTGGAGGTCATAAGAAATAACTCCTCTTTATCTGTCCGCGGTTTTTTGTTGTACTGAAGGAACATTGATCGGGTGTATGTGAACGCCATGCCTCCACAATTTTTGAACCTCGTTCGTTTCATTGATGAACTGGAGGGGCAGCATCGTCGTCGGCGTCGTCGTCTCGTGAGAGTAAAAGCGGGTCAATGTTACGCATGCGTTAACACCACGCCAATGCCTTCAACGCTTCCCCGGGATCACAGCTACTGCTGGTCAAAAACTTGACCATCCAATGCCGTCGTTGTGGTGAGCACTGACACGCATCTTAAACCAGCTTTACCGGTATGGACGCAGTATGGAGGGGAGCGCTTAAGCGTCTGATCGAGCCCCTCTCGAAGATGTTCGCACGGAGGAGCGAATAGGCAGGCAGCCGAAGTTGGTGAAGATATCGTGAAACGAGCGCACGAGTTCACGGTCAGGTTTGTTTTGCTATGGAAAGTGGTTTTGGGCCGTATGGGAAGAAGGGAAGGATGGCTGGAAGTTGACATTTCAGTAGTAGTAGTAGTATTCTCAAGGATCCATTCCCCACTGTCCATTGTGTATAATGCAGCGAGCTGATTAATGTATGTAAAGCACGTCCAACCATATCCACCATTGGCCGATCTGTTTCCGCTTTCTTTTTACGGAGGATATTGCACGCGTACGTGGGCGGTTTCGAGGACGATCACCGATTGGGGATAATGCCCCGTGCACGTTTCTGCGATTCTGTTTGTGCGAAGTTCAAGAACAATCGACGGACGATGGTGGATGGGACGTGTTTTGTCACCTGAAGCGACTCAGGGATACGGCAAAGCTTGTGGGAGGGTTGCTGTACTTGACCATGGCAGAGGAATTTGACGCTGAACTCGTGCAGTATAATGAAGTGCGGAAGTTTGTGAAAGCATTACTCTGGTGGCCTTCGTCTTGGAAGTTGGAGTTTGAAGGATATGGGATCTATAAGATGAGCGTCGAATTGAAAACTTCAAACGATCATCTATACTAAATATGTTTGATATTTCACAGCTTTTGCCCAAATTATGCATCTAAATAGTACTTATCACATCTCTCAACCAGCGGATCATCATAAAAACTTCCTTCACTTTGCTCAACTGTAGCGAAATGATTACCATTCCTACTCTCCATCCCATTAGCAATCAGCTACTGAAATCAGACTGATCTCCCTTTCCTTCCACACCAAAGATCGACAGTTACAGTCGGCAAAGACTAATTAACTTAAGACCAAAATTACCGTAGATTCATTCATCCGCAAAATTGCGTCTTTTGCGCAAGAAAGCACCCGCCGGTAATTGAGTTACCGGTGGTGCGTACGCACGCCTAGCGAAAAGAGAAAAGGGCCCCGCAAGAAAGGGCACGAGACAGAGAGTGGGTGATAGAGGGATGGGAGAATGTCTGACCAAGCGTCAATACCATGATCGACACGATATCACCACCATTCGGTTGTTGGGTAAAAGCAGCGAACGTGAGTGTATGCAAGTGCCAGGTCTCTGCAGCCCAAAACCCATCATCATCACCATGTACACACGCTAAACCCTCGCAGTAGGCTGTAATTTCACTCGCTCCACGCGAAACGAGAGTTCACACGGTTACTTTGATGACACGCACGGGCGTGTGTGTGTGTGTGCGTATGTGTCGCTAGAATGGGGTATGTTGACCTGCATATTAAAACAAAAATGGCGCTAAATGCCACAACACTTGCTTTGCGCGCGTGAGTTGGCAAACTGGCGCGCATTATTGCCACTATTAATTACGTAGCGTATAAGCATTAGTAAACTACACATATCTCATATCATTACCGGTGTGCTATTAACTTCGAAGCGCGTTGAAACCATCGTGGAGCAGCCAGCTGCCTATGTGTCCTATGGCTGAGCGGTTCGCGTATCTTATCGGCGTAATGTACTGCCGACGTTTAACCAGCTTGGGCCTGGGAAATGGTGAAGCACCTTTACTCGGTCGAACGAAATCCTGGACGACAAATCCGGACTTTCCTTCCACTATATCACTCACGACACGACGTTACACTTGTTACCGCGCACAACAGGCCAACCTGCTTAAGGATTTTAACACAGAAAACACACAACAATCTCCACACATCGACAGTAAAATAAAGGGCTGCAAAAAAAGGGCACGGTACCGGTTAAACTCTATTTGCCATCACGGTAATTATCGTTGGATGACACACAGACACACATGTGACGTGTGAGGTGTCTCGCCGAGGAGTGTCTTATGGATCTACCACCGCTTTCTTCCACCAGCAAGGGGACACTAACACACTATGCAAAAAAAAAAAACAACAACAAGCAAACGAAGAGCAGAGAGTGTTTAGGTTTCACTTTTCTTCTGCGACACTAATTGGGTCCTCGCCACTAACAGAGATAACGCGCGTAACGCTCTTCGTCGGCGATCGTTACCCAACGATCGGTTCGACGGTATTTTGCAAAAAATATAATAATTAGATAGAGATAAGGGAGGAAGAGAGCGAGGGAAGTGAAATATTGTGACAAAAATGAAAACCAAACACTAATCTAACCATACACACACGCGCGCGTGTACTTTCTCTTTGATTCTTTTGCACCGATAATGACCACACACTCACACCAAACACACACACATACAAAACAACTACTATCGGTCCCCGAAAACTGAAACTGTGTTACGCCGGGTCACGGTTGATAGAACGCAAACAATTTTGTTCGTGTCGACCGTGTGTCTGTTTTCGGGACGCTTTTTCCTTTACCAGTTTGTTTTTGGGTTGTTCAATTTTTGGCTTTTGTGTTGGCAGTAATTTTCTTCCTCTTCATTGTGCGTCACTACGGCCGTGTGTGGTGAAAGATCTTCCGGTCGCGTGAAAGTAGCCGGAAGCACCCCTCGGTGCTGATGCAGTATTTTTGGAAAATGTAATTAACTGATTTTTGTTGTTTTCCTCTCTCTCTCTCTCTCTCTTTCTCATTTTGTTGGACAAACTGTGATCACACATACCCTCGGGTAGTTTCGTGCCTTGCTTAAGTGACTGACAAAGCTCGACCAAAATTTGGAGGGAATCAAACAACCCGAAAAGAACTAATGCTGCAACGCTGCAACACAACACACCATCAAACACACAAACACACACTGCAAGCGTTCAATTGAAACTAATTTATCTCCCTGGCAACGTAACGCGCACACCCATATACGCTTGCTTCACGGATTGCTGGGGATAGCCCCCAGGTTGGCTCTAATGCGATCACCCCCGATCCGATCCGATCGATCGTTCATGTACGCTGCCGTTTTGCTGCCCCTCCGACACACAACAGGTGTGTGTCCGCGCCTTATAACGCTCCGGCCACGCTCGTTTACACTTACAAGTAACGTGCGTTACGTTCGACGGTTGACGCTGGACTGAAAGCGCGAGCCCAGCTACCGCTTCGTAATAAATGTGGAAAATTAGTTTTCAATAAACACACGGCAGTAGCACCCCACTCTGGGACTGTGGTGTTTGCAGCAGTAGCACCACGGTGGAGGTGGAGAAGACCTTGTGTGTTGGTGTGGCTTTTTTGCTGCTGCTGTTTGGTGTGCCGTATACGTACGGATAGCTCTCGTCAGCGGTGTTTCACCGGAGGGGAAGTACTGTGATTGACCGTGTGTACACCCGTCCCGTCCCCACAGCACAGACGATCAGATCCGGGGATCCGCGTAACAGTGGCGACACTTGCTCGGTGATCGTTTCCTCTGATCGATCGAATTGGGAGTAGGTAAAATGTGGTTAATTAAAATGTATTTAAGTGTTATTTGCTCTGAATATAATGCACTCCGATATGTAGTTATTTGCAAAATTAGTAAAGCAGGCGACGGTGCCGGATAGTCTTGTGAATAAGAGCATGGAACGATACATTATATGACATTGGATCGAATCTAGCTTCATACACTTACTTTCTTATTGAGAAGTCTTCTTCGAAGTTGGTTTTTAAACATAATGAATATCTATGTAACAAACAGATAAGTCTTTTATTATAAAGTATAGTCAACTCCCTATCATAAACTGTTTGGTAAAAAACGTAATAAAAAGTGTTGTAAAACTATATTTAAAGCATTTGTCGCGCTTGTTACACCTCTGGCTGTGACAAACGTTCGTTCCCCACCCGCACTCAGTGTGTGTGTGCACGCGTCGATTAACTGAAAAGGTCTTTGCCTCACTGCCGCTCAACCACATTATGGAGTCACCCAAAGGCTTAGAACACACCCGTCGTAGCCGGCCCTCTCTAGTTGAAAGCTACTACAATATTTACACAATTGCATTACAGGCTTAGGGGAGAGAGAGACACAGATATTTGTGGTTGGAGGATGAAGGAAAGAGTCTAACGAACACCTAACGGGCGTGATAGATCGTCTAGCGGTGTGTTACAACACAGAAATCCCTCCAGCATGCACAGACAGCAGTAACCTGCTGGTAATATCCAAACCTACAGGGTAACGTCAAGTAGGGGCGACGACGTGATGATACGAAGATGATATCATTTACAAACTCGGGGGAAGGTAAGGAGCGATGCAAATGAGATGAATTTTATCTCTTAATTATTTTGCTTTATTTTTATATGACAGTGTGTGTGTGTGTGTGTGTGTGTGTGTTTACTTTCGGCCCCTGATTGTGCGGGAGTTTCGAGCGGCACCGGCAGCACTAAAGTGAGTGAATGCACGAAGTACCCACACGTCCGTCGTTTGTGCGATGAGTTGATTGCTTGAGGCTAAAGGAAGGCCGCTACGCGCGGTATGATCGACGAAAAGTGTAATTATCGTATGACAACATCCTATCAAACACCAGCCGGGTTAACGCGATGGTACGGATCGGATTCGTTGCGCGATCAATCCAGCGGAGCAACGTGGCTGAAACGGCTGGTTCGGTTGGGTTCATACGAGTGAACATTCTTCAAAAATTATAGCTGATTATACTCATGATGCGTCGTACCGTCGATCATCATCTATCTAATATGCTGAAAAATTTCCAATAAATACACCAGCATATTTTTCTATTTACCTTCAGGCAGTGAATTACATTAAACGTTATTTTAAGATCCCCCACCTTCGCTCCAAAAACTGTGATAAGAGCACTGTGATGAGAAGCAATTAAATTAAGGCAGTCAAGCGGGTACTAGGGTGAGAGTAGGGGAGAGAGAAATTTCATTAAACCACATAGTTGCGTCAGAGAACGATTTTGGGCACTGTCGAAGCAAAAGAATACGATGCTAGGAACTAGGGGCGCCAGATGGTGTGAGCGAAGCGAAAATAATACCGAGAACTCTGTATTTGCTTTGTAAAAACAAAGGACAATTGTCTGCGCTAAGGCACGTGCGCGCTTTTGGTGGCCGATCGGCCTTTCTTAGAATTTCATAGGTTAAGCGACAAACCACAGAAGTTTGCTATCATGAGCGTATGAAATAAAAGGGCAGTCCATCTTTAGCACTCGACGCGATCGGTCAAAATAAAAGAATTTTCACAGCAGTCCAAGTTTTAATGTTTAAATTCAAAACATTTTTTGGTCCTTCGAACCGGATTCGAACATTTGGTTACTCGAAACGAATTCCAACAGCAGTTTTGCTTAGTTCGATTCGAAACCTAATGCTAGCTACAATCACTATCCGCGAACGTGATTGTGCACAGTGAAAGTGTTGATGAACAATAAGAACAATGTCAGTGGAACGCACGCCGGTAAAAGTTGCCGATCTAGTGGGCGACCAAGAAAAAAGTGACACACCAGGTGAACAATTGCCGTCGACGTCTAAGATGGATCTCTCTGACCCGTTCAAAGGTTTCGGAACGGGAAAAAGTGACATGTTGGAACATGAAAAGGCTTCCAGAGTGCGCGATCATCTCGATCGAAAGATGAACCGACTGGATACCATTCTAAGCGATGCGGATCTGGAAATTTCCCAGCTTAACGAATGTGCGGACCGACTTGCGGCGGTGCAGTCGGAATACGAGAAAGTGCATGTGAGCATTTTAGAAGTGTCGGACACAATCGAAGAAGAGGAAGAAATTTATGCACGCTTCGAGACGAAGTTGTATAAATTAATGCGAAACGCAAAGCAGCGAATCGCAGCTGCTACAGTGAAAGAAGTGTTACCTTCTAACGTTTCGAAGCAAACATCGCGAGTGAAGCTACCGGAAATCAAATTACCGAAATTTGACGGTTCTTTGCAAAATTGGACGACGTTTCGTGATAATTTCAAAACGCTGATAGATGCGGCGCCGGAGCTAAGTGAAGTGGACAAATTTACGTATTTGATTTCATGTCTAACGGAAGATGCAAAGCGCGTGATTGAAGTGATAGAAGTTACCACAGCGAATTACAGCGTTGCTTGGGATTTACTATGCACCAGATATGAGAACAAATATCTAATAGTGAAATCTCATGTGGACTCTATTTTTGCCATCTCTCCGATTAAAAAGGAATGTCCGGAATCTATCATGCGTCTGGTGGATGAATTTGAGCGAAATTTGAAAATGTTAGAAAAGCTTGGTGAACGGCCTGAAGGGTGGAGTACGTTGTTAGTGTTTCGCTTGTCATCGTGTTTGGATCCGGCTACTTTGCGACAGTGGGAAACATATAAGCGTTCGACTGAAGTTCCTACCTACGACGAGTTAGTGAAGTTTCTCCGAGATCATTGTAGAGTGTTACAATCTGTGGAATCAGTGAAATTAGATCCGTCGGACAAAACCTCATCACAGTTTCGACGCAAACCGGTCCAGAAGAACACAGCAGCGTATTCGACAGTGTCCTTAGGTGCAGCGGAAAAGTGTGTTTTTTGTCGTGACGTAAAACATTCTCCTTACAAGTGCGTTATGTTCCGAAACATGGCAGTGAATGATCGAAAGGATTTAGTGAAGAACAAGAAACTGTGTTTCAATTGTTTATCATTGGGTCATACGGTTAAGGACTGTCCATCAGGTACATGCCGTATTTGCCACAAGAAGCACCACACCATGTTACACGAACAATCGAATGCCATGCCAGTTCAGGAAGTATTGCAACAGCAAACGATACCCGAATGCCAACCCGGTCCTTCCACTCCTGCTTCGTCTAATCCAGAAACTCCAGCTTCGTTAAATCATTGTTTTGTGAATGTGCCACCGGCTTCTAATCAGGTATCTTCAACGGTCTTGCTTCAAACGGCCGTGGTCAAGGTATGTGACTGCAACGGAACGCAGTATTGGGCGCGAGCTCTGCTCGACTCAGCCTCACAATTGAATATTGTGACAGAACGACTAGTACAACGTCTTCGACTCCCTCGCATCAAGGAAGTACACTCGATCGGCGGTATTGGTGAGTCGAAAATCATGTCTTACTCATCGGTCATGGTGAGCATCAAGTCAAATTGCAGTGCTTTTAGAACGACATCCAAATTTCATGTGCTCAGCCAAGTCACAAGAAATCTACCGGTAAGTGCAGTCGATCTAACAAGGCTAACCTTACCTCTAAACATCGAACTAGCAGACCCTAATTTCCATGAACCCGGACCAATCGACATGATAATCGGCATGGACCTGAATTATCTAATCTTGGAAGAGGGCCTTTTGAAAATGCAGTCAGGTGCATTGGCAGTACAAAAAACTGTGCTAGGATGGGTCATAGCTGGAAGAGCCACCGTTTGCCAACCAAGTGAGCAAACATCAGTAGTGGCTCATGTGAGCAGCAACCTCGACGCACAGCTTAGACAATTTTGGGAACTTGAAGCATGCCAGACTAACAGCAAACTATCGGTGGAAGAAAGCAAATGTGAACAATATTTTGATAGAACAACAAAACGTAACACCGCAGGTCGGTTTGTGGTTTCTCTACCAACACGCGACGACAAAATTGCCCAGCTGGGCGAATCCAAATCTATTGCTTTGCGCAGATTCCTAGCATTAGAAAGACGTTTAGAAACCAGACCACAACTTAAAGCAGAATATTCACAGTTTGTTTCAGAATATATAAACCTTAACCACATGGTACAAATAACAGAAAACACCACAGGACAAGTTAGCCCAAGCTATTACATGCCGCACCATTGTGTGCTTCGTCCCGATAAAACTACCACCAAGCTTCGGGTGGTGTTTGATGCGTCGTGCTCTTCCAGCAGTGGAGTCTCATTAAACGATTGTTTGATGGTAGGCCCAATCCTTCAAGACGATCTTATGTCTATCTTACTAAGATTTCGAATGCCAAAATTTGTACTCGTGGCTGACATTGAGAAAATGTACAGACAAATTTTGGTAGCTGACGAAGACCGTCCCTTGCAACGAATTCTATGGCGAAATAAACCAACCGATCCAATTTGTACATTTGAATTGAGCACAGTCACTTATGGTACTTCTTGCGCACCATACCTCGCAACTAAAACTCTACAACATCTAGCAAAACTAGAAGCAAATACTTACCCAGAGGCAACAAAGGTTTTAGCTAACGACTTTTACATGGACGACATGCTAACAGGAGTCAATAGTGTAGAGGAAGGGCAGAAACTCAGTGACCAATTATTGAATTTACTTCAATCTGCTGGTCTTTGTCTTCGTAAATGGACATCTAACTGCTCCGAACTACTAGAAAAAATTCCCGTTGATCTTCGGGATGATCGAACTGTTTGTGATCTTGATTCGCCAACATCATGCATCAAAACATTGGGTCTGAAATGGCAACCAACAACCGACAATTTTCTCTTCGAAACACCTGAGTACAGCAATCATGACAATCCAGTTACGAAACGCATTGCTGTATCAGACTCGGCAAAACTTTTCGATCCTTTAGGATTGGTCGGTCCTGTGATAGTGGCAGCTAAAATGTATCTTCAAGAGCTTTGGCGCAATGAAACGTCTTGGGATGAACCTCTCAACCCACCACTACAGAAACAGTGGAGAGATTTTCGTAAAAATCTTGCAGAACTTAATAACATAAGTATCCAACGTTGGGTTCTTTCTCACACGCCTGTAAAACAAATACAGCTACACGGATTTTGCGATGCGTCTGAAAAGGCGTACGGCGCTTGTATTTACATCAGATCTGTATCCAGCGATGATACAGTTACAGTGAATTTACTAACGGCTAAATCTAAAGTAGCTCCTCTGGCAACTTCGCGTAAACAAAAACGAGTTTGTTTACCTCGTTTAGAGCTATCAGCCGCATTACTCTTGGCACATCTGTATGAAAAGGTTTCCGGTGCCTTGAAAATTGAAATAAAACCATATTTTTGGTCGGATTCAAGTATTGTCCTACACTGGTTGGCAGCAAACCCATCGCGCTGGAAAACTTTCGTTGCGAATCGTGTATCGGAAATACAACATCTCACTGCAAATGGAAAATGGAATCACGTACCCGGTATAGAAAATCCAGCAGATATAATTTCTCGCGGAATGGATCCAGCACAGCTACAGCATGCCACATTATGGTGGAACGGCCCTAATTGGCTAAATGAAGAACCTCTGATTTTCCCTACAAAGGTTGCAAGTAAGGTTGAACTACCTAAGGAAGATCTCGAAGAAAGAGTTACGTTGGCAGCTCATTCTATTGAACCGAGTTTCATTTTTAAACTGCGTTCGTCATTCGGCGATTTGAAAAGACTTGTAGCATGGATACTCAGATTTGCTCACAACGCAAAACTCAAAAATCGTGATCAACGACGATATACGCATCTGACCACTGAAGAACTAAACGATTCAATCAAGTGTCTCGTCCGTCTTGCACAACATGAATCATTTGCGGAAGATTTTAAAAATCTTGAAAAAAATGGTTTCGTTGCAAACCATTCCAAATTGAAGTCGTTAAATCCATACATCGAAGCCGGCATACTGCGAGTAGGTGGCAGGCTACGTCATGCAGAAGTATCTAACGATCGACGACATCCTATGATACTTCCATCCAATCATCCCCTCACCGACATGATTGCAATGTTCGTTCATCTGAAAATGTTGCATGCCAGCCCTCAATTTCTGACCACGAGCCTGCGCGAAAGGTTTTGGCCTTTGCGAGTCAGAAATTTAGCCCGAAAAGACAGTGCACTCATGTTTGCAATGTTTCCGCTGTCGACCAACATCGCTTCAACAAATTATGGGCGACTTACCAATGGAACGCGTGTCTCCAGCCTTACCATTCGTCCGCACTGGAGTGGATCTATGCGGCCCGATAGCATACCGCTATCCCCATAGAAAATCGCAGCCGCTAAAAGGATACGTGGTCATTTTTGTATGCATGGTCGTGAAAGCGGTGCACATCGATCTTGTTACAGACTTGACCACAGACGCCTTTATTGCGGCCCTACGCAGATTCATCGCGCGCAGAGGTAAGCCTTCATTAATTGAATGTGACAACGCTAAGAATTTTGTAGGCGCATCGAAAGAATTGGCTGTCCTAGCTCAGCAATTCAAGGATCAGGCATGGCAAGGCGACATAACTCGGAAGTGCAGCGATGAAGGCATCGAATTTAAGTTCATCCCCCCTCGTTCTCCGAATTTTGGCGGCCTATGGGAGGCGGCTGTCAAATCCTTCAAAAATCATCTTAGGCCTACGATGGGAAACGCGTTGCTGACCTACGAGCAGCTCACCACGCTTCTAACGCAGATCGAGAGTTGCATGAATTCTCGACCGTTGACTCAACTATCAACCGATCCAGCTGATCTTGACGTTTTGACGCCGGGACATTTCCTGATCCATCGTCCGCTTTCTGCCTTGGCCGAACCATCCCTGGAAGCGGTTCCAATCAACCAGCTGAATCAATGGCAGGAAGTACAAGAATATCTTCGAAGGCTGTGGAAACGTTGGAGTACTGAGTATTTGTCCGGTCTACAACCACGGACAAAGTGGACCCGTCAACGCAACAACATCTCCGTCGGAACAATGGTGCTTGTGAAAGACGATGGTTTACCACCCCTGAAATGGTGTTATGGTAGAATAGTTGAGATTTTTCCGGGAAGTGATGGGAACATAAGAGTAGTTACCGTCAAAACGAAAGATGGTTTGTACAAGCGCGGAATATCAAAAATCTGTATTTTGCCTGTAACCGAAAACAATTCTGTTGAATTCAATAATTCAACCGGGGGGGAGTATGTCGAAGCAAAAGAATACGATGCTAGGAACTAGGGGCGCCAGATGGTGTGAGCGAAGCGAAAATAATACCGAGAACTCTGTATTTGCTTTGTAAAAACAAAGGACAATTGTCTGCGCTAAGGCACGTGCGCGCTTTTGGTGGCCGATCGGCCTTTCTTAGAATTTCATAGGTTAAGCGACAAACCACAGAAGTTTGCTATCATGAGCGTATGAAATAAAAGGGCAGTCCATCTTTAGCACTCGACGCGATCGGTCAAAATAAAAGAATTTTCACAGCAGTCCAAGTTTTAATGTTTAAATTCAAAACAGGCACATTAAACACATTTGAATTGGATAATGGGGGAAATGTGATAATAAGTATAACACCTTTTTTTCAATTAAATACGAAAGTTTTGGGAAGAAAAGGAAGGAAGTAAAGCGAAGATATTGCTAACTACTGAAGGATGAAATATATTAAAAAACCAACAATTCAGCAATAATAACTGATCATAAAATTGATACAAAATTGATTTAATTTTACGAGGCTTCACAACAATATTACAACATTTGTCTGGAGTGCAAAAGGTGTCAAAAATCCAGATGAAAGGGAATCCATCTTCAAGACCTTTGAATAAAAAATATCGCCCCATTGACCGAGAACCAGTCGCACTCTTCACCAAACCTGTTTATAACCTTGTCCATTAGGTTTGTTAGCACCGCAGCATTTTTTTTTTCGCAATCATCGGCAGCATACCACTTTACCGCCGGACAGCCATTTTTGTGACAGAACGAGCAGGACGAGCGAACACGCGCGCGCGCACGCGATTTTAACGGTCAATGCCATCGAAAGTGACAACCTATGGGCTGCTCTGTTGCGTCTCCGTCGGATGGCACACTCTGGAATGGGGCTGGAAAGTGAAACCGATCCCCCTCCGCGTACGTCCGATTCCGATCCAGTTCCAGAGGCGTTTTTGAGGTGGTTTGCATTGTTGCTTTTATCTCATACCTTAACCGGATGCTTCCGCGTGTGCAAATCACATCAATGCCGCAGTAAGCTGTAGTCGGTTATCATTGGGAGGCGGCGTGGGTTGATCTGGACCTTATGATCATTTCGTGGGTGAAAGATCATGATGGCCGTTTCTTTAAGTCTACCGCGAAGGTTAGTTGGGATGCTATTTTTGCAAAATGCAAAGTCCAACCTGAAGGCTGCAGAAGATTTATTGAAGAATCATTCGACAAAGCATTTTTGAATAGTAAATTGGGATTAAATGCTTCAATAAATTAGACAAAAAGAGAAGCAACCATTCAGCACAACAGATACCGCTCGACATCAGATCCTATCATAGCTCAAGTCACGAGCTCAAGTCACCAATTGGATTGAATGGCGATAAACGTTGACACTAATTACGCATTGATTTCGCACATGCAAATAAACCATCGAGAGATGTCAATCATCAACCCGCTGCATCGCCGCGATCGATCGACCAATTCTCTTATCAATCACATGCATATGATAGCAGACGAAGAAGCACGTACGTAACCTATTCACGTGCATTTGGTGACCATTTGTTTGAGTGTGTGTGTGTGCAGCATACAAAAAAGCCAAACCTCATTGAGATCAACTGAATCAGCTGAATCAGTCACACCGTAATGGTACCCCGCGGAAGAAGATAAAGCTCCCCAAGCGCCAAGCAGGGTTTAATTCATCGGCATTTGGACAGTCCCGCGTGCGGGAAAGATGTCGTCACAAGATCACGCCTCTACAATCGACAAATCTGTAACTCATCGTACCGGAATTAGATGCGTGGAATTGCCGGGGCCCGATAATCGCTATCTCGTATCGTGGCTCTCGTTCGCAGGTAGAATAGGCCCAATTGGCTTCCTCTGATAGGGGGCTTATCGATCTGAATTGGCCGAATTGCCCGATATTGGAAGCGCTAGATTTTCTATAAAAGTCGCCACTGGAGCTGGCCAGCTGGTGAGACGAATTTGGTCGTGATAGTGATACCAGTGGACGTTGTGCAATATAGTCCCTTTAGCAGTCGGTGCTGAACAGACGGTGTAAGTTTAAGGGCAAGTGTTAAAATAATGGGAAAGTGTTGTGTCAATTGTGTTGAGAGTGTTATGCTAAATCAACTCAAATAGTGATCTGTTCCTCTAGTGACGTTAATAAGGCAATAGTTAGTGGCGTTAATAAGCCATCAAACTATTCTATTATCATTCAGTTCCTCTTTACGTAACCGTTTTGGCACTGAACTATCATCATATTCGTTTGAAAAGTGCAAAAACCCTCCACAAAAGGGCAGTTGCACTTAATAAGTGAACTTGAACACTAAAAAATGAACCTTTTAAGTCATAAGTCTCAATCAGCTGAGCAGCAAGTGCAAAACCGCAACCGATTAACGCGTTTGTTACCAATTCGATTTGGCCCTCTGGAGAAGCCCTCTGGTCAATGTACTGGTTCGAGGAGCATGCTGATTGAAGCTGATTGCGATTACTTTATTCCCTATCGGTGGCCGCTGCAGATATCGAGCACCTGTTCGAAATAATCACTACCGTAAACAATATTTGATGTTTCGATTGTTTTCCAACCAAAATGAGAAAGTTGCAGTAGGGTTGAAAAGAATAATATTTTCCCATCGGATGTTTTAGTTCGTCAGATTATCGAATATATATGTGCGTTGCGGATTACTGATTAGCGGGTAATTTAGGGAACCGGGCAGGTACTCACCCACTGATAAGCCGGTGCGATAAAGCGGATAAATTGCTGCTATTTGTAGGCGAGAATGACTTCGTAGGCTACCTAGACAAAAACACAAGAAACGCATTGTCAGCATTACACCGAGTTTCTTCCCACGTTGACGCACCCGTTGATCCTTACCTAACGTAACCTTCATCTGTTTGTTGCAGATAAAAGGGTGACACAGGCACGATGGCCACTTCCAGCTGGGATAAGTTTATCCTGCTGCTGTGGAAGAACTGGATCATCCAGAAGCGCCACTACGTGCAGACACTGTTCGAGATACTGATCCCCGCCATTGCCTGCGTGGTGCTGATCGTGGTCCGCGGGTTGGTCGATGCGGATGTGTACGATGAGCCGACCACGTGGAAGCCGCTGGAAATTAACACCGTTCGGCATATGATGTGAGTTTGCGTTTGTCTGGCCAAGAAGAAGAAGATTGTGTGCTTACCCTACTTTCACTAAAACCCATCATCAGGCCCGAACTGAACCCCAACATTACCCCACCGATAACGTTCATGCTGGCGTACAGCCCTCAGTCAGCGCTGACCGAGCGGATTATGCGCCGGGCTGTCGATCAGATCCTGGAACCGATCGATATTGCCGGGTTCGAGAATACCCAGCGCATGGAGGACTTCTTCCGCCTGAACTACTCACTCGCTGGGGTTGAATTCCCCGAAAACTATAAGGACCTCGACACCCTACCCAACAATGTGACCGTCGCGCTACGATTCCCGGGCGAAATGCGAACGCTGCAGGATGACTTTACCGCGTTCTGGGCAAACTGGGCGACGGAGCTGATGTTTCCGGCGTTTCAGATTGCCGGTGCCCGGGAGCGGGAGCGGGACGATGCTGGCTATCCGGCGAACTACTACAACGAATCGTTCATCGCGGTACAGAGTGCCGTGTCGCGGGCGATCATTCTCGAGCGTGATGCTTCCTTTGCTCTGCCCGATATCTATTTGAATGTAAGTAATGAGAATTTTAGAGATTGTTGATTGGAAAACAATAGTTATCTTACCTTCCGATTCCACAGCGCTTTCCCTATCCACCGTACTACAGCGATCCTCTGCTGACGGGATTTGAAAATTTGCTCCCACTGATCATCGTGATCGCGTTCTTCTACACCGCCATCAACACGGTTAAGTACATCACGGTCGAGAAGGAGAAACAGCTGAAGGAAACGATGAAGATCATGGGCTTGCCGAGCTGGTTGCACTGGTCGGCCTGGTTTGTGAAGTGTTTGCTGCTGCTGATCGTGTCTATCTCCCTGATCGTGGTGCTACTGTGCGTCAACATCACCACCAACACCGACCTGGCGATCTTCGAGTACGCCGAGTGGACGGTCGTCTGGTTCTATCTGTTCGTGTTTAGCATCACAACGATCTGCTACTGCTTCATGGTGAGCACGTTCTTCTCGAAGGCTAACATTGCGGCCGGCATTGCCGGCTTGCTGTGGTTCATCCTGATCGTGCCGTACAACATTGCGTTCGCGAACTACGACGATATGACGGCGGGCGCCAAGACAGCGCTGTGTCTGTTCTCCAACTCGGCCATGTCGTTCGGGTTTATGCTGATGATGCGACACGAGGGTACGGCTACTGGGCTGCAGTGGTCGAACCTGTTCGAGCCTGTTTCGGTGGATGATGATTTCTCGGTCGGAGATACGATGGTGATGCTGCTGGTTGATGCCATAATCTATCTATCTATCGCACTGTACGTGGAGAAGGTATTCCCGGGTGAATTTGGCATTGCCGAACCGTGGTATTTCCTGTACACGAAGAAGTTCTGGTGCAAAGAGACGCAGCAAAAGCAGGAACCAGCGGTGTTGGATTTTAGCAACTACAATACGCCCAACATCGAACGCGAGCCGGATGGCAAGTATGCCGGTATAAAGATAAAGAAACTGCGCAAAGAGTTCCAGAAGAATAAGGTCGCTGTGCAGGGATTGGACCTGAACATGTACGAAGATCAGATCACCGTCTTGCTTGGCCACAATGGTGCCGGTAAGACGACAACAATGTCCATGCTGACGGGGATGTTTTCACCTTCATCCGGTACGGCGCTAGTGAATGGGTACGATATACGCAACAATATTGATGCGGTCCGAGGATCACTTGGACTGTGTCCCCAGCATAATGTGCTCTTCAATGAGATGACCGTGGCGGAACATATAGAATTCTTCGCTAGACTGAAGGGTGTCCCAAGGAGTAAGATAAAGGATGAGATCCGTCACTACGTGCAGCTGCTCGAGCTGGAAGACAAGCTGAACAAACAGTCCCACACCCTGTCGGGTGGAATGAAACGAAAGCTGTCCGTTGGAATAGCACTGTGCGGAGGCTCAAAGGTGGTACTCTGCGATGAGCCAACGTCTGGTATGGATCCTTCCGCTCGACGGGCGCTGTGGGATTTGCTGATCAAGGAAAAGCAAGGCCGAACTATACTACTCTCTACGCACTTCATGGACGAGGCGGATATTTTGGGCGATCGGATCGCGATCATGGCCGAAGGTGAACTGAAAGCCTGTGGATCTTCCTTCTTCCTGAAGAAGCGATTCGGCGTTGGTTATCGGTTGATTTGTGTGAAGGGTGCCAACTGTGATCGTGCTCGGCTGACGGGCATTCTCCGGCAGCACATTCCCAACATTAACATCGACACGGACATTGGGTCGGAGCTGTCGTACGTGCTGAACGAAGACTACACGGCCGTCTTTCAGGATCTGCTGCGCGATCTCGAAGACAACGTAGAGCAGTGCGGCATTACGAGCTACGGCATATCGCTGACGACGTTAGAGGAAGTGTTTCTGCGCGTCGGAAGTGATTCGTACGCGTTGGATCAAAAGAAGGGCTCGAGCGATAGCGAGCAAGATAGTAGCAATGGATTAGATAGTAGCTACGGCAGCTCCACCGTCACGATGAATCAGACGAGCGACACGCAACCACTGCTCGGTGGATCGAGCCTGATATGGAATCAACTGTTTGCGATGCTGCTGAAGAAGTTTATCTCCACGAAGCGGAGCTGGGTACAGATGCTGGTGCAAGCGCTGATCCCTATCTACTTCGTGATCGTTACCGTGATCATCGTGCGAACTTTCCCCGGTCAGACGGATCTGCCTGCCATACCGATTAATGTGTACAACTACAGCACAACGACTACGATCCTGCAGGCATCGGACCCTGGCAGTCCTTTCGTGGACGGATTTCGATCACTATTTGAGGCGTTCCCGAGCACCCATCAACTGCGGATCACCGATAAGGATATGGTGGACTATATTTTAGATGTGGTGAGTATGGGAAGGTAGAAATGGGGGAAGCTGAGCACTATCTAACATAATCTTTTCCAGTCAACCGAGAACATTGGTTTGGTGAACCGAGAGTTCATGGCAGCCGCATCGATCACCAACACAAATCACACCGTCTGGTGGAACCCAACCGGCTTCCATACTGCTCCCTTAGCACTGAACTTTATGTACAACGCCATCATTAAATCGATCAACAAGAACTTTGAGATCACCATCATTAACAAGCCGTTACCGTTCAAGGCTGAAACGAGAGTAAGTTTCGTGGCTGACTCTTTGACACGATTCCTGTATCACTCACAATGCTTTCTCTTTACCTTGTTATTCCAGTTCACTCAGCTTCAGGCCGGCAACAATCTCGGCTTCCAGATCTCGTTCAACACCGGCTTCGCGATGTCCTTCATAGCGGCCCTTTACATCATGTTCTACATCAAGGAGCGCACCAGCCGCGCCAAGCTGCTCCAGTTCGTCAGCGGTATCAACGTGTTTACGTTCTGGATCGTCTCGTTCGTGTGGGACTTCCTCACGTACGTCATCACCGCACTGATTTACATCGCGACGCTGGCCGCCTTCCAGGAGGACGGGTGGTCCTCGTTCGAGGAGCTCGGCCGTGTGTTCCTAGTGCTGATAGTGTTCGGCATTGCGTTCCTGCCCGTCACCTATCTGTTCTCGTTCTGGTTCGAGGTGCCGGCGACCGGTTTCGTCAAGATGATGATAGTGAACATCTTCAGCGGGACCATCTTCTTCACAGCCGTGTTTCTGCTCAAGTTCGACGGGTTCGATCTGAAGGACGTGGCGAACGGGCTGGAGTGGGCGTTCATGATATTCCCACTGTTTTCGCTCAGCCAGAGCTTGAGCAATATCAACGTGCTCTCGACGACGGCTTCCGTGTGCCTGGAACAGTGCACGGAGGAGACGGCTTCGCTATGCTCGCAGGAGTACCTCTGCAGCTTGCTGCCACAGTGTTGCGATACGAACATCTTTTCCTGGGAATCGACCGGCATCAACCGACAGCTGATGTACATGGGTGGGGTGGGACTGGTCGGCTTCCTGATACTGATGGGCATCGAGTTCCGTGTGGTGGAGCGTGTACTGAAGCGTCGCAAGCGATCTTCCGGGGCGATAACACCAGCAGGCAGCGAAGATCCCACTCAAGATGATGACGTTTTGGAAGAGAAACGGCGGGTGAAGTCACTCTCGGATGGTGAGCTGGCAAACAAGAACCTTGTGGCGAGCGATCTGACCAAATACTACGGCAAGTTCCTGGCGGTCAACCAACTCTCAGTGTCGGTGGAGGGCTCGGAGTGCTTTGGACTGTTGGGCGTAAATGGTGCAGGCAAGACGTCCACGTTCAAGATGCTCACGGGCGATGAAAACATTTCGGCCGGTGAGGCATGGGTGAAGGGCATCAGTCTCAAGAGTAACCTCAACCAGGTGCACAAAGTGATCGGCTACTGTCCGCAGTTCGATGCTCTGCTGGAGGATCTTACAGGCCGCGAGACGATGAAAATCTTTGCCCTGCTGCGAGGTATTCCGCAGCAGGAGATTGCGCTCGAAACGGTACGCCTGGCGGAGGAGCTTAACTTCATGAAGCACATTGACAAGCGCGTCAAGGAGTACAGTGGAGGCAACAAGCGTAAGCTCAGCACAGCGCTCGCCCTGCTAGCCAATCCGGCCGTCGTGTATCTGGACGAACCGACCACCGGGATGGATCCGGGCGCGAAGCGTCACCTCTGGAACGTCATCATCAACGTGAAGAAGGCGGGCAAATCCATCGTCCTGACGTCACACAGCATGGAGGAGTGTGAGGCCCTTTGCACCCGGCTAGCCATCATGGTGAACGGCGAGTTCAAGTGTATCGGCTCGACGCAACACTTGAAGAACAAGTTCTCCAAGGGTTACTTTCTGACGATAAAGCTGAACCGCACGGGCGATGGCTCGACGGCTAATGCCGAACCGGTGCGACAGTTTGTGGCACAGAATTTCGCCCAAGCCGTACTCAAGTAAGTACAAACCCCTTTAAGTATTGGGCCCTAGGATTAATACCCCTTTTCACACGTTTTAATTGCAGGGAGGAATACCACGATTCGCTCACCTACCACATCACACAGTCCGAGCTGAAGTGGTCGTCGATGTTTGGGCTGATGGAGGAAGCGAAACGGACGCTCGATATCGAAGATTACGCGCTGGGGCAAACCTCACTGGAGCAGGTATTCCTGTTCTTTACCAAATACCAGCGCGTTACCGATGATAACTAGAGAGGAGCCCTGATTAGTGCGTTAGTTCTACTAACGTACTAGCGACCAGTCCAGTACTTCATTGAGAATACAGCTAGCGGCCCCTTATCATCACCACCGTGCGACGTGTTCGTGTACCTGCTAAGTTCGAAGAGAAGGAGAAACAATAGGAACAGCATTAGCAAAAAACCGGCCCCCTTTCCATTAACTACACACGCATATCTACTACCAGCTGTACAGCTCGGTCGTGAATCATTGACGATATTTCGCTATCATTAATCCCTGTGGATCAATTTTGCGTTCGGCGGTCGGGTCGCTGACGCTCGTACATGGTGGTGTTATCTAGAGCGGGCGATGGATTTTTGTAGGCTAGGGTACTTCTACTCACCCGTAAGGACCCCATAGAGTGTAGCCACTCAGCTGAGAGACGAACGCGAGACCAACATCGATAAATGTGCCGCGACCGGTGAGAACTGTTTCAGTCTGTCTCCGGTAGCGTCGGTGATTGTAGCGGACGTCATAAATCTAACAAGTGGACTACTTTTTCGCCTCTAAAGGTGTGTATGGGAGTGTGCCGGTGCGTGTGTGTCATGTGGAAGTAGAGCAAGGATAATAGATTATTGAGTGGGGGTGAAGTGGGTGACGCCACCTGCACATTATAAGTTAGCCGGTAGTTTCCCATCGCCGATGGACGATGTAATTATGTCGCCGTTGCCATACCGGGGGTGTGATGATGCCGAAGAAGGTGTCCCTTGGGTTGGATAAACGTTTCGACCGTGAACTCTTACGTGGGAGAAGTGTTGTTTTTGGGGTGAAAGTTGAAGGACATAACGAAAACAAAACCAAAAGAAGAAGCGAGTAGTAATGATCGAACTGATAAAATCAGAGTGGAGCTATGAGATACATAGTGCCATATGGGTCAGTTTAGTTGTAACAGTCGTATGAAAGTGTTCCCTTTTTCTAACGTAAAAAGAATAGGTTTAATGTTGGAATAAACGAATGTAAAGAAACGGTTAGGCCGGTCTCGTAGTACAGTCGTCAACTCGTACGACTTAACAACATGCCCGTCATGGATTCAATCCCCAAACAGACCGTGCCGCCATACGTAGGATTGACTATCCTGCTATGGTGGGGAATCAATTAGTCACTGAAAGCCAAGCCCACAAGTGGGTACAGGCAGGCCTTGACCGACATCGGTTGTTGAGCCAGCAGAGAAGAGAGGAGAAGAAAGAAACGGTTAAGTGTTTACAAAGAAAGAGTCTCGAGTTCTTTTGTGATTTTGGTGTTAAATATCTAAAACTTCAAAAAGTCATCACAGTATCTTCAAGGCATGAGTCATCCGTTTACGAAACCTCTGGAATGATATTAACAAAATCAAACATGAAGCCGAAACTCCCGATAAAAATGCCACATCATCCCCCAACACGCTTGATCAAGTGGAAAATCTGCCAACTCATTCTTAAGCGCAAGCAAATCATCGTCCCATTTTGCTGCCAGTCACTCCTCACAATAATATCTTTAGTTATCTATACCGGTGGGCTTAATCGAAAGTAAAAGCCGATAAAGATTATCGTACCATTTTCGATAAAAAAAAACACACATTTAGCTCAGATTTCTAAACAAGCAACCGTTGTTCGTCGTGTGATGTTTTTGCGCACCGGAAATGGCGAACAACACCGCGTAACGCGTAACGAACGATAAGATCACGCGCGGTTATCCCTCATTGTATCGATCGGGCCTGTGTGTTTAAGTGTTGGTTTTAATGAGCCGAAACATGGCCTTCTTCTCTCCTGGTTTCAGTTATTGCCTAAGTAACCAAAAATGAGCACCTCAAATTGGGGCAAGTTCGTCTTGCTCCTGTGGAAAAACTGGATCATCACCAAACGGCACTACCTACAGACGTTCTTCGAAATAGCCATCCCCGTGCTGGCCTGCATCCTGCTGATCGTGATCCGCGGCTTAGTCGATGCGGAAGAGTTCGAGCAACCAACCATCTTCAATCCGCTCGAGCTGAACACCATCTCACATCTTAGGTAGGTGGCTGAAAAAAGGTGAAGAAGTGCATGTGAATGGTCAGTGCTGATGATAATCTCTCCTTTTTGTGTGTAGAAAAAATTCTCAAATAGATCCACCGATCATCTACTCGATCGCATACTCACCTCAAAGTCCATTGCTGCAGAGCATCGTAGAACGATCCACCGCCTACCTGGATGAAGAGTTGGCAGTGATAGCGTTCAACAGTTCCCAAACACTCCAGGCTCATCTGCAGGTGAACAATATCCTCGTTGGAATCGAATTTCCCGACATCTATGCAGTGAGTACTCTGATCTCGCAGATACTTTACGAACAATACCATAAACCATGTATTTTGTGTTTTCCCTGATAGAACTTGACGCAACTACCGGAGCAGACCGTGCTGTCGTTGCGATACCCGAGCGAGATGCGTACGTTCCGCGAGACGGGCACCGAGTTTTGGAACAACTGGCAAACGGAGCGACTGTTTCCTCCGTTTCAAGTGCCCGGTGCGCGACAGTTCGAACGCGACGATGGTGGCTATCCGGCGAACTACTACAACGAGACGTTCCTGCAGATTCAGAGTGCCATTTCGCGGTCAATTCTGCAGCAGCGCGATCCCAACTATCAGTTCCCGGATGTGTATCTGAGTGTAAGCGCAGTCACCTCACAGGAGCACAGGACGTATCCAATAACACATCTAACAACGTACCTTCTGTATCTTTTCCACAGCGCTATCCATATCCTCCCTTCTACAGTGACAACCTGCTAGTGGGATTAGAAAATTTGCTCCCACTGATCATTGTGATCGCTTTCTTCTACACCTGCATCAACACCGTCAAGTACATTACGGTGGAGAAGGAGCGACAGCTAAAGGAGGCGATGAAGATCATGGGCCTTTCCAGCTGGCTGCACTGGTCGGCCTGGTTCGTTAAGTGCATCAGCCTACTGCTCATCTCGATCTCGATCATTACCGTACTACTCTGCGTCAGCATTACCACCAACACCGACCTGGCTATCTTCACGTTCGCCAACTGGTTCGCGATCTGGTTCTATCTGTTTATCTACAGCCTCGCCACCATCACGTTCTGCTTCATGATGAGCACGTTCTTCTCCAAAGCGAACACGGCGTCCGGCATAGCCGGGCTGATGTGGTTCGTGTTTGTGATGCCGTACAACATTGCCTTCTCGAACTACGACACGATGTCACTGTCGGCGAAGCTGGCACTCTGCCTATTCCACAACTCCGGCATGTCGTTCGGGTTTATGTTGATTATGCGCCACGAAGGCACCACGAATGGGTTGCAGTGGTCGAACATGTTCGATCCGGTGACGGTCGACGATGATCTGAGCGTTGGTGCGACGATGATGATGCTGCTGGCAGATGCCGTGATCTATCTCGTGATTGCCCTGTACGTGGAGAAGGTGTTCCCGGGCGAGTACGGTGTCGCAGAGCCGTGGTACTTCCCGGTGACGAAGAAGTTCTGGACAAGCCAGGTCACACCGGCGGGCGGTGAGGATGGAGGTGAGCAACACCACGACACAGGCGGATCAACTACCATGGAAGCGGAACCCGTGGGCAAGTACGCCGGAATTCGTATCAAAGGTTTGCGGAAAGTGTTCAACAAGACGAAGGTTGCCGTCAAGGGACTCCATTTGAGTATGTTCGAGGATCAAATCACGGTCCTGCTGGGGCACAATGGAGCCGGTAAGACGACCACCATGTCCATGCTGACCGGCGTCTTCTCACCCACGTCCGGGACGGCCCTGATAAATGACTGTGACATTCGCACCAACATCGAGGGTGCACGCAAATCGCTCGGCCTTTGTCCGCAGCATAATGTGCTGTTCAACGAGATGACCGTTTCGGAGCACATCAAATTCTTCGCCCGGCTAAAGGGCGTCGAAAGCAAACGCATACCGCAGGAGATCGATCACTACGTGTCGGTGCTGCAGCTAGAGGATAAACGACATGCCCAAAGCCACACGCTGTCCGGTGGTATGAAGCGCAAGCTGGCCGTTGGTGTGGCGTTGTGCGGAGGTTCCAAGGTGGTATTCTGTGATGAGCCAACGTCTGGTATGGATCCGACAGCTCGGCGTGCGCTGTGGGATCTACTGATTCAGGAGAAGAAGGGACGCACCATTTTACTCTCCACGCACTTCATGGATGAGGCAGACATATTGGGCGATCGCATCGCGATCATGGCGGACGGTGAACTGAAAGCGGCAGGGTCGTCGTTTTTCCTGAAGAAACGATTCGGTGTTGGCTATCGGTTGATCTGCGTTAAGGAGGATGGTTGTGATTCGACGCGTGTAACAGACCTGATGCGAAAGCACATCCCCAACCTAGACGTTGACACCGACATCGGTACGGAGTTGTCGTACGTGCTGGATGATGAGTACACCGCGCTGTTCCAACCATTACTACAGGATCTTGAGACACACTCCACATCTCTCGGCATTAGCAGCTACGGCATCTCGTTAACGACGCTCGAGGAAGTGTTTCTGCGTGTTGGTAGTGACTCACATGCACTAGACAAGAAGCCCAACGGAACGGACCAGCCAGCCCAGCCGTACGCCCTTACGGAAACTTCGAATGGGTCTACCGTTACGCTAACGCTCGATGATCAAGATCATAAGCTACTGACTGGATTCCCGCTACTTTCGAACCAACTTCAGGCAATGCTGCTCAAGAAGGCAATCGCTACAAAGCGCAGCTGGATAGCACTACTCGTGCAGATCTTTATACCGATATTTTTCGTCATCATGACAGTGGTCATCGTGCGCTCGTTCCCGGACGCTCTCTCGCTCCCAGCCCTTCCGATCGGGTTTGACAGCTACTCCAGTACCGTCACTGTGCTGGAAGGAACATCAGCTGACACTAGCGTGATACAGGCCTATCAGCAGCTGTTCGAAGGGGCAGGCGCCAGTCGTTCGCTCGTAACGGTTACGGAACCAATGGTGGACTACATTCTCAAACGATACGAACAAAACTTGCCCCAAGTTAACAATGAGTTCATGGTGGGAGCATCGATCACACCGACCAACCACACGGTTTGGTTCAATGCGCAAGGATTCCACACGGCCCCGCTGGCGGTGAGCACGTTCTACAATGCGATGCTGCGCACGGTTTGCGCCCAGTGTTCGATACTGATCACGAACGATCCGTTGCCATTCCGGCCAGAGACAAGGGTAGGATATTGGTGCTACATCGATAGCTTCATTCCAACTAATCACATCTCTGTAATCTTTTCAGTTCACACAGCTACAGGCAGGAAATAACATGGGATTCCAGCTGGCGTTCAACACCGGGTTTGCGATGGCATTCGTAGCCGCACTCTACATCATGTTCTACATTAAAGAGCGAGTGACCAGGTCGAAACTGCTGCAGTTTGTGAGCGGTGCCAACGTTCTCGGCTTTTGGCTCATCTCCTTCCTGTGGGATTTTATGACCTTCTTCGTAACGATCATGTTCTATGTTGCGGTGCTGGCAGCGTTCCAGGAAGATGGATGGTCTACTGGAGATGAGATAGGTAAGACCAACCGTCATCTTCTTGCTTTCCGATATAGACATAAAAATGACCCTTCCTTCGTCCTTGCAGGTCGTGTAATTCTAGTGATGGTCGTGTTTGGATTTGCCTTCCTACCGCTCACCTATCTGCTGTCGTTCGCGTTCGACATCCCGGCGAGCGGCTTCGTTAAGGTGATGATCCTTAACATCTTCACCGGTACGATCTTTTTCATGACCGTGTTTCTGCTGCTGTTCGATGGGTTCGATCTGCGCCACGTGGCCGAGGGTATGGAATGGGCCTTCCTTATATTCCCACTGTTTGCGCTCAGCCATTCGCTCAGCAACATGAACATTGCCGTCGCCACGCAGCAGGTGTGCGACTCACAGTGCGCACTAATACCAAACTGTACGCCGGAGTTGCTGTGCCGCGTCTTTCCCCAATGCTGCAGTAAGTGTTGGTGCAGTATCTCTTTGGAAGGATCGCCAGCTAATCACAATGCTTACTATTCCAGATACTGAAATATTCACCTTCGAGCGTACCGGCATCAGTCGCAACCTGATGTACATGTTTGTGGTAGGGTTGATCTCCTTCCTGCTGCTGATGTGCATCGAGTACCGTGTCATCGATCGGGTCTTTAAACGCAAGTCAAAGCAGACCGCTCCACCCAGCGAATCGGACGAGATCGATTCGGACGTGCGGATGGAGAAGCTGCGTGTTCGTGGACTGACCGAAGGTGAAATCGCCGCCAACAATCTGGTCCTGCGGGACGTCACCAAGTACTACAAGAAGTTCCTCGCCGTCAATCAACTCTCGCTGGCGGTGGAACACTCCCAGTGCTTCGGACTGCTTGGTGTGAATGGTGCCGGCAAGACGACTACCTTCAAGATGATGACGGGCGATGAGAACATTTCGTACGGCGAAGCTTGGGTCAATGGGGTAAGCTTGAACAGCAACATGAACGAGGTGCACCGTCGCATCGGGTACTGTCCCCAGTTTGATGCGCTGATCGATGATCTCACTGGGCGCGAAACGCTCCGAATCTTTGCCCTGTTGCGCGGAATACCCAAGTCGGAAATAGCGGCCCTGTCGAGCCGGTTGGCAGAAGAGCTTAACTTTGCAAAGCACATCGACAAGCAGACTAAGGCGTACAGTGGAGGCAACAAGCGTAAGCTCAGCACGGCGCTGGCACTGATGGGCAATCCGGCGGTGGTGTATCTGGACGAACCGACCACCGGGATGGATCCGGGTGCTCGCCGACAGCTGTGGGACGTTGTGTGCAAGGAACGGGCGGCTGGTAAAGCCATCGTGCTGACGTCACACAGCATGGAGGAGTGTGAGGCGCTCTGCACGCGGCTGGCCATCATGGTGAATGGAGAGTTTAAATGTCTCGGATCGACGCAACACTTGAAGAACAAGTTCTCCAATGGGTACTTCCTCACGATAAAGCTGAAGCGTACGGAAGTAGTCAATACGGGACGGATTGATGAGGTGAAGCAGTACATCGTGGAGCGGTTCCCGGAGGCAGAATTGAAGTGAGTAGCAGAGAGGCATGAAGCTGATTGCACTGTAAATCATCAATATCATATTGGTTTGTTCTTCACAGGGAAGAGTATCTCGAATCGGTGACGTACCAGATTCCGTCGGCCAACACACGATGGTCCACCATGTTCGGCATCATGGAGGACGCCAAGAAGGTGCTCGACATCGAGGACTATGCGCTTGGACAGACTTCGCTCGAGCAGGTGTTTTTGTACTTCACGAAATTCCAGCGAGTAGAAGACTAAAAGAAGCCTACGCTAACTGCCGACTATGAGTCCTCATGTACCTCACGCATCTGATGGTGTGGTGCCAATCGATGAAGGATCTTCTTTTCTGACCTCTACTTTACGGGTAGCCTGTATACATTTAGTACTATTTATTTGTGATGAAAAGTATTTTGTAAGAGAAAAGTATTAAATATATTAAAAGCACTGAAAAACAGAACTGACAACCGTGCCGAAACTTCCATATTTTTCGGATATTTACGTACGAAAGGCTACAGGCGTATGGATTACACTAAAGATCTCACAGAATATACAACGATCCATTTCTGCTTTGCTTTTATTCAATCAATCGAGGAAGTGAATTCTATCCACACAGTGCAATGCACTGGCCGTTCCGCTACTCGTACTTGCATATTGGTTTTCCCGTTTGATTGTATCAAATATTTACTTGAAAAGACGGAGAAGCAGGAGGAAACAAAAGAAGGAAGTCGAAACCAAGACTGACACAGTCGTCCTTTCTTAAGATAGGCGAATTAGAAAGGGGGAAACGAGTTTAATGTTTAATTGTAATGCAGACAACATGTCTATGCTTTTCATGTAACGAACATTCAAAATGGCGACTTCACGTGACTAAATTTAGCATCCCTCCTTCCCGGGACAGTTATACCTAATCCGAGACGGAAACGTATCGGTTACGGATGATGCAGCAACATCGTGCCGCGTCCCATCATCTATGTAGATGAAACGTTCCGTTCCTTGCCCGTGGGCCGGAGCGTGGTTTTGTAGTTCAAAATACTTTACGTTTTGAATGTAATACATAATGCCACACCAACGAGTAGAGGTGGAAAACATTTTTGCAAAATGTTTCTATATTTACTGCCGTGGCCCTGTGGGTGCACAGATTCTTTCCTACCAATTAGGCACCAACACAGAGAGCCAGCAATCAACTACCATAGTTTAAATAAGGTGCATCCTATAACGCCAGGTGGACGACACAGGGGGAGGTAAATTCAGTTGTGTAGGATGATATCGACTACGCGCTCGCGAACAGTCTTGCAATACAGTGGCAATGGATGACAGTGAAACAGGCGCGCCCCAAAGTGAGAGTGTTATACACCGGGTGTCCGTTATATGTCTGTTTTTTTGTTTGTTATCGAACCCACCTTATTGCAAGATCATAGGAAGAGAATGGGGAGTGTTGGGGAGTGGGGACAAAACGAGCGCTTCTACTTACTGAACAGCGATGGTATCGGCATGTTTCCGCGCACCAGCCTACTTACGCTGTGCCGGGGGAACGTACATGGGTCGCTGTTCGCGATACTTCACACCTCCTCGCTGCTGTCCGTGCTGCTGCTGCTGGACCATCTGTGACTGGTGATGATGTTGCGCCATATGTCCACCCTGCTGCTGCTGTTGCTGATGCTGTTGGTGCTGTTGATGTTGCTGCTGCTGTTGGGCGAGGTGATGCGGATGATGCTGTTGCTGTTGCGGCGGCGGCTGCTGTTGCTGCTGCTGCTGCTGCTGCTGATGGAGGTGATGCTGCGGCGTTACTGGTTGATACTGATTCATCGCCGGTGGCAGCTGACCCTGTCCGGGGGGTGTCTGCATCGGAGCGGCGACCGGTGGCATCGGGCCCGGCTTATACTGCGCATAGTGCGCGTGCTGGGCAACGTCCTGCATTGGCGCTTGGTACGCACCGGGAGCGGCCGCCATCTGCGGTTGATGGTGATGGGGTGGCAGTGGTGCCGGCACGTGTCCAGGGTGGTGTTGCGGTGGAAGATGCGGATGGCCTGGATGGGGAGCGTACGGTACGGGGGCTGCTGCTGCCGCTGCTGCCGCCTGATGCGGTGGAGCCATGTGCTGTGGGGCCGGTGCGGGATGGTACCCGATTGCCATCGGGGCGGGTGCGGCCGGGCTGGCTGCTTGCGTGATGGGGATGCAGTCCGTTTTCAGCACCTCCTCGTAGTTGCCGTACTCGAGAAAGTGTACGACGAACGTGTTCTTCGACGTGTCCGTAATTTCCGCTGTGTAGAACTGTGAAAATGAAAGCAAAAAGCGGATGAGGCATGAGCAAAGTTTTTCAGCACTATAAGACAAAAGGTTTCAATTTCTATGCTTACCCCACCATCTTCCCAGTATTTTGCCAAGCATCGATCGCCTATTTTCCAGTTCGTATAGACGGCCGGTATGGCCGCCGTAGCAGGGGGAGCCATCGCCGGTGCCATCGGCATGCTGGTCGGGGCAAGGGCACCGTGGGCCGGCACTGACCCTGGAGATGGTGCCGTAGCGAGCACGGCGGGTTGCGGTTGTGCCAGTACGCCCGTCGGAGTGACACTCACCGGCATTGGCACCACGTTCGGTCCGACCGGCGACACAGTAGGCGGAACGGGCCCTGGAGTGCCCAGGTGCGGTGGCTGCTGCTGTTGCTGCTGCTGCTGCTGCATCGGATCGTACTGTTGCGGGCTTTTCATCACGTTCATGGCATAGGCGTCGTTTGTTTGCTTGTTCGGGTAGCCCATCTGGATCTGGTACGGATTGTATCCGTTCGGTAGCGGCATGAAGTTCTTCGGGCCACCAACGCCCGGCGAGGGTGCCGTTGCGCCAGGAGAGGGACCACCGGGGCCAGTTGGCATTGGTACACCAGGCGGTGAGGCTACCTGCGGTGCCCGTTGCTGCTGATGGTGTTGCTGCTGCTGGTGGTGATGGTGTTGTTGCTGATGTTGTTGCTGATGTTGTTGCTGATGTTGCTGCTGATGTTGCTGCTGATGTTGCTGTTGATGATGCTGTTGATGGTGCTGCTGCTGTGGTTGTTGCTGCTGTGGTTGTTGCTGCGGCTGCTGTTGCTGTTGTTGTGATTGAACAGTCGACGAATTGTGATTGTTCGCGTTCATCTGCTTGGCGCTGTGTTTGTTGCCAGTCGATGAGGAGGTGGAAGAGGAGGCAGGGCCGGACGTCTGAGCGACCGTGTTGTTGTTGTTGCTACTGTTCGTGGCATTGTAGCCCGACGACGCCTTGTTGCCGCCAAGGTGCATGCCTCCCATCTGTTCCGCCACTTGGTTCACCTTGCTGTTGCTGTTAGCGTTCGAGGCTCCGTGCTGCTTGCCCGTGCCTGACGAACCGTACGATGACGGCTGCTGCTCGGCCGGTTTGTTCTGCGCAGCGTTGGAATGCTGCTGCGACCCGTGGCCCTTCCCCTTTTTGGATTGCTGCGAGTTGGTGGTGTTGGTGTTGGTGCTGGCACTAGTTGCGGTGGATTGTGTTGCACTCACACCACTGTACTTATGAGATTCATCCTTACCTCCACCATAACGTCCACCTTTGTTCGAGTTCTAAAAATATAAGAAAAGGAATTAAAATGGGTTCAAGCAGAACCTAAAACCGAGCTATCCATACCTTGGAGCCAGTGTTACCGCTACCGCTGCCATAACTGTTACCATGGTTACCACTACCGCCAGTTGGTTGGTTGTAGTGATTGTTAGCGTTGTTGTTGTTGTTGCTGTTGTTGCCTCCGTTCGCTGTATTGCCCTGGTGCTGCTGATTGTGATAGCCGGACTGCTTGGATGCATTTCCGTAGGATGATTGCTGCTGCTGCTGCTGGGATGTCGCATTATGATGGTTAGAGCCAGTGTTTTGCGATCCGGAACCGGATTTGCCGCCACCACCACCGCTGGTCTGGCGGTTTTCATTCGCACCCTGTCCATGTCCGTGCTGAGATTGTTGCTGATTTCTGCTCTCCGAACCGTAGCTGTTGCCGTATCGGTCCGCATTTTCGTTGGACTGTCCTTTGCCACCGTACTTTCCTCCTTTGCCTGAGGAATGGCTGTTACTATTGCTATTGTTGTTGTTGTTAAAGCCGTCTTGACGCTGTTGCTGTGGTTGTTGTTGCTGCTGCTGTTGCTGCTGCTGGTTGTTGTGACTGTATCCGGAGCTTTGATGTTGCTGGTTGTATTTGGAATCGCCTCCACGACTGTTTCCACCCCGGCCACCGGATGACGGGTTGTTGGACGCATTGGAGGAATGGTTTTCGTTCGCTCCTCGGTAACGGCTGTTGCCCGACGAACCGTAGTAATCCGATTGTTTGTAGTTTGAGGATTGCTGCTGGTCACGCTGCTGGTCACGCTGCTGGTCACGCTGCTGGTCACGCTGCTGATCCCGCTGCTGATCTCGATGCTGATCTCGATGCTGATCCCGATTCGATTCCCGATGCTGATCACGCTGCTGCGACTGGTTCGAATACTGTCCATGGCCCTGCTGGTGATGCTGATCGCCTCTGTCGCCGCGGCCGCCTCTGTCCCCGCGTTCACGACCCGACGACGAGGTGACGGTGTTCCGGTTGGCGAAACTGCTCGAAATATTGTTCTCAAAGCGTTGGTTGTAGTTTTTAGAGCTTCCACCATTAACCACTGCGCCGCCGGAATGGTGGTTGTCAGTCTGGTTCGTTCGGTTTGCTCCTCCACCGCCTCGTTCGGTTCGTTCCGAACCTCCGCCCGACGATTGCTGGCTCTTGGCCGAGTGACCGCCCCGATTGCCGCCCGTCTGCCGGCCGGCACTTTCACCCCGCGCTCGGTCCTTCTGCTCCTTCTGCTGTTCGTGCGGGGTCGATTCTTTGCTCGATTTCTTCCCACCGCCACCACCACCACCACCCCGGGACGCAGCCGGCTCCGTGTCCTGCAGTATATCGCCGAAATAGTCAAACAGCGACACCTTCTCGGACGGTTTGCCCTGCAGCTCCGCCTCCTCGTCCCGCTTGCCGTATCCTCCCCGCTTGCCGCCCAGCTTACCACCGCCCTCCGGCTTTCCACCAACACCACCGCCGGCCGCAGCGTCGGCCGCTTGCGCCTGCTTCCGGTCCTCTATCCGCTGCAGATTGCTGAGCGCCCGGTGCACGTTGTTGCGCGTCAGCTTGAGCGCGTGCGTCGCCTGCTCCTCGGTGAAACCCTTGTCCATGATTTTCTGCACGTTCGCGTCGACCATCTGCTTCGCGCCGCCGCCGAACGTTTTCTTCGTGCCGAGCTTGGTCGCCTCCGCGATCGCGTCGTTGCGCAGCGCGTTGAAGGCCGTGTTTTCTGTCGACTCTTCCTTCTCCTTCGGCTGCAGGCTCTTGAAGTCCTTGTCGGTTTGCGCCACCGGTTGCTGGATTTTCTGCCCGAACGGAATCCACGGCGGCGGACCGGACGCGCTGAACTGCAACCGGCCGCCCTTGGCGTACTTGGCCATCGTGCGGCTCAGCTCCCACTTTTCCACCAGCGCCGTTACGTGGCCGCCCAGCACCTGTACGTTCTTTTCGCCCAGCATCATCACGCCCTGCAGGATGCGGATGGGGCCGTTCTTCAGCAAAATCTTCGTGCCCGGCGGTGTGTTGAGGCTCAGGCACGATATGTGCTCGTGCTCCAGGGCAATGTACTGCGTTTGGCCGTCGGTGACGGTGAGCTTCAGCAGCCGGGGGGCCACCTTCGACTCCTCGTTCACCTTCGGCGCGCCGAGATTGCGCAGCTTCACCAGCTGCACCACGCCGGGCCCATCGAAGCTTTCCGCCTTGGCGCCGCGGGACGACAGGCTTGCCAGCGCTCCACCGCCATACTCTCGCAGATCGACCTGTGTATGTGTGTATGAGTGTAGAAGGGAAGGGGCAATGTGTGGGAGATGTTAGTAAGTTTTACGCTTTATGCACTTTTCACAAGATAAGCATGACAAAACTGGCACCGTTCACCCCCAAACCGAAAATGATACATACGTTCAAGGCTAATTTCACAACTTGCTTCACATCCGCACTAGCGGCGGATCCATTCTTTTCACCCTCCAGCAGCTTGTCTAAGCCGGGTTGCGTGATGTACCTAAGGGATCGGGACAAGCCGTCGAACGAAGAAAGGAAAAAAAAGAAGCGTGAGACGCAATGAAAATCAATATCCCAAAGGGAGAGCGCACTGTTTCTAGGAAGAAAAAAAACACCATTCGGCCTACGACTATACTGACCAGCCCTGTTCCTGCAACTGCTCTAGCAGGCCCATTCTGCACGCCTGTGAGGTCGGGTGCGATCAATTTTCCACCCGAGGCCCGAGCAGTACGCCTTGCTCTCCGGATCGAACCCAATTGGGGCCAAATCAATACCGCCGCGCAGTTTTTTCCACCACAGAATCACTTTCGACCGGTCGTTTTGCGCACACAAATAGGAAACGAGTTGGCTTTGTTCTTACTGCCAATCAGAGAGGTTAAAGTTATTTGCCGTCCACTTCCGCAGCTAGTTTGGCGAACGCGAAAAATGCACAAGCTCCTCTTTTTGTTCGTCCCTTTCCACTCGCATACACGGCCCGTTTGACAGGGTGGTGCACAGAGTGACCAGAAATACCGATTTATCTGTATTTGTATATTTGTATATTTATTAAATGATCGACGGACCTCATAAGCCCTCTCGATATATGTAAGGGTACAATAGGAATATAACAAAAATAGTCACACGCGTTACAATAACACAATAATAACAACAATAACAATTACAAGGACGCTAAAGATTCTGGCGAGAGGCGCGAAGTAAATTAATGCGACTCAACACATTTGCCATCGTCATGCCGGGCTCATACGCATCAGATTCCGCATTCAGAGCAAGACATATACGCAAAAACGGGTCTCGGGAGGCGAAGGCGGTCCTTGTCTCTGGGATGGCCAGCATCGCCCGAGGGCGGAGAGTATTCCTGCCGATTTTTCATCGCTCGCTCGCGCTGTTTCATTGTATTTTCCTTACACCCCTTCCTTTACACGGACTTGGTGCACCCGAATCAAAAGAAAAACTTTAACACATCAAACTTGGTTTATAAAAGACGCACACTTTTTCATTCTTTTTGCTAGTAGGGTAAAAAGAAATTGATCGTTAAAATAATGGATTAAATTAAAATGGTTGCGTTCTCAACAGTGCTCCTGCCGAAATCTGCCAATATAATCTGGCCACACTGGTCCGCAGGTCAGGCGAGCTTTTTGGCGGCCACCGTCGCAAAACCGTCGCAAAACGTCAAAACCGGCGTCGCATGTACTGCAAACCGACGTCGCCAGCGAGCGAAACTCGCAACGATTTCGAGGCGCTGGCGACGGTCGTTTTTGACGTTTGGCGACGGTTATTGACCTTTCGAGTGAGCTTTTGCCCTGTGGGCCAATGTGGCCAGATTATATTGGCAGATTTCGGCAGGAGCTCTGTTGAAAACGCAACCATTTAACCAAAGTGAGTGTATATATCAGGTGGGCTTATGGTGTTCTTTCTCACCAATACATCGACACACAATTTGACGGTTTGCTCCATAACAAAATCTAGTATGCCTTGAAGTTTAAACAAAATCTCGCAAAAATTGTATGTGGTTTTACTCAGGCGTAGCACGAAGAAAGAAGCCAAAAAAACTTACGTGACGGCCAGATCTTCGATTAAAATGATGATCTCAAGATTACTGGATAACAACCCAAGTGCCACAAATCCACTAAACAACCACTAAACGGTTTCTAAACAACTCAAGTTCTCTACCTAAACGGAATATAGAAAGACTTCGTTTAGCAGACGGCAAACGACTCATGCATTCTAAAAATAGCAAAAAAGCTGGTGGCGCTATCTGTTGGAGGGATACCCCAACCAGTTGAGCTTCATCGCTTGAAGGAGAGCTTTCTCATTTCCTCTGTACTGTTGTATGGTTTCGCATTGAAGTTATGCATCGCTAGAACTAGAACGGCGATACGATTGCTTAAATACTAAACTCCAACGGAAACCCACCGACAAACCGACGTGACACTGGCGTTACAAAAGTGTCCCACACGAAAGTACTGTCATTTACCAGTGAGGCGATCACTTCTGTCTAAGTAAGCTCTGTTCACTGCTGCTTCGATGCAAACAACTTTTCTAAATACAAATTGCGAAGGAAGTGTGAGGCAAGATTTTGTCAGAATTATTGGACAAAACACCCAGGAAAATCATTTTATAAGTTTCCAAATCAATGTGAAAGATGTGTGAAGTAGATAAAACAATACGCATTGAAATTTGCGAAGAAAAACAAAAAGGGGATTTAGCAGTTTCTTCTCTGTGTCAGTGTAGTAAGCGAATCATTATAGAGATGGTGCTAGTGTTTAACGTATTTTCATTTGAAATAAGGAGACATCTTTTGAAGCTCATTTTGTTCGAAGTGTCACGTCGGTTTGTCGGTGGGAAACCACCAGCACCGAAGAAAGTGAAATTTGAGTAATGGTCGTTGGTGTTGATACCCGCGTATCTGACCACACGACCATTCATATAGATTGTTATTATATGTGTAGTTGGCCTATATAACGTCTTGGGTTCTCTGCTTCCATGGTGGAGTGGTTTAGATCCTACCTAACAGCTCGTAGCTACCGCGTACAAGTTGATTGCTTCTTTTCTACCGTGTTTGAGAGCTCTTCTGGCGTTCCACAGGGTAGCAACCTGGGACCACTACTCTTTTCACTTTTTTTCAATGATGTTACTTCGGCTGTTAGCAACTCTGAATGTTTATTGTACGCTGACGATCTTAAGCTATTCCGATCTTATACGGACGTCACACGAGGCGTAAACTCAAAAAGTTTACGCTTGATTTGTATGGGAGAGCGTAAACTTCCTGTCAAAAGATTTCAGGGTTGTGCTGAAATCCAGTTTACGCCAAAGTTTACGCTTCGTGTGACGTCCGTATTAGCTATTAACCTTCCGAAAACTACCGATAAAATTTTGATGCGCCTACCGAAAACCGCCAAAATAATCTGGCCACACTGGTGGTGCAGCAGCCGCTGTCAAAAAGCGTCCGCGAGCTGCTGAGTCGCACAGTGGGCGAATGTTGTGGAGGGGTTTTTTTATTCTATTTTTATAACTTTTGCTTGCTATAAGGAAATATTTACACATCCTCAAGAGAAGGGTTGATTTAAAAAAAACCGAGACAATTCCCTTTTATTTCCCCCACCCTCCCATTTCTCAAAGGATATGCACCAAGCAGCTTAGGCGGTGGTCTAGGCAGAAAGAGCAAAGATTGGTGATGGCATTTCACCTAATCCTTTTCATGTTTACGATTTTTACGACCATTTTTGGTACAACTTGATGAATTTAATTCTTTGGAAAACATTGTCCAACTTGATACACACACCATAAACTTAAGTTTGTTTGTGGAATGATAATCGAGACCAAAGGCGTCCCTACTAGTGGTGGAAGCTCGGGATCGGCCCTACTCGATTCTGATTCCGTGTTCAAAATCAATTCCGGATTCGATTCCGGAGTCGGTTCTGGAATCATTTCTAGGATCCGAATGAGCTCCGGAATCATAATCGGCTCCAGTATCGTAATAGACCCGAGAATCGCAATTTGCTCCAGTAGCGGAATCGAGATTGAATCTAGAAGTGGAATTAGCTCCGGAACGAGAGTCAGTTCTTCAATTGAAATAAGAAGCTTCCGAGAATCTTCATGAGAATAAATCGTTTGCAAGTAAATGTTGATTCTTAGCGGATATCAACACTTAGCATCATTGGATCCAAACGCTTGTTTTTTTATGGAAATGCCGAAACCGACTCCGTTTCTGATCCGAAACCGATTCTGATTTCGGAGCTTATTCCTATTCCGGAGCCGGTTTGGCAAACTGATACCCGACCTACTATCTGGAATCGATTCCAGAAAACTTTGGAGCTAGCCGGAATTGATTCCGACGAAACTTTATGTTTCCCATCACTAGTCCCTACTGCGACCCAGCGCCAAATCAAGCGGGAATGGCTGTCTACTTTGATTTGAATTCCTATGCGTTGCCGGCGCATTTGTGATCTTTGTGGACTTTCAGTGTGCTAGCAAAGCAAATGCATTTTAATGTGCTAGTATGAGTTTGTAAGGAATGATTGAATTTGTTCCATAAAAAATCACCATTCCGTTCAATCATACGACAAATAGCCGCACTGGACACCGGCTTTCGATGTGCATTCGAATAATCAACCCTCGCTTCGCCCTTTTCCACCCCCCGAAACACCCACCAAAAACGTAAACAAAGCGCCCTTCAGTTGCGTACTGTTGTTGGTGATTGTTGGACCCCGAAAGCAGGAAATACAGAAACGTTTCAAGCTCTTATCACCTGAGTTGGCCGGTGCGTACACCCAATGAAACGCACGCCGATAACATGAGATGCGGAAATTGGGCCAAAGGCAGCGTTTACGCAAACCGAAAAACGTTGCTGTGGACGTTCCAGCAGCACAACGCACACGTCTCCAAGTTGACAGGGATCGTTACCTCCGGTTTCGGTTGCTAACTATCATGTGATACATATCGCGCGTACACAACACGGCACGGCAAAACGTCGACATCGGGTTGCAGCGTTTTGGTTTAATGGTTTAAAAACCGAGATCCGGGTCTGTGGCGCTCGGGATTCGGCTCTGGATGGCGAACTTTAATCAGATGCCCATTGAGGTAAGGGTATATCTTGCAACTAATAAATGATAAAAACACAGCATTAAAGGAAAGTGTTGTGGCTGTCCTTATTGCAGATTTTGGAACAGATATTTGACCACCTAGATTACCGCTCGCGACGCAACCTGACTCTGGTATGTCGACGATGGAACGCAGTGCTTCTGTCGGATCGGTTCATTGCCCGCAATGTAACGCTCATCCTCAATGGGTCCCGTATGTCCTGGCTCCACAAGCACAACTTCCATCGTGCCTATCCAAATCTGACGCTCCAGCTGGACAGCACAATCGAGGGAGAAGCGTCCAAAGGGCTCCGCCTGCTCCCGACGCTCTTTCCTGACCCCTCCACTGTTTGCTTACGGCTGGATTTCCCTTCCGAACCGGTCTGGGTTGCCTTTTGTCGAGAGCCGTTCGTCAACCTGGCCACAGTACAAACGCTTCACCTGACGGGCAGATTTCGTCTGGCATCGCGTCGCGTTTTATGCCTTTGCCTAGAAGAGCTACGGACGCTCCAGCTAGACTACCCCTACGCGAGCGATCTAAACCTGGTGGCGCCCAAACTATCCCGTCTGCATCTGCACGTGCTGCTAAACGAGCATATCGATTTTCTACAACGCTTTATCGACCAGCTCCGCTCACTCACCGTCGTGTTCGACGCGAAGGAAAGCTACAACTTCTACAGCCTGCAGCCGGTCGGGTTGTACGAGCTTGTGATCGATCGGCGTGACAAGGGCATGACGAAGAGTGAGCGGAACGCTAGCATAGCATTCTTCAAACGGCTCCACCAACTACGGCGGCTCGAGCTGCGGGTGAAGTTTATCGACAGCGTTGTGCTGCACACGATCGCGGACAGGCTGGGGCAGCTCCTCCACCTGTCGCTCCAGGTGACCGAGGGTACGATCGAGCTGAAGCACATCGCGAACCTGACCCGGCTGGAAACGCTGCGCATAGTGGCGGGCCGGGTGAATCTGCAGCATGTGCACTTGCCGGCGCTTCGCTCGTTCGAGCTCGGCTCGGACGAACTGCCCGGGACGTATCTCGAGGGCATCGAGGGACTGATGGCGTTCCATCGGCTGTGTTCGTTGACACTGATCAATGTGAAGATCTACCCGGAGGTGCTGCAGCTCACCCCGACGTACAGTGTGGAGCGGATGGTTCTCGCCCATTACCGAAGGGTATGTCGATTCGTTGCTGCGGAAGAGAAGAATGAGGGAATTAGTTGTGTGACCTTAACCGTTTCTCTCTTCACTTTTCTTTGCACAGATCGACGAGACTCACCTGCAGATACTGGTCAAACGATTTCCGGCCTTGCGCTGGCTGCGCATTAGCCACTGTCACGGGCTGTACAAGCGCGAAATAGACAAGCTGAAGCGAATGCTGCCCGATCTGGCCGTAGCATTCGATGAGGTTAAAAGTGATAGAATTTGAGGTAATCGAAGTAGAGGTAGGACCTCGATTTAAGTGTTCGGGATGGGCCCTTAGACTACAGTGTGCCAAGAGTAAGATTTCATCTAGAAGGTTAATCGTTAATGTTAATTTATTAAAAAAAAGTCAATAGCGTAATATCGCGTGGTAAAGTTGGTTCAGTTGGAACGCCATTTTTTCTCAGCCGATGGGGCGAATGTGTCGGACGGGAGCGATTGCAGCTCCCGGCAGACCGCTTTCGTAATCGTAGACGCTAGCCCGAACTCTTCCAGCTCGCGTATTTGTTCGTGCAGGTTCGGCACAGGGACGGTGGCAATCAGCTGCAAATGAAGGTGAACAGTAAAAAGACGGTAAAATATGGAAACCATCGTCCATCTCAGCCTTCCCCGCACGATCCTTACCTTCTTGAGCGCCTCGCTCTGCTCCTCGTCGGTAAATCCAAGCAACACTGCGGCCATACTGATCCGGCTCACGTTCACGCAGACGTCCGCAATCTCGAGCAGGTTCAGCCGGAACGAGATCGGACACTTTTGCACCATCACGAGCGAGCGGGCGAGCAGCGCATCCTCGGCGAGCGACTGTTCCCGGTTGGCGCTGCGGAACGGTTGCTTGATCAGCAGCTCCCAGGCCATCCGGTAGCCCTCGAGCCCGAACAGCTGCCGGTGCGCCGTGACGATATCGATCAGGGCGCGCAGATTCGCCACCAACCCCAGGCGGGACATCTGCTTCAGGATGCCGTTCCAAATCTGGGGCACGTAGATGTCGTACCCGATGCAGATGAGCGACAGCACCTCGAGCCCCTTCGGGTTGGTCGCGTGCGACTGCCAAAGCATCTTGAGCAGCGCCATCTTGTCCGTCTCCTCGAACCGGGCGACCGAGATCGTGTGCAGGCCGAGTGCCTTCAGCAGGTGGACACACTTGAGCGCCACGTACCGGCGCTGGGTGAAGAACTCCCGGTAGGTGGTACAGTTGTCGTCGGCCAGCCGGCTGAAGCACTGGTAGATCTGCAGCTGCTTGCTGACGTCCGACGCGCCGTGCGACGCGTCGAGGCTGGAGTTGAGTTCGGCCACCAGAAATTCGACGCTCTTGGAGCGCTGCCAGCTGCTCAGGATGTAGTACGCCCGCGCCATACACTCGTGCACGTTCGATTCGTCCTCCTGGCTCGCGTCGGACACGTTGTGATCGTCGTACAGCGTTTCCTCCAGCATGCCGCTACCGTTGTGGAAACCGTCGGCTGCCGATGCTGCGGCCGCCACCATGCCCGAACCGCCGAACATGGTGAGCCACTTCTGCAGCAGCCCCATCTGGATGGCCTCCACGTCGAGCCCGTGCAGCTCGCCGATGGTGGTCGCGAGCTCGTTCACCTTCACCGTCTGGAAGCAGGACTCGGTGTACAGGGCCTGGATGAGCTCCTGCGGGTTCTTCACCAGCTGGAACTGCTTCTCGTCTGTGACACCGTTCTGCTGTAACAGTTGCTGCGTTTTCAGCACCGGATACTTGCGGTAGATCTTCTCGATCTTGTCCTTCGCCTCCGGAATGCCGCTCAGGCTCGACTCGTGCTTGCGGGCAAACTCATAGCAGGCGTACGCGGCGTTCACCTGATCGTCCCCATCGAGCGCGTTGCAGGTGATGTAGTACAGGATGTACAGCTTGGTCGACAGATCCCACACACTGTCCACGATACGAAGTATCTGCGTCATTTGGGGGAAAACAATGCAAATTAGTAGAAAGTTTGTATGGTTACACTTACCCTTTTGATTGTTCCACTTACCGACTGCAAGAATGCCCTGTTCTTTGACTGCCGGTGCCATTCGGAATGGGGCGATTTTTCTCTGTTCTGTATCTTGTACTCGTTGATCGAGTTGATGACGGCCGAGCGGCAGAAGTAGTCGTTCATCTCGCGACAGTCCAGTCCTTCCGCGGTCGCCTTCATCGACACCAGCACCAGCAGCTTGTGGTAGTTCTCGACCGTAATGTCCTCCTTCAGCAGCGTCTTGAGCGGTTGGCGCAGAATCAGCATGAACGGGTACCGGTACTTGGCAATTTCCGGCAGCATGTCGCCATCGGAGTGCACCCGCATCCAGGCCTCCAGCTCGGCCTGCCCGGGTCGCTGGCGACGCCGCCCGGTCAGCTGCTCCTTCATGTAGGTCAGTATGTTGCCCCACGCCACGACGTCATCCTTCGTCTCGCCGTACTGCGCAAGGATGTCGAAGATGCAGAAGAACTGCTCGTAGAAGTAGCCGTTCGCCTGCTCCATGTACTTGGTGAGCTTGGAGCAGAGCAGCAGCTCGTTGTCGATCTCGGCCAGGTACGGTTGCACCAGCGCTTGCATCGCGTCGGCCGTTTCGTTGATTACGATCTCCTCCTGCCCGTACATGCCGGTGCGCACGGTGAACGACAGCTCCTGCTGGCCGAGCAGCGTGATGACCTGCGAGACGAGCATCTGCTGGTAGTCCCAGCTGAACGCGTCGCTCATCTTGCGCAGCAGCTCCACGTTGATCACCTTGTGCTTGAGCTCCTTCATCAGGTCGGACTGCGAGTGGAAGATGAAGGACTTCTTCGCCTTGAGCGAGGGGTCCAGCTTGCACAGCTCGTGGAACAGTGTGTAGCGCAGCCGCTGGTTGCGCTCCTCCACCGCCTTCGCTTCCTGTCCGATCGTGAAGTAGTAGAATTCCAGCATCGTATGGAGCGCGATGCGTTGCGATTCGTTCGTCATGTTGGTGCGCAAATACTCCAGACAGGTTTCGCGGTTCTCACACGTGAAGAGCGTCATGATGGCACCTAGAAGAGCCGAAGGGAAAATTATCGACAAAATAAATAAAACGACAGACGTCTTTCACGCGCCTTGCGCCACACTTACTGCTATAGTTGGGCTCTTTTTGAGAAAGCATGTACTTGATCGCCTTGCGCGCAACGTTCTCCGCGTACGGAGCGGGAATGAGCAGTCCCACAGTCGGCTGGTACGATCGTAGCAGATGCACGATACCGATTGCCGGTGGATACTGCTTAGCGCGAATCAACCCGTCCAGACTGCGCTGGAAAGCGGTAGACACCTCGACCTCATTCAGCGGGCCTATCAGTGCGACTAGGTGGGCAAAGGTGCCATTCGTACGGGCCTCTCCCTTCACACGCGACAGCACCATCTGCAGCGCCTGCCCAACACACTGCACGATCGTTTCCTGCTCCTGGGCGTGTCGATTTCTCGGCAGGCTGACCTGATCAAAATCATCATTCACTACGTCGAACGTCGAAAGCGATTCACGCTTCAGATCTTTCGCCAATGGCGTTCCGTTTGTGCCATTGCTTCCTTCCGTCCCTTTTTCCTCGGCAAGCTGTTCGTACATTGCGCAAAACACAGCCTCGGAAATAGTTGTACGCCGGGCTAATTCCTCCCCAATGCCTGCCGGGTAGTGCCGTACGGCGAGCTGAATCCAACGCAACAGCTCCAACCGGATGGCGGCTTCCTTCGGGCAGTCCGTTGCCGTTTGATAAAGCAGCTCGCGGCAGACGGGAAACGTGAATGCATCCTCCAGCCAGCCGGTGGTATCATCCGCTCGCGCACACTGCATTTGCTGTACGAGCAGCAACGAAACGATACGATGCACCGCCGGGAACGTGCCCGGTTTGCGCAGGTCGGCCAGTTCGGTGACCTGCCCGGCTAGAAGACAGCTTACGTGCACGTTTTTCAGCAGCAGCATAGCTTCGTACAAGCAGTCGAGCAGCGTTACGTCCAGCAGGGAGGAAAGGCGACGCAATGCACCCAGCAGCAGATCGAGAAATTGGTCACGCTGGTGCTGCAGCTTGTCGAGAATGTATCGAATGCCGCTGAGCAGCAGCCCGTTACGGTCGGTGGCATTGCTGAAGCTGCGACAGGTAACGGATAGTCCAAACTCGGTACGCAACTGAATGATGTTCACGATCTGTTGGATAGCCTTTTGCTGTTCACTGTTTGCGCGGCGCTTTAGCATGGGCAGTGCTTCCAGGTAAGCCAGCGTCATTTCCTTTGACATCTTTCCTCCGTCGATAATACGCTTATGAATAAGTGGGGAAAAATAGGTACCATTAAACAGAAATGATACATAATAAAGGTAGAGAATGAATGAATCGTGAAATCGATCCAACTTACAATCATTATTGAAATGCTACTCCGGCAACACTGCTCCTGCCGCTGTTTATCCAATCCATCGAGATATTGGGCCGCTGCAATGACGTCACCGTACTCGGCCAGCTTCAAAATCACACTAACGTCCGTGGTGAATGCCAACCCGCCGTCGGTTTCTACGATCGCCTCAATGTCGGCAAGCATCTCGGGCAGGTGCAGCTTCAGGATGCGCTGCACCAGCAGCGGGTTGTTGAACGGCGTCTTCAGACTCCAGCCATACTTTACCTTCAGACACTTGATGATCTGCGTGTTCCGCTCGATCGCTAGGCTGGACGCGATCGGCAGATCGCTGGCCGCGTACCGCATCAGGGAAGCGATCGCGGGCGACCACGGTACGGGAGCGGCCCGCAGAATGGCCAGCACCGTTTCCAGCTGCTGCTGCTCGTCGTACAGCAGCTCCACCAGCGTCACGCACCGCTGGTCCCAGAAGCTGTTGTGCTGGTTGGCAATCAGAAACTTCACGTAGCACACGATCTGCTCGTACAGCCGATGCTCCTTGCCGATGAAGAACTTGCACAGAAACTCGGTCACGATGCGGGCAAGCAGATTCAGCGGCGTAATCTGCAGCAACCGGAAGGCAGTGTTTTCCACATCCTCCTGCATGTAGCAGTCCAGGCTGGCCTGCAGATTGAACTGCTGCTTGAGCGTGACCAGATCGCGCAGCGCCCGCGCCATACGCTGCAGCTCCTCCATGTTGCTGTCGTACTGGAGGCGCAGATCGATCAGCGGAAACTTCACCTCCTGCAGCAGCTTGATCACATCCTCGAGAAAGGTCAGCCCGATCGTGGGCCACGCCGCTAGCTTCTGGAAAGACTTGGCGCGCGACACAATAAACTGCACCAGCAGATGCATCAGCTGCGGCTGATGGTGCAGGATTGGACCGACGAAGTGCATCAACCACTGGACGACGTGCAGCGGGGACGTTTCCTTCGGGATGGCACGCAGCAGGATGGCCACCTTCGCATCGTCCAGCTGGGGCAGGATGCAGGCAATGTGCCGCGACCAAATCAGACAGGCGGCGTCCATATCCTTCTGGAACAGTTCGGTGCACAGCTGGAGCAAATTGTCGTGGTACACAAACTGCTGCCAGTCCGGGTCGATTTCGTACGGATCGATCAGCTTGAGCGTTTCCATGCGCAGCAGCCGCTCGTTGATGTCGATTACGGAGTCCATTTCCACGTCCTGAAACCGAACAATGCACGTGTAGCTTTAATGTATCGTTTTTTTCTACTTTTCGAATTGTTACCTTTGCCGCCGACACTTTAGCCAGCAGGAACTGTAAATAGCGTTTCTTCATGTTCCTATCAGCGATGCTAGCGTCACGAATGGAGGTAAGAAACGTGGCATCGTTCACATCTCCCAGCACCTTCATCAGCCGGCCGAACGATTCCTCCGCGTTCTGGGATGAACCGAGCCCGTCGAGCAGTTGCTTCACGCGTGCCTGATGCACCAGCTGTACGTCCAGGTCAAACTGTTTGGCAAACTCTTCCGCTTCATCAAGCCGTCCGATTTTGATCAACTTTACCAGACGCAGGGAGGGATCCGTTTCGGACAATATTTTCAGCTCAAACTCTTGCACGATCGGTTCTTTGTGTGTTAGCCCAGCGATGTAGTAGATGTTGGCCGAGTTTTTCGGCTGCTGCACCAGCCACGTGTGCTCGGACATTTCCATTTCTTGGCGTATTTCCATCGCTGATTGGAAGAGGAGTAAATTGTTGATTAGCGATTTAGTGGTTTGAGACAAATCTACAGCGCAAAACTTACATGGAAAGCTAACGATCTTCATCAGAATCTTTCCGTTGCTGTCCGGTTTGGTTGTGATGAGCAGTTCGAAAATTTCTCCATTCGCTTCGAGCACCACCAGCTCGTCGATGCGGAAAGTGCACGGCAGTTCCGACATCAGCTTCGTCAGTGGACATATTTCAAACAGTTGGCCACTGTAAGTCAACGCGTATCTGGGCGACAAATAAAGAGCCATTAGGATGTTTTTTTTTCTTTTTCTCCCATCCCAATTCCTTACCTGCAGTTCATGAGTGTAAATATTTTCTTCACTCCATCGTATTCCGGCTTCAGGGGGACGATCTCGACGTTGCCCTCGCGGTAGAAGTACATCGTTTGCTTGCTGGCAGCCGCAATCAGCGGAATGGAAGACTCTTGGCCGATGCTGTACTGCCGGATCGGAGAGAAGCACACGATCGGGTCCTGGAACTGCTTCCTGACCAACCTTTCGTACTGCGCGTACTGAGCGATCTTTGTCTCCGGTGGATTGCCCCCGGATTCAATGCATTCGGCAATTTTGGCCTCGTCCAGCGTGAGCCGGTACAGCAAACCCTTCGCGGTGTGAAACAGGTACCGTCCATTGCCTTCATCGAATATGCCGGCGAATGTGGGCTCTCCACTGGGCGACTCGGACTGCTGCACCTCTCTAAGGAAAGCGAAACAAAAGGCTCGTTAGATTATAGTGCGAGGTTAGTTGGAACAAACAACACTTACAATGTAAGCACAATGACGCCCGAGATGTGTAGCACCGCGATGGTACCATTCGACAGGCCACACACGACGATGTTTCCACTCGCTGAAACGGCAATCACCTCGACCGCGTAGCCAGCGTCCACAAACTGCCCTTGGTTGCAGCGCTTTTCATCTTCGTACAGTATCAGCGCATTATCGATCGATATCACCAGACGGTTGTTTTGCAGGATGCCATTAATGGCTGGCGTTTTCAGGACCTAAGGCGGGAGGAACGCAAGCCCAAACTAATTTAACAACTTGTTGAGCGAAATAATGCCACCCGTGACCTTACCGTTTGCTTGCTCGAGATTCGCAGCAGCCCGCTAGTACAAAACACTCCTACGATGGATTCGTCGATCGATGAAACGGGCTCAACACAGGACCACATAATTATTGGCAGAAATACAGCACACAGGAAGGGAAAAACAATACGACAGCAAATCTAATTCCGTTGTTTGAGAAATGGCGGATCGTAAACAATGAAACGACCGCTACGAAAAGGGCCGCTTTTTTGAGTTTGATTTTTTGATAGCTCGATCTTGGCGCTTGGCGGAAATGACAGCTGTGAGAAAAGCAATCGGCGTTCGAAAGTGGTCGCATGGATGACAAACGCTTGAACGATGAAGAAATTACCCGTGCCGGTGCAGACGCGGGGCAAATCGTTTTAAAAAGTTGAAATCAAAGTGTATTTGTCAGTGGATCTTAGAGAATATTGTAATGATACGAGAAGAAAGGACATTTCAATTCGCAATTGTAGAAACTGTGATCCAAATCGTCTTTGTTTACATAAAGCGTTGCTGAATGTTCTACCAGCGGATAACTAACCATTGATAAAGAAAATGTATGTAGCTTGTAATAAGTGGCGAGCACATTTCTCTGTTTAAAAATTCTTCATTAATGCAACAGTTTCGATAGTATGTTTTTGCATAGCTTAAGATACATTACTTGTCACTACTTGAGGAACATTTACTTTCAGGCTAAAGAAATCCCGGGCTATATCCACTTAGTCTCTGGAGGACAATTAAACCCTACGTGCTGTGAACACTGATATCAGTGTTAATCTGCTAAAGTTTTAGGTCTTTAGTGCAAGAATATCAATCTTACTAGGAGCAGTTCTTTCTCATTGCCGTAAAAAAGTCATCACAGGAAGGCCCTGAATGTCCGATGAAAGCAGGCTTTGAGCCGGTTTCTAGAGGTAGAGGAAGCAGGTGGTTCCAACGTACTTTATCTTCTGCAGCCATTTGATTCCTACCAGACTTGGGTGAAAATAGTCGAATGTCGCCTGTGAAGCATATCACAAAGGACTAAGAAGACAGGCAGGTCAGGCCTTTTCGTGGCATATTAATTATTACTTTTTGCAGCATTAGTTCTTCTAAGCATTAAACACTAAATTCGTGTGCTTCACAAAGAAACACCTAGACCATTTTGCCTATTCCCAGCAACCAATCCGAGGGTTGCCAAAGTGCATCGACAAAAATGCACTCACTGCCCCAATATGCCCTCACTGTCGGAACGAATGAACTACCCGAGCGCAGCACGAGCTCGCACATGGCACGTTCGGACTGGTATCGCGTCCGCCTAACACCCTACAGTTTCACCCTTATCTTAGCCCACGTGGCTTTTCGCTCAGCCACAGCACATTTTGGCGGGTGTTGGGTTGTTTACTACCGGTAAAAAAAGTAAAGAAAAACCCTGAAACCGGTATCTTCCCTCCCGCGACTCTTTCTCGATGTGTTACACAGGCACTCTCGGGGGGTGTTGGACGTGTTCATTTAGTCGAGCATTCACTAACAGGGTTTTTGGGTGTCTGAACATTGCAAGTTTTGTTTGAACAGTGCGTATAATGGACTCTACATTTTATTTCAATATTATTTTTAAAGAATCTAGTAACTTTACTGTCCAGTTAAGTACAGTTGTAGAGTGAAGTCCGGTCGGATTAATGCTTGGATTGGTCACAATTCTTTTTGCAAAAGGTTTTAGGCCCTAACGACGGTCGTTATCTCTCAATAAAGACCAAATTTCGTATATGATGTATTTAAAAAAGGTCCACAGACAGGTCCGGACAATTTCGTTTATTTCCAAACACCTCCAAAACCCCTGCTATTCGTTCACTCACTCACAATCACTCACGCACAACTTTTACACTGGGCTCGCACGTTATTCGCGGAGGCTTGCTCGTGGTTCGTGCGTGCCCAGCCATTCAGTTATTGGTGTGACTTTGGCGCAATCGGATTGTTTCTCTCTCTGGTCGGTGCTGCTTCGCGTCGTGCGGTGCGTGCCTAGTGTAGGGCAGTGCTAGTGTGTGCAAAGAAAGTTGGTCCCTACGAGCAAGTGCGTGTGTGTTTAAAGCAGTTGTGTGTGTGCGAACTGCCTATCTGTCTGTCTGTCCGTCTGTCTGTCGGTTGCTGGTGCGTTGTGTGCAGCGGCGTGCATTCGATGCACCACGGTTTTTTTTGCATCACTTTTCGCCCGCGGTTTGGTGAATTTGATACAGTGCCCTACTGTGGTCGACAACTCAGCGACAGAGAGAGAGAAAGAGAGAGGTAAAAGTGTATGATGGTGTGGTGCGTGTGGGGCACTGCAAGCGTGGTGTAGTGAACTGTGCGTGTGTGTTGTTTTGTTGCATTTTTAGCTGGTGTAGATGCATTTCGCCCCGATGGTGTGTTTATGGGCCGTTTGGGGTGGAACAGGTTTTTTTTTTTATAGTGCGTTTTGCCTATTGGAAGCGGCAACAGCTGTGTTGGTGGTCAGGGTAGTGCAGCTGTAGTTGGTAGTGTAGTAGTGCAACGATGTCGTTTAGTAACAGCCGAGCGCAGGGGCTAACTGTTGAATGAAAAGTGGAAAGTTCTTTGTTGCATCTATTTAAAAGTTCTATAAATTACGGAGAATTTTTCTAAGTATTTAAAGTCTAATTTGTACTTCCCTGAATGTCATCAGCAAATTATTGATGATTATGACAATTTATCAATATCTGTTTGTCTTTCGATTCCATTTCTTGGCTCTCCTCATTGATTCGTTGACTTTCCTTTTCGCATTAGAACAAAGAGTGTGGCCACCCTTACGGCACCCCGGTTGGAAAACGCGTCCCACAATAAAAAAAGAAGTGAAAAGTCAGCGACCGCCACTACGATCGCTAACCGATCGCGTGGCCACACCGTGTGCGTGTGTGTGTGTCTGTGTGGTTCTTATATATTTATAAATAACGTAACCGTAACACCGTTTCCCGTGCGCGACAAAACGTAGGGTCGTCTGTGTTTCTGGTCAGTTTTGTTGTTGACGCATTTTTTTTCTTCCTTCGCTTGCCGTGCTTTGGTCAGAATTTTCCTTCTACCAGGGCGGTTTGGCGGCCTCCTTTTCCTTTTCATCGACCACCGGCATGCGTTGACGTTGTTTTGTGCGTTTGCTTTGTACATGATGTTTTAGTAGTTTGGCCTTTCGTTCGGCCAGATCCTCGTGACGAAAAGGAGTGACGGGCCTCCCGGCCTTTTTTTCTGCTCAGTTTGTGGAAGGTTTAAACTTTTATTTTTAATTTCTTTTTTCTACTGTTTTCTGTTTGCGTCAATCGTGCTGTAGTAATAATTAACTCACCGCATCCAGAAATTTCAATTAAGTTTGATGGTTATGGTGGACAATATTGCTCGTTTATGTCAGAGGATGTGATGCGAATAGGATAGTTGGGCTATATTCAGAAAAGAGAACCCTCGTTGGGCACATTTTACAATTGCATACAGTACAGTGAAAAGTGAATTTAAATTTCCCGAAGAGCGCAAACAGGTTGAACGTATCGTACTAAAGAAGGAGATCTATCAGAACACATTGTGTATCCTGTTTTCGCGGAGTATTTTAGGTGAGTTTTTTTATTATAATACATTATTATAAGACATGATTCCTCTAATACTGATATAGTACATTTTATTTCAATATTTGAGTAATTTATATGACGATTATGATGATGATGTTTAACCATTTGTTGTGCAAACTGCGACATTTTCACATATTTGCCATCTTTAAGCCGATCTTATCAGCCAATAAGCTATCAGCGCGCTGTATTTGAACCATTTTATCTGCAATCTTCAACTATCAATTAAAACACGCTGCTTATCGGTTCACATGTTGTCGCACGCCGTCGACCCCGATCGGGATTTTAGTGTACAAAACCGTTCCATACGCATCAAAACGCAATCAAGCTCCGTGTACCGGGGTAGGAGGGATGAGAAAAACCAGTCCTGTGGAGGTTTTATTGCCGGATGCTATCAACCTGCGAAATGATTTATTTTCCTGCATTTTATTGTCGTTCGAAAGAGAACATCGAGGGAACGGGCAAAAATGGGCAAAAAAACCAAACTGCGAGCTAAAGCGTCGTAAAACATCGACGGATCGGCAAATCGTTAAAGACGATCTGTTCTCGCGCAAAACATCTGTTGCGCAATGCGCGAGGGGTTTTGCGGATTTGCCGTATGGTAATGGTTTAAAATGGTTGGTAGAGGTCAGCATAAAAAAAGATTATTAGCATGTTTTAAATAAAGATTGACTGGGCGGACGGCGGGGATGGGATTAAATTAGTCTGGGAAAGCGGGGCAAGAAATAGGCCACATTTGGTAGATGTACGGTTTTATGCGATAAGATTATGAGCTTTGATCGGTTGGTTTAACGAGCGTTGGAAATGGTATTGGGCCGGTTTTTAATGAGTCAATAAAAGGAAATGTTATGCCTTTAGTAGTGCAATTCTGTGGGAGTTTAGTATCAAGCTGGAAGAAATTATTAATTATTTTAATGTACCTCGACAAAATTCTCTCCTCCGCAGGCAAATAACGCTCCAAAAGCACGCAAGCGTTATTCAATGTTGTGCGACCCTTTCGTAATATTTACTCCCCAAAGATTGCGCTTTTTTATCGCTATCGTCACCTGGGTGTCTCCTGGCCTATCTACTTCAATCCGGTTTGTTGTTGGTTTCCCTTTCCTTTCCCGGGTGTACGTCCTCCACGACACCTGGCCCGGGGAAGTGATGAGTTATAAACAAACAAATCATGGCACGATTCAGAAAGTATGTGAAACCTTTGCGAAAACGCACCCTCCACCGAGCTAATGAATGCCGCCCCCCAAAATCTGTGCCCGCAAAGCGATCGTGTATCTCGATCGCAACTAGTTTTTTGTGGCGCTCCATCGATTGTCTCTCGTGGTTGGTTGTTGCTGCTGCCGCCGTCGCGTGCAAAACTTTACGAAATCGGTAAAGATATAGTTTATAACCTCCCATAATTTCAACTTCCCTTTGGCTGGTCGTGTGTGTGTGTGTGGACCGGTTTTTGTGTGTGTGTGTCGGCTTTCGGGTGTGCAGAATGAATGAATGGGTCGATTTTTTGGCCAAATTTACGATGATGTAATCGAGCGGGGGTTGAAAAGTTTTTAGAATTATAAATTTCATGGCTTTTCCACACTCCGATGCTACTAAAACAGTCCATGAATTTATTATTGGAAATGGCTGAGTCACTCTTTATTACGATTTGCTATGAATTGTGCATCAATAAAGTTATGTAAAGCATTGGGGTGCAATAAACCAAGGATAAACTGTAAAGCAGAAGAAGAAGTAATGAAGCTTAAATGCTTTGCTGCAGGAGTTTATATATGTGATGCTCCTCTACTTTTAATTTTACTGATTTACTATAGGACCTAGACACACCACCAACGTCGTAAATTTGATGAACGTTTCTTTGGATGTGTGCTTTTCTGCATTTCACGCTTGTTCAGAGTTATGTGCTCTGCTAAGGTACAGGATAAGGATAAGGTACAGGAAAGGTACAGAAAAGCTTGTAGGTGTTCGATTGAATCAGGCTCGAACCAACAACTTTAGGTATGGCTGGCTCTGTGCTTTGCACACCACCATACGAATGGTCTATTTAATACGCTGTTTAGAGCCTATGATGTGTATCATGTCAGGTGATTTAAGTTATTGCTATAAACTCTAGCCAACAGCAAGGCTTCAATATTCTTAATAAAAGCTAATTACATATTTGCGTGACACCTACAGAAAAGGAGGCTGTCTTGTGATTGTGACACAGCAACCTATTATTGGAACATTTCAATCCATCCACAATCTTCACCTTGAACACGCTTACTATTATACCTGCGAACTGCTGAAACTGGTAGCGGATGTCACCATGCGAAGATTGCCGGCAGGAAGGATTTTCATGCCTCCTTTGCTCTTTTCAAAGGCAATAACGGCCTAGTGAGCCGCACAAAATACGTATGCCCGTGCCCGGGTGCTTCCTTTAGGCACCTTCGGCCCACGACGGCTGACCTACTGCCAAAGAGTTGGGCGCACACGGGTGAAAGTGAACGAAGCCGAGATCACGGCTTAAATGATTTAGCCCGAGGGCCTCCGGGCAGCAAACCCCCGAAAGCAAGGGGCACACTATTGACTCACGGGATATTTTGCAAACCGAAGAAGAAAAAGAGAGAAAAAACACTCCCTTCCTCGCCAAAAAACTTGTCCTCTGGAGTAGCGGAGCTGGACAAGGGTGTTGGAAAGTATCGAAATAAAATAAAAAAGAAACCGATACACACACCTCTCCACACACACACACACACACGGGGGGCGCGTGGGTCACCGGGGGTCGCAAAGTGCCGTAAATGGTTTAGCCTTGCGGAGTCAATCAAAAGCCAGTCGGTTGGCGGCTTTTGAAAATAATATTCGGCAGTGATTGGCAAGCAAAGGCGGGCGTACGCTTGGCGAAGGTTTCATTTCGCTACACTCCCGGCACGGTGCGAAATAATCATTTCACCGAAATGGCAATTTGAAACAAAAGTTAGTGATTTTCTGGCGGTAGTTCCTTGTAAGGGGTTGTGAGCAATTTGGCTTTGCCGCACAAGGACATACATACACACATGTGCACAATGTACAATCCGGCAAAGGAAGTGTAATGTGGCTGGCAGAAAAAAACAAACCGCACAACGAATGAAGAGAGATGAAGCTCCTGCAACTGCTCGGGAGGAGTAACTTGAGGCGTAAACCGCAACAGACGGATTGCGTAGGTTACGCAATAAGACCTATTTTGGCAGAAGGACAATGACGGTGTGTCATCGTTTCGTGTGGGGCTGGGTAATTTTTAAATAGTTTCGCTCATAACTGGTTATTGTTTTGCGAGGATTGTTCGTTTGGCATGTTGTTCCCATTCCACCGTACAGTTTGATCAATAATGTGTTAAGGACAAGGTAAATGCTGTTCTACCAAAATGTCAAAAAGATGGAATATCCAGTCCAAAATGCTCAATAATTTATGTCGAATCTTGATTTGATTTTTAATTGTTAAAGAGTCTTTTGTAGGTTAAGAATAGTCTATTCACTTGTCTTTTAATGATAAAATGCTTGATCAGACCCTTGTTGTTGATAGACTTGAGTTTATTTCCCGCCAGATGGCGCTTATCTTGAAGATCAATGTGTCAAATGGTGATAGTATATTCGTAAGCAATTTCTTTTGTTTAAAAACCATTATAATTTGGAATCTAAAAGCTTCTAAGAAGCTGCTGCTACTTCCATGACGATGCAATTTTTCTTTAGTCTAACATACTTTACCCGATTTGGTTGTGATTTAGTTGACAGATCTGCATCGATCGTTCAACTACTAACTCTACTTCCTCCTGAAATCAAAGTAAAATTGAAGCAAAAATTTCCCTTTCTATGAGCGGGCAAACAGTAGCACCGGTTGGCAAAATAGAAGACGTCGTTAGGCAAACAAACCGGTACGCGGTGGGGCGTCCGCACTGCAAGTAGCACGATTTCATAATGACATTATTCGATGCAATGCCACTTGACGAGGTAGGCGTGTTTGAGGAGAGGAAGAAAAAAATCCGAACTCTCTGGCAACACTTGTCCTGAAGCGGACTTGATCCGTCCGCTTCAGCAGTGGAGCAGCATTGACACCAGACCGCCCCGGCGGTGAAGTGGGCGGAGGGGAGAGGCGGGACGGTACTGCTAACTACTACTACTACTATTACGACTACTGCAGCACTGATCGGTAGTCAAATTAATAAGCCGCATTTAGCGTAATGGTTGTCAACGGCGGTTGAGGCGCAGCGATTGGCAGTAGGCAGTGTCTCTGGTGCATATACCCATTTATTGATTGCATCGATTGGGCGTCATGATTGGGTTTGGCGGCGCTGACGCGTGTTTTAGGGAAATAAAACTTATACACCGGGGTAGCAAGAGCGATGGATCGATGAAATAAATACCACAAGCTGACAAATTAGCTAACAAACCGATTTGCCGGATGAAGGTTTTAGAAGTTGTCAGTCGGCGACGTGCGCAGACGGTTTTTTTTCGGGATGGTGAGTAATGTTAGCTTCGTGTCTCTTGGGTTTAGTTATCTTATGTGTGTTTGAGTTTGTGTGTGTGTTTTTTTGCACCCCTCGGAGTGTGCGGCAGTGGCCGCGGCAGCACTGTTCCAACTGGTTTCCGAAGTGTATATTTATGGACATGTTTACCAGCAGCATTACGATCTAACCTTGTCAAACCAGCCGGCGGGTAAGGTGAGTGTATGAGCGAAAAATCCAGGAACTAGGCGGGTGGGGTCAGCAGGGCACAGGGTAGACGACGAGCAAACATTAACCTATTTTTTGAGTAAGTGTCTGAGTGGGTGAAGGGTTTTTTTTGTGTGTGCGTCTCGCTTAAAATCCCTTTGGCTGCGAAACATCACGCTCTTCCTCGACCCGGATTAGCTCTCATAACGTATCATCCACTCCACCGGAGCATTCTAATGCCACGCAGCTCGTCCGATCCGGGTGATTTAAATATGTATATATCGGGAGCATCGCTCTGCCGTCGAACGGCACGTCGAATTCTCGCATCCGATCGTAAATTGACGCGCAAGGTGCGTTGGTGCGTGATGGGTTTATGGAGAGACGGGGCCTTGGATTACATTGTGGCTGCCGTCTCCTCTCCTCTTTTGGTCAAAAGTTGCTGCCGAAATCCAAACGCTTGGCCCAGCAGTGGAGCATCGAAAAACAACGCCGAGTTGCCGCTTGTAAATGGAGTTCGAGTGGCATCTCTGCTTGAGTTTTTTTTGGAGAATAAGTGGAATAAGTTGGGGCGAAAAGGAAATCGCTTGGAGTTGGTACGGATATGATGCATCTGGTGCATAACACGACGTCTCTTGATGTCAGGGATGCAAAAAATGTATCGATGAAACGGTTTTTGGAAGAAGAACTACCCGCTGGTCCTGATTGACGTCAGACAAGAGTGGACTATTTTTATATCGCTGCAAATCAAGTCAGGCGTTTTACGATGTGGTATTTTATGTGACTAAAAAGAAACGAGGGACTTATATCCACATATCTCTTAATAACTTTGTTTAATTCTCATTTAATTATTATGGTTTTTTGGAATAAGCTTAGTTTTATCTGGTGCCAGGCAATGCGTGTGTTAGAGAACTATTGTGGCTTAGTTCTTGTTTTATATTGAACTCATTCTCTCAACAAGAGACATATAGTGCCATGGATATGATCTCAGTCTACTGCATCTCATGTCGTGGGTTCAAATCGAATCTGAACTATTGTTTCTCTATATAATAACTTCTGTCCTGTTTCCTGTTGGCATGTGTTTAAAATGTCGTTTCCAAGATAATGTCACATATAAATTGATACTACAAAGTATACGTTTATCACACTCCATTGGCATTTGTTGTTGAAAGAAAGCTCAAAACAGACACGAATTAATGTGAACTCCATGTTTTGGTTGTTGGAAATTAATTTTTATTCCCAACTGATTGCCGTGTCAATTAACGAACCTTTCACACACCGGCACAATGTTGCAGCAGCACTGGATTGCACATTCCAGTGTTGACAGTAGTGAATCACATCCCACGGGCCTCGCACGCCAACGACAATCACGACGGTTAGGTTTCACCAATTTCCTTCCCGTCCAAACAAACCCATCGCCGCAACAGCCGCACAAAGCGAATGCCAATAATTGCCACAATCGGATTTGCAAGAGTTCAACCGCGCACACACACACACACTCACGAAATTGCAACACCGCGGCGACAGGCACAACTTAATTATCTTGCCTTCCAGCACGAGATTTGCCTACACCTCCAGTACCACCGGCTAGTTACTGTTTCGATTGCAACGGGGGAGTTTTTCACTCCGCCTGTTGTGAGTGCGCCAGGAGTGTCTTATGCCCTCAGCAGTGGTCTGGAATTCGGTGCAAATTAAAATGATTCAAATTAACCATAAATTATTCCATAATTACACGTGGTACTCTACCGTAAGGTGACGGCCACCGTAGCCAAGCTGCACGACACTGCAGTGAGGAGTATTCTTTTCCAGCCGACGGCCGAGGTGGCCCCGCTCTGTACGTACCGTTTCGAGCCGTTAATTATCAAACGGAATGATTTATGAGCCATTGAGGTTATCGTAGATCCTACACGTACATACACAAACACACACAAACACACATGGCCCTCCCCCGAAGTCGTCGGGTTGCATGTAACTGCATTCTGCACCCGGCCTGTTGATGGTGCTTGTAATGCACGCGATGAGCGTAGGTTTTAGTCTTTCTTGCTGGGGGACCTTGTTTGTTGGGGTGTTGTTGTCTCTGGGGCCGCCCCGGCTGGGTGTGTTACCCATCATCGTCACCAACGTGCCCGGCGAAGGCGGATATGCCATTTCGGTGCTCTTGTTTATCGTTCCCAAAGCGTTGCTCAATTTCCGTACTTGGTGGAAAAATATGGTTCTCTCCGCGCTGTTTTATGGTAGAGCGTGTCAAAAGTAGTGCACTACTTCATGCATGTGTGGTCGGAGCCCGGTAGCAAACATTAAGAGCAGCTATTTGGACAACCAGTAGATATTTATCGATCAGAATAAATGGTTTATGAGTGATGTGGAACGGTTGCTTGTGCTCTGTACACTAAGCGTATGTTTATTGACATCAATATGAGAATTTATCGATGGCAAATAATTCAGAAGTTATACCATGAGTTAGAAGTAAACATACTTGTATGTACCTTTTTTCATATTAAATTTCTCGAATCTTTAGTTTTACAGCACACTTTGCTATAATTCCCATTGAAATCAATAGAATACATGTCTTAAATAATCCACTCAAGCAATCCAATCCACTGATATTGAACTGTTGCTCGCCCGGTAGCAATAACAGTACATTTTAGTGTAGCAGCCGGTAGTAACATGATTCTTGTGCTTCGACGTATCTCGATTTGGGGCCAAACCATTCGCCCGGAACTTGAAGCCGGTAAACTAATACCGTACGTCATAAGCTTCCAATGGATTACTACCACTATGGCTACCGCAGACCGCACTGATACACGGTCCCTGCGAACCATTCAAGCGGCACTCAAATGGTCATCATTGTGAACCCGGAAAAGCAAGTAGAGAGAGAGAGCTAGAGGGAAGAGCAAGAGTGTGCAGAGCGGCCCCACAGTCGTCGAAAGCAGCATGGATTTTATGGCAAAGATGCGACCACTGATTGGAACATACTTAGATCGTTGAATGGCAGGGGAGGTATGGCTGCGGAGGGAGAGTAAGCACAGGCAATATTACACACACTCACTCGCCTTCTTATGACCGGAAATGGGTCAGGGACCTCCCTCTTCAAAGCTAATAGCTCCACCGTGTGACGTAAGTGATCCCTCTGCCAGCTAATAACTTGCTATTTGTTTATCACGTCGGCGAGGCTGCGATGGAATGAACAATGAATGGATGGTGGGTGGATGGTGCGCGGCGGGCAAAGGGTGTCGTCGAATGATTTATGTTGCGCGGCTATCTTCGGGGAGGAATAATTAATTTCGGAGCTTTTCTTGAGCCTTCTTGGTCGAAAAGAAGTCAAAATGGCTTTAACCAGAGGGGGGGATAAGGAGAGGTTTTGTTGATTTGTTCTGAGTGTAAATTTAATTTGCTTTAACGTTTGTTTCGTCGGTCATTTAAAATAAGAGAGGGGTTTGTGTTTTCGAAATTTTAAATCAGTCTGGACTCGAACCCGGAACGGTTGAATTACTAATCGGAAGGCTTATCTGCTGAACTATTGGAACGCTTCTCGGCGGAGACGCATTTCGCATACAAAAACCATTGTGTGTCCATTTTGTTCTTTATGTTATACATCCCTAACGTATCTTGAACTGCTATTAGGAAAAGTACTACAGGTTTATCAACTGAACGTCACGTTTCATCGGGTAGAAATGACGCAAACCGTCCCCAGCAACGTGTCATTCTACCCACTCGGGTATCTTTAATAGCATCGGCCATGGTCGTTACCGATTCTTTACGGCGCCAATTTAAATCGGAGCAAAAATCACGACCACCTGTGGCGTCTGAACCAGCTCGATCGATCGTTCGACTCCCCTTTTTCGTGCCATCCGCCGTCGAATGCATTTATCCGGTACCCAATTATCTTTCCTGCGCGCGGTGAAGGTGAGAGTAATGTACCTGGCACAACAAAAAGCCACCACCGAAAAGGGGAGTTAACGGGCAATATTATCGGGGCCATCGGGTAGAATCGGCTTTAGTGTCCGATTTGCAACCACTCCAAACATGGCGCTGGTAATCGGAGAGGGTTCCCTTTCGCGGTCCGAGTGCATTTCGTCTCATACAATCAGCTGGTGCGTGTGGGAGGCACAAAACAAAACGATGATTGGTAATTCAAACCGACCAAAAGGACACAGTTTATGGGAAATGTTATCTTTGCTTCACAATGCCAGAATCATATCAAAATCGTTTCGGGTTCCTGCTTTGGCGGACAAATTTATAGCATCACTCCATTTTTGGAGCTCTCAAATGCATTGATGCCGTTTACGTTTGTTGTGTAGGCCGAAGTATTGTACTTTCTCTGGACGTCGTTTTTGTTGGTTGGTCGTTTGTTCAATGCACACCAATACTAAAGCTTCGACCATACGGCAACGGCCCGGCGAGGGAAGTAGCGTGAGCGAAGTCTGCAGCCTACAGAAAACTTGTTGCATTTAATTTGGCGTTGCACAAAGGTGCAGACAGCCGATGGATGCATATTTTGCTGTCACCACGTGCGCCGATTGCACCTCCCACTTTTAACCCTTGAATGGTTTGTTGGTATTGAAGAAAATTATTTTCAATGGAATATTCATATTTGTTGATCGATGTAAGACATAAATTTTCTTTGATTTCATATGACAGATTGTTTAACAATTATCAAAAAACTATCATACTCATCAATTTGTTTGTTTGATGCAGCTGTTGGTCTTTTTCTGGCAAGGGTTAGTGCTGTCTGTTTGGGGCACGATACTTACTGTCTGCATTAAAACCATGCATATAAAGTGAGCATTTCATTGAAAAGGAAAGTGCACGTTAGCTCCGCGGCACCAACACATACAAGCACAGCCATGGTGCAGCATATGGGGCGTGTGCAATGAAGGAAACAATAGTAAAAATAAATAATTTATGTTGAGTCTTTTTATATGCACTTTAGTGCGCTAGGTTCGGTGTTGATGATGATGACGATTGGGATGGGATGGGTGGTGTAGAGTTTCCTGCCATCAAAAATGTTATGCTCCGGACTTCTTGTCCTCTCTCTGTTGCAATATTGTAGGTCATAGTGCACAATATTTCGAGTTGAGGCAACATTAAAGCTTAACAGTATGCTAGAATTGCTGTGCAAAGCAAAGAGCAGTGCCTGATCCGACGGGTGACCGAAACCATTACCACAAAAGAAATGTGTACTTAAAAGGAATCAATTATGTAAAAGCGCACCACTTCCCTCCAGCAGCGGGGAACAATTTCTGTCAGATTAATTTTGCATTCTCCGGCATTTCTGCATTCGGCATTCGTGGGCCCTTCGCACATCAGTCTGATGAATGAGGCATTGTTCTGCACTCGTAGTAAAGCCTTATTGCTCGTGCTTGTACGGTCGCTATAGAAACGGAAGAGCGAGAACAGAAGCATACGATGTGTGTGTGTGTCAGTGTGTATGTATGACTGGCAAAGGAATGCTAGCAAATGCAACAGATTCAAGCAGCGAGGAATCCAACGAGCGTGCTTGGCTTGAATTTAAATTCCATGGTTACAGTTTTTGTGCGATGAATGAAATGTAATCAGAACCCGGGTGGTAGTGGTGCGTTCTTCATGTTGGAGAAAATTCCGGAACAGATTTTGTGACTGTTTCGGAGAACAATGCAGTTTACATTCCAGAAGCATGGAATTATGAATATTTCACATTTAATCCACAAAAAACAATTGTAATAAAATACAAAATTCAATCTCAAGTCCTGATTTACGTTTGTCGTATGAAAAGGGGATGTATATACGCAGTGCTTGCAGCAAAATACGCACTTCATAAAACATCTTATTCGGGTCGAATAAACAACACCGAAGCCTTACTGCCAATGCGCAAAACAAAAACGTTTGCCAGCCGGATGAGTTATGCCGGGGAGGTTCGTAATTGTAGTGCAGCTCACAGCTGGTAGTAATTGATTTTCGCTGTACGGGAAACGGTACTAGGGGGGGAAACATTCACGCCAGGATTCGACCCGACACAGTGGGCAATCGCTGTTGGTTGTACTGCTTAAACATAACGCAACCGAGTGTGACACACAATGGAACACGCGGTCCTTGTGGTGTGTCTTTGTGTGGCTCTGTATTACTGCCGTTAATGGATATGCCGCTTGAATGGACTTCGTGTTGCGTAGCACTTTTCTTAGCATGAGATTTGAGCTGACCTACAAAAGAAGGGGTTTTATAGCAAAGAACTACGACCAGCGGTTTTCGAGGGGCCTGCAGGATTCTTGTAAGACAAAACTATTGTAACTTTGAAGAATAATTTGGAAGGAAAATTCCATACACAGTAGCATAAGTTGGAGTTCATGCAGGCAAAATCTGGAACGGAAGTCCTGAACAATAAAAGATTGTTTGTGCTATATGGAACTCTGTTTCTGAAAATCCAGGAATAAATGATCGACAGCTAACTACAGGCAGACGGATCACCAATCTCTATTTGATGAAACATTTCAATGAAACGGATTTATTTCACACAGGGAGAAATCAATTTTAAGCAAGAAATAGCGAAGAAGTTTCCACTCCATCGGATGAACCTCCAAGTCAAGTCACAATGCTCTAGGCACATAACGACATCTTTGATTGACAATAAGCTAAACATTGGGCAATGAAATGTGCCAAATTCCTGAAGAAGAAGCAAACGAGGAAAGCATTTTTCATTCCTCCGCATCTGTTTTGTCGAGGGGGAAGCATGCTATTTATTCCACGAGCGAGACCGACTGTACTGCTGTCGAATCTTTGCTCCCGGGCATTCCCTAATCTGATAATAAAAGTAGGTCAGGAGAGCATCGCGTAAAAGAAACATATACACATACAAAAGAACTCAATAGTACCAACATTAACTCTGATCCTGTGTACGCAACGCGGGAGCAGCTTTTTTCATCGAATCCGTACGAGAGCGTTCGTCTGGTTTGAACCTTAATTTAGATTGATTTATGTTCATAGAATTAGCTTGTAGGATGACCGATTCTGACGTTACCATATGGACAGAGGGGAACGTCCCTTGTGAAGGAAGAGCTCTAGCTGAATTCTTGCGTCATTTTTTCCCCCACGTTTTGTTTGGGCTGATTTTAATCGCAATCATGTCAGCGTACTGCCACAATTAGCGAATCATCATGTCGGACGGTCGGTCGGTGAAAGGAATGTTGCACATTTATTATCATCGCGTGCCGCGTGCGCCTCACCGGGCGCGGCAACCTGCAACAAAGGCCGAGATGTGCGGAGGGAAATGTCAGGGACATTGTTTGTGTGTGTGTACCGTGTAGAGAATGACGATTGATGGACGGGCACGGGCATGACAGATCGATTTGGTGGCCGCATTGTGGGTGCGATATTCGGAGGCAATCAAGATTAAAGACGCTGATGTTGATGTGTGTCACCCGTGTGTGTGCTCAGTTAAACATGATAAATGGTGATGGTTGCACAAATGTGAAGATGATGGAAGTATCGATGGGTAGACTGCCTTTTAAAGCTACATCAAGGGTTTACGTACATATTTTGGCATACATAAATAATGCATTGTTAGTCGCTTCAATAAAATTTAGGCTTCGTTTGATCCTTCCAACTATCTCAGAAAATGCAATAAAAGCTTAAATTATCCTATTCATAGTTGTCTTTTGTTAAAGCATTAATGTCATCATAAATTAGTATCGATAAAACATAAAATGACACAAAAAAGGAACGCTCCACTCAACAAATAGTCAATGATTTATGGCATCTACAACTATCAATAACTCGTGCTTAAAATAAACATCGGAAGCCTTTTCCTAAATGCTCAGCCCTAATCGTCCGTTCAGGAGGACGTGCTCACGATCGTAAGGAAAGGGTCACGAATCGAGCCCGGCTTGTGGAATCGATAAATTCCACAACTAACTTCCATTTTTCCCAGAAAGTATTTCACGTTGAGCCCGGTCAGTTCCATTCCGTGGCTTCGTGGTTTCGTTTAAGGCAAAGGGGGTAAAGAGTTTTATTATAAACACATAACCTGCTCCAAAACTGACCCTGTGGAGGTCGATAGACGAGCTTGGAATATACGATACGATGCTGCGAAGGGAAAACTTTTCACACTTTTCTCCGCTGCAGCATATGTGAGCTGTATGGCAAATTGAGAATGTTTCGGTGCGCTTCTTTGCTATGCAGGATGCACAAAAATGCACCGACACGAGTGCATTGGGCTGCAGCAATGTGCGCTGTTGTTTATTTACATGCGCTCTGAGTTTCGTGCTCAGTAATACATTTCGATGCAGTCTAGCGTCGATTAAAGTTTGGATTTTGTGGGCTTTTTCAACTGGCTTTAAAAAGCATTCTATCATCATTTGGTAATCTCAGACCAACCTAACCATTAATGGGACCGACACTGGAATGACATAAAAATCGGCTATTTACAGCCTGCTCTACCCAACCAAAGCGTAAGCCAAAAGGCACCAGGAAAGTGTGTCCCCTTTTCTACTGATCCTTTGCTGGCGTGAGGTTTGTAGATTGCTCCAAGCAAATATTGATTTTAGGGTGGATTTAATGTTGTGGCGCTTTCGCTTTCTTATCCTTATGCTCTCTTCATTGGTGCCTACGCGCTAACCCTCCTCCGTAACGAAGCCATCCAGAAGCTGACGTGACTGTTCGTTCTCCACGATCAAGGGGAAAGAGGTGGCCTTTTCATCATTAACGGCCATTGCCTTGCCGGAATCATAAACTACAAAATTGAATTCGAATACTTTGGCAACAAATTGTGCGGCAAGAGCTTCGCGTCGCGTCGTCCTCGTTGTTCGTTTGTTTGGCAGGGACAATCGAAATCCCACCCGTTTCGCATAAGCTGATAAACCCGGGGTCGTAAAATAGGTTTCCTCTTTATCTTTACCATACGGCGGCGGGAACTGTGTTGTGTTGTGTAGTGTTTATAGTGTGAGCGGAATGTGTGTGTGTGTACATTCCGCACGTTTCGATATTTATAACGAGCTTTTGGGTGGTTTTAACGGGTGTGAGATACGAAACAGGTCGTGTGAATTCCGTCAACTGTTGCGCGAACGTTGATCATATGTGTGTTGGATGCTGCTGCTCTCACGATGTCTTTGTGAGGTGGCAAATCAAATTAGAATTTAAGAAGACTTATGCATGAACATCGTCATGATTTGGTAGTTTTATCACGTTTATAGAATTAGATGATTTCCTAAAGCCACAAAGGAGGTTTTGGATAAATGAAAAGACTAATTCTTGCCAATAATAGTATAAGACCTTTTCAGTGTGATAGAAGGCTTGTTATAGGGACAGACTTTTGAGAGTCGTTGGTCGTAGGACCGAACACGGTCTATAATATCTTTGGATTTGTGATTGATTCTTATTTAAACTTGGTTATGTTCTGATTAAATCCTCATTAAAAAAACTATAATTTCGAAGAATTGTATTATTCAAGAGTTATTCTAAGTGAACGAATGGCTTAGCTTGTGAATGGCATTTCTAAATTTCTTGAAACTATTTGTTTTTTGATAATAAAACGGGACAAAATGTTGACCGTCTAAAACCTCTAAACCTTTTGGTTTACGCATGCAGAGTGGAGCTGAGCCTGACGAAATCTACCCGAAATGTAGAGGTCGCTTCTGCTAGTTAGAACGACCCACATTAACCACATCAAACAAACCTAAAGCTCTAATCAAACAAATCTCGGAAGTGTGTCCTACAAAACTGTGTCAGACTCGCGCTCTCGACAGTTACATTCATGCCCGCACCCTTCAGTTCAAACTCACTGACAGCCACTGCTCTCCCCCGAGGTACCGAGCGATGGATCCTCGCGCAATTTTAAAAAGCGCCTTATCATTTATGGGTCAACGCCAGTGTCGGGTCGTTGATAGTTCCACTTCTTCCACTGCGAGGTTGGGTCGTATGTACATCTTGCTACTTGGCCGCAAGTTCCGCGAGTGCTAGCAGCGGGGTACACCGTTAGCTTAAGACAAAACATCCACCAAGAGGGGCCCACGACGACCATGCACACCTTCATGTGTCAATCAAGCGGCCGTCTCAATCACGCAACTAGCAAAGGGTCTGGTCTGGTGGTGCTGGTGGATAAGAGCTGAAGCTTCGCGTTTACTTGAGTGATAAAAAAACACAACTATAGCAGCCAGCCAGCCACGGGGGTACTTAATAGAAAATTAATTCTAACGACACACGGAATACAGGTGGTGGGGTTGGTGTTTCGGTGCTTGGTGCGATTTGTAGGTTAAGTTTATGAGCCGTTGATATGAGTTGCTTTGGCGTTCTAGCAGTTGCTCCGTTTTCTTCTTCACAACCACCACCACCACCAGCAGCACACCAGAGTGCCTGATGACGTGCAGAAGGTCATTGGGGCTGATAGGAGGAGTCAACGAGTCCGGTGGGTTAGAGACGGTGATTTCTTCGTCAAGTGGGTCTGATTGACTTTTCTAAAAATACATCCAAAAGTACGAAAAAGTAAACCCCAAAGCGCGGTCCAAATCTGGGTTAATTAGCTCGCTGTATTTGGGACCTCAATAAAGTGTGATTATGATTGAATTTCGTTCGCACACAGCAAAGCGGGGCACAACTTTACAGAGCGACAAAATAAAGCAATTCTGGCAGCAAGGTAATAGCAGCTCGGCCAATGTATCCACGACTGTTTTATAATCTGTTCCGTATTTCTTCTTCACATTCTTCCGTTCCGGGAAGAGTCTCACTCAACAACCTCAGCAGTAGAGCTTGAGCTTGGGTGGTAAGTGTTGTTATTTTTATTTCGATGATAAGTCTCCGTGTCTTGGCGCGGTGGTGCGCTTGTTATCGGTCTTATCGTATCGACAGTTTGCCTAGGCGCTTACCACGACCAGGGTTTCGCCCAGACCTCTCTCGGGTATCCAGCTGGGTGAAATTGAGACTGGGTGCGTTGAAGGCAAGCGAGAGCACACGCAAGCGATCAAAGTTGAGCAGTAGTGATAGAGCAGTGTTTGTGATGTTTATTTGCAGGACGGGGTGGGAGTTTGTGTGTGTTTTTTTTTCTTTTGCGTCGTTCGCCCTTCTTCTATTACACTGCTGAAGTACGTCGACAGTTGGAGTTTGGTCGTAAAGTTTTCAGCTGGGCCATTCAACAGCTCACCCAGCAGTGAGTAATATTCATGCAGCCAATCCTAGCAGGAACGCAGCGGGACAGAAACGCCAACTCAATTTCATCGGAAAACTGTGAATGAAACATTCCTGTGAAATGTGATTTGAAGGATGCCACATCTGAAGGATGTTGACAATTCTGAAGGGTGTGAGAGGGAGGCAATGTGGGGACAATATAGATATCGATACATCGCAATTTGTCTTCCCGGGCCAGACTCTCCCGGGAGTGTAAATATGAGCGATATCGATCGTTGCTGAGATGATGCGACGGGTGAGTTTTATGTTTTTGCAACGATAAAAGTTTGTTTTATTGGCCTACAATGTTCGGTGTGGCCATTGCGTTGTGGTTAAATTAATATTGAACATTTTGTAGCTGGTCTCTAAATTGTATTTCTGGGACAATTGTTTTTTTAAGCTCTGTAATATTGAAAGCAAAACTTCATAAATATAATTCACAAAGCATTTGTGACCAGACATAAACAGTCTGCAAGAGGATGTTGGATTTTGAACATCTGCTTGTAGACGTTTTTTGGAGTATCTGTGAGATATATTCTAACCTCTTCAAGGGTTGAATTGATTGGGTATTGAGGTTGGGATTGATCTGTTATGGATACTAAGAGTACTAACATAAGAATTCTTAATGTGAGAACGACGATAATGACTTTGTTTTCTTGGAATGCATGGTTGAATATGCAATTGAGCTCAAAATTCACATGAATATGATATAGTGACGGCTGAGTTGTCGGAGGTCAGATCGAATTATGATCTAGTGGACTTCAGACATCGCTATCTTCCAGGACAATGGCCTTAGTAGTCTACTAGTAGTAGTTGTACTAAAATATTTATTTTCCCTTAACTTATCTCATTGTGCACGATTAATGTCTTGACAGTTGCTATACCAATCGACAACAGCAATCTCATTGTAAATATGTCACTCACTTTCTATTTGATTTCATCCGAGCATACCAATCTGTCAGATCTAATCAGCAGGTGGTAAGTAGATAACAGCACAAACCTGCATACACATTCACCCTCCTCCTCCGTAAGTTGATTTGCCTATTGGGAAGCTCGCTTTATGAAGGGGGTCCAATTTTTCACGCATCACCCAAGTACGGTCCCGCAGCAATCGGTGAGTTTGTCATCGCGCGCCACTACACGGGGCGTAGCACAGTAGCAATGACACCCAAACGGGCGACACACTAGACCACCCGTCCCAGCCGTTTGTGCATCGTAATAAACCGACCGTGTCGGTGGTGCGGCCTGTATCTTTTTTTTCTGTCTCCTCTTTACCGTACCGGACCGGTGGCAAGAGGACATGGAAACATAGTTGCATGCGGGCACACACATGTTTAACACTTCGCGCAATAAAAATTTAAACGAGTGGCAATAAAAACGCGCACACTGTATGCATCACACCATTGCATTTGTTACTGCTGTTGCTGTTATTGGCTGCACAACTATCGTGTGACCGATGCGTCTTTTTTTGTTTGTCTGGTAGGGTTTGTAGATTCACGTGCTCTCCCCCGTTTTGTATAGCCCGCCCCCCTGTACTGTAGATTGTTCACTTTATTCTCTCGTGCGCTTTAATTGCCAGGTCGCGTGTAGAAATCGTAACAATTCTATCCAAACTGTCAAAAAGCCGGACGTCTGACGTTTATTGCTAGCGGCGGCCAGCTGTCAGCATACGTTTGTGGGGTGGTGGAACTGTTTCTTGGCCATCTCATTGCAACGATCTCGGGGGAAGGAAGGCTACCTTACCGTACCGGCACTGGTTTGGCTGGCGAAAAATGAAAGTGGTGAACGGTTCTGCCCATTTTCCACCTGTACTACCGTAGCGATCGGTGCTGCAGTTTATGAAGAGTGGCACCCGTTGAGTTGACGTTGGAATAAATGGACTGAATTTACTGGCTTGCATTTCGAACAGGTTGAGGTTTGTAACAATTGTAGTAGCTGTGGCGAGTAGTGATGGCTAGAGTGTTAGTAATGTGCTAAGAATAAACGTCACTCCCACGCTTGGTCGGATGTCATTCAGGTGATCAAAACAAATGGCATTGGAGAATGGTCAATGCCGATGGATGAGCAAGAAAAAAAAACATCTGGAACTCTTCTACCTTTTGCATGTGTGGTATTTTTATGTTGAAGAAGGTTATTTTAAATGATTCATAGAGAATGTTTGTACATAATTTGATGATATTTTTTTACATATTAATACTTGAATATACACAAGGTAAAACTTCATGGTAACTTTAAGTTATTCTTCTCTGCGTATGTGAGTCATGGTGTAGTGTAAGCTCCCTTTCCCAAACACTACAACACAATAGAAGAGCCAACAATTGCTCCACCTTTTAATGACCTATTTACCCGCTGACAATGGTCCCAATTTTCTAGCTCAATGCCCAAACTGATCGTACTGTTAAGTAGGGTTTCTATGTCAATGCAAAGCGAACGAACCCTCCTTTTTTCGCAACTAATTACCAGCATGGCAAACCGCACCGCACCGGTTCTAAGTCAAATGAATGGTAATGAGACACGTGAAGGTTGGTGTGTTTGCCGTTCAGTACGTCAACGTTGTTAGTCCATTTCGTTCGTTTTCGGCAACCTTTGTGATAAGGGTTAAGCTAAAGTGACAGGACACATGTTGATTGCAAACTTCTTTTCAAGGCGTTGGTTCTATAGGTAGGGATGGGGGGTTTGTCGACATATTTCAAACAATGATAGTACATTGTGTTGGTGCCGTTTGCTTAGCTTGGAAGTAGGAGTAGGTTTCTCCAAAGCAAAGGCATTTCAATTTGGAGGGAAAATGAGGGTCCAACTCGAACGTTTAGCAGGAATTTCACAGCTGACCTCCAACACAGCATGACTCTCTTATTGACACAATGACTAAAGCCTGCTATCCGCATCCGTTTTGCCGGGTTAACAATCGTAAGGCTCCATCCCAGACAATCAGGTTCGATCCTCAGCTCGCTGTCGAATGGTTCCAGACTCCCCCGCGTGGGTACATCCATGCCGCCCAGACGAGATTAAATGTAAATTTGTTTCCATTGGGGGACAAATCGCCGAAATGCAAATTACATCTCCACTTCACATTGCGTGCAACTGCGTGGAATAATGGGGGAGGAAACGAAGGTTAAACGAACACCGCCAGAACAGCAGAATGTCTGGCCCTGGATCGGTGGAATTGCGCAAGTTGTCAAATAGAGAAATGCTTTTGCCCAAAACCTGTAGTCTTGTTTTAGACACAAACATACACATATTGCTCTCAGCCCCGGTTGTGTGTGTGTTTCAGTTTGTGAACCGGGAATTGACCAATTGTCGAGCGAAATGTTGCTCATATGTGTCGAAAGTTTTATCGCCACGGCATAGGGAACATCGGGAGCAAAAACTTTTCGATATTGTCAACTTTCAATTTAGCGCTATTTAGGGGTCGGATTTGGGATTTGGGAGTTGATGGTGGGTGGTTTTACAAACAATTTCCGATGTGAAAATGGAATGAAATCCCTTCGCTCCCGGGGGGGGTTTCATCCGCGGTGGAAATCGGGTAATCGTGGATGCGCTATTCATATAGCACCGACACAACTGTTTGGTTGGTTTTTCCTTTCTCTGTTCTCCGCGTAGGGAAGTTATCTCGGTTGTATGGGGTGGTATCGTTGTGCAAGCTCTGAGTTAGGTTTTATTTTCAATCGTGTGGGTTTAGTTTCCCCCAGCGCCAAGAACAAACTAAAGCGAAACGAATATTGCAGACACTGTTTCATGACAAAGTTTGCTCCAATGGGGGGGCAACACAAGCAATGTTAACAAAGTAAAGTGTCGTTTTGGAGACACACATGATAGTGAGACGGCGATAAATGTATGGAAGTTTTAAATGGTGTAAAACGTCGGCAGGCAGCTGTGTAAAGGTTGTATGAAAAATAACACGGAAAACAAGATTTTAGAATTTCCAATACATTTTGTTCCTAGAATAAACGGTGCTTTTTGGCTTACTGGTTGGTCTATATCAAAATAGTCTTCTTGCGATTGGGATGACCCTGGTGGTCGATAGAATAAACATACTGATTTGTACGATACTGGTTGCTGATCGATTCTCATCTGGACCGCTTAGTCGTGGTATTGGTTTTTTCATTATAACCAAACGTTGGTGACATTAGTTAAACCACTGTGGTGGTAATATCAGAGTTAATAATGTATCTTTTCACTTCAGTCGTCATCCATTCGTGCGTTACTAGTAAATTAATTTAATTAACTGGCACTCAATATTAGTACGCTTCGATAAAAATAAGCATACACAATTCAATTACACCCCCCCCTTGCCTTGCCTTGCGTGCCACAATTAAAACTCCCAATGATATGGACCAAACCTTTCCCCGCGTGTGGGTAAAACCAATTTTATTAACCTAAGTACGAGTGAGAATTTGCTAACGGTCGAGCTAATTTATTTGCTCCAGTTTCCCGCACCGTAATCAAGTTTACTTGCACATAAACGCGCATACACATATGTAATTAGAGCTGCGCAATCAAATGTGCAACACCGACCGAAAACTAAATTTCATATCCTTCCGACCACACGGGTGTGGTGTGGTGACGGTGTTCATTTCCGGTGGAATAAAATAACCGACAAATTAATTAAACTATTCAACGCACCAGGAGGGAGGTTTGATTAAACCACAGCTCCTGATCGTCGCTGTACTCATGTCTGTCACTTTCTGTTGCTAATTTTCTCCTTCTTTCTTTGTCTCATTGCAGTTTGCGCCTATTAAAAGCAGAAGTTTAGTGAGAGCTTTCGAACCCCTTGGTGGAGCTTTCGTATCGCCCCCCAGCCGTATGCCGGAAGCACGCTCGCCCTCTCACCAAAGCGGCTGCAAGTGATGCGCCAGGAAGATGGTGGTATGCGTGGCCGGCAGTAAGATGCTCGCTGACCGCTGCTGGCTCGTGGACGGCAAACCGTTGACCGTGAGCGCGTACCGACGAGCGTCGCACGAGCGTGTGAAACAGCCCGACTTCTCGCCCCGGTGTCCCGCTGCGTAACGTAACGTTATGAAGTCCTGTGGACGCGATCCGACCGAACGTACCAAAGCGTTGCAAGCAAACAGTGCAAACAGTTCCGGTGGGCGGGTGGGCGCGACGCTGCTCGGTGGTGGTGTGGGTCAGTGCAGTGCGTTCGTGGTGATAGTGGGGCTCCTGCTCGGCGGGCTGGTGGCGCTGACCGGGGCGGATGTGTTTACCGTCGGCTATCTGACCGGATCACAGCGGCGGCCGGGCGATCGCGTTTACGCACGACCGGGTAAGTTTAATTTAGTACATAAAAAAGCTTTCTCTTGTTGTGTTATAAGACATATAAACCCCGAAAAAGGACTGTTAAAGAACGAAATTTACATCGCATTAGTGTAAGCTTTTTCCTTACCGACCAACAAAGGACCGAGAAAGACACACCATTTCTACCACATAATGATAAACCCCCGACAAGCATGCGGCAGAAGCGGAAAAATAATTAAGCACCATTTTCCGCCCAAGCTACTAGCCACTTTGCGAAAGCGGCATGACGGGACGTCGTTTCACTAATCCGTCTCGCAAAGAGCACCCACTGCTCGTGGTACGTCCACGATCGTGGCACCGGCATATCGGGCCAAAGCGTACTGGAAACCTGCCAGCCATGTAGTGGAAAATGTTAGCGAAAATCGTTTCGAATGGCATGTCGGGAAAGTGGTACACGTCGCTGGTTTTCGTTTTCGGTGGAGCAGTGTGCCTGTTGAGTGTCGTATTTGGAACGGGTGTAATTTTAAGCTTAATAGCTCACAGATGTTGCCATGTTATGCTTTCGGTTCCTGTTCTTTGTTCAAGAATGTTGGAAAATACATCACACAGCCGGACATGGTGAGAAGTGAATGGCAAATGTTTCGCGCAAGGAAAATATTCTGACGCAAATACAAATGTAGGTTCCGCTGGAAATTACTACTGAGTTAGAGTGCCACCGTGAGCAAATATAATGCTGAAACCACAAACAAAATCTTATTTAATCATATTTCAAGATCCCAATCAGCGAAGACATCGCTCATCGCTCTTTCATAATCCTCTCCACCATCAGTTACTCCAAACCAGAACCGGAGATACTCTTTCTTCGTTCGCGTCCGTCCAGCAGGACGCTACACTCAAAATGGCTTGCCTTTGTCGCATGTTTAGAGCGGCCAAATTTGTCATTCCACCCAAAGAGCTGTCATTTATCTTTTTTCCCTCCCCCAGAGGGAAAGCTAACGCCATCGCTCATCGACTGGTTTGTGCTGCGGGCTATACACCTGCCGGTTTTGATGATAGCAGGTCCTGACCTTGCCGGCGCCATGCTCGAGAACGTTTACACAACTCCGTGCGACCGGTGGAAGGATATTTGTTGTCCTTGAATTTCGACGCCTGGAAGGACCTTGAATTATGTGTGTACATAAATATTAATGCGATGCGATTGTACGGGAATATGCAATGGTTTATGGTGTGTTGGTTGGAGAAGTGTTGTAGAAAGCTGAAAGTAAAAGTGTTGTGGCAATGTCCTCGAGAGCAGATAAGGTGTGAGACACGAAGAAGCGAAGACTGCATTAATTGTAGCAAAATGTGTTGAAAAATGAAAGTGTGTGCTTTCCTACTTTCCTGGGGTTGAAACGATTGATAAGAACTTCGGCTGAACTGAACTTCGCGCCTGTAGCGTTATTTATGTTTCCTGGAGTGATGTTATCACTTCTTGGAACGCTTTTACATTAATTTTGGCACACGGTTTTAATTTATTTCTCCCCCCCATTCGTGCAACGTTTGTGCAGCGTTCCGTTCCAAGTTAAAATGTGTCTAGCGCTATTTAATTTATTGCAAATTTATGTAAACAAAGCTGATTTGTTGGTGCATGCGGATCGTTTAAATTCGATGTAGCAATTGTTGGAAACAGAAAAATAGGTCAGGAAGAAAATACTTGGAAAGGTGTAACGGCGTGAAGTCTTGCGCAGAAAGTTGAAGCCTTGAAGGGGGCGGTCGTGGTAGGAGAAATCACAGTCACAACAGTGATAGTAAAAGCTTCTAGTGCTTGAGTTTCTTACGGGTTACTTTGTGCAGGCTTTCAGTTGTGCAGGAAACGGTTCCATCCGGCAAATGCCTGCTTCAGGGGATTTTGTCTGTACCGCTTATGGGAAAGAAAAGGGAATGGATTGCGTTGTAATGGTGTGCTTCCCTGTGGATTATTTCTTTCCGGCGGGTTGTGCATCCCTCGGACAATGAAAAGAGCTGCGATAGTAGAGGAAATACCGTCAAATTTCATTGTATTTTGTTAAGGTTGTATCGGAGCATTCGTTCAATTGCTGAAACTTCAATACGAACGTTTTAACATAACAATATTAAAGCGTTCAAAGCAAACAAATATAGAAAATCCACTAGAAATTACTGAATGTTCAAGTTGTTGAAGCTTTTATACACATAGTGAAGCACGAACGATGTTATTAAACATTCACAACACCTCACACCGGGCGCAGTAGCTACAACGAATCCATTAGTCAAACGTGTTGTTTATTGTGTTGCTTGTTGTTTGTCCAGCACAACACTTTGTCTCTATTGCTGTGTTGTGGATGCTCGACGACTACTTCCACTTCTATTTCACTCTGGAAACGGAACTCTCCCCTCCAACAACTGGACTGTACTCCACTTCACCACAGGAACTTTCCTCCTCCCGCAGAAAAAGATAGACAATTAAATATGCACTAATGCTTCTTCCCGCCACACAGAAGCGTCCATACGATACCGAAACGCCCCAGCTGCTACCGACAAAACAAAAGCAACAACATAAAACTCCACTTGCAGCAACTCCACAGTAGTAGTAAATACGCATTCATTCTTCTCCATTTTCCGCCTTTCCTTTCTCCGGCGCGCCGGTGGTGGTATAGGATTACAAATTTCCGGTGCCATAACCCTAGCGATGACCGAGGTGAACGACCGGTACTTCAGCCAGCACGGGCACGAGCTGCGGTTCGAGGTGGCCGAAACGTACGGCGAGGAGGTGACCAGCATCCGGAAGACGGCCGACCTGTGGACGCGGGACGTGATCGCTTACCTCGGGCCGCAGGAAACGTGCGTGCACGAGGGTCGCATGGCGGCTGCCTTCAATTTGCCGATGATTTCCTACGTGAGTGCCAGAACTTTGGGCGGTGTTTAGGATTGGGTGTTTTTGGAGTATAGAATAAAGTAACTGTCTTTTTTTTCTTGATTTCAGTTCTGTACACACAACGAGACGTCCAACAAGAAGCATTTTCCAACGTTCGCTCGAACCCGTCCGCCGGATCTGCAAATCTCCAAATCGGTCGTCTCGCTGCTGCTGGCCTACAACTGGACCCAGGTAGGTGTGCACGGACTCGTTTGTCCATCGGTTTGTGTGTGTTTAGTTGCGTGTTTGTGTGTACGCTTTAGTTGCCTCCAAATGTCTGGTTTGTGTTGTGTGCTCTAGCTGCTTAATACGACAACAGTGAAAACCCACGAAAAGAGCACACAAAACCATCTTTCCCAATCAACAACAACAGGCAAAAATTTCGCCCGCTACCCCACTCCTTCTCCTCCTCCTTCTCCTTCCCCATTTTGTACTTTGATATGTGTCTTTGCTGACAGAAAATTCGATCGAAAAAATGGAAAAATAGTTTTCCTCGGCTTCTTTAAGGTTAGTTTTTTGTATCGTGCTTCAGACAACGGTGAGCTCGACGCGGTGGCCGAAACGCTCAAGACGACGCTCCGGACGGCCAGCATCCGGATCCGGTCGGTCGGCACCTGGACCGACATCTACCATCACGGGTACTCGAGCAATCCGTTCGAGCGGCTAGTGGAGGACACGTACGAGGACACGAGAAGTAAGTTGGAGGGAGGGTTGGCTGATGGTGCTTCTCTTTTGGGTAGGATTTCGACTTCAGTTTACTTTCCAGGAAGGATCTTTGAAGGCATTTTGAGTTTTTTTTCTCTAATTAATTTGACAATCTCGATAGGTATGACTTGCTTTAAGATACTCTAGTAGGTCAATAAGTATAATACACAACGCCCTCTGTTAGAAAATGGTTGTACTATACATTAACTCGCGACGAGTTACTCGAGCACTCAACCAATTATTGATTCTAACATGATTAGTTGGTAGTAGACAGTACGTTTTTAACAATAATTAGAGATGTATTATCATTTTAATAAGAATAGAAGAAGAACAAGTCTATTACTATTATCATTAACATAAAAGAAGGATAATACCCTCTGAATGAGAAGTAATGATTAATTAGATACCTAATAATCTATCCTTATATTCATCACACATTAATCCAAAAGATGTCAAATACGCGTCAAGTTATCTTCTACTTGTTCTTCTTTTGTAACTCTCAATTTTCTGCCCCTGCCCTCATCATCGATCGACACAAATCCCACAAATGGTGCTACTGTAACTCTCGACCCATCATAATCGATTTATCAGCGCCTTCGCAAAAGTTGTGCACGCAGCCGTCGATAGCAGCAGCGATCGCTTAACTTTCAATTAATAGCACCCCGTTTACCGAGCTGTCGCGGTTTTTTGATAAATTATTTCCAATTTGCACCAGCACCAGTGTGACCCTGCGCGTCAGGAGTTTATCCCACTTCCGTAACCGCAGCAGCAGCAGCAGTAGCAGGATATCGCACGCTTTTGTCGGGTTTTCACGCGCTCTTTATTTATTCATCCTTCAATATCCCATCACCCATCGAGTCCATTTGCGCTGCTCCCTTTTCTTCAGCCCCCCTCTCCGCTCTCCAGCAACACTTTAACAGAACATTAATCAATTTATTGACGTTTTTTCCTCGCTTTTCCACGCTCGCTTCCCCAGTTTATCTGGTGCTCGGGTACCACTACGAGCATATCGGGCTGCTGGTGAGCCTGCGGAGGCGCGGCCTGCTCGACCGCGGCGACTACTTCGTGGTCGGCGTCGACATCGACCAGTACGATGCGGCCCTGCCGACCAAGTACATGCACGGGCTGCTGCAGACGACGCCGGATCCGGACGCGGTCGAAGCGTTCCGCCACTATCTGGGCATCGTGCCGTCGGCACCGGTGCGGTTCGAGGAGTTTGCGGTTAAGGTGAGTTGGTCGGCCCGCGATCGGTCTCGCTTATCGCGCCGGCAGCGTGCTGCTGTACGACGGGCATGATGGATACCGGGAAATTTGTTTGCTTCCGTTTCTGCTTCTTTTTTTGCGCGCGTAATCGTGAACTGCAAATAAAGGAACTACGATGGAGTGGTACGATTTGGTGCGATGATCTGACTTGCCAACAAGTTGGTTTTGGCAGCGTGGTTGTAGCTGACTTTTCCTTTATCAATCAAACGTTTCGATACCTGCGTGAGAAAGGTATGACAAGGCGAAAACAGTTTCCTTTTTTCGATTGGAACTTGTTGCTGGTGTATTGTATTTGCCGTATCTTTGATTGATTTGATTGAACTATCAAAGCAGCGCCATCTATCGTGAAATTTGGTAAATACTTAAACTTAGTGGAATTTTATTGGAACATTCTGTTGTGGAAAAACGATAAAAGCCAAAAAGAGTTAATTAAATGCCAGTGAAACTCATACTCATGAAGAAGATTTTATGGGTGTGGAATGGGTAACAAAACAACCGCACCACAAATTCAGTCCTTCATTAATAATAACTTCTTTTATGAACAGCAGCAGCAGCGGTAGAATTGCAGCTGAGAACCTTTTACGACAAAAAGGAAAAGTGAATCACACACAAACCCGTCTGCTTCATTTTCGAGCAAAACGGAACGCAAATAAATTAGGCAAAAATTCAAACGACCGTTCGGCGATGAAAGCCTGGCTGCACTGGTATTACACTAATAAATCTTTCTCACGAGCGCGCGCTTCTCGCCTCTAAATAAATACACAGAGAGCGTCGTCTGCTGCACTGCACTGCAACGCCCCGGGGCAACGGATGCATCCCGTAGCCCAGAATCGTGCGAAAGAGTAGAAAAACACATGCACTTTGCACGCGTTGCAACGTGACAAGACGCGAACAAGCGAACGTTAATTTATTATGATAACAAATCGGTGCGCCAAATGGGGCGGAACACACCCGGTGCTTCCGCCAGCCGGGCCAGCCGTCTGCTCGTGTTTTAACGCTGTTTTTCTCTCTCTCTCTCACTCTTTTTACTTTCCGGACGGCGTTGTCGCTACAACACAGGTTAACAAATATTTGGAGCTGCCACCGTTCAACTATCGGAACGCGCTGATCTTCTTCGGGGGCGTCAAGCAGGTAAATATTTATAACGTCGTGCACGTCGTTACACAGCGGATTACAATTTGCAGCAGCAGTGGGGCGGTTTTCTGTTGATATGGCACGGGTTTTGATGAGAATGATGTATGGTTGGGGATTCCGTTGTAAAACAATTTAAGGTTTCACATGCTTTATTTTTGACTTTTCGTTTTGACGTTTTGGGGAAGCAGATGAGCAGAAGATTGAATGAATTTTACAACCCAAATCACCTTTTTGCAGTGATTTTACTACACACGTTTGTACAGAGACAGCACTTGCCAGACACCACTTTCAGTAATGGAGCATAATCACACACACAGAAGTATATATTTCCAACCCAATCACCTTGGTGTAGTAGGGAATCACTTTGCGTTCCAAGCATACAGGCAACCAGGCTCAACGGTTATTGGATGCCTTTCGAACACGCTCCGATGGTCGATGGTTATTCATACGGAAATTGAATTAATATGCTTTTTCCTTGAACACCACCTCCCGGGCGGTCCCGAAGGAAAGGTCCTTGATTACCACGGCCCTTCTTGTCGTTGCATCGGGCACTCGGGTACGAAGATAAGGACACCGGTAATCGCTCGACTCTAAGGAGCTCAATGATTGCTATCAGATTACGGTTTCGCCATTGAAGGAAATGGGGCTTCTGGGTTGGATCAGACGTTGGATTGTGCGGCACAAAAGGAATTGAAGTACCAAGGAGAGCACTTCTTCGCTTTGCTAGTACAAGCTGTAAACTGTGTCATGCAACGGTTGGATCAAGCATTTCAATACGCTTTTTGCAATGGAGCCAAAGAAAGGCTTAAATATGTAACCGTAACATAAGTATTGAGGTATTTGTAGTGGTTTTATTTCCATTTCAGATTTCTCTTTTTATTTCTTAAAAACATTATATATCTGTCTGAATTATTATTATTTTTAAACATTCTTTATAGAATTTTGCTGTCTTATGAAGTTCTCCATTTATTTGTTTCCCTTTTTTCTTCCATATTTCCTTATCATCTTTGTATGTTTCATCCTTTCTTAATGTTTGAAACTTTGTTGTGTTTTTAAACATATTTTACGTAATATATAAGTTTTTTTGTTCCACTTTGTTAGAATTTGTTAGCCTTAAATTAACAAATGAATCTTGACTTTCAAGTTCATTTTGACCCTTTTACTGAACGGCTTGAAAACTTTGCTTATTGTCCATAGATTCAATACAATGAATGCACTTCTCTTTTGTCCAGCTCATACAATCGGGTATGACCATTTTGTTTTCGTCGTTTCGTCAACAGTCATTTCGAGCGAACAATACAGTTTATTTGACTAATCTCTTTGCACAGTGTCCACTGCAACTGAGCACCGAAGTAGTGACACGAACAAAGAAACTGCACATCCTTGCTTCAAAATCAACGCAAAGCTCTTCCGTTTGGCTGCACCAAAATCACTTCACTTAGTGGCTTAGTTTGCACTTTCGTAGCGTTACCCCCGGCCAGCCATAAACCGTGCAGCACGCAGTGCGTTCCGGATGTACTCAAGATCCGTTTGTTGCAGTGCACACCCGCGGCACTGTCTTGTGAATGAAAAGCATCGATAATCGATTACCGTTTGGTCCATTCTTCCCACAGCTCCAAACCGTTTATTCTATTCGAAGTTTGATAGTTCCGCTTTGTGCATTGTTGGCGAGCCGGGTCAGCAGCAGCAGCAGCTGTGTTCGTTCGTTTTGGGTTTGGGTGTGATTTCATTTGATCCCCGGCTATCGTGGAAACATAGATTGATAGAATCCTTTGCAATCGCTCGCTAACAAAGCAACTTAAAACTGGATGACTTTAGAGCTTCGTTCTAACAGCAAAATGGGTTCTAAGTGATGGTGGGGAAAAGATTCAATTTGCAGCCAATTCGGTAGCATGATTCGGCATCAGCAGCAGCAGCTGTTGCTAGAATAGATGGACAGTTGTTACGGATAGCTTTGATTGCTGGTGGTGGCTGATAGGGTAGAGAAATGGAGACCATTTAGGGAGACGAAGATCCATTAGCAGTCCATTTGAGTGTTGAAGGGGTTTCGTTTGGGTTTCTTTTAAGCAAGAATAACTTTGACGTTGGCTCGTGCGTCTAGACTTGGTTCGTTTTGAATTCAGAATACAAAATTTGAAGTATGTTCTTTGTGGTGGTGCAAATCATAACGTTAAAGTGTTTGAAGGATGAAAGCAAAAAGGAAAAAAAATAATGCAAATAATTTATTCACACTGTCAACTGTCCACTTTAACATGAAAAATGCTCTTCAACATATCCTTCCTCATTTTCATTTTTTTTTCTTCATTTTTGTGCCCTAGATAAGGGCGGAAGCTGCCTACCTGTACGATGCGGTTCATCTGTATGCAAATGCACTGATGCAGGTGCTGCTGTCGGGCGGCAGTCCGAAAAATGGTTCCGCCATCATCGAAGCGATCAAGGGACGGGCGTACATCAGTGCGATGGGGTAAGGTGGTGGCCACAAAGCCGAAAGGTGCAACGTTCAACACAGGAACGCATTTAAAGCTTTCCCTCGTTCCCTCTTTCTCTCTCTCTCTTTTCACATGCCTTTTCCATCGCAGCTATCTGGTGCACATCGATGAGAATGGGGACGCAACCGGCAACTATACCATCCTCGCCCGGAAACCCGTCCCGAGTACGGGCACCACCAACCAGTACGGATTGTTTCCGATCGGGCGGTTCAGCTCGCCCACTGTGGATCGCATACCGGTAAGTGGGTAAATGGGAGCATTTTTTTTTTGTGCCTTCCAGCAGGTGGTGGGCTTTAGTGTGTGCAGTGTGCATTCGTTGAGGAGGAGGAGGAGAATTGCAATAAAATAAAGCAATGAAATGGTTATATCCCCCCTGGTGGGATAATGCAATAAACTTTAAGCAACACATGTTTGCAAATTAAACGTTCCGTTGCTTTAGATTGTAATATAGCGTTGTGAGTAAAATAGACTAGATATAGATCCTGAACTAGTGATAGAGCAGAGCCTTTGTTGATGGTGTGAATAATATTTTTGTTTAATATTTAAAGAGTTTTATTAGATTAATGTAACGAATTTTGCTTCAATTTTTAGTGATTTTTCGAAAAAAAAGCTTTATTTATACTTTACATTCGTGTGCCAAATGCTTTAAAGCTATTAGCCCAAATGCTTTGCTATATGTAAACTGGAAAGAGCAGGACTTGGAAGTGTTAAACTAAATTATAATTAATATTAAAAAATATATAAAAAAAGAGCAATCCGATAAGAGTTTAACAATCCGATAAGAGAAGCTAATTTTACAATTTTAAAGCAAGCATGGTGTATTGAAAGCGAATCTAAAAAACTATATTAATACTGTTGTATATACTTATGCTTTTCTATCATTCTATTTTTGTACAAAACAAAACACACAAACCTACACCCGCTTTGTAGTTTAAAATTCAGGTGAGTGAGTGAGTAAGTGGCCGGTGGTGTTTTTGTTCGATGTGTTTCGTGTTGCTCCGTTAGTGTTTGTTTCCGTTCACTTTAAATGTGTTTAATGTGTGCTGTATGTGTTTCCTTCTCCAAATTCCTTCCGATTCGATTTTCGCATGCAATCAATCAACATCATCAACACCGATTTGCGATTTGATGATGCGTCCATCCGCTGACCGTTGGGTGTGTGTAGGGTTTAGTTTGCAGTGTGCGCTGTTTATCACACTTGGTCGCTTGGTAACACCATCGCTCTCTCTCGCTCTCTCTCTCTTCGCTGTATTGCGATCGGATGAGAGGAAGATGATCGATGTTGTTTTTCCTTCCGCGCCGGGGTTTGTTTGTTTACATTTTCGTTTTCCATTGCCGTCGGTGCGCATCACGCCGGTCCCGGTGAAATGATCACTTAATGGCAATCATACGCTGTGGACGGTTCGTCGTCTGGTTTAAGGTGTTTTGTTTTTAGAATTTTTGTTATGAAAGCGAGCGATAGTGATTAATTGCCAGTGATTCAGAGGAGGATGGAGTCGCTTGGATAGAAAGGGTGTAGATTTGTGCTGAACGATGATGATGCAACATTAAAAACTTTGTTTTACCAACAACATTATTAGCGTTTTTAAAGTAGATTTGAGCTTTCTTGTAGTTTTATTTAAGGTTAAATTAACCCCTTTAGTATTCATTTGATTTTATGATCCTTATTGTTAGTCTTTTTAGTAGATTATTCATTTTAGTTTATATGTAATTGTATGCCTATAACTGTTCGTTTCCATCTTGCGCTTTGTGTTATTATCTGCTATCGCACAAATATGTACCATTAAAAAACTCACCTTAAAATGATTATATATAAAAGCAATACAAACTTATCATACCTGTAAAAGTATCCGATTCCCGATCAACCCACAACATCAAAGATAACAACCTTTCCCGGCAATTCTTCAGCATCATCAAGCCATGAAAATGCATACTTAGCATAGCCAAACTGTCCTTTTGAACCTTTTGGGAACCCCTTTTTTGACATGCTTTGACTCCCATTGTTATCCTAACCTGTTTATCCCAAATCATTTAATTTAATTGCCGATTTAATTTCCCTACCGCATCGATTTCATAACGCTCACGCCGTTATGATTCGCCTTTGATTAATTGGTGATACGGCGGGGAACTCAGAGAACGGCGTTTCTCGTTCGATACGCCCCAAATCATCTTTCCATTTTTGCTTCCCTACAACAGATTTTCGATACCGTTTTTGTTGGATTTTGTAGTGAATGAACCGTTTTTTGGAAAACCCGTTTCCACCTTTTTCGTTCCGTTTTCTTTGGTTGTGCATGCTGCGAGCACATTCATTCCGGTGTCTTGGGTTTTGTGGGGGGTTTTTACGCACTATCTCCCGCCAGCCCGCCAGCATAGCACTAACACTGATGGACGTTTTTTCATTTCCGCACAGGAGATACGCCTGTTTGATACCATCGATTGGGTCGGATCCGGTCCTCCGGTGGCGGAGCCGCGCTGTGGCTTTCGTGGGGAAAAGTGTATCAGTAAGTAAAGAGGGCTGCATCATATCACGGCAAAGGATCACTTACCTCATTTTATCCCTCCCTCTTTCTCTCTCTTCCATTGAATAGGTTACACGGGCGAAATAACGGGTGGCATTGCCGGTGGGGCCCTGCTGCTGCTCGGTGTCGTCTCGCTCGTCCTCTACCGGAACTGGCGCTACGAGCAGGAGCTCGACAGTCTGCTGTGGAAGGTTGACTTTCGCGAAATTCAAATGCACGAAAATGAGAAGGAAACGGCCGGACAGAAGATGACACGGGTAAGTGTGTTTCGCTGCCTGTCCAAACTTTGGACAGGTGGCAAAACGAGCCTATCGATGGTCGAATGCGCATTGATTGCGTTCGCGTACGGTAGTGCCGCCACGGGAATAGAACTTTGTTGCAGACGGTTTTGCAAAGTCCCTCCCGCGATGAGGATCGACCTTTTTTGCCGCGTAAGGTCGCTTAGTGACCTAGTTTTGGCGAGGCGCTCTGTTCCGGGGTTGTTTTTTGGTTGTTATTTTTGTGCTCTAAACATTGTTTCTCGAAACCACGAGCAACCCCTGCTGCGTAATGATGGACGGTACAACCGTTGACACGGACCGTGCGCCTAATTCCGCAGCGCACGATATGGGTCGTTGAACTTCAATAGCTAGCGGGCGAGTGAAGCTCGCTCGGTGTTCGGTCGTGTCAGTGGAAAATAAATAAATAATAACGATTTCCGCTCCGTCCGTGGCACGTGTGTGTGTGTGGGAGACGCTTTGTGTATGTGTGAACAGGCGTCATGATTTTACAGAAAGGTCTTACTATTGACACCGTGCTTGATGAGGGTCGCGTTGAATCGTTTACTATTGTTCGCTTTGGGACATTTTTTTTTGTAACATATTTTGCATATTAGTTCAAAAGTATAAGGAAATGCCCCAGCTGAATATTGGCTTTATTGTGAATGTTCATTTTTATAAAAGAACTCAAATTCATGGAATATTAGCTTTTATCCCTTAAAAATGTGTCAAATCACGTTTGTGATATTTAAAGTGATTTTTAGTGAATATTTAATAATTTTATTTAAATATCTTTTTATAAGCATTTCCTCAATGGAGACGCATGGTCGTTGGTACAACCGGCTCGATTAAATGTATTTTGTTTGACTTATCTCATTTTTATTTAAATTTCACTCAATCTTATCATTTTTTTCCTCCCATTCCACACCCTCCAGTCCACCCACCCGCTGATACGGACGAGCCAGGTCAGCTTAAGCTCCAACCCGGACCTGGACTTTCGCTACTCGACCATCTTCACCCCGATCGGACTGTACAAGGGCCAGCTGTACGCGATCAAGAAGGTGAAGAAGAAAAGCATCGACATTACGCGCGAGATGAAGAAGGAGCTGAAGCTGCTGCGCGACATGCGCCACGACAACCTGAACGCGTTCATCGGCGCCTGCACCGATCCGCCCAACATTTGCATCATCACCGATTACTGCAACCGGGGGAGTTTGAAGGTGGGTGCTGGGGGAGGGGGGACACTGGCTTTTGCTCTTTCGCCTTACCTCAATGCTTACACTTCCCTCCCTCTCCGCAGGACGTGCTGGAAAACGAGGACGTCAAGCTGGACAACATGTTTACGGCCTCGATGGTGGCGGACATACTGCGCGGCATGATCTATCTGCACGATTCGCCGCTCCGCTTTCACGGGTCGCTCCGCACGTCCAACTGTCTGATCGACTCCCGGTGGGTGGTGAAGCTGAGCGACTTTGGGCTGTTTGCGTTCAAGCAGGGCTCGGAGGAGGTGCCGGACGAGAAGGAAAAGCTGGAGGAAAAGTGTCAAAGTAAGTGTTAGTAAGGTTACAGTAGAAAATGAAACCAAACCACAGTGAGATTCGTGTTGGAATCGTTCACCAACACAAGGAAGTTTATTTATAGGTTAGAAACAGGTAAACAATGCTGCTATTTCAAGCACAAACGATCGCTTTATTACGTGATCAATTCACTTCATTTCATTCTCACCTTCAAGTCGTTCAATTGGAGTTCGTTTTCCGCACAACTACTGCGCAACATACAGTCTAATTGTTTCTCTCTCGTTCCTCCGGCAGAATTGCTGTACCGTGCGCCCGAACTGCTACGTGCTGGCCCGACCGCCACCGTACCGGGCAGCCCGAAAGGTGACGTCTACTCGTTCGGCATCGTGCTGTACGAAATCTTCACCCGGCGCGGTCCGTTCGGGGAGATCGAATGCACACCGATGGAGTGTCTCAAGCGCGTACTGAACCCCCTCGACCCGAACACCCCATTCCGACCCGCCATACAGCCGCTCGAAACGTCGTTCGACTGTGTGCGCGACTGCCTGAAGGAGTGCTGGGCCGAGCGGCCCGAAGATCGGCCCGACTTTAAGACGATCCGCAACCGACTGCGCGTCCTGCGCAAGGGCATGCGGCCCAACATCTTCGACAACATGATGGCGATGATGGAGAAGTACGCCAACAATCTGGAGCAGCTGGTGGACGAGCGGACGGACCAGCTGCAGGAGGAGAAGAAGAAGACGGAAGCGCTGCTGCTGGAGATGCTGCCCCGGCCGGTGGCGGAGCAGCTCAAGCGGGGCCACAAGGTGGAGGCGGAAAGCTACGATCTGGTGACGATCTACTTCAGCGACATCGTCGGCTTTACGTCGATGTCGGCGGAGAGCACGCCGCTGCAGGTGGTCGACTTTCTGAACGATCTGTACACGTGCTTCGACTCGATCATTGGCCACTACGACGTGTACAAGGTGGAGACGATCGGGGACGCGTACATGGTCGTGTCGGGGCTGCCGATCCGGAACGGGCTGATTCACGCGGCCGAGATAGCGTCCATGTCGCTGCAGCTGCTGGAAGCGGTGGCAGAGTTTAAGGTGCGCCACCGGCCGAACGATCGGCTGTATCTGCGCATTGGCATCCATTCGGGACCGGTGTGTGCGGGCGTGGTGGGGCTGAAGATGCCGCGGTACTGTCTGTTTGGCGACACGGTCAACACGGCGTCGCGCATGGAGTCGACGGGCCAGCCGCTCAAGATCCACTGCAGCTTGCAGACCAAAGAGATCCTGGACTCGCTCGGCGGGTACCAGTTCCAGGAGCGCGGTCTGGTGCCGATGAAGGGCAAGGGCGACCAGCGGACGTTCTGGCTCGTGGGCGAGGATCCGGATGCGCGGGCGAGGCGCACCAAGGAACGTACCGAACGGCGTGGCTCGCGAGCGTTGAACAAGTATCTGGGGATGCTGAAGAGCGTCACCAATCTGCCCGGAGTGCGCAGCTCGCTCAAGAGCCGGTCGCTCGGGTTGCCGCGCGGCTCGCTGCCTCGCTCCTCTAGTCTGGAGTCACCGAAAAGACTGAGATTCGCCAGTGGAGCCATGCTCGAGCAACATCGGTACCATCGGTCAGTAAACCCGGTGGCCTTTGTCTCGCGTGGAACGCTCTAAAGCGTTTTCTTCCTCTCTCGTTTTAGGTACAGCGATGACGCGCTGATGGAAGTCATCTCGGACAGTAGCATCCGGCGGTCGGATTACAGCATTTCAGACGGCGCGGAAGACATCACTGCCTCCTGCCCGTGCATCGAGCACCTGGGGACGGACCCGCCGGCCGATCCCGCCTATCTGCTAACGAACGGTCCGACGGTAACGACACCGCTGCTCAACAACAGCATCGCCACCTAGTGGGCCATCTGTCCTTCCTTTTTTTCCTTACCGATATCTAGTCATACGCTCAATGTCATGTGTCTGTCTGTGCTTAACTGCGATACGCAAATGGTGATAACAAAAACAAACAAACAAACAAAACTAGAAACAGGAGAGAATGTTGAAAGCGCATAATACATAAAGAGAAAACCAGTGCAAATGGGGATTTGGAGAGAAAAGGCTAGTGTTGGACGATGGCTAAAGTGCTCCAGTGTAGAGTTGGGAAAGGTTGGAAGACGAGCCAAGCTAAACAGGAAAGCAAGAAAACAAGAAAACAGTATTGTTAAGCGGGAGTGCCGACAGTGCAACGCGCACACATCATCCTTATCAACATCACTGTTGTTCGTTTTGTAATGTGTCGTCATCTACTAGTTGTGAAATAAATAGAGAAAGTTCACAAAAGCACTCGCTGTGGTGTTGTATTTTGTCTGTAAAACACTTTAAATACTGTTTCGAAACAGTTGTATCATCTGGAATCCAATAAATCCACGCTTTTATCGATGATGGGCGAGCGAATTATCCTGAATTTGAAAATAATCTCTTTTGCGTGAATAGCGCCACCTATGGGCGAGTAGCGGTAGCTGATCGATGCGTGGAGCTTGCACAACAGATGATGCAGATTGCATACTTTCGATGAGGAAGGGCACAATGGAGATTTACAGTCCAAAGATAGGACAAATGACAAATTTATATAAAAATTTTGCTTTGCATGTTGTTTGTTAATTGAATGTTGAAAATTTTGGATAAAAAGGACGAATCAACTTGCTGACAAACAAAAAATAACATAATTTAAAGATTGCATATATATTTACGTGTCAAACCTTTTATAAATATTTTTTTTCTTTCTAATTGATTGCTTTCAAAGAAAACCGATGCTATTTTAACGAATATTTTTTGTTTATTATTTTGTACTAAAGGGTATTTTTATATCACAGGAAAAAAATATCACACCTTAACAATGACTCAGAGTTCAGCAAATTGTCCAACACTTCATTCTTCAATCCATGCAGAGCAAGTGCAACAAGCACATTTAAGCGGCAAAAACGTGACTGAATACGCAATCAATACATAAATTCATCAACATTTCGTTCAAACATGATTTTTGAAGTAAATCTTGTCACGTTCCAGCACCAGTCGGCCAAAATCGCATTCAGATGGAGATTTTCTGCTTATTCTGCCACTTGTTGCGTCCAAATTTCGACGCGTCTGAGTGTTCGACTCCATAATCTTCCTCCAACTTCCCATCGAAATCCCTCAACCCGACCGATTTCAACAGAGATTTCAGAAGAGTTCCAACGGGAGTTGTGTGCTGCTTCCGCCATTGCCACCTTCCTCAATCCACCCCAAGAGGGGGAGATCGACGATCTTCAGACGCCGTCCAGTGCCGTCCAGACGGTCGGAGAGTGAGTTACCATCATGCATTCCTGCCTGCCTGCCTGCCTGCTATCAGTGAGGCCAATCTTCTGCCATCAAACGCATAACGATCGAACTCGCGATCATACATTGCGCGATCCTCACCCTCCCTCAGACCCCTTACTTCCCTTACTCTTGATAAGGGCGATGAGAAGGAAGACTTCAGCCACAAAAGAGGAAGATCCAGCGTACAGTTGCTGCTGCTCGCGTTGATTGAATAATCGATGATGGGGATTTGTTTGTCTTACATTCCCAACCCTCCCCAATCCACCCCATGCCACTTCACATTCCGACCGCGTGATCGTACATATTTTGGCAAATCTCTCTCTCTCTCTCTCTCTCACTCCCTTCTTTGCTGTTCTCCATCTCACTGATCTCATCTCAGCGCTGCTACTCACCTCACGCAGACTCACCGTTCTTTGCTCACATGGCACTCGATCGAACTGTTCACTCTCTCACTCACTCTCTCTTTCTCCCTTTCGTTTCTCGATGGCTCTTGCTACACACACACACACGTACACAGCCTCACACTTTCTGACGTTTCGAGTCGTTCTTCTTCACCCTCATCAGTCCCTTCCATGGGCCAATCGCTTCTTCTTCCTGCTGTGTACCGATTTTAACGCAACAACAACTATTTCGACGAGCAACAACAACAGCCCCCTGATCACACTTACACGTCTCTAGCGCGCACGCATTATCAACACAACAAATACACCACCAGCACCCTCTATCGTCTTCTCCTTCACTCACTGCGCAACGCAACGCCTGCTGCCTGCTGTTGTCGTCTGTTTCTCGTTTGCATGTGCTTTGTTGTCCCCTGCTGCTGCCCTGTTGTTGCTCTGTTTTTCGTGTTTCCCTTGCGTCCAGCCCTTCGTTCCACGCACACCCTTCACAACTTGCTCACGTTCTCTTTCTCTCTCTCTCGCTCGACAGTCTTTCGCAGTTCAACACAGCCTCTCACTCTCTCCTTCTTTCTCGGCACGGTGATGATGATGATGATGATGACGATGACGAGTTCTGATAATGTGCTTTGAACTCGACTTGTTCGATCCTCGAACCCGCCGCAGACGTTGCTACACACAGAGCCACAACACAAACACACTCTCAATCTCTCTCTCCCTTTTCCTTCGCCCTGCCTTGCCCTTTCCACTGCCCTTTTTCTTCTCTTTCGATCATCTGCTCTTTCGCACGCTTTTTCACTTACCGCAGTGGCCGCGCGCGCGATCGAGAAGAATTACGTACACACACACACACGCGCGCGCTATTCTCCCGCAATGGTACACACGCGGAACAACACGACACACAACAGACCACCAGGGCCCGTACACCACCAAGTCCACCACCAAGAAGGCAACCAAATTGCTCCAGTCTCCCAGCGCCGTTTCGTTCAATCAGGGCCCATTATTGCTATTTTCATTACCATTATCATGCTCACACACAGTCACACACAGTCAACAGACTCCCTTTTCCGTCCCTTCGTGCCGTTGAGTGAGCGATCAGGTTCGAATTTCCCTGTCCAAAGCCTCGCTCGACCATTCGATCGGACGATGTAAATCGATTACACACTACACCTACACCACACTGCTGCACAAACGACGACAAACAACTGACTGACTCCCAATCAATCACATTCACTAACGCACGACGACACTGTGTGGCACTGTGGGGCACGCACAACCATCTCCGGCCGAGACACGATTTCAACGAACAAACACGAACTGGCCCAACTTGCCGCGAGCCGCTACACGCGCGATCACGCCGAGGGATCTCACGAGATGCCTCCGTGTCTCTGCCGTTGACCGCGCTCTGGCTGGCTGGCTGGCTGGCTGGCTGGCTGGCTGGCTGTCGTCATCTCATCGTGGAATGCGCCTGTGTGTGAGGCTGATTGTTTTGATTTCACGCAGCATCTAACGGGGAAAGGGACCAACACTCACACAGTTGGACGACTGACACACGGGCTGAAAGTTGATTTCAATCCGAGCGTGCCATGGTGTTTGGTGGAGGGCCCTTTGTAGTTCGGCATCTCATCACATCACCGTTGGATACCATCGATGACGGTGTGTAGACGGCCTGGTCGTCGTTGTCGTCGTCGTGTGAGCGCCTACTGAGCACGCATTCGTATTCGCTGATAAGAGCGAGCTCGTTGCGAGAGCGTGAGAGACCGTGAGCGCCTTGCACAAAAATGCCGGTTTGATGCATTTCGTTCCTGATAACGGAAGCGACGGCTGAGGAATGCGTGCGTGTACAGTGCCCGCGGGTACAGTGCCGTACAGCAAATGCATGCAGCTGAAATGAAGCAACAAGTGTGCGGCACTGTATGGACGATTGGAGGCCCACCGAGAGATGCATTCTGTTGTTGTATTTATTCGATATTGTCCGCGAAATGTCTGTCGATTGCGCTCGAAATACACGCAAAGCTCACCAATTCGTGCGTCATGATCTCCATTGTGGGTCTGTTACCAAGCGCAGTGACAATGTGCGAATATCACATGGACAAGGTTTGTGTTTTAAGCGTGGCTGTGACGCTATTTTCAAACAATTGGTCAGACTAATGTGAGACTTGTGTTAGTCTTTCATCTGGGGAAGGTGTAAAAACCGGCCCGTCTTTCGCTAATAGGACCTAATTGAGTGCTAATAGAGACGGAGGAGTAAATTTAGCACTCAGAAAATACGTCGATGTCGTAAGATAAGAGTGAATTATATTTTTGGTTTAAAGCTTCTTACAAGTAGTTAACGAGTGTTCGTTAAATGATATTTGAAACTATACCCACGCCAATGGTATGCTGCAATCAAGAATAAAGAAAGCGAATATCAAGCCAGCGATTGATTTTCTTTCTCCAGAGTAAAACATTTCTGCACGTTCGTTCGCATTGTGGACGTGAGTGGGAGACAAATAATCGAATGAGATTAATAGGAACGATAACGCAAGGTCGAAAGGGACCGCAAAATCCGATGAGCGAATCCTTACTAAGAGCTGGAGAGTTATTCAATGATAAGAGTTAAAGAGCCGATCAGTGTCTTTACGTTAAGATGATTATCATCCGTGATGTTTTATCTCCGCTAGAACATCTCGTTGTAAATGTTGTTATGTTTGAAATAGAGCCACGACAAAATATTATAATAAAAAAGCATCTGTAATGAAAATATCTTGCAAAGGGTCTCTCCAAAAATTGAGTCATTTTGCTCAAAATATGTATTCAAGCCGTTTTGTTTCGTCTGTCATAAAGCATGTCAAGCCCCAATCAGGGATTGCCTTTTTCCAGGAATTACAGTAACCTAATGGAAGCAAAAAAGCGATCATTTGCACTGCAGATAGCGTCACCAAAGCGCCAGTAGCGTGGCCAGCGATTGACGATGAAGCTAATAATAAATAATCGCATGCAGAAGCGCAATGTGTCTATTTCGTCCACGAGCAGGCCAGGCCATGTCGAAGCTGTGCTGCTTTTTGTTTTGATTTTAAACCATCCTCACAATAATCAATCTTTCAATTCCTGGAATTCACTATCGCAAAGCAGAAGGCAGTACAACATACACAAAACAAAACGAAGAAGTCGTCCAGAAATTTTGCGACGCTCCATGTCCGGCTCGAGCGTCCTTCGTTGCTGATAAGAGGACTTTATTTTTGCGAGCGCTGAATTTGTTGGCTCGTGCAGCAAACGATTCATAGTCGGATGATTTGAGGTCGGCTTTTTGTTGGTGGTGCGTGTTTTTTTTTTTGTTGCCAATTTGAGTTCCTTCTTTCTTTTCGCCGTCCCAAAAATATTGGCTACACTGCCAATCGCCAAAAACAAACAAAGTTCATCAGGTTATTATGGCCTAATGGTCGGAAGGAATGTGTTTAAATAAATTTACGACAAGGAATTCCAGGAAATAATTCCGATTCCAGCCACTATCAGCTGACCGAAAGTGTCTGTAGGTGGGGAGTGGGGGAAGCAGTGAAGGGAAAGGAAGACAAAAAACAGTTGAAGCCAGTCGTGCAATTAGCCACATTGAATGGGACGATGACGAAAGGTGCTATCAGCGAGAGAACCACGTGCGGGGTTTGGCAATTGCCTAGACATTGATATGCTGGAGGTCGCGAGCATTATGTTTGATTATTAGGCTCCTACCAGGTCTGACATTGAATCCTCTTAGCGGCAAACTTACACTTTTAGACGATGATTGTGTTTTGAGCTTTGCGAGCGTTCTAATCATCATAATATGTAATGTGATGAGTTCAACGGCTTGTACCGATTGGCTGACACTGAACTGCTCATTCGGGTCACGTCTGGCACCGGTGTCTAGTATTTTGGGGTGTCGCATCCCTACTTGACACTTGAAACGTAAGGTTGCAATGATCTCTAGCCACCAAAAGCTTTAATCGCTACTGGCCTACGTTTTCAAGCCTTTTTGTGCAATATTTTGTACTTCCTTTTCTTCTAATAACTAGATTTATATCATGTAAATGCATTCATTGCATTTCAATACAAACATAAATTAAAGCTATATAAAGCGTTAACCATATCATTGAGCAATGATGGTGCATACATATTTCCAAGCGTGCATCGTGATCTTTCAAACTGAAACTATTTCTTGATTTGCTATTTGGTGACCGATTTGCATAGTAAGCTATTGAACATTCGTGCGGAAATATTTAAAGAGAAAAAAAGAAAACCAGCAATCGCAATCACCCATATCTTCCGAGTGCTAAATTTACTCCTCCATCTCTATTAGCACTCAATTAGCTCCTATTAGCGAAAGACGGGGTGGTTTTTACACCTTCCTTAGATGAACGACACCAAAGTCTCGTTCAATTGTTTGAAAATAGCGTCACAGCCACGCTTAAAACACAAACCTTGTCCATGTGATATTCGCACATTGTCACTGCGCTTGGTAACAGACCCACAATGACATCCGCGGGACGAGATCATGACGCACGAATTGGTGAGCTTTGCGTGAATTTCGAGCGCAATCGACAGACATTTCGCGGACAATATCGAATAAATACAACAACAGAATGCATCTCTCGGTCTGCCTCCAATCGTCCATACAGTGCCGCACACTTGTTGCTTCATTTCAGCTGCATGCATTTGCTGCACGGCACTGTACCCGCGGGCACTGTACACGCACGCATTCCTCAGCCGTCGCTTCCGTTATCAGGAACGAAATGCATCAAACCGGCATTTTTGTGCAAGGCGCTCACGGTCTCTCACGCTCTCGCAACGAGCTCGCTCTTATCAGCGAATACGAATGCGCGCTCACACGACGACGACGACGACGACCAGGCCGTCTACACACCGTCATCGAAGGTATCCAACGGTGATGTGATGAGATGCCGAACTACAAAGGGCCCTCCACCAAACACCATGGCACGCTCGGATTGAAATCAACTTCCAGCCCGTGTGTCGGCCGTCCAACTGTGTGAGTGTTGGTCCCTTTCCCCGTTAGATGCTGCGTGAAATCAAAACAATCAGCCTCACACACAGGCCCATTCCACGATGAGATGACGACAGCCAGCCAGCCAGCCAGCCAGCCAGCCAGAGCGCGGTCAACGGCAGAGACACGGAGGCATCTCGTGAGATCCCTCGGCGTGATCGCGCGTGCAGCGGCTCGCGGCAAGTTGGGCCAGTTCGTGTTTGTTCGTTGAAATCGTGTCTCGGCCGGAGATGGTTGTGCGTGCCACACAGTGCCCCACAGTGCCACACAGTGTCGTCGTGCGTTAGTGAATGTGATTGATTGGGAGTCAGTCAGTTGTTTGTCGTCGTTTGTGCAGCACCTACACCACAAGGTGTAGTGTGTAATCGATTTACATCGTCCGATCGAATGGTCGAGCGAGGCTTTGGACAGGGAAATTCGAACCTGATCGCTCACTCAACGGCACGAAGGGACGGAAAAGGGAGTCTGTTGACTGTGTGTGACTGTGTGTGAGCATGATAATGGTAATGAAAATAGCAATAATGGGCCCTGATTGAACGAAACGGCGCTGGGAGACTGGAGCAATTTGGTTGCCTTCTTGGTGGTGGACTTGGTGTACGGGCCCTGGTGGTATGTTGTGTGTCGTGTTGTTCCGCGTGTGTACCATTGCGGGAGAATAGCGCGCGCGTGTGTGTGTGTGTACGTAATTCTTCTCGATCGCGCGCGCGGCCACTGCGGTAAGTGAAAAAGCGTGCGAAAGAGCAGATGATCGAAAGAGAAGAAAAAGGGCAGTGGAAAGGGCAGGGCAGGGCTGCGAAGGAAAAGGGAGAGAGAGTGAGAGTGTGTTTGTGTTGTGGCTCTGTGTGTAGCAACGTCTGCGGTGGGTTCGAGGATCGAACAAGTCGAGTTCAAAGCACATTATCAGAACTCGTCATCGTCATCATCATCATCACCATCATCATCATCGTGCCGAGAAAGAAGGAGAGAGTGAGAGGCTGTGTTGAACTGCGAAAGACTGTCGAGCGAGAGAGAGAGAAAGAGAACGTGAGCAAGTTGTGAAGGGTGTGCGTGGAACGAAGGGCTGGACGCAAGGGAAACACGAAAAACAGAGCAACAACAGGGCAGCAGCAGGGGACAACAAAGCACATGCAAACGAGAAACAGACGACAACAGCAGGCAGCAGGCGTTGCGTTGCGCAGTGAGTGAAGGAGAAGACGATAGAGGGTGCTGGTGGTGTATTTGTTGTGTTGATAATGCGTGCGCGCTAGAGACGTGTAAGTGTGATCAGGGGGCTGTTGTTGTTGCTCGTCGAAATAGTTGTTGTTGCGTTAAAATCGGTACACAGCAGGAAGAAGAAGCGATTGGCCCATGGAAGGGACTGATGAGGGTGAAGAAGAACGACTCGAAACGTCAGAAAGTGTGAGGCTGTGTACGTGTGTGTGTGTGTAGCAAGAGCCATCGAGAAACGAAAGGGAGAGAGAAAGAGTGAGTGAGAGAGTGAGCAGTTCGATCGAGTGCCATGTGAGCAAAGAACGGTGAGTCTGCGTGAGGTGAGTAGCAGCGCTGAGATGAGATCAGTGAGATGGAGAACAGCAAAGAAGGGAGAGAGAGAGAGAGATTTGCCAAAATATGTACGATCACGCGGTCGGAATGTGGAGTGGAATGGGGTGGATTGGGGAGGGTTGGGAATGTAAGACAAACAAATCCCCATCATCGATTATTCAATCAACGCGAGCAGCAGCAACTGTACGCTGGATCTTCCTCTTTTGTGGCTGAAGTCTTCCTTCTCATCGCCCTTATCAAGAGTAAGGGAAGTAAGGGGTCTGAGGGAGGGTGAGGATCGCGCAATGTATGATCGCGAGTTCGATCGTTATGCGTTTGATGGCAGAAGATTGGCCTCACTGATAGCAGGCAGGCAGGCAGGCAGGAATGCATGATGGTAACTCACTCTCCGACCGTCTGGACGGCACTGGACGGCGTCTGAAGATCGTCGATCTCCCCCTCTTGGGGTGGATTGAGGAAGGTGGCAATGGCGGAAGCAGCACACAACTCCCGTTGGAACTCTTCTGAAATCTCTGTTGAAATCGGTCGGGTTGAGGGATTTCGATGGGAAGTTGGAGGAAGATTATGGAGTCAAACACTCAGACGCGTCGAAATTTGGACGCAACAAGTGGCAGAATAAGCAGAAAATCACCATCTGAATGTGATTTAGCTTTGCGTTGTCAGCTGCTTGCCTTCGATTATTCGCTTGCGCACTTCGTTCGGTGGAGGTTGAATGTTGTACATCGACCGGTTGGTGCTGCAACGTGACCAGTGCACGGAAGTGTGCTTATCAAAGTGGGTCCCTGCTTGTTAGTGGGATTGTTTGTGTTTGTTTTTGCTGTTCGGGAATTCATTTATGGCTTCGATTTGTTTATTGGTTAAATTTCGCAGTGAAGTTATTTCATTGATCGAAGAACCAGTAATTTCACAAACAGTGAAGAACCTTTGCTTTAATCAATTTTCACAAAAAAAAAATCCACATAACCAACCTTTCCTATCAAACAACTTAAACACACACTGTCCATTTCAAAGTAGCTCCAATCTCAATAGAAACAATTTCTACGAATTTATCTGCATGCTACCAGCATACCATTCTTTTCAATATTTCATTCATCGGTCCAAGGTCCCGCAGCACCTTTCGCCCCCTATTGAACCATCTCCATCTTCAAACACTCCCTTCAAACTTGCAGCACCGTTTCATAACAAAAAAAAAACGGGAAAATATGTCCCATCCGACGCATCGTGCGCTATTGTGTGCGTGGCATCCTTCCTCCCATGGGGAAGACAATTTCCCAGCCATGATTGTTTCTCGGTATCGCCCTGACCTTGGCCATCCTGCCATCCACGGGTGTGTGTGCCGTGCCCTTGCTGTGTGTTGGATTTTTGCGGTGGCCTTTCCTGGAAAGCAAAACTTCATGTTTTAAAGCGCAGCTGGACATCGGAAATCTTCCAATATTGGCGCATCGCGCTTCTGTGCTGTTTGCATTGTTCGTTAAAGCGATACGGTTGACCATTTTCCGAAGAAACCATGCATGATGGCGGTTATGGTTGCATGTTGCTGTGCATGTTCTATACTTAACAGCTGGCTTAATTGTTCTGTCGCTGTCTCTTCTACTTCCTCCAAGTTCCTGGAAAGCAACGAGAGGGATGAAGCCAAACGGCAATGAATGAATGAAAATGCACTAGCCACCAATTGAGGGTAAATTGGTTTTTCCATGAATTGGATCCAGTGTCCAGTGTGCTCCTTCGTGGTATATGGAAATTGTGTTTATGTTTCCTGGAGCGTTATTAGCATTTATTGGAACGTACTGAAAAGGGCGTAAGAGCGTGAAGCCCACTTCAACCCGGGAAATGTCAATGACAAATTGGCAAATATATGAAAATTCTGCACAAATTTTAGAACATTGAAGTTGAGCCAAAAGTGAGCTTTCTTTGTCAATAATATCATTATTTAGGTGTCTCACAGTTTGGGTCATGTCCTCTATCGCATGATTGATCGTTTCCTGTGCTGTACGAAGTGCCGTTGTTCTTCCACGCTTCCCCCCTTGAAATCAACCTCACACATCCGCCCTCAAGCCTTTAGAGTCTCGTAGAAGGTGGCAGCAACACAACAACAAAAAAACAATCTTAATCCAACGAGGAAGCACACGAAACTAAAATCCCAAAAGCGAAACGGGTTTCAGCCGCAGGTCGTCGTAAGACTCATTTCCTCACGTCATTACGCCCCGGATGAGTTTGCTCGATCGCGGTGCCTGCGCGACAGCGGCTGTGATCGTGCTGTGACGCAAATGTCGCCACTATGGCTAATGTGCCCATCGGTTCAAGAGCCCGCCGCTTGCGTCAACGCTGTTTGGGGCTGCGTTGAAGGAGGGTGGAGCGATTTGGGGTGGTGGAATTAGCTTGGAACAAACGCACCGTGTGAATATGATGCCTTTAACAAGTGTTGTGCTGTGGTGATCGTGAAGGTTTGTTTTTTTTCTTCAACGAAAACAGGTATTGAAAACGACGAGCGGTCTTTTAAACGTTCTCGTAGGGAGAAAAAGAGAGTAGGAAGGGGTCAGAGCGAGAGAAGATGATTCTACTCAGCAATCAGTAGGGAAAAACTTTGTAGCTAATCATGCTGCGGGACCTGTAGACTGCTGGCAGATTGTCAACTAACTCCAGTGTGTTTGATAAGGGCTTTGGTCCAGAAATAGTTTCCCTTTGAAGCTGTAACACGCGCCGAAACACCCCTAGTGGAGGGCAAAAACGTCTCCTGTGAGCAGCCAGGGTTGCCAGTGAGTGTGTAATAAAAAGGTAAATAAAAAAACATAAAACTCTCCAGGCAGCACCAGACGATCTTCTTGCCCTGGTTGGATGGGCGATTGTAACCGAACAAAGTAACCGAGCAGCTTATCAGTGTGGCCGGCAGCAGTGTGTGACCTTGAGCGTGCAACACAGTGTGTGTGTCTGTGTGCTCATTTACCGCAAATAAAAGCGTTCGACATTGTCTTGCCGGGTAGGTTGCGCGTGTGGGGAGGCGAACAAACGGGGGAAAACGGGCGTTCAAATGCAGCCCCAGCCAAGTATCGGTACCCATCCGGTCAAACGATGACAGTTCCCGTTTTATGAAGCCAAACGATCGGCAAACGGATTTCATGTGTTGTACCAGCTCCTCACCAGCAGCAGCAGCAGTGTGGTGGCACAGGTGAGGGATAGTTTTGTAGCAGCAGTTGGCGCCTGCGAGAGCGTGATGAAATCACTCTGCCGGAAACAGGAGGCAGCTGGTGTTGGTCGGTGCCATTGTGTTTGCCAGTTCGTAATTAACTTCACAGCTTCGCAAAGCAAAATGACACCTTAATGCACGTATCACTTTCCGCACATTTGCATCATTACGGGAGCTGAGAACTGGTTGCTACAAATACAAAGTATCGAGTGGCCATTTGAAGCCATGTTCTTTGGAGTAATTTGTCGTACGTTACGTTCCAAGTTCCATTGAGTAATGTTGCAACAGTTTGCCTATACATTTCGTGATTTATTTCCGTGTTCAGAGCACTGTGTGTGAACGGTTACTGATAAGCTGTAGTATATTTTTAGTGTAATTACTGCGTAAACTGTACAACAGTAGTCAATTATTTGCAAGCACGTGTTATTGTAAATGGAGACGCATGGTCGTTTGTGTAAAAAAGGGTGTGTTGAGTTTTCTATTTTTAAGAATATTACTACGCTTTTGTGGTTAAACTTTTGATTGTCTTTAACACACTCATAGTTCTAAATAAGCTCAAACAAGCGACTGCTTGATGAGACACACGTTTAAATAAAGTGTGTAATGGTCACAAACGGCTTTGAAAATAATGCTAGAAATAATAAATGTTTCTTTTGTTAAGTAATGATATTTTATTTTGTTTATCTCTTAAACAAAACAAAACAGTAAAACAACAAAGTCATAAAATTACTTTCGCATCCCCATCAAGGTGCGTATACACATGGACGAATTTTGTGCACACCTAATGTTCTTCAAACCCCGACAAAAAGTGAAACACAGTATGCCTCGAGCGAACCGTTGGAAGAAGACAAAAAAACCGCTCAGCGTTTGCTTTGATTTTCGCACATTGTACCGTGGCGTACTTCTTTTGCGCTTCTCTTCATAACTTCTTTCTTTTCCCATTGCCCACTTTGTTTGCGCTGCCGGTGCTGCGCGAGTGCTTGTGTGTGTGTGTCTGCGCACCACCGTCTGCCGGTGCGGTTGGGAGGAAATTGAAAATTACTCGCGAATTATCTCGCATTTTGTTTATCCGCACGGCTAGACATACTGCCCTCCCTCCCCCTCGTGCATGCCATCCCCAGTGCGGGATTTGTATGTGTGTTTTTGGGGCATCGCCACCATCATTATCGCCGACCACCGACCCCAACCAGCACCACCACAGCCACCTTAAGCTCAGGTTCCGGTTGTCTGTTCGCTGTGTGCTGCTTTTTCCCCGTGCGCTATAAGGCAAACAGCATGCAAATGACGTGAACGCAAAACATCAAGGAAGGGGGGATCACGGTGGTGGTGGTGGGGGTGGTGGATGATGCTGTGTGAAGGGAAGAAGCACACGGGGCTGTGAGAGTGAGCGTTTTGTTAATTGTTAGCTGTGGGGTATCTTTTCTTACGGGGGTTGTTTGATTTAGATGTTATTCCGTTGAACATTTAATTAAGCTTCGCTCAACAGGTGACGGTGTGTGTGTGTGATACGGCTCTTTTGTGGGTCTCTTGCCTGTTGGGATCTATTCTCTACTCGCAGGCATTGTATGTACTCGGTTTGCTATTAAAAACAAGCTTCATAAATTCATAATAATTTCATTAAAAAAGTATGCAATTTTGCTCCACGTGTTAACGCCCAGTGGAAGAGCGATAAAAGAAGCATAAATGACCCCCACCACAAGCGTCGTTTTCTTTGCTCATTTTGTGTACCGTTTTGACACAACCGCACGCTACCACGCGATGGCCATATGATTTTTCGAATGCGCAGCGAATCGCGAATTAGCGCCGCATCATGTGGATCAGCCTCCTGTCTGGCTGCGTTTGTCGTGGCTCACCGCGCAAGAGTGACGTCACTTGCAATGGCAGTGTTTTTTGTTGTTGTTGCACGACCCCTGTCGCCTCTCCATGTGTTGGTGTCCGTCGCGGTAACAGTTGGACGGAACACGTATCACGATCCCATCGGCTCATCTGTACTTGCGTGCGTGTCGGTGGCGTAGTTTCTTCCTCACGCACACGCAGCGGGTGTAACGGGCACGTGAAGCTGGTCGTCGGTTTCTGTGGCTGGTTTGGCTGTTTGCCAATGTGTTTTTTTCTTCGCTTCGATCCTGCTTGTCTGTTTGGGTCGTTTCCTTTTTATCTGTCGTTGTCGTTGTTGTGTTGTACGGGGCCGGTTTTGTCTTTTTCGCGCTACCATTTCTTCCACGACGGTGTTTGCACGAAGAGCTGCGTCAAGTGTTGTTGGGTGCGGTGGTGGGCTGCGGTTTTTTGCTACACCGGTTCCGCGTCACATGCTTTTATTTGTTTCTCCATTTTGAGTTTGGCGATTTGTGTTGAGGGAAAAATGAGTTTGTGTGTGCGTGTTTGTAACCAAACGGTAGCGCACAATTTAAAGCGTTCTTTATCAACCGGTGGGGGGCTATTTTTAGTACCAAACCCCGTAGATTCAGTGCGTCAAACAGAGAGAGAGAGAGAGAGAGAGAGAGAGCGCGAGTGTGGTGTGGTCAAAGTATTTTGCGTCCGACAGTAAGTGTTGTAATTTTTGAACCACAAAACGCGATTGTCTGTGCCAACAATACTGGGGCAGTACGGGGCGTTACTTGCAGATAATTCCACGCCAAGGGCAGTCCCCGGCAATGGTAATGAGCCGCTGATTAGCGCCAGGCAGAACACGGACTGTGATTTTGTGTTGGTTGGGCTATATTGTGGGCTTTTTCGGGGTGGTTTTTTGTGGGTCTTTGTTCAGATGATTGCTGGTAGAAGGTTAGGTATCCAGTTTTTTATCAGTTTTTTTTTGTTAATAGAATTGAGAGTGTTTAGTAATGCTTTGCCCCTGTCTATCGTTGACATCAATTTATCGTTCAATTTCGTCTACTGACTGCTTGCATAATCTTTTTACTGCCTTTTCACCATATAGTCTTTATCAAAAACAATCGTCTTTAAATTAAATTCCCAACCTCAGATTATCCTTAGCTCGACGGGAGCGGAATCAAAAGGACCGCCCGTAGTGGCATGCCGAAGACGGCATGGAATCTTCTCTGGCATCTGACACGCATTTGCAACGCAAGCAGAAAGCTCAAAACAACCATCACGATAAATCATACCACTGCTATCACAGTTGGAAGAGGCCGATGCCAACCACAGAAAAACAGGCCGATAAAATTTCCCATGCAAATTGCCCACGAATCGAATCAACCAAAGTCATCCGAAATGCCGGCCTCTTCCTGCCCGGATCTACCACGGCCAGCAAAATGGGGGGGGGGGGTGTGGGAGTTTGCTTCCGGACGCTGAGACGTTTGCCACTGTGACGTGTACCGTGTGTACCACTGCTTACCATTTCCAAAGGCAAATCGGAAGCATGATTGGGGCGGTCCTTTGCTGTTGCTACGGGTATTGAACGCACGAAGCCCACCGCCGTCGTCGTCGTACATCAAACCTTCATTCTAAATTAAATCGAGTAGAGAACGGTGTGCTTGGGACGATTTAAGCCGGATAAATTTACCATTTAAGCTTCGAAATGGTACTACAGCTTTAAGTGTACGGAAGCTGTACGATGCCTCCTTTGCTTTACTCCATTACAACAAGCACTGATTGCGGTCCTGCCCCGGTCCATTCGTTGTTCCTTTCGCACGCCGTACGAGGGCCGACCTGTTGTCGATTCTCACCAACCGAGGTGGAAACGTGCGGAGGCGAGATGTACACATTAATTTTCTCGGAAAAAGGATTTTACTAGACGCAAGGCTCAATTGCAAAGCGAAATTTGCTGTGGGAGGTTCAATTGGAAAATGGGGAAAATAAAACGCGTTCACTCCGTGGGAGGTTTTGCTGTGTGTATACGAATCATGGGACCGTTTATAGTTTACTCAATTCCAGTAATGAGGGTTATAATGGATGAAAATACTGTGTGGGCAGTATGTATGCTTAGGGGAGTGTTGCAAAGGACAGTCTATTGGGAGTCTGTCATAAAGAGCTCTATCCACTTTGTTCTTCTCAAATGGATATTTCTTTCTTATAAGAAAAGCTATTAAACCCCTTGGTGCGTCATATCAAAGCTTACACGCTCAACGAAAGCGCAACGATCGCGATCATCCCGCTACCGCGTGCCGAAGTACCGATTGTACCGATTCCCGGCTGGAGCCACTGCTCTCTCTCTCTCTCCCTAACGCACCCATACACTCACACGCAATATTCTTTCCTTCCTTACGACAGTCTGTGTGTGTGTGTACTGGAACTGGGCGATAAGCCAATCGGTTGAACATTCGAGAGACACGTTTTTATGGGCGGCTCGCACAGACCTCTTAACGCGAAGGGGCGCTGGAACGAGTTCCAGAGGCAGGCGCGCGCGCGTTAACCACATTCTAAACAAGCTATTTATATGTTTGTTCTACGTGTGCGTGTGTGTGTGTCTGTGTTTTTTTACTCAGCGCCGATCTATTTTTAGACCCACCGTAAGCTTTTACCGAACCCATTCCCTTCCCCCTTGTTGTTTGTCCGGATTTGTTGGAGTGCTTTTTTATGACCACAGGCCGTCACACTCCCTAGGAAGATAAGGGAACACCAAGCCCAAGTCCAGCCCCAAAACTCTTGTCCTCTTGAGTTTAGACGTATGTTTGAAGAGATGACATGGGTTGGTTTATTGCTATGTTCTTTTCTCTCTCTCTCTCTCTCTTTCTTCTTCCTTCAAACCTTGTGTGCGTGTCTTTTGCGAAATTGAATTAATCGTTTGTTGCTGACAGTCAGATAATAGATGCCCACATTACTTTTAATGTCTCTCGTGTCAGGCAGCAGGGACTGGGGTTTTTGTAATTATTTATTGATGGGGCGATAGTGTGTCAGTGATTGTGTTTTAATAACTGGTGGACATGGTGAACATGGGTGGCGTGTGGTGAGTTTAAATTACTCGATATATTTAACCTGTTTGCTCGATACACCTTTTATTATCAATCGATGGGATTTATTATACTTCATTGACCGTTTTATTCTTCTTGCTGTTCATAAACTGAACAACAAGGGAAGCTTTTTATTAGAAAATGAAAAAAATCTCCCCGACCGATTGTTATCGCTGCTTGTTTTGCCCACGAATCGCAGGCAGCACGAAAAATGATCTAAATTGTCTCGCGGCAAAAGGGATACCGAATCGATAATGAGGAGAACAAAAAAAAGGGGAGGAAATCAACATCCTTTGGCATGAAAAATTGATTGAATCTTTAAAGGTTTTGCCTTTTCGTCTCGCTGTTCTTGTTTTGGGTGGACTTAATCAAAAATTCAATATTCAAATGAGCTCCAGAACATGATGCACTGTGTAATGTAAGATGACAATCAGCGATCGAGCTGTAATTTCATCCGTTTACACTCACCGTTCACTCCCACAGCATTCGAAGCGGGCTGCTAATGCAGTGCTCATTGCCAAACAAACTTTGGTGTGTTAATAATTGTTTTCTGCCAACTGTTTCCGTGCCGTTCCGTTGCACCGGAAACTTCGTTGCACCAACACCCCACCTCCGAACCATAGGCATGTGCATGTTGTTGTTTGTTCGCAACAACTTTGTGCGAGAGAACTTTATCCGGTTCCTGCGGTGGGTGGTTAGTGGTAGTGTTGCTTAAAATGGTCGAGTTTATCCTGAAATCTAGTTGGCGGAACTAATTCTATTGGCATTTGTTAAGGTATTTGTATCTATTTTCAATCCTGGTGCAATGAAGACATCTCCTAATTGGTTGTCTATAGGACGATGTTAGGACGTTTACTGAAAAGGGCTAAAATGGCTTCAACTTAATAAACTGCCCCTTTGATACTGGAATATTTATTGTCACATTATTATGCTTTCCAATGACATCACGTTGCTTGTTCGCATCCTTTTTGGCACTGGAAGACTTGTTGGAATGCTGACTTCCCGCTAGGAGCATAAATTCTGCACAAATCTTCATACAACAACACAAAAAACCCGCACAACTTCGTTCTCACGTACCAAGAGACGCTTAGGCAATATTCTTGGCTAACTGGTTTTGCGCGCTTTTTGCAAAATGGAATCAAGAATGGCAAACTAAATAAAAAAAACAAACATCCACAATCTAAGACCGTAAAGAGGAGGTATGGCGAGGCTCCCCACTGAAACCAGCTCCCCACTGGAGTCCGGACGGGGACCGATGGTTTCGTATCATTTTATGAACTGTTGTTTTATTTTTATCACCGATGGTGAAGCGTGTTGCCGGTCCCGGTTTCCCGGAACCGGTTCGAAAAAGGGGAAAAAACGAGCGAAGGGTTGGGAAGAGAGAGAAAGAGTGGCTATATGGGCTGGGAAGGCGGGAACATTCTGCGGTCGCTTGCCTCGCTTGCGGATATTAAAATTTGAATAATCCGTTTCCAGAGCGGGCGGGCATTACGCGGAAACCTGGAAAGCCAAGAGGGAATGTAGCGGGTGCGGGCGCACAACTCTAAAAATGATAAAATCAACTTGACCGTTTTGGAGTTATATTTGGTTATGCCGATTTGGCGTCGACTGTGGTCGGTACAAAACTGCACAAAACCAAGCAATGCTATTTCATTAATGCTGTCGACCGATCGACGATTGTGAGGAGTGCTCGTTTGTTTTTCAAATACCTTTGCGAGAGGGACGGAGGAAGAATTTTATGATTCGTGATTTCCTTCAACAGAGAGAGAAAAAAAGTGTCTGTCTGACAATGACACAAATAGCAACATGGCTTTGGGGCGGAAATGAGATTATTCTCTCGATGCAAATGTTCTTCACGCT